>NC_044037.1:15832142-16432142 GCF_901765095.1 Microcaecilia unicolor
GGACTAGGGGGCACGCAATGAAACTACAAAGTAGTAAATTTAGAATGAATCTGAGAAAACATTTCTTCACTCATTGTGTAATTAAGCTCTGGAATTTGTTGCCAGCGAATGTAATAAAAGCAGTTAGCTTAGCGGGATTTAAAAAAGGTTTGGATGGCTTCTTAAAGGAAAAGTCCATAGACCATTATTAAAATGTACTTGGGGGAAACCCACTGCTTATTTCTAGAATAAGTAGCATAAAATGTATTGTACTGTTTTCGGATCTTCCTTAATTCATTGGGAAAACACCAACTTAGAAGGTACTTCCCCTTTCCATGGACCACTGTGTAAGACAAAAATGTGATCCAATTTACAGAAAGGATTCATCACCATCAAACATCAAAGTAAGACTGCCAACATTCAGAGAATGAGGGAGCTTGCAGCCACCCTGTCCTTCTTAAAAAAAAAGCTAGAAGACAGATTAAGGTGGAAAGATGGGACTACCTTAGACAAAGAAAGAAGGAACTGTGCATAAGAAAAACAATATGCCAAAAAGGACAGGAAGGGATCTCTAGAACAGAGGGGGAGTAACACTAAACTGTGTCTGGCCAAGCAAACAGCCACCAAGAATACTGTCTTCAAGGATAGAACTTTAAAATGAGCACATTTCAGAGGCTCAAGAAGCAGCCCCAATCCCCTCAAGGAATTCCAGACCAGCGAGGTCCTTTTAAGGCGCTACCACACAGTGTGGAGGGTGAATCTGCTTTATACTCCTTAAAAAAAAACACAAAAACCAAATGAACTGCATATGCTACCTGACCCTGTAAACAAAACAGACCCACAATCGTACGTAAGAGAACTGAAAGTGAGACCACACTGAAGCAGAAGGTTAAAGTCAAGGAAATATCCACTCACCACAAAGACATACCTTAGTCCTCACATCAGGACTCATGCCCAGATCTGCACATAGGCTAAGGAACTGGAAAGCCTGCTCACCTTCAGAAGCATAGCCACCACTATTGAAGAATAATCCTTATGCATCAACCTATGCCATTCAAGGGCCAGGCTATAAAACAAAAGGGATCCGAACACCTCCATTAGGACAGGGGCCTTACAGAAGCAATCCTGGATTCCAAGGCAACTGAAGCAGCCTGATCAGATAGGCACACAATAGTTGATGCAGTCAATCCAGAGCCACCAGGATCACTAGAAAGGGATGACTTGCTATTATACACACCACAAAGCCAATGAGTGGCCAAGGTGAAAATATGTACAGCAGACTCTTCCAAAGCCACGGCTGGAGCAATATAACCTTCTCTCACAGATTTTAACATATGTTAATGCCTTGGACACCAGTGTCTCCTAAAAAAATAGAAAAATGAAGGAAGAAAAAGCCCATATGGCCTATGTATTGTACCCATCCATGCCTTCGGCTATCCCTTTCTCTCCCTTAGAGATCTTATATACTTAATTCAAGCTTTAATTCAGATACAGTCTTCATCTCCACCACCTCCACCTGGAGGTCATTCCACAAATTCACCACCCTTTCCATGATGTGGTATTTCCTAAAGTTACTCAACAGTCTGTCCCCTTTCACCATTATCCTATGCCCTTTCATTCCATAGCTTCCTTTCAATTGAAAGACTCACCTCCTGCGCATTTATGCCTCAGAGGTATTTAAACATCTCTATCATATCTACTCTAACACCTTTCTTCCCCATTCACTTTATGACAAATACCAGTGATCATTTTGGTAGTTCCCCTCTTGACAGACTCCATCCTGTTTATATCTTTCTGAAAGTGCGATAACCAGAACTATACACTGTACTCTAAATAAGGTCTCACCAGAGACATATACAGAGGCATTATCATTTTTTTCCTATTGGACATTCCTCTATCCCCCCCCCCCCCCCCAAAAAGAATCCTTCTGGCTTTTGCCACTGCCTTTTCTACCTGTTTGGCCATCTTAAGGTCATCACATACAATGGACACCCAAGTCCCATCCCTCTTTTGTCAAAAAGCAACAAGGCAAGCAGTCTGCCAAATCCAATATGAAAAATAAAACAACAAGGCAGACCTTGTAAAAAAACACAGTTTTTATTAATAGAGTAAAGGCTCCCAGACTTTCAACATAAAATGCCTTACATGGCCATGCTTCGCCAGTATAAATGGCTGCATCAGGGGCAGTGGGTCACCAGGAGATAAAATATTTCAAATTTAGCCTGGCTGGTGCAGCTGATAAACATAGCCAGCTACATTCTGAGATCAGTCTCTCACAAAAACACTGTGATTGCAGTGAAAGCGTTTTTATGAGACACTGATCCCAGAATCTAGCTTGCTATATTTTAACAGCTGTACCTGCCAGGCTAATTTTGGAATTTTTTTATCAGCTGGTGACCCACTGCCTTTTTGTTTTATCTTCCATCCCTCTTTTGTGCACAGAAGTACTTCATTCCCTAGACAGTACCACTCCTTCTGGTTTTTGTAGCCCAAATGCATGACCCTGCATTTTTTTAATACTAAATCTTAGCTGTCAAATCCTAGACCATTCCTCATGCTTTGTTAGATCTCTCATTTTATCCACACCATGAGGAATATCTACCCTATTGCAGATTTTGGTATCATCCACAATGAGGTAAGATGTAAAGGACTAAAATACAAGCTGATACATGCAACGACCTTCTCTTACATGAGCACACAGTTATGGAATGCATTACCTGCTGCCCTGAAAACTCTTGACGAATTAACCAATTTTCGTAAATCTCTGAAGACATATCTCTTCAACAAGGCCTACAAAGAGAACCCACAGCCTTACTAAACCACCTCGCCAACCTAACCCAGTCTTGACAATATACCTCCCATACTCATCTGCTTAACTCTTTTCTCTCTCCTTGACTAACCTTTTTTACATCACAAATTGTATCTGATATCCTGGAATGACAATATCATAACAGCACTCTGTAAGCCACATTGAGCCTGCAAATAGGTGGGAAAATGTGGGATACAAATGCAATAAATAAAATAAATAAATAAATTACCAGACAGCCTTCTGTAATAGCCCTTACAAAAATGTCTAAAATTGGACCCAGAACCAAACCTTGCGGCACATCACTGATAACATCTCTTCCTCAAAGTAAGCTCCATTTTTCACTACCCTTTGTCAGCTCCCACTAAGTCAGTTCCTAACGCAGTCTGTCACTTTAGGGACCATACCAAGGGTACTCAGTTTATTTATAAATGGCCTATGCAGAACAGTGTCAAAGGCTTTGTAAAAATGTAAGTACACCACATCCAGCGCTCTCCCTCAATCCATCTCCCTGGTCACCCAGTCAAAGAAAAACAATCAGATTTGACTGATAAGACCTGCTTCTAGTGAAACCATGCTGTCTAGGGTTCTGCAATCCACTGGATTCCAGAAATCTCAGCTATTCTCCGTTTTAGAAGCATTTCCAATCATTTACTTACCACAGAAATCGGACTTACTGGCCTAGTTCCTAACCTCTACCTTACTTCCACTTTGTGGAGAGAGATCACACCCATCTTTCTCAGTCCTCCGAGACCACTCCTGACTCTAGGAAAGCATTAAAAAAGTCAGATCATCTCATCTACTTTATCCACCCCCTTACAAATAATGGTGATCTAAGGAAGCACTTAAAGAATTTCTTATAAAAAGTTTTATTTGTTTAGAATGCATAGACTATATACCAATAATTTTGACAAACTTCAATTATATAACTCAAAATTCGATCTATGTAATTCATGCTGTGTTGCAATTTATAAGTTTGTCTTGTAAATGTTAAGAAATTAATAAAGAATAAAATTTGGAAATGTTAAAAAAAAGTCAGCCAGAGGAGCCACAATAACTTCCTTAAATTCCTCAGTACACTAGGATGCATGCCATCTGGCCCCATCGCTTTGTCCAGCTTTAGTTTAGCTAGCTCCTCAGGAACTTCCATACTTCCAATTCCTATTTATGTTTGTCTTATGTGGTCCATCCCTGGCCCTTCATCTGTGAACACATAACAGAAATATCTGTTAAGCAGTGGAGTGGAGGAATGGCCTAGTGGTTAGGGTGGTGGACTTTGGTCCTGGGGAACTGAGTTCAATTCCCACTTCAGGCACAGGCAGCTCCTTCTGACTCTGGGCAAGTCACTTAACCCTCCATTGCCCCATGTAAGCCGCATTGAGCCTGTTATGAGTGGGAAAGCGCGGGGTACAAATGTAACAAAAATAAAAATAAATTCCACCTTATCAGCTTCTATATAGTCCTCTCCTTCATCTCCAAGTCTCAATGCTACTTTTGCACTTCCTCCTATCACTAACATACCAAAAAATGTCTTGTCCTTCTCCATTTTACTGTACTGGCTATTTTTTCTTCCATTTGCTTCTTTGCTTTCCTGACTACTTTACCAGCTTCTCTTAGCTTCTCCTGCAACTGAAGAATTGAGTGGTCTTGGTGTTCTTGTACAACACCAACAAGTTGAAGACTGACTAGCAATCCAACATTATTTTGAAACAGGAAAGGTGCTTGCTCTTCTTCTATTTCTGCAATGAGAGCTAATGAAATAGCCAAGAGATTGATCTCTACCCACTAGTGGAGCAAATAAATCCCAAGACAATACTGCCGTATACTTGGTGCCCCCCTTGACTATAGACAAAGGCCACTGTTGCACTGTCTGACAGAACTCATACCACCAATCCCAGTACTAAAGAACCAAACTGCTTCCAATGCTAAACAAATGGCCCTGGCCTCCAGTCTCTATACGGGCCAGGCGGCCTTCTGAAGACCTGTACCATTAGGCCTTGACAGTGAGCTTCCCAACATGAAAAACTGGCATCAACAGTAACTAGTACCCCACAGTGGGAGGTGGTGTCGCCCAGGTGACTAGGAGAATGGCACCGAGTGTGCACCTTCTTGACTGATACCTACAGAGGAAGGTAAGTGTTATACTCTTGTAATCATGGGGATCACCTGGTTAAGTGAGTCACCACGATGAACCTAGAAGTTGTAGGTAATCCTAGGCCCTCAGAACTGCTTGAGCACTAAAGACCTAGAGTTGAGAAAGAAGCTTATCCATTCTGTCCCTGGTAAGAAAGAGCTTACCAATATCAAAACTGAACAAAGCTTCCAGTTACTTCAGAGACCAGGAAGGAACCAGATTGCTTTTCAGATAATTCACTACCCATCCAGGATTCTTCAACATTGAGTGGTTGCCATGACCTCTTCCTCCATATCAGCTCAGATCAGCCAGTTGTCCAAGTATGGATGTATTCTTATTTCTTCTCTGTGTAGGAAGGGTGCTATAACCACCATAACCTTTAAGAAGGGTATCAGAGCCATGGTCAACCCGAGAAGTAGAGCCCTGCATTGGCAGTGCTCACTGAACATGCAGTGGAAGAGAAACTTCTGATGATGCTCTCAAATTGGGTTGTGAAGATAGGTCAAAAGAGGGGAGAAATCTGCAATTGCAGACAATAAGGTCTCCGTGAGAAACTGGGCACAGAAAATGCCACACTGACTCCACTTGAAGTCCAAGAAAGGCTGGAACAAGCCTCCCATTTTGGGAACCACAAAAAAGGAACAACCATCCTGGCCATGGTCTTACAGGATAAATCGGACAATAGCCCTTAAATGAAGTGTTGAAAAACTTAGACAACCACTTTCCCTTTGAATGCCGAGCCACAGGGGAAAAAACCATAAAAGCATTGGAGAGGGGTTCTGCAAACTAAGGTACGCCCTGCTGGATCACTTCAAGAACTCACTGACCAAGGTGATAAGGACTCACTCAGAGTAAAACAGCTGGAGATGACCCTCCACATGGTGCACCCTGGACTATGTCCACTGGCATGAATTGGAACCCTTTGCCCCCACCCCCCACAGTGAAGGTCCACTTCCATCCTGAGACTTACGGGCACCTCAAAAGAGCTGGTTCTTCTTGAATCTTCTCAATATGTATGCAGAGAAGGAAGCAGCAGTCTGCCTACTTGCTCAAAAATGACTTCATTCCTTAAGGCAAGACTTAATAAAGGGCCTCTTTGTACATATACGAGTATGGTAAGTCATCTGCAGTCTTGCCTTGGCCATGTTTTTGGCTAAATTTTTCAAGGTCCTCTACAAACAGGCACTTACCCTAAAAAGGGAGCTTACTGAGCTGTGTCTTGGGAGTTGAATTAGCTAACCAATTTCAAAGCCACAGTCACCTCTGCACCACCTTCTCTCACGTTTTCAAAGCAGCAATTAGGTTTATGAACCCTTGGGCCGCTGCCAAGGAGCGGCAGTGGCAGGCAAAACCACCCCAACCAGCACTGGGCTAACACACACACAAAGCAAGGACTGCAGACAGGGATAAGCAAAGCAGGAACACACTGGACAAGAACACTTGGACTGGAACACAGGACTGGAGCAAGGCTTCACCTGCACTTGACCACCCTTCCCCAGGAGTTGAGCCCCTGGGTGCAGGCGGCCAAGCAGGACTTACTGGACTGGGCAGGAACTGGATACCAGCAGGAAGCACACAACAGAGTCAAGACCAGTGGCGTAGCTAGGTGGGGCACCAGGGGAGCGTCCGCTCCCCCAAATGGAGTTCTGCTGGCACCGGCGCCTATTTTATTCTCATTGTGTTGCATTGAAAATGTGCACCGGCGCCGGCAAAAGTCTACTCTTGCGTCGCTTTCGCTCCCCCCGCGTCGTCAACCTGGCTCCGCTTCTGGTCAAGACTACAAGCTGCCAGGCAGCCACTAAGACAGAAACACAGACAGGAGGGAGGCAGGACTAAAAGCTGCCAAGCAGCCACTAATAAAGAACACAGACACAAGACAAGGAAATGCAGACCAGAAACAAGACTAGAAACTAAACAACAAAACCAAAGCTAACTACACACAAACAAACAAGAACCAGGCAAGAACTCAGAATAAAACTGGACTAGGCAGAAGTGCACAGAGCACACCCACATACCAGGGACCTTAGATGATGCAAAGGCAAACACAGAAGTTTCTAGGTGATTAATAAAGCCCATCAGCTGCTAAAGCTCAGCTGCAGCAATCACAAGGCAACTACGGGTGCTGTTCAGGTATAAACAAGGAAAGCAATTCTGGCAGCCCAGAAGATCTGGACTGAACTAGGCTGAAGTCTGGAACGGATGTCAGTAAACAGACAGTCCATTGCAGCTACAAGGTCTGGCCACCAGAGGGCAAGGTGAGCACGGACAAGGAAACTGTCACAAACGTGACACCTTCATAGAAAGCAACTGATCTCACTCCAATCTAGAAAAGACGTGTGTCCACCAAAAAGGCCACTCGACACCAGATGTGTTGCCTGAGGACAATCTAGAAATTTGAGCCCACCAGAGGAGCATAAGTTCCAAATCACCTCCAAAAATTGCTGCTTGAACTCAGAGCAAATGATGCAAATGATTGTTTCAGAGTAGCTTGACTTTCCTGTCCTGAGGATACTTCATGGCTAAGCCACCCTCCACTAGGATGGTAGTCCTTCCAAATCGGTATCATCACAAGGGCATCCACCATAGGCGGGACCAGAGCTTGAGATACAGAAAGGAAGGCGCGCCGAGCGAAGAACACGCGCTTCGCTGCCGACGCACGCCGCCTGAATGAACTCCGAGGAGGTACGCTTTTAAAATTTAAGAGGAGGGGGGGTTCCTGGTGCTGGGAGGGAGGACGGGCGGGTTGATGGTTGCTTGTTTGGTTGGAGGGCGGGAGGCAGGCCCGGTGCTGGGAGGGAGGGAGGCAGGCCTGGTGCTGGGTGCTGATGGGTGAGAGGGGGGCCTGATGTTGGCAGCTGGGTGGGAGGGAAGCCTGATGGTGGGTGCTGGGTGAGAGGGAGGCCTGGTGTTGGGTGCTGGGTGGGAGGGAAGACTGATGGTGGGTGCTGCTGGGTGGGAGGGAAGCCTGACGGTGGGTGCTGGGTGGGAGGGAGGCCTGATGGTGGGTGCTGCTGGGTGGGAGGGAGGCCTGGTGTTGGGTGCTGGGTGGGAGGAAAGCCTGATGGTGGGTGCTGGGTGGGAGGGAGGCCTGATGGTGGGTGCTCGGTGGGAGGGAAGCCTGATGGTGGGTGGGAGGGAGGCCTGATGTTGGGTGCTGGGTGCTGGGAGGGAGGGCGGCTGGACATTTGTGGCTGGAGGGGAGAGGATGGTTGCTGGACATGGATGGAGGGCAAGAAATGAAGAAGAAAGGAGGAAAGTAAAGAAATAAATGGAAAGGAAGCCCTGGAAACGGAGTTAAGAGACCAGATAGAGAGCAGCAGAATCAGCGACTAGAACCAATATGGATAGAAAAACAAAATCACCAGACAACAAAGGTAGGAAAAATCATTTTATTTTCATTTTAGTGTTTGGAATATGTCGAATTTGAGAATTTACATCTGCTGTCTTATTTTGCACTGGGTATACTGGAGCTGTAACAGCTTACAGAAATGATTTATAATGGAAGAAAATCATGTTATTTTTTTCTCCTATACTAGTATAATATTTTCAATGATGTCTGTTTATATGCACCATGGCTGGTGTAAGGGGTGTGCCTATCATAGGGGTGGAGTCATATGTGGTGACCCCGCCCATAATGAGTACCTGCACTTTGCGATAAATAATTCGATTTTGGGTTGCTGTTTGGGCACTCGGTCTCTGAAAGGTTCGCCATCACTGCCCTAGGATCAGGTAATTATGATTCAGATAATTCTTCCCAATGTTCATCACTTTGCATTTGTCCACATTAAATTTAATCTGCCAATTGGATGCCCAGTTTTCCAGTTTCCCAAGATTTTCCTGCAATCTTTTACATTCCACACGTGTTCTGACAACTATGAGTAGTTCTGTGCCATCTGCAAATTTAATTACCTCACTCATCATTCATAAATATGCTAAACAGCACCAATCCCTGCGGCACTCCCCTATTCATCCTCCTACATTGAGAAAAATGGCCATTTAACCCTACCCTCTTTTCTGTCCAATAACCAATTCCTAATCCACAGAAGGACACCACCTCCTATCCCATTACTTTTTAATTTTCTCAGGAGTCTCTCATGATGAATTTTATCAAAAGTTTTCTGAAAACCTAGGTACACTACATCAACAAGCTCACCTCTATCCACATGTTTATTCATGCCTTCAAAAAAATGAATCAAACTGGTGAGGCAAGACTTCCCTTGGCTGAACCCATGCTACTGGCCATTAAACCATGTTTGTCTATGTGTTCCGTAATTTTATTATTTATAATAGTTTCCACTATTTTTGGCCAGCACTGAAGTCAGGCTTACCAGTCTGCAATTTCCTGGATCACTCCTGGAACCCTTTAAAAAAAAAAAAAAGAGTCACGTGACGCGATGCACGAGAGCGGACGCTAAACACTTCGCTCCGTGCCTCCTCCCGCATTCATCCGGGCTAAAACCCTTAAACACAAAAGAAAAACATTCCATTTTGATACACAACATCTTATCGCACTGCTGGGAAGCGGCGATTGACGGTTAGAGTTGACGATGGCGGCGAAAACTTTGAGAAAAGACAAAGACAGAGGCAGAATCGGGGAAGACAAAATGGCAGCCCCCACGAGTCCCCCAGGCTTGTCAGTTAGCTCCGCATGGACAGCTGAAATAGTCGGAGAGGTAACAGCAGCTCTGGAAGGAATATTGGACAGGAAATTACAGGGGCTGGAACACAAGCTGGAGGGGATAAAAGACAACATGTCCGAACTCACCCAAGACATGGCAGGATTCCAACAGAGAACAGGAGCATTGGAAGACCAGGTATCAGCTATTGAACAAAACTATGCCAAGCTATTAAAGCTGGTCGAGACACAGGCCGAAAAACTGGAAGACTTAGAGAACCGGTCACGTCGCAATAACTTGCGTTTTGTGGGGATATCAGAAGAATTGAGTGATAGAGATCTACGCTCCTTCTTGGAAGACTGGCTTGTGAAAGAGCTGAAATTGCCTGCCGCCATGGGGCCTTTGACAATAGAGCGAGCGCACCGGTGGGGCCCAAGCGCCAGAACGAAAACAGACCACGAGTTGTAATATGCCCAGAAAGCAGCGATTATGCAAGCGGTTCGGAGTGGAGATGGACTGCATTATAAAAATCAAAAGATCCTTTGCTTTCAAGATTACTCAGTCGCAGTGGCGGCGCAACGAAAAACTCTCTCACCGATATGCTCAACACTGGTAAATCACAAAGTTAAATTCGCGCTGATGTATCCAGCTAAATTGAAAATATTTCACCAGACAGGCACAAAGATTTGTGAAACGATAACAGAGGCTCAGCAGTATGTTCGCCAAATATTAAATACAGGTGATGAATCACTCTAGTAAGAGAGCGGACCGGAATGGTTATGTTCTGCAAATAAGGAAACGGATTTTACTATAAACTCTAAAGTCCAAGGAACTGGTCTACTGGGGGAAAGCTGTGGAACACGGCTAAGGACTATGTAAAACTATATAAAACTATCACTAATATACAAGCGGAACTAGTGATTTACCCCCTAAAAAACAACAGTTTAAAAGAGCCATGAATGGCCGTGGACCTTGCCAGCAAAGATCGCTGCTGAGAAAGGCAGGACGGGACGAAAGGAGCTGACTAAGACACATTCTTCACTGACGTGACTGACTGCAGTGAACTTGAGCAAAAAAAATGTAAGTTGGTGTTAAGTGCCATAACTACATGATGGTGAGAGAAGGACTTGGCCAACTACAGATTTTGGATGCTGATTTGCGACTGAGCTTCGCTAAGTTGGAAAGGTTTATAGTTCTTTCAGTATGACTCTAACTAAGGAAAATGCAGGCATAAAATGTGAAGATTAGACTGTTAAATACTGTATGTTAAAGTTAAAGTTCGTTAAATGGTATACAGTTATGTTGAAGGTTTAATGTATGGAACAGCGTAAGTAATATAAAGGGTTAATGTTAGGGGTGGGGAGGGCATAATTGATATAGGAACCTGGAGGAGGGAGGAACATAGTTTGAATTGGAATCTTCAAGGCGGGAAAAAAAAAAAAATCCCTTGTCACCCACGCTTATAGCGGAATGCTGGGAGGGGCGTAGATGTGGCTAGTTCCCTAAGAATAGGGACGAAGAGAAAGGGGGAGGGCAGGGGTTGGGGTGAGAGGGTTGAGGGGTTGGGGAAGGGGAGACTATATGGGCATCTTAGGAGATTTTTGGGAGGGGAGGGTTTCACTCAGGCCGTAACCAAAGTCATTGCTCAGCACCACAAAGTAAATGGGGGGCGCCATGTGCTGGGGTGGCGCCCCCATGGAGATAAAGAACTACAACAGTGTAATAAGGACCACAGACACACAGGTGATGACTAAAATTATAACATGGAATGTGGGTGGCATAGGTTCACCAGTGAAGAGATCCAAGATATTGCGTTACTTACAGAGAATTGGTGCGGATGTAGCTCTACTACAGGAGACACATTTGTCAGACATCGAGCACATGAAATTGCAGAAATGGTGGGTGGGGGATTGCATTAGTTCGCCAGCAAAAGGGAGGAAAGGGGGAGTAGCCATATTGATTAGGAAAGGAGTAGCTGGACAAATAAGTGACATTACCAAAGACCCTGAGGGCAGACACATCTTCTGTAAAGTATCCTTGGGTAGGAGACAAATTTTGATGGGCAGCATTTATGCGCCAAATCAACTAGATAATAGATTTTACAAGAACATTATTGATCTGTTGTCAAAAGAAGATGATATCCCAATGATCCTGGGAGGAGATTTTAATATGGTGTGGGACCCGCAAATGGATAAATCGCTTGCTACCCCCGCGCCTCCTTGGTGGAAGTCGAGGGGACTCCCGAACTTAGGTTCGTTGCTAGATCTTTTGGACATATGGAGGGTTTTTCACCCACAGGAGAGGGACTAAACACATTTGTCTAGGGCCCACAACACGCAATCACGGATTGATTATCTCTTGGTGTCTCGATCCCTGATAACAGATATACAAGACACACAGATTGGCCCATATGCGATATCAGACCATGCAGAGGTATGGGCAATTCTGAACTGTGGGGGACCGGGTACGAAACATAGACAATGGGTATTTCCTAGCTATTTAGCTCAGAACACACGGTTTCGTGAACATTTACTGAAGACTTGGAGAGACTATAAAAGCCATAATGAACATTCTGTATTAGACATAGGGACATACTGGGAGGCGGCGAAAGCCGTGATAAGGGGAGAGATTATCAGTTTTGTAAGCCAGTTTAAAAAGACGAGGGACAGAGAAATATTGAGTTTAGAAAAACAAATTCTGACATTGAGGAAGAAACTTGGGGAATTGCTCTCCCCACAATTGAAAACGGACCTCATAGCGGCTCAGGTGAGCTTGAACTCCCTTATACACGAGAGGGAGAAGAAGTCACAGGACTACTATCGGTTTCAATTATACAAATATGGCAGTAAGGGAGGGCGGATGTTAGCTAGATTGATAGCCCGGAAACAAGCCTCAAGAACAGTTACAGCGCTAAAAGATAAGGCTGGAAAGCTGTGTCACACAGATAAGGAGATTAGAGAGATTTTCCATGAATTCTATCAGAAGTTATATAAGGCAGAAGAAGACTCGGGCCTTGCAACCAAGGCCTACCTAGAAGGAGTGGATCACCCAGTACTTAGAGACAAAGACCAGACAGATTTGAACACCCCCATTACAGTAGATGAAGTACATTGGGCAATTACCAGCAGTCAAATGGGGAAAGCTCCGGGACCAGATGGTATGAGAGCGGAATGTTATAAACTGCTGGGTGAAGAGACTGAACCAACAATAGCGGAAGTTTTTAACAGCTGGGTCGATAAAAGCTCGCTACCTAAGCAGCTAAACATAGCCCAAATTATTTTAATACCAAAGCCTAAAAGGGACGTGGTTTTGGCAGAATCTTATCGACCAATCTCCCTGTTGAATTGTGAATTGAAATTGTTTGCAAAAATTTTGGCCAACCGCCTGGGTAGAGTACTACCAAAGATTATCCATGAGGGACAGGTGGGGTTTGTAAAGGGGCGATCAATCTCCAAGAACTTAAGGAAGATACTAGCAGCATTGGAATTTACGGGCACGAGAGTAGAACCCATATTAATGATAAGTTTTGACGCAGAGAAAGCTTTTGATCGTGTAAAATGGGACTATTTGTTTGAAACCCTTAGAGCATATGGGATCACAGGGTGGTTTGAAAGAGCGATCAAAACATTATACCTAGACCCCACGGCACGAATTATGGTAAATGAGGGAATTTCTGCAGAGTTTGCGATAGGGAGAGGCACCCGGCAGGGGTGCCCATTATCACCACTATTGTTTGCTATATACTTGGACCCGCTGATCAGAGACATATACTCCATGTCGACAGTGAGAGGAGTAAAGATCAATAAACAGGAGTTTAAATTGGCCGCGTTTGCAGATGACCTGCTGGTAATTCTTACGAACCCAGCGGAGTCACTGAATGCGCTATTGGAAATATTTCAGGAGTTTGGTGATTACGCTGGGTTCAAGTTAAATCTGGAGAAATCAGAGGCGCTGGGCAGGAACATCAACAAAAATGAGCTAGGACAGGGACACTTTCCCCTCAGGTGGGCGGAGGGTAAATTTAGATATCTAGGAATTATGTTGACACCCAAAACTGAGGACCTTTATGGAACTAATGTTCAAGTCTTACTGAACTCGACTAAACAACAGTTAGAGAGTTGGAAATTATTACAACTGCCTTTAATAGGGAGAATATGCTTAATTCGAATGATTATTCACCCCAGGTGGCTTTATGTCTTGCAAACAATTCCCATTTGCTTATTACGTAAAGACCTTTGAGTGCTTAATAGAATGGTAGTGAAATTTTGTTGGGCAAACAAGAAAGCAAAGATGAAGTCCCAATGGATGGTGGGGGGTTGGCAACAAGGAGGGCTGGGACTGCCAGATCTAGAGCAATACAATATGGCGTGTCTGTTAAGATATGTCAGAGACTGGATTTTTGATACCGCCTATTATACACCTCTCGAATTGGAAGAAGCCCTGTTCGCCCCAATGCGTCCACAGGCTTTGGTACAAATAGAGAGAATGCAAGTACCTGTAGAATACCGACACAGCCTGCTGCTGGGCCCTCTGAGAAAAGCATGGAAATTTATGGGTAAAAGATTAGGTATAGGGGAAGGAGGGACAGAATTACCCTGGGGGAATCCACTATTTGAGGCAGGCAGGGATAATGCAGTTTTTCTCCGCTGGGAAGAGAGGGGACTGATAACTTTAGAGGACATTATTGGGGAAACAGGGGAGATTCGGACATTAGAACAGCTGGTGAGGGCAGAAGAATTGCAATGGGGAGACACATACGCCTATTGTCAATTAAAACACTTTGTTAAATCTATGAACAAAGAAAGACTTTCACAGAAATTAGGAGCTAAGATTAAACAGTTTTTTGAAAAAAATCTCAGACACAAATCCCTCCATTTCAGGACTTTATAGGGCCCTGTGGGAAGGAAGGCCACCAAAAGATCTGACCCATCTAAAAGAACGTTGGGAAAAGGATCTTGGAATCAACCTAGTAACATGGGACATTACTAAGGAAGTGCAGAGGATTCCCAGATTGTTAAGTGGAGCACAATATAGAGAATGCGCATTCCGATTCATTCATAGAGCTTATATGACTCAAGCACAGCTGGCGAGGCTTGGGGGGGACCCAATCGGCGCTTTGTAGGAGGTGTGGGGGAGCAGAAAATACCTTTTATCATGGATTTTGGAGTTGTAGGAAACTTAAAGCATTTTGGGGGAAAACTGCCCAGTATTTGACTACAATTATGGGACAACGAGTAGCATGCACACCAGAGCACTTGCTGTTGAACCTCCCAGGATCAGGTAGAGGAATGATATCAAGGGGCAATATACTATTTGGTAAACTGACACTGCTGGCGAAGAAATGCATTCTATTATACTGGACGACAGAAACAGGGCCTGAATTTTGGCACTGGCGGAATCTGATCCACCAACTGGTGATGTGGGAGGCAAAAGAAGCCAGAAGTGGCCCCAAAAAACGTATTAAATTTCTGAAGATCTGGGGCAGATACTTGGATTCTTTGACACCTAGGAGTAGGAACTTAATACTTAAGGTGCTGTAACTAAGGTAAAGGTCTGGAGGGTACTGGCAAGAGTGAGACTGGGGGAGGGAGGAGGGGAGGCGGGGGGGGGGGGGGGAGATGATTCACTACAGAAATGTAAACTCTTTGTTGATAAGAGGTAGCCAAACTGTAAAACATAGTATGTTATAAATCATAAACTCAATCTACTTAAAGCTAAGGGAGAATGATAGAGACGGTTGGGGGAAAGTATAAACCAGGAATCCCTCATTTGGGTACACAATGTCTGGACCTGAAGTGAAAATTGTCAAGGCATGTTTTTGGCTATGAGAATGGATATTGAGTTTGTAAAAGAGGGTTGTGGGGGTGGGTACTAGGGGAGGGGGGAATAAAAGAAAACGAACATAAGCTATAAAATCTGTTTGTAATATTTTATTGTTGTTCAATAAAAATGTTTAAAACTAAAAAATAAAATAAAATTGTCATTACACTGACCACCCTCCAGTCTTCAGGTACTACCCTTATTTATGGTATAGGCTCTCCAGAAAGAAGCACTCCCCCACTCAGTCTCTCCAAACCACCCGTTATCTTCCAAGACTAAGGCAGAAATGGGGTCCCAAACATCATCTTGCATCCAACCTGACAATCTGGGGTGTTTGGGGCCTCTCCCCCCCCCCCCCCCCCCCCCAATGCACTGAATACCAAGATGCTCTGCTAGCTGCTCAAGCCAATGAAAGAAGGCCAGAGATTTTGTAGACAGTCCAAGCTCTCCTTTAGCAACTTCTGGCTCAAACAGTTGTTCCCTACATGCCTGCAGGAGCTTCCTGTGCTGCTAGGGAGCATCTCTTCCTCAGAAATCTGATCACACTGAGGTATGTTGCATGAGACATGTGGCCAGCCAACAAAATGTCATCAGTTCTCACCAGTGGAAAACCCAAAGTGGCGGCACCCATCAACACCTAACTGGCCCCCACCCCCACCGCCCAGTGAGTCTGAACTCTCAGCCACTGGCTGCCCCACCATATATCCACTGCAGACAGGGCAGAGAGAACTAGCCACACTATTGACTCTCTCAAATACTTTCCCTCTCTCTTTTGTTATTTTTAAATTTTATGTAGCAAAAAACTGAGCCAAAGGCACCCATCACCGGAGAAGGAAGAAGGAACAGCGAAGACAAACCACCACCTAGCAGTAAGCCCATGGGGTTCACACTACCTCGACTCACTTGAACCACCAACAGTGAGGCCCACAGAGCTGACACAGAGGCTTCCCTCTGACACAGAGTAAAGGTCCACAGACTGATCCCTACAGGGCCCTAATCTGCACCTTGGGGAGATAGGCCAAACAACAATCCAGCTACACTATGCAACCATCTGCACTTGAGGCAGAAGACACTGGCAAATTCCAGGGCTGCACCAATCCTTAAAACTGGTAATGACATCAATTCAAGTTCTCAGCCTCCATCAGTTGGTTGAGGAGCACAACCCATTGTCAGGCTGGTCTAGCAGGATGATGCAAAGTAGGTACAATATACGCGCAAACTTGCAACTTATTTTTAAAGGAATGATACTAAGTATGCGTGTATAGATATGTGCACCTGGCAAGCAGGCATGTTATTGAAAATGGCTTCCATAATTCCTATACCCCCTAGACTAAATCACTTACACTGGCCACTGTCAGACAACATGCTGGGCTCAACTCATCTCTGGCATTTCTTATTACCTTAACATTCTATTACGTAATATAGAGTGGAGGAGCAGTGGGCCAAGAACAAGGGAAACCTGGTTCATATGCCACTGTGGTTTCCCTTGTGATCTTGGGGAGATCACTTAACCCTCCATTATCTCAGGTACAAACTTAGATTGTAACCCCTCTAGGAACAGAATACATAGAGTTACTGAATGGTTAACTCATTCAGAGCTACAAATGAAAAGGAACATGCTAAATCTAAACAAATTTGACTAAACTTTCAAAAGAACTTTTTCAGTCTATCTGCATTAACAGGAAGACGGAGCATATTTCATACATTGTTTGTGCCCTACACCAAAGGAATTTCAAATTAATTAAAAAAAAAAAAAAAGAGAGAGAGAGAGAGATAGCTCCCTCAAGAAAAACACTGCTCTGATCACTTATGTACCTAGTATAGAAACAAGGTTTCAAAATCTGAAACAAAATCTGTAACTGGGAAGCATGGATAAGAAATTAACATGACAGCAACATGAACTGAACACATTTTATAATCTTTGGATCAAGAATACAGAAAAGGATAGAAGTATAGAGTTAAACTTTAAAATTTGGCTTGACTAGGCAAATCAAGAATTACAAACAGCCATTTATTTGGATAAGCACTGTTTCCCATTTGCTAACATTTTAACAAAGGCTCTAAACCATTTTGAACCGTTTTAACATGACACTAAACATGAAGTATTCCTATTATTATCTTCCCAGTCCAAATCCCACAGGGGCCATCAATAATGAAAAGTAGCATGGAAAAAAATTTAGAGCGATATAAACATCATGTAACAATGAAAATTCCTACCATGCTTCAGATAGGGTTAGCCAAATGCACTAAAATCTCCTCACACACAATTACTTCAAGCAAAAAAAAGCACCTGTGAGAATATTCTCCCTTTAAAAAATATTAACAGAAAACAGAGAATGACAGCAGGTTTTCTGGTTAATGTCATTTCCTTGTCATCATACCAAACCAGTCCAGACTAAAGGGTTATGCCTATCCACAAGCGGAAGGAAACAGAGAAAAACAGTTCTTGTGATCCACCCCTTAAGGGTAATGTGCATCCCAGAATGCTCAGTATTTTTCTCTGTCTCCAAACGGAAGGTTGATGGACAGTGCAGCTTCTTTGTGGTGCTTTTCAGCCAGTTCTACTCCAGGTCTCCTGGGTGTTAGTTGAGCAGGGGTTTTCCTCTTGGAGGATGCTTGCTCCTCCTTTTCTCTTAATAAAAATAAAATAGAGAGTTGGAGTTCGGTGACACTTGGTGGTGCCAGGTCCCTCCCCCACTCCATTTCTATTCAGCAGTTGTTGTGGAGTTTTGGCAGGATACAGACTGAGAGGAATTTCTTATCCTGTGAGTGGGATACCTCCAGATAAGTGTTACTTTCTTCTAGTTCTCTTCTCTCCTGGTATTTTTGCTAAGCTCCCTTTGCTGTGTGAGTTCTACCGGTCTCAGGGAGCTTGGCCTTGGTTTCCTATTTAGGCACAAATTTCAATTCTTCTTGTGGACCAGGCAGGCCTAAAAACGCTGGCAACACCTTCAATTTTCTGCTCCCGCAGCAGTAGTTCTTCTCTGTGTTACAAGTTATTTTGCCCTTTGGCTGCTCTCTCTGCTACCTCGTGTCTCTGGGGTACGCTAGCTGTTCATCCACGGAGTCTGGGGTGTTTCTCAGTCTGAGGGGTCTCTCCCTCTCCCTGTACATTTGCTGTGGTTATGCTGCTAGGTAGCATAGAGGGGCTCCGTCTCTGACCCCAAGGCAATTAGGCAGCTGGAATTTCCTAAGTGCCCATCGGCATCTCATTTCTGCATCTGGATTAGGCAGATGAGCTGCCTTGCTATTGGCTCTGCACAGCTGTGTACGTTTTTCCTTGTTGGGACACCTTGTTGTTTCTTTATGTTGTTTCAGATGGTCAGCAGCATTGGGCAGTCACTTTGGAGTGCCTTTCAAACTTGCATTTCCCAGCATTAATATTTGCTTACTGCCAGAGACAGTCTCTTTCAGTTTTGGCAGCTGAGTTGCATCTAGCCGCTGGTTTTTCTACACATTGGTAGCGTTTTCTGCACTGCCAGGTCTCTGCTGGCCAGGTAGTTTTGACCATGTCATTCCCTCTAAGCATATGTTTGTAAAAAA
Organism: Microcaecilia unicolor; assembly: GCF_901765095.1. Classification (NCBI taxonomy): domain Eukaryota; kingdom Metazoa; phylum Chordata; class Amphibia; order Gymnophiona; family Siphonopidae; genus Microcaecilia; species Microcaecilia unicolor. Next base: position 15,851,041 of record NC_044037.1, read on the forward strand.
AAAAAATCCCTACTACTTCAAACAAAGCAATTCTACTAAAAAGTATTGAAAGAAGTGCTCATAAGTTTTCAATGGACCGACACAAACCCGTACATCTTAACTAAGCACTTCTCCATATTGAAAATATTTAAAAATATTTTTTATATCAAACCATTGTGCTGTAGTGCAACAAAAATTGCATGATGGCTTGCTATAAAAAAGTAAACATTTTACAAAATGGAGAAGGGCCATGATTAGACCTCACGGACTTAAGATCTACAGATCTGTATCAGTCCACTGAAAGCTTATGAACACATCTTTCACTACTTTTTAGTAATTGCTGTGATTGAAGTAGTAGGGATTTGGGATTTTTTTTTTTTTAACAAATGTATGACTTGGATTTTCCAAAACACAATTAAAGTGTGGTTTATTTTTTTCTCCATTATTGATTGTATATTCCCTCTAAGCATAACTTTATGCCTCTCTTCAATTGTTACACTGGTCGGCATGGTTTCTTTTTTTAAGGCTGCTGCTGATCTGCGTTTGCTAGGTATATTTACCTACCTCTGGCTGGCTCTGAATCCAATATATTCTTGCAGGTCCAGCTCCATGTTTACTGCTTTGCGCTATTCCGGGTTTGCCTGTAAGCGTGGTAGTCTCTAATGGTGAACTTTAATCTATATTGGTGGCTTCAGCACCACCCCGGCTCCGACTGGTGACCTCTGTGCCATCTAGGTCAGTGGCCCGATTCTGTGCATTCTCTTTTAGACCGAATGCTCTTGTGGGGAGGCCAACTGTCTCTGCCAGTTGGGCTCAGTACCATTCTTCATGTTTAGGTGCAACTGGAGCCATGGTGGCTCTATCTGGAACATGGTTGTCTATTGTTCCAGGGGTTGTGTTTCAAGGCTGGCTTGGATTTCATTTTGCACCTTCAGCTCAGCACTCTTTGGTAAAGCATGGACTCTTCCTTGATGGTGCTGCACAGCGCTATCGCCCTGTGTGGTGTGGTGTGGAGCGTATAGCCGGTTAATCTAGCTCTGGAAGTAGAGCCAGGTTCCTAAGTGTGTCCCCTACTTTTCTCTTCTTCGCTGAAGGTGAAACAATTCTTTCATTGGTTATGCTTCCCAGATGCCTCCCTAGATAGGACGCCAGGTTAATGCTGGCTCTACAGGACATGTTCCTTTTCCAGCGATGGTTCTGCTCCTGTTCAGGCTGCCGCATTCAGCCTTGTCTCAGCGTGGTCTTTTCACTCTTTCACTAGAGCAAGGTTCTGTGTTGGTAGGTTGAGCACAGCTCTACCTTTGGCACCGGAGAGCAATTTGAGCTGTTTTTGGGTCACAACTCAGTTCTCTGCCTGAAGGCCTACTGGAATTATACAGACTCTGCCTCATCTTGACTCTGAAGCACTCTTCGGTCTATAAGGTGGAGTCACATCTGCATGTTCATGTTCAGTGGTGTGGCATTCCATTTCCGAGTGGAGTATCAGCTTCGGCTCTGAGTGCAGTTCAGCTCCATCTCTGCACATTGAGCACACTGCTGTCTCTTAACTGGCAACATGTTCCCTCCCTGGGTGATGGGTTCAGCTGTCCCATGGCGTAGAACGTTTCTGTCTGTCTATGGGGCTCAGCTGGCTCCATAGGCGCCTTGGTCCACCTAAGCCTAAGGGGCCTGGGCTTTGTGTCTAACTCTGTTGATGGAGTTTAGGTTGTCCCTGCACTTCTACCCTTCATCTTGGGGTGAGGCTTCTCCCTTTGTTTGTTGGATGAAGAGCACTTCTGACTCATTTGGATGGAACCAGTTCCATCTCCGCATGTGGAGCGGGACTTTTTTTTTGTACTCATAGCATCTCCTTCTCCCACCTTGGGAATGCAATCCCATATTCTTGGGAAGGCATAACTCTTGGCTGGCTGTGTTGCTATTTCCCCTTTGCTGCCTGACAGCTGGTGGCTGGTCCTCATTGGTACAGTTTCCTTTCAGATGGGAACGCTCATCCTTTTCTGTTGCTAGGGAAATTGGGCATCTATGGTTTCTAGTTTTCACTGTGGCCTAGTCATGTTTCCAGAACTTTTCCTGGAGAGGTGCCAGATTTTGCTTCTTGACAAGAGTGCCTGGTCCTCTGCTGACACTGGCAGGTGGTGTGCCCATTTTTGGAAACAGCAAATTTTATCCTTTATGGTATTTCAGGCAGGGAGGCTCTCCAATTCTTGGTTTCTTTGCCAGCCGTGATGTGGAATTTTCACACAGCCTTCTGCCTTTTGGTCTTTGGTGTTGGATCATGCTGTGCTTCTCAGCTTGCCTGGGCCCTGCATCCCTGCTTATACACTAGGATACAGACATGGTTATCTATCGTCCTCCCTTCTCATGCATAGCAGGAACGTTTCCTCTGTTGTACCTCAGGGTGTTTTCTAAGCAGATCTAGTACAGCCGGTTTCTGCTCCTACAGGATTTTATGACATTGTTGGACTCTTCCTCAGTCCAAATTTTGAGGGGAGGGCATTTCAGACTTGTCTGGTTTCTCTCCCTTGTGAGGTGTTCCCTTCTTTTCCTTTTAAAGTCTCATTACGGTGGCACCTCCTATACTCCCGTGGCTATCGTTAGCCCTTTCACAAGGGTGTTCTTTTAAGGGGAGTCTGATTTCTTCCTCTCTTTGTTGAGGCAGTCCGGCAAACACAGGTTCTCGTAAAGGATTGCTGTCTGTGCAAGCTGCATTTTTCAGCTCCTTCTTTGGCTCTTTCTGCAGTTTATTCTTTCATAACTCCTTACCAGGTCAGGACAGTATTAATTCCTGTTCTAGTCAGAGTCTCTCCTTCTGGCTTATATCCATTTTCTCATCCAGGGGTCTGGCTGGTGTTTGCCATCCTTTCTTCCTGTTGATTCCTGCCTCATCCTTTCAATGTCAGTGCTATTCTGGATCCTAAGGACGATTCCCCTTTTTTGGCATATATTTTGGACGTATGTCTCAGTGCTTCAACTTATGGGTTTCTCCAGTGGTCTCTCCAGTTATCTGGGTTGAAACTATACAGTTTTTTCTATCATCAAGGTTTGGCTAGTTTGTATACATCTCTCTGGAGTCCCACCCTTTGGGGGTACTGCTTTACTACATCCCATTAGTCTGGACTGGTCTGGTATGACATGACAAGGAAGGAAAATTATATATTATCTGATAATTTTCTTTCCTTTAGTCCTACCAGACCAATCCAGACACCCACCTATTTCAGTAGGGTTTTTTTTTCTGACAGGCGATTTCTTACACATAGTCTGTTGGGGGAGCTCTCTATTTTCTGTTCAGGTATTAGCTCTGTCCTCAGTCTCCAACATCTCCTATGTCCTTTTTTCAGCAAAGCCTTTGACATGGTTCCCCAAAGGAGGCTCTTGAATAAACTAGACAGGCTGAAGATAGGATCCAACGTGGTGAACTAGATTAGGAACTGGTTGACGGACAGACGCCAGAGGGTGGTGGTTAATGGAATTCACTCTGATGAGAGAAAGGTGACTAGTGGAGTGCCATAGGGATCAGTGCTGGGGCCGATTCTGTTCAATATATTTGTGGGCGACATTGCTGAAGAGTTAGAAGGTAAAGCTTGCCTTTGTGCGGATAAAACCAAGATTTGTAACAGAGTGGACACCACGGAGGGAGTGGAAAACATAAAAAAGAATCTGCAGAACCTACAAGGATAGTCTAATGTTTGGTAATTAAAATTCAATGCGAAGAAATGCAAAGTGATATACTTAGGGAGTAGAAATCCACGGGAGACGTTTGTGTTAGGCGGTGAGAGTCTGATATGTACAGACGGGGAGAGGAATCTTGGGGTGATAGTACCTGAGGATCTGAAGGTGATGAAACAGTGTGACAAGGTGGTGGCCGTAGTCAGAAGGATGTTAGGCTGTATAGAGAGAGGTGTGACCAGCAGAAGAAAGGTGGTGTTGAGGCCCCTCTACAAGTCATTGGTGAGGCCCCACCTGGAGTATTGAGTTCAGTTTTGGAGGCTGTATCTTGCTAAGGATGTAGAAAGAATTGAAGCAGTGCAAAGAAAAGCTACAAAAATGGTATGGGATTTGCGTTACAAGATGTATGAGGAGAGACTTGTTGACCTGAACATGTATACCCTGGAGGAAAGGAGAAACAGGGGTGACATGATACAGACGTCCTTTGAAAGGTATTAATCCGCAAACAAACCTTTTACAGAGACGGGAAGGTGGTAGAACTAGAGGACATGAAATGAGGTCGAAGCGGGGCAGACTCAAGAAAAATGTCAGGAAGTATTTTTTCACGGTGGATACTTGGAATGCCCTCCCGCGGGAGGTGGTGGAGATGAAAACGGTAACAGAATTCAAAAAATGCATGGGATAAACATAAAGGAATCCTATTCAGAAGGAATAGATCCTCAGAAACTTAGCAGAGATTGGGTGGCAGCACTGGTGGTTGGGAGGCAGGGCTAGTGCTGGGCAGACTTCTAAGGTCTGTGCCCTGAAAATGACAGGGACAAATCAAGGGTCCCAAAAAACAAAACGGCAATTGATCCTCAAGCTCCAAAAAGAAAAGATAAAAGCATATCAATAAAGTATAAATGAACTTTAATTCATGCAAAAAACAATCTCCTCGTATCGCCGGACACTGGCGGTGTTTTGCACAAAAAGGGCTGCCTCAGGGGCTATCTTGAGTATTTAACTGGCACACAAGTGTGTAAAATATTAGCCAACTGTTGATACTATCCACATTGAAAAAAAAAACCAGCAGCGATGTTATAGCAGATTTAAAAACCTTGTAGCCAATAGGGTGGCGTGTATGAACTCCTCTCGCTATCACTGAAAAAACTACCGTACAGGTATTTCTCTGCCGTCATCTACTATGCTACTATGTCAGTGACATGCCTATATGTCAATGGAATCCATGCCGCCTTTTTTTTTTTTTTTTTTGAGGTCTTGGTTAAATGGAGTAAATGGTCTCCAGTTCTTCATACTGACCGGCAATATGGTCAACTACTGCTTGGCTAATCAAAATACTAAGCATTCTGGGCTACACATTACCCTCAAGGGGCGGATCACAAGAATTATTTTTCTCTACTTCCACTGGTGGATGGACATAACCCATTAGTCTGGACTAGTCTGGTAGGAAAGAAAATCATTAGGTAAGACATAATTTTATCATTTTGCTTATTTATACATGTATTTGGATTTATTAACTACCTTTATGAAGAGATTCACTCAAGGCAGTGTTATTCTATTCTCAGTGGCGTACCAAGGTGGGGGCGGTCCGCCCTGGGTGCACGCTATTGGGGGGATGCCGCACGCCTGTCGGCTCCACTGGTTCCCTGCTCCCTCTGCTCCAGAACAGGTTACTTCCTGTTCCGGGGCAGAGGGAGCAGGGAGCTAGCACAGCCGAGAGCCGCACAGCTGCTCCCCGCAGCTAAAGATGCACACAAGGGGGGGGGGGGGGGTTACGCATCGGTGATCTGCCCCGGGTGGCAGCCGACCTAGGATCGTCACTGTCTATTCTGATATGAGGAAAGGCATGTTGGCCTCCAAATGTAGTCAAGAAATATAGCGAGTCAGTCCAAAAAAAAAAAAACACCTTGATTTTTTTTTTTTTGGTTGTTTTTAATTTAAACATTTATTTCTTTGCAAACTAGCAGGCATGTTTCCTCTTCCTATTGCAGTATTGCAGACCCTACTAAATCCCCCATTTTTCTCACTAGACTGCATCTAGGGCTCATCTGTGCTCATCTCACTCTTGAATGCAAGTCTTCCTAAACCTAGTATCCTGGGAGTAAACGCCATTTCCTTCCACCTTTTCTTGCTTCTCAACCTGCATCTAATACTATTACTACCTCAATGCCCACACTTAAATAGCTCAAAGTACAAGTACACTGTGTGAAATATTCCCAAAGGCCCACCCTAACATAATCCCTTGGTCACCTAGACAAGGAACATGCTCAGTTTTGCTGGACATGGCTTCCTTCTGAAGACACATGCTAAACATGTTCATGCAGTAGGGGCTGACCAAATTTCAGTTTTGGTGCCACAACCAGCCCAAACTCCATTTTCTGTCCAGTTTCAGTTATTCTTATTTTCACACACACACACACACACACACACACACAAAAAAAAGACAGGCAGGAATAGATAAAAAGGTGTTGAAGTGACCACAACAAGTTGTTCTAGGTTAAGAGTTTATTTGCAAATATGAAGCCCCAAAAGGAGTTCATCTGTAATAAATACACAAACATATGTAAAAAAGGCCCGTTTATCAAAAAAATGAAACGGGCGCTAGCAAGGCTATCTTGTAGTGGCGATTATGTTTTTAAGGCTCTCGTCGAAGCTATTTCTCTTCCCACCCCTGCCTTCCCCTCCATGTCCAGCGATTCTTCCCTCCCAACCCATCCCATTCCCTCTCATTGTCATGCAATTCTGACCTCCCCTCCATGTGCAGCGATTCTCTTCTGCCCTGCCCTCCCATCAGTGTCCCGCGATTCTCTCCTCTCCTCCCATCCCATCCATGTCCATCGATTGTCCTCTGCCCTGCCCTCATCTCGATATCCCGCGATTCTGTCCCCCCCCCCTCCATGTGTTGTGATTGTCCTGTGCCCTGCCCTCCCATCTGTGTCCCACAGTTCTGCCCTCCCCAGCGATTCTCCTCTGCCCTGCCCTCCCATCCAGCGTTCCCTGCAGGCAGGCTGGGCTCGCATCCCCTCCCCTCCAGCGCTCCGTTGTCTTCACTTGCTTGCCTTGCGTTGCTAACACCCTGACGTCAGCTCGCCTCCAGCGTTTCCTTCCCTCTCACTGTTCTGCCCTCCTCAGACGTCATTTCGTCTTTACGTGAGGGCGGGACAGTGAGAGTGAATGGAAAGCTGGAGGCTTGCTGATGTCAGGATGTTACGAACCCACACAGCCAGCCAGCCGTAGAACGTTGACGGTACAACTTATTATATTACATAAGTCAGCAGATACACACTCTCAGTCCGACAAACCATGTGCTACATGTTTTGGCAAATAAGCATTCCTCAAGCGTCCTCATAAAACAAAACAAAATTATACAAAACAGATTAAAAAATACAGGAAAAATATTTTTTAAACAGCTATAAAACACGACAAGAGCTATATGGACCTAGTAAACAAAACAAAAACAATAAAGACATAAAAACAAAATTAGTTGAACAAAAAGAATTTACTGACCAAACATGGAAATGAGGGTAAATGGTGTATAGCTAATACTATGAAGAGGTGATATGTGCAACAATCTCTGTGACCAAAATCAAAAGTGAAAGAAAAAAAACAGCCCGGTGAATCTAATATCATGTGAACCAAAAAGGTTTCTGCAACAGAATCAGTCTTCTAAAGCAAAAACATACCTTTAATTTGTAGCACAATTTATCCACAAGTTGGAATGTACTGAACAATAACGCTAGAGTAATAATGTCTAAAATACATACCCTTTATATGAGAATCGCAGAAGTATACCAACATAACATGTACATTTATAAACTAAATTGGCCACAAATAAACCCAAAAGGTCAAACACCTAAAAAATATCTAAATATGAAAATATAAAATTATAAAAGCGGAATGTATATTCCAAATAGTGTAGTCAAAGAACGCTTATTGAATTTACTCATAGACTTAGTAGTATAGGCTAAACTTCCAAACAAGGATATAAAACCATCTATCATAGTTGTATTAAAAGTTTATGTACAAATAATGTATCGAGAACAAGTAAACATGGAGAAATGAGTTCTTACCTGCTAATGATCTAAGGTTTGGCAATTAAAATTCAATGCGAAGAAATGCAAAGTGATGCACTTACATAGTAACATAGTAGATGACGGCAGAAAAAGACCTGCACGGTCCATCTAGTCTGCCCACGATAAACTCATGTGTATACCTTACCTTGATTTGTACCTGTCTTTTTCAGGGCACAGACCGTATAAGTCTGTGCAGCAGTATTTCCCGCCTCCCAACCACCAGTCCCGCCTCCCATCACCGGCTCCGGCACAGACCCCGCATAAGTCTGCCCTCCCCCATCCTAGCCTCTCAACCACCAACCCCTCTTCCCCCCGCCACCCAATTTCAGCTAAGCTTCTGTGGATCCATTCCTTCTGCACAGGATTCCTTTATGCCTGTCCCACGCATGCTTGAATTCCGTTACCGTTTTCATCTCCACCACCTCCCGCGGGAGGGCATTCCAAGCGTTCACCACCCTCTCCGTGAAGAAATACTTCCTGACATCTTTCCTGAGTCTGCCCCCCTTCAATCTCATTTCATGTCCTCTCGTTCTACCGCCTTCCCCTCTCCGGAAAAGATTCGTTTGCGGATTAATACTTTTCAAATATTTGAACGTCTGTATCATATCACCCCTGTTCCTCCTTTCCTCCAGAGTATACATGTTCAGGTCAGCAAGTCTCTCTTCATACGTCTTGGAACGCAACTCCCATACCATCCTTGTAGCTTTTCTTTGTACCGCTTCCATTTTTTTTTAACATCCTTCGCAAGGTACGGCCTCCAAAACTGAACACAATACTCCAGGTGGGGCCTCACCAACGTCTTATACAGGGGCATTAAAACCTCCTTTTTTCTGCTGGTCACACCTCTCTCTATACAGCCTAGCAACCTTCTCGCTACAGCCACCGCCTTGTCGCACTGTTTCATCGCCTTTAGGTCCTCAGATACTATCACCCCAAGATCCCTCTCCCCGTCCGTGTCTATCAGACTCTCCCCACCTAACACATACGCCTCCCTTGGATTTCTACTCTCTAAGTGCATCACTTTGCATTTCTTCGCATTGAATTTTAATTGCCAAACGTTAGACCATTTTTCCAGCTTCTTCAGATCTTTTTTCATGTTTTCCACTCCCTCCGGGGTGTCCACTCTGTTGCAAATCTTGGTGTCATCCGCAAAAAGGCAAACTTTACCTTGTAACCCTTCGGCAATGTCACTCACAAATATATTGAACAGAATGGGCCCCAGCACCCATCCCTGAGGCACTCCACTACTCACCTTTCCCTCCTCCGAGCGAACTCCATTCACTACCACCCTCTGGCGTCTGCCCGTCAACCAGTTCCTAATCCAGTTCACCACTTCGGGAATAGAAATCCACAGGAGAGGTATGTGTTAGGCGGTGAGAGTTTGATAGGTATGGACGGGGAGAGGGATCTTGGGGTGATAGTATCTGAGGATTTGAAGGTGATGAAACAGTGTGACAAGGCGGTGGCCGTAGCTAGAAGGTTGTTAGGCTGTACAGAGAGAGGTGTGACCAGCAGAAGAAAGGGGGTGTTAATGCCCCTGTATAAGTCATTGGTAAGGCCCCGCCTGGAGTATTGTGTTCAGTTTTGGAGGCCGTACCTTGCTAAGGATGTAAAAAGAATTGAAGCGGTGCAAAGAAAAGCTACGAGAAAGGTATGGGATTTGCGTTACAAGACGTATGAGGAGAGACTTGATGACCTGAAAATGTATACTCTGGAGGAAAGGAGAAACAGGGGTGATACGATACAGATGTTCAAATATTTGAAAGGTATTAATCCACAAACGAACATTTTTCCGGAGATGCGAAAGGCAGTAGAACGAGAGGACATGAAATGAGATTGAAGGGGCAGACTCAAGAAAAATGTCAGGAAGTATTTTTTCACGGAGAGAGTAGTGGATGCTTGGAATGCCCTCCCGCGGGAGGTGGTGGAAAAGAAAGCGGTAACAGAATTCAAACGCGTGGGATAAACATAAAGGAATCCTGCTCAGAAGGAATGGATCCTCAGGAGCTTAGCCGACATTGGGTGGCAGAGCCGGTGGTGGGAGGCGGGGATAGGGCTGGCAGAATTAAATGGTCTGTGCCAGAGCCGGTGGTAGGAAGCGGGACTGGTGGTTGGGAGGCGGGGATAGTGCTGGGCAGACTTATACAGTCTGTGCCAGAGCCGGTGGTGGGAGGCGGGACTGGTGGTTGGGAGACAGGGATAGTGCTGGGCAGACTTATACGGTCTGTGCCAGAGCCAGTGGTGGGAGGAGGGGCTGGTGGTTGGGAGGCGGGGATAATGCTGGGCAGACTTATATGGTCTGTGCCCTGAAGAGGACAGGTACAAATCAAGGTAGGGTATACACAAAAAGTAGCACACGAGTTTATCTTGTTGGGCAGAGACTGGATGGACCGTGCAGGTCTGTGCCAGAGCCGGCGGTGGGAGGCGGGGCTGGTGGTTGGGAGGCAGGGATAGTGCTGGGCAGACTTATACAGTCTGTGCCAGAGCCGGATGTGGGAGGCGGGACTGGTGGTTGGGAGGCGGGGATAGTGCTGGGCAGACTTATACGGTCTGTGCCAGAGCCGGTGGTGGGAGGAGGGGCTGGTGGTTGGGAGGCGGGGATAGTGCTGGGCAGACTTATACGGTCTGTGCGCTGAAGAGGACAGGTACAAATCAAGGTAGGGTATACACAAAAAGTAGCACATATGAGTTTATCTTGTTGGGCAGACTGGATGGACCGTGCAGGTCTTTTTCTGCCGTCATCTACTATGTTACTATGTAATCTGCATTTCTTTAGTCCTTCCTGACAGGCCCAGAATGTGACTGATGGGTTGTGCACGCCTTCCAGCAGGTGGGGACTGAGAACTCAATCTAGAGAGAGCCAATAAGAGCTCCTCACAGCTAGACATGGATCCAGTATTATCATAACAAAGCAGAAGAAAAGAGCAGAACTACATTCTGTGCACTCGCGAACCTGAGCAGCCACCGGCACTATGCTAATAAAGAGCATGTGCCTCTTGCTTAATGTGCCTGCTGAAAATGCAAATATATGAAGAGCATATTTTTTTTTTTTTTCAAGAACAACGCAACAGTAAACGTACAACACAGCTCGAAATGAAAACCAAACATTCAAATGAAGAAAATCTGATAGAGGGATCTGGGACGGTCCGGAGGGCCTAAAGCAAACTAGCAGGTAATTAATTTCTCCTTCTTTAGTGTCCCTCCAGACTGGCCCAAAATGTGACTGATGGGAGGTAAAGCAGTATGTTCATGCGAGGGACCCAAGAAAACAAGCTGCAAGAACATTCGTACCAAAAACTGCATCCCGACAACACAGCACATCCAATCTGTAATGTTTCGAAAAGGAATGCAAGGAAGATCAAGTTGTCGCCTTACAGATCTACAAAGGAGACACCAGGAAACGCTCCGCTCAAGATGCCGCCTGTCCTCTAGTACAGTGCACCTTCACCCGCTCCGGTATTGCTTTTTCGGAGAGAAGATAAGCAGAAGCTACCGTTTCATTAAGCCATCAAGAAATAGTAGGTTTAGAGTCCGCGAACTGCTTATGCGATCCACTAATCAGAAGAAACAGACTATCTTGTCCAACAAAATTGCTCTGTAGACTTCAAATAGTGCTTCAGAACCGTACTGACATCGAGGCATTTCAAGCAACGCTGATCCTCTGAAGCTGAGGAAGAACTGAACACAAACACCACCACCGACTGGAACAAATGGAACTGAGCCAAAACCTTAGGGAGAAGAGAAGGAATGGGCCACAATACCACTGGATCTTTAGCAAATTCTAAAAACGGAGATCTACAAGAAAAAGCCTGCAACTCTGACACCTGCCTAATCGAGGCAATAGCCACCAAAAATACTGCCTTGAGAGTCAAATGGGTGGCAGAGCTGGTGGTTGGGAGGCGGGGCTAGTGCTGGGCAGATTTATACGGTCTGTGCCGGGGCTGGTGGTTGGGAGGCAGGACTAGTGCTGGGCAGACTTATACGGTCTGTGCCGGGGCTGGTGGTTGGGTGGAGGGGATAGTGCTGAGCAGACTTATACAGTCTGTGCCAGAGCCGGTGGTGGGAGGCGGGAATAGTGCTGGGCAGACTTATACAGTCTGTGCCACAGCTGGTGGTGGGAGGCGGGACTGGTAGTTGGGAGGCGAGGAAAGTGCTGAGCAGACTTATACGGTCTGTGCCCTGAAGAGGACAGTACATATAAAAAAGTAGCACATAGGAATTTATCTTCTTGGGTAGACTGGATGGACCGTGCAGGTCTTTTTCTGCCGTCATCTACTATGTTACTTTAAAGTACAGGAAGTCAAAGTCTCAAACAGAGACTTTGTGAGAACCAAGAGAACCAAATTAAGATCCCACAGCGGAAAGATCAAACGGGAGGGAGGGCATATGAGGCTTGCCCTCCGTAAAAACCGGGAAATACCTGGATGGCTAGCTAGGGCTTTCCCCTGAACGCATCCCCGAAAACAAGACAAGGCTGCAATCTGTACTCTTAAGCGAGGCCAGTGATATACCTTTGTCAAAACCTTGCTGTAAAAATCCCAAAAACTGCAACACCGACATGCGAAAAGGAGAGATGTTCAAATCAGCACACCCTCTGTCCTGAGAGCCGCAGCCACTACCACCGTAACTTTGGTAAATGTGCGAGGAGCTGTTGACTGGCCAAAGGGCAGCACCCGAAATTGATAAATGATTACACAACACAACAAGCAGGTATTCTCCGAGGACAGCAGGCTTCTTATTCTCACAAGTGGGTAGACACCATCCAGCATCACCCGGGTTCGGCAAAATTGCCAGAAGAAAAATCTAGAGCTTTCAGGAGCGTGAGACACACTCCAGCGCACATGTGCGAGTGTCTTCCTGCCCAGCACGCAGTTTTGTATAAAAGAAGAAACCAAATAAAAACATAGAATAGACAACTCCAAGGGACTGTGAGAATAAGAAGCATGCTGTCCTCGGAGAATAACTGCCACAGGTAAGTATCTTTGCTTTCTCCAAGAACAAGCAGGCTTGCTTCTTCTCACAAGTGGGGAATCCCTAGCATCCAGGCTCACCCAAAACAACAAACGGTCAATTGGGCCTCGCAACAGTGAGGACTTAATGCAGACTAACCTGAAACCATATACAAACTAGATGAGAGTGCAGCCGGGAACAGAACAAAACAGGCCTAGGAGAGTAGAGTTGGATTCTAGACCCCATAACAGATTCTGCAACACAGACTGGCCAAACTGACTGTAACTTTGGGTATCCTGCTCAAAGCAGTAGTGAGATGTGAATGTGTGGACAGAAGACCACGTCGCAGCCTTGCAAATCTCTTCAATGGAAGCTGACTTCAAGTGGGCTACCGAAGCAGCCATGGCTCTAACACTATGAGCCTGGCATGACCCTCCAAAGTCAGCCCAACCTGGGCATAAGCGAAGGAAATGCAATCTGCTAGCCAATTACATATGGTGCCTTTCCCAATGGCACCCCCCATTCTGTTGGGATCAAAAGAAACAACAAAGCTGGGCGGACTGTCTGAAGGGTTTTGTCCACTCCATGTAAAAGGCCAACGCTCTCTTGCAGTCCAAGGTGTGCAAGCTGCTTTCACTAGGATAGGCATGAGGTCGGGGAAAGAATGTTGGCAAGACAATTGACAGATTCAGATGGAATTCCAACACCACCTTTTCCACGAACTTATGGTGCATGTGGAGGACTACTCTGTTGTGATGAAACTTAGTATAAGGTGCATCCACTACTAAGGACTGAAGCTCACTGACCTTATGAGCTGAAGTAACAGCCACCAAGAAAACAACCTTCCAGGTCAAGTACTTCAGATGGCAGGAATTCAGTGGCTCAAAGTGGAGCTTTCATCAGCTGGGTGAGAACGACGTTGAGATCCCATGACTCTGGTGGAGATTTGAAAGGGGACTTTGACAAAAGCAAACCTCTGTCTGTCTAAATGTAGATTACTCGGTTGGACAGTGTTAATATCACTGGGATGGAATATCAAAAGGATTTAGGCAGGCGGCCCAACACATAGTGGAAGCGCAGACCCTTTGTACCCGGAGAAGTGTATTCCTGGGGAGCAAAGAGGGCCTTTAAAATTTACAACAGCCAACCTCTGAAAGCCTTTAGAGTGTTCCAGATCGCTCGTAATTCCAGGAGGTTGATCTGCAGACCTCTTTCCTGAAAGGGCCAGGCTCCCTGAGTGTGGAGCCCATATACATGAGCCCCCCACCCCAGGAGAGATGCATCCATTGTCAGCACTTTTCGTGGCTGAGGAACTTAGAATGGTCGCCCCATGGTCAAATTGGATCGAATCATCCACCACTGAAGAGAATTTTGACAAAAAAGAAGGGCACAAAAATGAGAAGAGGGCCGCGACGGCAACGAAATGAAACTTAAAAAGAGACCAAACCTAAAAATCTAAGGGACTTTTTTTTTTTTTTTTAAAGAACAGCTCAAACAGAGCAAAAAACAAAAGAAATGAAGAAAAAAACAGCGAAAACTCGCGAAAAAAACGAAGGCTCTTTAACTGAGTGGCACAGAGAGAGACCGAAAAACAGCCGCTCCCAACCGCGGAAAGAAAAAGACTAAGCGGGACTCTCGCACGACGGGCGGATGCTCAAAGGCTCTAGCAAACTTTTGTTGCTAGGAAGAATTCCGTTCTGCGGGGCTGCCGTGGACGTCACCCAGTCGGGAGAACAAGCAGCCTGCTTGTCCTCAGAGAAATAACATTACTTGACACACAAGTGCTGAAGAAATTCTATTTGTATGTTCTACCTGTGAATGGATGTGTAAAAGAGGTAAGTTTAAGTAAGTGTTCACATACAAAGCAAGAGCCACAAGGATAGTGTCCTAATCATTATGAGCTGGATGTTGTGTGTACTAGTAATACTGAGGGGACCAATCTATTTCTCAAATTTTTATCATAAGAATAGGCAATGATACGTCATGAATTCCTAAAACATGCATGAGATTGTAAAATATGCCAGTGTTTCTTAATATTATGGATGTTACTTGCCAAGTGGAAAGATCTGAGGGTACAGACCATTTACAAGTGGACCTTACGAGACTGGGAGACTAGGCGTCTAAATGGTTGATGACGTTTAATGTGAGCAAGTGCAAAGTGATGCATGTGGGAAAGAGGAACCTGAATTATAGCTCCGTCATGCAAGGTTCCACGTTAGGGGTCACGGACCAAGAAAGGGATCTAGGTGTCGTTGATAATACGTTCAAACCTTCTGCTCAGTGTGCTGCTGTGGCTAAGAAAGCAAATAGAATGTTAGGTATTATTAGGAAAGGAATGGAAAACAAAAATGAGGATGTTATAATGCCTTTGTTGTGCTCCATGGTGCAACTGCACCTCGAATATTGTGTTCAATTCTGGTCGCCGTATCTCAAAAAAGATACAGTGGAATTAGAAAAGGTGCAGAGAAGGGCGACGAAAATGATAAAGGGGATGGGACGACTTCCCTATGAGGAAAGGCTAAAGCGGCTAGGGCTCTTCAGCTTGGAGAAAAGGTGGCTGAGGGGAAATATGATAGAGGTCTATAAAATAATGAGGGGAGTTGAACGAGTAGATGTGAAGCGTCTGTTCACGCTTTCCAAAAATACTAGGACAAGGGAGCATGCGATGAAGCTACAATGTAGTAAATTTAAAACGAATCGGACAAAATGTTTCTTCACTCAACATGTAATTAAACTCTGGAATTCGTTGCCAGAGAATGTGGTAAAGGCGGTTAGCTTAGTGGAGTTTTAAAAAGGTTTGGACAGCTTCCTAAAGGAAAAGTCCATAGACCGTTATTAAATGGACTTGGGGAAAATCCACTATTTCTGGGATAAGCAGTATAAAATGTTTTGTACTTTTTTGGGATCTTGACAGGAATTTGTGATCTGGATTGGCCACTGTTGGAAACAGGATGCTGGGATTGATGGGCCTTTGGTCTTTCCCAATATGGCAATACTTATGTACCCTCATTTTCATGTCTGGTCAGTAAATTATTTTTGTTCCTGCTTATTTTGTTGTTATGTCTTTATTGTTTCTTTTTATTTTGTTTACTAGGTCCACATAACTCATGTCAGCGTTTGGTTTCACTTTCACTTTCTCTGCTGGTTCAATTAATCCCTTGTAACTCTTCAAGTATTACATGGATACTTTATTACCAGATGTTTGTTTTTAAACCCATCATGTTCTCATTCCTGGCTTGTAGTGCTAGGTGATACACATTCAGTCAGCGTTTGGTTTTATTTTCACTTTCTCTGCTGGTTCAATTAATCCCTTGTAACTTTTCAAGTATTACATGGATACTTTGTTATTAGATGTTTGTTTTTAAACCCATCATGTTCTCATTCGTGGCTTGCAGTGCTACGTGATCAGTGAGTTGACAACACATATACAAGTAGGACTCTTCGTTTTGCATTCATTACTTGGGTAAGCATGAGGTTTTGTTTTTAGTATATTGTCATTGCATGATACTAACATATAAAAGTGCACATGCATTTAATATTAATTACCCTATTTTATTTTTTCTAACAACCATTTATACATCATATTTTAGCTGGCATAAAAGTCCAAAATTATATATATACCTGGAATACACATAATATTTATATTTTCATATTTTTTGATTTATATTAGCAGAAGCCAAAAACTTTTTAAATCTTTTTAATATATGTATGCTGTTTTAATGGTTATTAAGCATATTTGAGCATATTGACCTCTGATCAGAAAATCAGTGTCTATTGAATTTTCATATCTCTATATGGATGTGCATATATGTTTTTATTGGCATTATTTATATGTTATATGTTTTGATTTGTAGTGTATTTATTGACCCCTGATGCAGACGCTTTTTAGCGTCGAAACACGGCCTGTGTCGGGTCGTTATCTCTGATATAATAAAGACTGTTGGACTCACGTCTCCAGTGGTGAATCGTCTATTAGTCTCTACTTTTGCCTTCTGTGATTCGTCATCGTAGAGAACTTTTCCTGTTCTATATTTTGGATTTTGTTTATAACTATTTTAAAAATATTTTTTCTGTAATTTTTCTTGTATCTATTTTTATATAATTTATTTTATTTCTGCTTTATGAGGAGTCCTAAGGAAGGCTTACTCACCGAAACGCAGCCCATTGTAGGGTCCATCTGTACAGCACATGGCTTGTTGGACTAAAGAGTATGCATCCACTGACTTATATACTGCTGTGTTTGTATATTTATTATTATTAGTACTATAGTGTTATAACTCACAAAATATCAAAAGTTCACTGCAGATAACAGACAAAAGCTGATCAGGAATTACAATATTTTAAATCAAATTACACAATAATTTTCAAACAATACACCATAACCACAAATCAGTAAAATTTATTAAAAAGAAACGTCTTAAGAGCTTTCCTAAACTGAAGATAACCACAAATTCTTAAAAGAAAAGAAGGAAGAGAATTCCAAAACTATGCAGCCTGATAGGAAAAAGTAGATTGAAAAATCCTCTTTGCTTTACAAGGTAAACGAGGGAAACTTCAGTAAAAATTGATTTTTCATAGATCTAGAAATAAAATCGTTTAGAAAATAAGCAGGCGTCGATCCATACAATGCTTGATAGGTCAAAGCTGATACCTTAAAATTGAAATCTTGCCTCCAATGGTAATCAATGCAAACGGAGTAACAAAAGAGTAATATGATCATATTTGTCAACTGCAAAAATAACTCTTGCTGCTGCATTCTGTACTCGTCATAATTTAGACATCATGTTCAACCAATATAATATAAATAAATTATAATGGTATCAAAACCTGAACAATCTAAAAACAGACAAATCAAAAAATTTCTGAATAATTTATGACAGATGACATTCTTCTGAGACAGTAAAATTATGTCTTACCTGATAATTTTCTTTCCGTTAGCCCCCTCAGATCAATCCAGAAACTTGTGGGTTATATGTCCCTCCACTAGCAGGTTAGATAGAGAGAACACCGAAGTTCGCCCACAAGAGGGCATGTGCAGCCAGCTTACCTTCAGTATACGATACCAAAGCAGTAAGAAATCATTTGAACCATAGTTCACTCTCCTGCCTCTCAAAAAAAGCAAATAATCTGAAGGAAAACCCTCCAGCTGCTTCACAGTAACAACTGTTTTCCAAGAACTTGTTGAATCCAAACTTCCAGACCAACAGAAGAACGCGAACCTAAACCACATCAACTAAACCAAACTCTGCCATATATACCTCATACAGAATCAGCTAATGCACACCCCAGGCAGGGCCTCTGGATTGATCTGAGGGAATAATGGAAAGGAAATTATCAGGTTAAGACATAATTTTACTTTCCATAGTGTCCCCAGATCAATCCACAGACTTGTGGGATGTACCAAAGCAGTCCTCAAGAAGGGTGGGACCGCATACTCCCTGAAGACAGCACCGAAGTGCCGAAAAACGCATCCCGATGCGCTGCGACATCAAGTCAGTAATGTCTAGCAAAAATGTGTACCAACGCCCAAGTAGCCGCTCTACAAATTTCGTCCAACGGCACCAGCCGGTACTCCGCAATGGACGTGGCCTGAGCTCTAGTCGAATGCGCGCGAATCTGAAGAGGAATCAGCTTCCCCATGGAAGATACGCAGAGCTGATCGCTTCTCGTAGCCATCGAGCGATCGTAGCCTTAGAAGCTATCTGTCCCTTTTTGTGTCCCGCAAACAGGACAGAGAAATGATCTCACTTCCAGAAGGAATTAGTAACCTCTAAATATGCGAGAAGAGCCCTTTGACATCCAAACAACGCAACTGGAGAAAATCCTCCGGGTAATCTTCCCGCTTGAAGGTTGGTAAATGCACTTCCTGATTAAGGTGAAAACGCGAAATCACATTCGGCAGGAACGACGGAACCGTACGGACCGAGACCCCAGCTTCTGAAAAACGCAGAAAGGGATCCCTGCACAACAGAGCCTGCAGCTCCGATACCCTTCACGACAGAGCCTGCAGCTCCGATACCCTTCTGGCCAAAGCCATGGCCACCAAAACCACCGTCTTCAAAGTGAGACCTTTCAAAGACGTCTTACTCAGAGGCTCAAATGGGGCCCGCTGTAACGCCCTCAGTACGAGGTTCAAACTTCACCGGCGTCCAAGGGGGTCGAACATGACTAACGCCCTGGAGAAAACGAACCACATCCGGATGAGCGGCCAACAATCAACCACCTAACTGGCCTCGGAAACAGGCCAATACTGCCACCTGTACCTTAAGAAAGCTCAAAGAGAGGGCCTTCTCAAGCCTCTCTTGCAAGAAGGCTAAAATGGACTCGAGGAGCCGACTCCGGCGAAATGGCTGAGGATGAGCACCAAGCAACAAAGGTTCGCCAGACTCTAGCGTACACCGAAGAAGCAGATCGCTTGCGCGCGTGCAGCATCGTCCCAATCACTGACTCTGAAAACCCTCTGCGTCTGAGCTGCGACCGCTCAATAGCCAAGCTGTAAGACCAAACGGAATGGAATCCTGCATGATCACTGGCCCCTGAATCAGAAAATCGGGAACGTCCGACAGCCGCAACGGGTCGTCTATCAACAGACGCACCAAATCCGCATACCAAGGACGCCTGGGACAATCTGGAGCCACCAAAATGACCACTCCTGAATGCTGCGCGATCATCACCCGACCGAGCATGAGCCATGGAGGAAAGACATACAGGAGATACTGTGGCCACCTTTGCAAAAGCGCATCTATTCCTTCGGACCCAAATTCCCTGCCCCTGCTGAAAAATTGAGGCACTTTGGCATTGGAATAACGGGCCATTAGATCCAGTACTGGCATCCCCCAACAAGACACGATCCAGTCGAATGCTACTGGAGAGAGCACTCCCCCACATTCAACCGGTTCCGGCTGAGAAAAACCGCCTGCCTGCACAATCAGGACTCCCGCAATGAGAGCCGTTGACAAAAGAAATAGCCGCATTTCCGCCCAGCGGCAAAAGGCAAGCGCCTCTGTTGACAACTGAGCACTCCGAGTGCCCCCTTGGCGATTGACATAAGCTACTGCTGTCACATTGTCGCAAAGGACTCGTACCGACTGGTTCAGCACCAAAGTCTCAAAGGCTTGCAGTGCCAGCCGAATCGCCCGCAATTCCAGAAGATTGATAGACAACCGAGCCTCTGACGGGCTCTGATGAAGCAGATTGGAACTACAAAGCAAAGGGAACAAATTCCCATCCCCCAATTGCAACTGGGGACAGACTCGACTGTGCCTAAAGGAAGAAACGTTGGCAAGGTGGCAAGAACTGCCTGACAGCATTTGAGCTTGCATGTAGACTCCAAGAAAAATCTGTAGTGAAGTCCAGGTTGTAACTGTGCAATAGAAAAACGAAGACACATCTGAGCTGAGGTAATCTTGGTCCACTCTTCCTGAAACCAGTACAGGAGTCCTGACTGAGGAGTGACCTGAGACTCCAGCATAGGAAGATGCAGCAGGCATAGGCTGACCTGGAGTTGAAACAGAGCTCATTCTACCAGCAGCCAGGTGGCTTGTCGTAGTGGAAGTGGAAACCCTGAAAGTGGTTTTCCTGGCCCCACAAAACCAAGCGGATTAAAAATCAGCCTTAAACAAATCCCCTGGCAATCTCCGAGACTTGGAAGTCCCTCAGGTCTTTACCCAACTGCCCTAGATCTTCTCCTGTCCCAAGATTACTTTATTATTTTTTTTTTTGTTACATTTGTACCCCGCGCTTTCCCACTCATGGCAGGCTCAATGCGGCTTACATGGGGCAATGGAGGGTTAAGTGACTTGCCCAGAGTCACAAGGAGCTGCCTGTGCCTGAAGTGGGAATCGAACTCAGTTCCTCAGGACCAAAGTCCACCACCCTAACCACTAGGCCACTCCTCCACTTTCAAAAGGCAGGTTGCCAAATGTGACTTGGAAGCCACATCAGTGGTCTGATGCCTAAGCCAGCGCTAACTTCTTACAGATAGAGACAAGAATTGGCTAGTGTGACTGTGCCCTATAACTGCTGTGCATTGGAGCTAACTAGTACGGCTGAGAACCACAGACAGATGGTGTAGCAGAATATGGCTGTTGCACCATTGCATGCTACAAAAAGCAAGCTGCAGTGGGTCGTGAAACAGCACCCCTAGAGTTCTGTGCTTACTCTCAGCTGATTGCAACAACTATTAAGCTACCTCTACACTGAAGTAGCTCCTGGACCACTCCCCATGAAATTTAGGTAGCCCATACCATGAAAAGATGCCAAAAATACCATAGAAGCAATTAGAGGTACCGGGTACACTGCAGGTAGCTGAGGCTAATATGCAAAGGTGTGGCCAGTATCAGTGTGCAGAGAGAGAGAGAAGGGCAATCTTTAGTACTGAAGAGTTCTGAAAACTGTTCCAGTCATGCAAGAACTACTTGGCCAGGCGGACCGAGGACATTCTAGAACAATTTTTAAACTATTACCAGCAGTTATACCGGCCGGAGGATCCCCCACAGATGGAGGCGATTCAATCCATGCTATCACAGGTAACTCTCCCATGTTTGCATGGGACGGAGCAAGACTTGCTCTCAGCCCATTGTTCTGGAAGAAGTAGACACAGCCATTAAGAGTTTACCAGGGGGGAAGGCGCCGGGGCTTGATGGCTATGGTAATCGGTTCTATAAGCGGTTTCGTACTATCTTGGCCCCAATTTTACTTCGAGTGTTTAATGCCATCACTGATGACACCCTGCTTCCTCATTCCTGGAGATTAGCAACTGTAGTGCTATTACTTAAACCCCACAAAGACCCACAAAGTTGCGGGTCATACCGCCCAATATCCCTGTTGGGTACAGATTATAAAATATTTACTACAATTTTAGCTACCCGTCTGCAGAGGGTGCTGCCTCGCCTGGTGCATGAAGATCAGGCAGGCTTTATAGCTGGCAGACAGACGTTTGATAACACTAGGCGAGCACAATACCTTTTGGAGCGGATCCAGCTGTTGGGTCATCCGGCGGTCTTTTTGTCCTTGGACGCAGAAAAGGCATTTGATAGGGTGCTGTGGCCTTTTCTCTTTAAGCTGTTGGAATGGATAGGTTGTGGGGGATAGTTTGGGAGATGGATTGCGGCACTTTATCGGCGCCCTCTGGCCCAACTTAAAATCAATGGTATGCAAACTAGCTCTTTTGAACTCTTCCGGGGCACGTGACAGGGATGTGCACCGTCCCCCCTGTTGTTTGCACTCTCAATGGAACCTTTAGCACTGCTGGTGCGAGAGGAACCGGAGATTCAGGGGATACGAATCGGGAGACAAGAAACCAAACTTGCTATATGCTGATGATGTTTTGTTGACACTGTCGAGCCCACAGACCTCCCTTCAGAAGGTGATGCTCATTCTCAAACGGTATGAGGAAGCAGCAGGTTTAAAAATTAATTTGCAAAAATCAGAGTTGATGCCATTGCACTTTCCGAACGGGATGCAGGAGGACTTAAAACCAAGGTTTCCTTTTCGGTGGTCCCCGCGGTTTATACGATATCTCAGGATAAATTTACCACCACATCCGGGAGATCTGTTTCTGGAGAATTTTCTCCCTAAAGTACAGGAGCTCTTTCAAGAACTAGAGCGATGGGGTGGTCTGCAATTATCCTGGATGGGACGGATAGCAGCGGTCAAAATGGCCTTGCTACCTAAGCTATTATACCTATTCCTGGCATTACCAATAGCTATCCCCAATACATTTTTTCAGAGGCTTACTAGAAAGGTGTTTTCTTTTATTTGGCGAAAGCGACCCCCACGAGTCAATAGACAGATTCTGTATCAGCTGAGGAAGGACGGTGGCATGGGGGTACCAAATTTCCGGCTCTACTACAAAGCTGCCCTTTTCCAAATGTTGGCCATCGGGCAGAGGGGGTTGAGTTGTCCCTGGTCCTATGCGGCGCAGTGGGGTCTAAAGGGAGTCCCTTTATGGGCGGCTCCCTGGCTTCATTTGCCAATGCTGAAAGGTCTCCTGTCGGGGGTGATGGGCCAGATGGGTGTGGCATTGGGAGAATGGGCTAAATGTCAGGCAACTTGGTTTCCGGGGCGGAAACATCACCAGAACACCCCTATTATATATGCATTGGAATTCCCCCCGGGTAGGCTGGAAAGGGTGTATGGTCATTGGTCAGCTTCCTCTCTTCGGGTACTGGGTCAATTGTGGGATGAGGGGAAATGCTACTCCTTTGAAGACTTAAAAGAGGAATATGGGTTAATGGAGAGAGATAAATTTTACTATATGCAGGTGCGTGATTTCATCCAGCGGAAAGCTAAAGAGGATTTGTTATTATCAATAACAGAGTTGGAGAAGGCGATGGGGGCAGGTGAAGGGAAGGGCGGCATATCCAGGCTCTATAAAGCTCTGCTGCATCAGTCGGATCCACTGGCCCGGCAGATCTCTAAATGGGAGACATTACTGGCAGTAAAATATGAAAGAGCTAAATGGGCTAAGCTATTTAAAGCACTATTAAACTTTTCGATAGCAACACCTCTGGTGGAGAATGGATATAAGATGTTATATCACTGGTATCTTACTCCACATAGGTTAGCCCGTATATTTAAAAGTGGCAATATGTTGTGTTGGCTTAAGTGCGGGGCAGTGGGCACTTTTTGGCACATTTGGTGGGAGTGCCCGGTTATTTCCACGTTCTGGGGGAGTTTAATCACTTATATTCAGAATGGTTTGGGATGGACAGTTACGTTGAATCCAGGGGGATGTTTGCTTAATGTCCCACAGACGGGACTGAAGAATTCACAACAACACTTGCTGTCCTATATTTTTACAGCAACCAGGATCTTAGTTGCAAGATGTTGGAAACAATCAATGGTTCCTACTATGGACCAGGTTTTTGCAAAAGTGGACTACTGTTGTTTGATGGACAAATTGACAGCCATGAAACGCGGAACGGTGGTGAAGTTTTTCAAGATATGGACACCTTACATGGACTGGAGAGGGATCTCTGTTTGATGTAACTGTATGAGCTCTAGGTAGCTCCAGGGAATGTACTGCAGTAGGTTACCCGGGGTGGGTAGGGTGGGAGAGGGGTTCTATGTTTATAGAACAGTGTTATTTGACTGTACCTTGTTTCCAATTTATGCTTGCTCCAACAGTTGTATTTTATGCTCTATGTATGGTTTATAGGGATTGGCAAGGCTTTTGTGATACTTTGAAAATAATAAAAACTTTATTTAAAAAAAAAAAAAAAGAACTACTTGGCCAGGCAAGCAATAAGAGAGAATGAAATAAAATATGCCCCACTGGAAATCCAGCTGAGCCCACAGTTTCTAATAGGCTGGATAAAACCAGCCTTGAACCTGTAACCTTCAGGCTGAAAGGCCAGCCACCCTCCTCAATAAAACTAGTTTGATGTAAACAATACACACACACCAAATGCCACCAGGGGAGCACAGAGGGTGCAGGATTACCATGGAAACAGAGAGAAACCTGAGAGGCCTGCACTAGCCTCAAAATGTAACATTTCCCACAGAAACATGGAGTCAACAGCCCTAAGCCTGACTAGCTAAACAAACTGTACTGCCATTCTCTGAGACAGGGGAAGAGGGAAAGAGTGAAAACCCTAGAGTAGGATCCCTAATCCTGATCCCTTTCTCCCTTCCATTAATGATGTACACACACTCTGAACCTCATTAAGGAGGGTCCAGAAATATTCTTAGTGAAAATCACCAAGTGAAGCACAGGCATCTCTACTAGAAGACTTTCAGATAGCCAGTACTTCCAAGCTGCAGCCTAAGGCTCTAACTGCCACAGCACAGCTGCAGGGGACTAATGGGTCTCCGACCTCGCCCCTGGAAATCTGTGGGAGACCCATGTACTCCCACTGGAGTCTGCAAACCTCCCCAGGCCTCCTTTCTTAGAAGCCCTTAAATAACCAATCTGAAGAAACTGGGAGTGATCCACACCAGTTCCCCAGTCACATTTCTGAAAAGTCTACATATAAAACTGCCTGAATTGCAAGCACATCAAGGCCCAGGGGAGCACTGGGGCTTCAGCATTGCCATGTGGAGTGGCAAGAAAGATGGCGCCATCACGTGCGCACGCACACCCAAGAAAAACAACTGCCCTGCGCCCCCTAAAATGAGCTGGGAGGGAAGGAGCACACCGCTCCACGGAGTTGGGCTGTACAGTGGAACTCCAGCACGGGAAACTGCAGCAGCCCAGTGGCTCCCACACTGGGAGCCGCTTTTGCTCTGCCCACTGGGGCAGATAGGATAGTGAGTACTCACCCCCTCGGGAATCGCTGACACATGCCAAGCCGGTCCTCACACCATTCAGCCGGTACTGCAAGCCGGTATGAGCTTGCCGTGCTGGACAAATCTCAGACTGAGGAGATTTTTTTTTTTTTAAGGCAGGAGAGGACGCCGGAGCAAAAGAAACCTCAGACTCATTTTAAAGTCAGGAGAGTGAGAACCACAAACCCCAGTCAGGCAGAGAATAGGGGTTGAAGGGGGAGGAAGGGGGGGACCTGGCACCACCAGGTGTGCATCCAAGTCCCATGACCGGGACACCTCAGACCCCAGCCACTCAACTAGACCCAGGGGACCAGGCTAGGAATCAATCAATCCAGAGCTGCACAGATATGACCATCCAACGCGCCCCACAGCGCGAACACCTTTTGACGGACTCTGACGCCGACATCGGCCCTAAGACCGGCTCCAAGCCTAGCGCTCACGTACCTCTGAAGCCTGGAACTCTGAGGACTGAGAAAACACTGCTTAACCTGTAGGGATCTGTGTTTGTGTATCTGTGAAGTTTTTTTTTTTTTTTTTTTTGAGGCAGGAGAGAAACACCGACAGACGAATCCCTAAGCAGCAGTAGGCTGGTGGGGGGAGACGGGTAGGGACCTGGCACCACCAGGTGTAACCCCAACGTGCGCAAAGCACCTCAACCCCAAATCAAGCTCAACAACCCCCAAGGGAACGGGATAGAAGCCAAATCACTTCAGAGCTGCACAGCATGTCTCTTCACCTGCTAGATAGAGAGAATACTGAAGGTAAGCTGGCTGCAGGGTTGCCAGGTGGAAAATTGTTTTCCCACCCAATCCAGCCTAAAAACAGCCCAAAACCCGCCCAAACTCAAACCCCACCCCTGACACCCCCACCCCCGCGTCATCACCCCCGCCCCTGCTGTCATCAACCCCGCCCCTGCCATCATCGGCCCCGCCTCCCCCGTCATCGGCCCCGCCCAGAACGTCACTAACCCCACCCAAAATGTCACTAACCCCGCCCGAAACGTCACTAACCCCGCCCCCCCCGGCCGAAAAAACCGCCCAAAAAACCGCGGAAAAGAAAAAAAAGAAGCCCAAAAAACCGCGACCCGCCGCGGGAAAAATTTCCCGCGGCGGGTCGCGGAAAACCGCCCAATTGGGCGGTAAAACCGCCTACCTGGCAACAGTGGCTGGCTGCACATGCCCTCTTGTGGGCAAACTTCAGTGTTCTCTCTATCTAACCTGCTAGTGGAGGGACATAACCCACAAGTCTCTGGATTGATCTGGGGACGCTATGGAATTTATATTTGGAAATAAACTTCTAACCTGAAACAGACTTGTTGTGTCACTTCTATCCTCTTAATTTTCAGCCATATTTTCAGCCATGCGTTTTCTGTGGAAGCCAACCATTTGTTCTTTGTCCCATTTGTCTCCCTCCTTCCCCCACCCACAGGTCCCCCTGAGCCCATCTTACAATTCCTGGTCGGCTAGCTGAGTAGCTGGGGCAGGAGCAATCCTGGCTCGACAGTAAGGTACTCCTTGGGGGAGGGGGGGGCTACTCTGAATTTTTTTTTTTGTACTATGATTGCAAGTACTGCAGGTATGATGTTGCACAATAGTTTATACGGTACATAGAGTGCTCCAAAGAAATGCTTTTGATACAAAATTTTAGAAGGAATTTACGTTTGTAAATTTGGGATGATAAGCTCCTTAGGAATTAGCCTCTCTGTGGAGTTATGGCAAACTGTCATACTGAATGTGGCACAAAGTCAGCCACTGTAAAAGCACTATGGCTTTTAGTTTCCGTTTCATTAGCTGCAGTCAATGTGTGTAGAGGCTATTTTGCTTGGAGGTAAAATAGGTTCTTTCATTATTTAAAGTATATTCTAGCTTGGATACTGTGGGTTTAACAGAGTGATGCAGACAGCAATCTGTAACAATTCCCAGTGGCCCTCATTGGTTCATATTCACACAACCAGAGTTTTCGGTTTCAGCTTCGATTGCACTTTGTTTCATCCAAAAGCTTTGAGTTTCCGCCGAAACTGAGAAAAACCTGTTTTGGTCAGTCTATCATGCAATCTGCTAGATTCAAGATAATTTGTAAATTATCACTGTCATAATTGAGATAATTTGAAAATCTATTTGAAAAAAATCAGCACAATGTAAGATGAGAATATTTTAAAGGGGTTTTTTTTTTACCTGCACGTTTCTTGGGAGTTTCAACCTTAAGTTTTGTTCTACTTCTAAATTCAGGACCTTTAAAATCATCTTTATCTTCATTCAGCACTGGTTCTGGTTGCACCACCACTGTACCTGAATTGATTTAATTTCAAAAAGAAAACACCATTTAGGAGGTATGCAAATCTGCCATAAAAAAAAAAAAACTCTCTTACGCACTGCTTCTGCTATTAACTAGTATTCCTGCTTGGTAAATTTATTCTAAATCCATTTGGTTTAAAACAAGACTTCTAACACAATGGAATGAAAACTGGGATGTCTTGAAATACTTCCCTAAGAGACTGAAGCATGAGTTCTCAAAGTAATATAAAAAGCCCTCAAAAATATGACTGACTTAGACCGGATATATTCAATCTCTCATGGATACTCATTGTGGATGCTCTGAAAACCAGACTTTTTTTTACCTTTCAAGTCCAGAGCTCAGAAAAAGGAGTCTCTCCTTCTGAGAGGAAAACAGTTTTTTAAAGTAACAAACATTCTTTCCCTTTGCCTTTAAAAAGAAAAGACATAGGAGGAGCACAGAGAGCACTCAGGAAGATGATATTTTTCAGATAGGAAATAACTGGGTAAATATTAAGAATTTTACAGGTCTATCAAAACTCTTGGATCATTGAAATGGACATGTAGAACAGTTGGTGCAGAAGCATGTTGAAGTTTATTCTCCCTATGGAGTGCCAAATTTCCACCAAACACACAGGTGTAGTTATATAACAATACCTTTCAACGAACTTTCAGACATTTTAAACATTTTGGAATCAACACATACCAAGAATGAAGTTCTTTCCCAGGCAGTATTGCTGCACCATTGCATGACTTAACAAAGAAGTGAAACAACTCTCCAAGAAATATCAATAAGGTTCAGAAAATCAGAAACAGCACCAGAAGTGGCTTCAATATTTCTGTGTAAATATGACTGCTAGACAGAGGTGGGGTGAACAAAATGAGAACAACTTGGAATTCTAGAAGGCCAGTGTTGAATTGGCAGGGCAATGGTTGGGGAGGGGGGGGGGGAGAGAGAGTTTGGACGCAAAATGGAAATGGGTTTAACAGTGTTTGGGAGGAGGCTGGGGTGGTGTGTTGTCTATGGTTCTACAATGTGGATTACTTATCTGCTGGTTGCCAGAGTGTTTGAAAATTGAGAAAGTTTCAGTTAAAAAAAAAAAGGCAGTTCACCAAGATAAACAATACAAAAATCCAATACCTGGTTCATATTTAAAAGAAGTCTACAACAAAAGCATGACGTAGTATTTATGGATGTGAGATGCATTTTCAATTGTACTGTTTCAGGTTTTATGATTCTAGTGCTAAATGCATTGAGTTTAGTTATGAAGGATAAATTATTTCTTACCTGAAAATTTTGTTTCTAGTCACAAATAGCAGGTTGTGCTCTTCAACCAACAGATGGAGACAGAGAACACTATTATAGATTGGTGCAGTTCTTATTCAATTCAGGATGCTTTTGCCCAACCTAAACTCAAAGCTGCAACAACAAAGCACTTGCCCAAGCATTCCACTCTCAAATTGAAATACAGGACAGGAAACTCTACAAGGATGAGTCATCAATGCCACATTCTTCCCCCTTTCCACCACCCTTTCAATGAGGTCCGCAAGAGCTCCCCTTTGACAGAGAGGATCCATCAACTATGTTGTGTGAACAACAATAATTATCCCAATATCTCTGCCTGAGAACTGGACTAGTCTAGGAGGAGTCAATGAAAGGAAATTATCAGGAAGAAATAATGAATCCTTCATTATCTTACTGCAAGACTAGTCCTGACTAGTGGGACATAAAGAAGCTTTACTGTCCTGGGTGGGAAAACAATGCTTCCCCAATTACAGATCGCTGTCCTAAATCTCTCATGAATGTAGACATTAAGATTTTGTCTCGAATTCTGGCCACTCAAATACTTACTTACACAATATTAATGACTGGTTTTGTGATGCTTCTCAATACTCTTGCACACTATATTGAAAGACCTAGACAAAAATCTGGCTGCCTATTTTTGTGCATAAGCCAGTTCACTCCACTTGGTGCTGGGTTTGCTCCCTTCTTGGGATATCTGCACAGACGCCACCATTCTTGCCTATCTGTGGCAATAGCTTTTTTTCTCCAAGAAAACCATTCAAATTTTGACTGCCAAAGGCATCATATCGGTATCATGTCTGTATCATGTCCTTATGGATGATGGTAGCATATCACCTTTGGATGTTTTATGTGAGGAATTTGGTCTCCCCAAAGAGGTTTTTGCCTAATTTCAACTCTAGCATCACATCCTTTCATTACTGGAAGCTGCACTTGGGTTTGCCTGTGCAGAATGCCTTGGTTGAGGCATTCAGTTTGGATTCTCAACACTCAGTTCCTTTGTGCTTTCCTCGTGCATTTCTAGGAGACCATATCTGTGAATTTGGCTATGAGGCCCTGGCAAACAAGTGGACACAGGATCCTGATGTGGTTCTACAGGGCGCAAGTCTGGAAAAATGTATGAGGACTGCCCTACTTGGATTAAGAGCATGGCTCTGTGGGAGACTCATAAGATAAATATGTGCTTGTTTATTATGCCTTGGCGAGCACACAGAGCTAGTATGACTTGATCTTCCTACTGCCCGAATTGTACGACTTCCAATGCCTCTTTGGGCCATATGTTTTGGCACTGTCCGAAGGTGCAACTCTTTGGAGACAACTATTGAGCAAGATTTCATGGCTGTGAGAGTGTGCCTGTTTGCTTAAGCCTAAACTACTAGTTTCAGTTTTTCAATTTATTCCACCAGCACCTCAAGATTACAAGAGATTTTTGCCACAAGCTCTGAAAGAGACTATCTTGTTCTACTGGTTGTCATCTGAGATGTCTGTTTAGGCTCACTGGCAAACATATATGATACAGTTGCTTCTGATGGAGCGCCATTTTGTTTCTGACCTGGACTCAAAATCTGGTCTGGGAATCTTTTTGGATCTCTTTGCCCCATGCGGTCCATAGTAGACTGTTGAATTCAAGACTTCTTATTTTGTCCCTTTCCAGTCGGAGATACCTTCCTTTCAGTTGAGTGGGGGGGGGGGGGGGGGGGGGGGGAGTTTATCTAGACATGTGCTTGTTTGATTGTTGCATTTCTTATTCTTCTGTGTTGACCAACAAAAATATTTAAACATAAAATATAAAATTTTCAACAAGAGTGCCAGACTCTTAACTAGATTAATCTCAAAGAGAGGAGGTCCAGGTCGAGCTTTGACACTTAAGAGATGAAGCAGGGAAAACAGGTTACAAATGAATATGAAATCAGCAACACCTTTTCTATGTATTATAAGCAACTTTATGCTGCACTGCTGCTACCTTCACATCTCTTAACTTGATGTTATAAATTTGCCCTGTACATATCAGATGCGTCTTTATTGAATCATCCTATTCAACTGGACAAAGTAATTGTTTGTAATTAAGCAAGGCCCACTGATGAAGGCTCCCAGAATAGACAGATTCCAAGTGGAATTCTACAGATTGCTGGATAGGAAGTGGTAACACCCCTTGTTAGGATGTTTAATGGCATGGTAGATGCAGAAGCCATACTATCGACGCTCAACCTGGGTCAGATTATACTCCTCCCGAAATCCGGGACAGATCCCATGATCCCGGAAATCTATACACCAATTGCCTTAATGAACCATAAGTTTAAAATGCTGGCTAAAATAATGGCCAATAAATTGGCCTAGGTGTTACCATCACTTCTACATAGCACAACAAGCATGGAATGCCTCACCCTCCCCTATTAATCAGTTTCAACGACAAGAAGTCATTCGATCGATTTGGGATTTCATCTTTGCTACTTTGCGTAAATATGGAATAGAAGGCAGATTTGTGTCAATGATAATGGCACTATACGCCTCCCCTACTGCAAAGCTACTTGTCAATGAATGCTTTCCAATCCAACGGGGCCCAAGGCAGGGGTGTTCGTTATCCCCACTGCTTTTCGTACTTTACACTAGACCCGCTCTTACGAGACATATATAATACACCAGATTCTAGAGGCGTTGCAGTAGGCTCTCTTTTGTTAGATTGATTGTGAGCCCTTGGGCATAGGCAAAGGCCTAGAGCAGACCCAGTCACGCTATACAATAACAATGGCTACAAAGTCCAGCACACTCAGGGAGACCATCGAGCACCACCAGAAAGGGAAAAAGACCACTCATATGGGCCGCAAGGCCGAACTGGAACTCCACATGTACAGAGTCTAAGCATACAAGCTGCAAGGCCAAACTGGAACCCAATTGGAACAAAGGAAAGGAAAAGAACACAGACAAGTCCCGACAGGGACTGGTACATGGGCTGCGCAAACAGCGCCACACTCAGACACCAACGAAAGGTCGCCAGACCCAATACACAGATATAGCAGCTAAAGGGTTAAAGAAGACTACAAACAGAGACTGTCTCTAGATACACAAGTCAGATGAGGAGCAGAGTTCACATGAGCCAAGCAACAGACACAGCAGATAAAGGGATAAAGCAGACTATAGAGAGAGAATGCTTCTGGGTACACAGGTCAGAAGAGGAGCAGTGCTCCCAAGAGCCAAACAACAGACAGTAAATAAAGGATTAAAGCAGACTATAGAAAGAGACTGCTTCTAAGCACAAAGGACAGACAAGGTTCAGTGCTAAACAGATACACCAGGTAAAGAGTTAAAGCAGGCCACAGAGAGACTGCTTCTGGGTATACAGGTCAAAAGAGAAGCAGTGCTCACAAAAGCCAAACAGCATACACAGTAAATAAAGGGTTAAAGCAGACTATAGAGAGAAACTGTTTTTAAGCATACAGGACAGACAAGGAGCAGAGCTCAGAAGAAACAGATACGGCAGGTAAAGGGTTAATAGGGAAATCCAAACAAAGGAAGAACGTTCTTACCACGGACACAGCTAGCACACGCAGCTGGGAAGGGAAAGCGAAGATACTTACCTGTAGCAGGTATTCTCCAAGAACAGCAGGCTGATAATCCGTATATTGGGTTGGAGATCTGCAACAGCCCAGGAAGCAGCATTTAAAATAGCAAAAAAGTTTGCTTGAGCCTTGTAGTGCGCTGTGCGTCTGACAGCCCATGCGCCGAGTGCCCTACCACGCGGCCGCACTCCTCAGTTCAGTCACGAGTAAAAGAAGGATAGAGAAGACAACTCCAAGGGGAAATGGGCAGGTTTGTGAGGATTATCAGCCTGCTGCCCTCTGAGAATACCTGCTATAGATAAGTATCCTCGCTTTCTCTGAGGACAAGCGAGCTGAATAATCCTCACAATTGGGGTATCCCTAGAATCCAGGCTCAATCAAAACAATAAACAGGTATCAACTGGGCCTCACAACGGTGCGGACAAAACCTGAAACTATATACAGACTAGCAGAAAGTGCAGACTGGAACAGAATAAAACAGGCCTAGGGGGGTGGAGTTGGATTCTAAACCCCAAACAGATTCTGCAGCACCGACTGCCCAAACCGACTGTTGTGTCGGGTATCCTGCTCAAGGCAGTAGTGTGATGTGAATGTGTGGACTGAAGACCAGGTTGCTGCTTTGCAAATCTCTTCAAAGGAGGCTGACTAAGTGAGCCACCGACGCAGCCATGGCTCTGACATTATGAACCATGACATGGCCCTCCAGAGTAAGCCCAGCTTAAACAAAAGAGAAGGAAATGCAATCTGCTAACCAACTGGAGATTGTGCGTTTTCCGATGGCGACTCCCCTCCTGTTCGGATCTAAAGAAACAAACAACTGGGCAGACTGTCTGAAGGGCTTCGTCCGCTCCACGTAAAAGGCCAATGCTCTCTTGCAGTCCACGGAGTGCAAGCTGCTTTCGCCAGGATGGGCATGAGGATGGGGAAAAAATGTTGGCAAGACAATCGACTAGTTCAGATGGAATTCCGAAACCACCTTCGGCAGGAACTTAGGGTGCGTGTGGAGGACTACTCTGTTGTGATGAAACTTAGTATAAGGTGCATCCACTACTAGGGCCTGAAGCTCACTGACCCTATGAGCTGAAATAACAGCCACCAAGAAAATGACCTTCCAGGTCAAGCACTTCAGATGGCAGGCATTCAGTGGCTCAGAAGGAGCTTTCATCAGCTGGGTGAGAACGACGTTGAGATACCATGACACTGATGGGGGTTTAGCAAACAACTAAAGGCTGTCCAGAGATAGGCTTATCTTCTACACGCTGATGATACTAGACCAGACTCTGACAAGTGTAGAAGGAATTCAAGCAGGGTTAGTAGGACAAGAAACGGGATCTACGGCCTTGCTGTCACACCAGACGGCAAACCTCCTCCATTTAAAAGAATAACACCTCTTTGTGGAATCTGTCCTGGAAGCAAGAAAGACTCGGGAGACACCCTCCAAAAAAACCAAGGAAGCAAATTCTAGGCTCTCAAATCCAGGCCGTGAGAGCCAGAGACCGGAGGTTGGGATGAAGAAGTGATCCCTCATTCTGAGAGATGAGAGTCAGGAATCACTCCAATCTCCACAGTTCCTCGGAGGACAATTCCAGAAGAAGAGGAAACAAGATCAGACGCGGCCAGTAAGGTGCAATCAGGATCATGGTTCCATGGTCTTGCTTGAGTTTCAAAAAATTCTTCCCTATCAGAGGTATGGGAGGATACGCATATTGAAGGTCTGTTCACCAATGTAGGAGAAAGGCATCTGATGCTAGTCTGTCATGGGCCTGAAGTCTGGAACAGAATTGAGGGACCTTGTGGTTGAGTTTAGTGGCAAAGAGTTCCACCGAGGGGGTGTTCCACGCTCGGAAGATCTCGCGGGTCACGCCCATATTTAGCAACCACTCGTGAGTTTGCATTACCCTGCTTAGTCTGTCAGCCAGACTGTTGTTCACTCCTGCCAGATCAGTGGCTTGGAGAAACATGCCATGATGGCGTGCCCAAAGCCACATCTGTACGGCTTCCTGACACAGAGGGCGAGATCCGGTGCCTCCCTGCTTGTTGGTGTAGTACATCACAACCTGATTGTCTGTTTGAATTAACGTAAGTTGGTTGGACAGCCGATCTCTGAAGACCTTTAGAGAGTTCCAGATCGCTCAAAGCTCCAGGAGGTTGATCTGAAGACCTGTTTGCTGGGGGGACCAGGCTCCCTAAGTGTGAAGCCCATCTACATGAGCCCCCCACCCCAGGAGAGATGCATCCGTCGTTAGCAATTGCTGAGGCTGAGGAATCTGGAATGGGCGTCCCATGGTCAAATTGGATCGAATTGTCCACCATTGAAGGGACTGCACAAAGTCGGGGGACACACAGATGATATCTTCCAGATTCCCCGTGGCTTGACACTACTGGGAAGCTAGAGTCCCTTGAGTAGATCTCATGTGCAGACGTGCCATGTGCATAACATGAACTGTGGAGGCAATGTGCCCCAAAAATCTCAACATCTGCCGAGCTGTGACTTGCTTTGACACTCAAACCCTGGACACTAGGTTGTCTGCCCGCGCCTCGGAAAGATAGTCTCGAATCATTGTCATGTCGAGCAATGCTCCACTGAACTCCAATTTCTGAACCGGAGTGAGATGGGACTTGGGGTAATTGATCACGAACCCTAATAGTTCCAGCAGCATGGCCTCCCAAGCACTGTCCTCCGAGGTGCTCTTCACCAGCCATGATAAGGTTCACAAGATTAAACTTGAATTCTCAACCAGGTCACCTCCAACTCTCCTTCCCTTAGTCCATTCTCTCAACCCTCCAAACCCTGCCTTCTTTTCTAAAATCACTGAAGAGGAAACTACACATCTTCTTTCCTCCTCAAAACTAACTACCTGTTCCTCTGATCCTATTCCCACCCATCTACTTAACACTACCTCCTACTGTCATCCCTTTTATCTGTCATATCCTTAATCTTTCACTGTCCACTGCGACTGTTCCTGGTGCCTTCAAACATGCCATAGTCACACCACTCCTTAAAAATCCTTCATTGGACCCTACCTGTCCTTCCAACTATCACCCCATCTCCCTCCTCCCTTTCCTATCCAAGATACTTGAACGTGCTGCTCACCGCCGTTGCCTTGACTTTCTTTCATCTCAAGCTATTCTTGATCCACTTCAATCTGGCTTTCGCCCCCCTTCATTCAACTGAAACAGCGCTTGCTAAAGTCGCCCATGATCTGTTCCTGGCCAGATCCAAAGGTCTCTATTCTATCCTCATCCTTCTCGATCTATCTGCTGCTTTTGACACTGTTGATCACAGCCTACTCCTTGATACACTGTCCTCACTTGGATTTCAGAGCTCTGTTCTTTCTTGGTTTTCTTCTTATCTCTCCCAGTGTACCTTTAGTGTATACTCTAGTGGATCCTCCTCTACTTCTATCCCACTATCAGCTGATGTACCTCAGGGATCCATCCTGGGACCTCTTCTTTTCTCCATCTATACTTCTTCCCTTAGTACTCTGATCTCATCCCATGGTTTTCAATATCATCTTTACGCTGATGACTCCCAGATCTACCTCTCCACACCAGAACTCTCAGCCGAAATCCAGGCCAAAGTCTCAGCCTGCCTGTCTGACATGGCTGCCTGGATGTCTCAGCGCCATCTGAAACTAAACATGACCAAGACTGAGCTTCTCATCTTTCCCCCTAAACCAACCTCTCCTCCTCCCCCATTCTCTATTTCTGTGGATAACAATCTCATCCTTCCTGTCTCATCAGCTCGTAACCTTGGGGTCATCTTCGACTCCTCCCTCTCCTTCTCTGCAATTATTCAGCAGACTGCTAAAACCTGTCGTTTCTTTCTCTATAATATCACCAAAATTCGCCCTTTCCTTTCTGAGCACACTACCAGAACCTTCATCCACACTCTCATCAACTTTCGCTTAGACTATTGCAACTTGCTTCTCACAGGTCTCCCACTTAGCCATCTCTCTCCTCTTCAATTTGTTCAAAAGTCTGCTGCACGACTAATATTCCGCCAGTGTCGTTATGCTCACATAAGCCCTCTCTTCAAGTCACTTCACTGGCTTCCTATCCGTTTCCGCATACAGTTCAAACTCCTCTTATTGACCTATAAGTGCATTCACTCTTCAGCTCCTCAGTATCTCTCCACTCTCATCTCTCCCTTCATTCCTCCCCAGGAACTCCGTTCACTGGGTAAATCTCTCTTATCTGCACCCTTCTCCTACACTGCTAACTCCAGACTCCGTTCCTTTTATCTTGTTGCTCCATATGCCTGGAATAGACTTCCTGAGCCAGTACGTCAAGCTCCATCTGTGGCAGTCTTCAAATCTAAGCTAAAAGCCCACCTTTTTTGATGCAACTTTTAACTCCTAACCCTTATTCACTTATTCATAACCCTTAGCATCCTCACTTTAATATTCCTTTATCGCTTATTTGTCCTGTTTGTCTGTCCTAATTAGACTGTAAGCTCTGTCGAGCAGGAACTGTCTCTTCATGTTCAAGTGTACAGTGCTGCGTACCTCTAGTAGCGCTTTAGAAATGATAAGTAGTAGTATGTGCAGCCAGTCTATCTTCAGTATATGATACCAAAGCAGTAAGAAATCATTTGAACAATAGTTCACTCTCCTGCCTCTTGAAAGCAGCATATAATCTGAAGGAAATCCTCCAAGCTGCTCCACAGTAACAATTGTTTTCTAATAACTTGTTTAAACCAAAACTTCCAGACTAACAGAAGAACATGAACAGAAGCAACAGCAACCATACCAAAACCTTCCATATATACATCAAACAGAATCAGCTAACATGAACCCCAGGGAGGGCCTCTGGATTGATCTGATGGGACTATTGGAAAGAAAATTATCAGGTAAGAACTAATTTTACCTTCCATTGCATCCCCAGATCAATCCAGAGACTTGTGGGATGTACCAAAGCAATCCTCAAGAAGGGTGGGATCGAACTCTCCCGGAAGCCAAAACAGAAGCGCCAAAAAGCGCATCCCGACGCGCAGCGACATCTAGCCGGTAATGTTTAGAAAAAGTATGAATCGACACCCAAGTAGCCGCTTTACAAATGTCCTCCAACGGTACAAGCCGGTACTCCGCAAATGACGCCACCTGAGCCCTAGTCGAATGCGCTCGAATCTGAAAAGGATTCCCCATGGAAAGGTAAGCTATCGCCTCCCGAAGCCAGTGAGCGATTGTAGCTTTAGAAGCCATATCTCCTTTTTTGTGTCCCGCAAACAGGACAAACAGATGATCGGACTTCCGGAAGGAATTAGTCACTTCCAAATAGGCCATTAGGGCCCTTTTTACATCCAAACACCGCAACTGACGAAAATCTTCCGGGTAATCTTCCCGCTTGAAGGCCAGCAAATTCACTTCTTGGTTGACGTGAAAATAAGATCACTTTCGGTAGAAAAGATGGCACCGTACGAATCGAGACCCTCTGCTTCCGAAAAACGCAGAAATGGGTCCCTGCATGACAGAGCTTGAAGTTCCGATACCCTTCTGGCTGAAGCCATTACCACCAAAAACACCATCTTCAACGACGTTTTACAGATTGGCTCAAACGGAGCCAGCTGAAATGCCCGCAGTACTAGGTTAAGATTCCATTCCGGCACCACCGGCACTCGAGGCGGTCTAACATGGCTAACGCCTCAAAGAAAACGAACTACATCCGGATGAGAGGCCAACGAATGACCACCTAAGTGGCCTCTAAAATAGGCCAACGCCGCCACTTGTACCTTAAGAGAGTTTAATGACAGCGCCTTCTCAAACCCCTCCTGCAAAAAGGCTAGAATAGTCATGAGAGGGGCCGGCGAGATGCCTGACTACGAACACCAAGGTACAAAGGTTCGCCAGACCCTAGCATATGCTGTAGATCGCTTGAGCGCCTGCAACATTGTTCTAATCACCGACTCAGAATATCCTTTGCGTCTGAGTCGCGACCTCTCAATAGCCAAGCCGTAAGAGCAAATGGGATGGGATTAGAGAACTGCACGGGAAAGGGGTTTGCTGGAATCCCGCAGAACCCGCAGGATTCCCGCAGGGACGGAAGCAGTTCTACGGGGTTCCTGCGGGGACGGAAGCAGTTCCTGTGGGGTTCCCGCGGGGATGGAAGCAGTTTGTGTGGGGTTCCCGTGTAAGTGTAAGCTGCACCTGCACCAGCCTCTCATCTACCGAGCACCAAGTTCTTTGAATGCTGTCTCCTCCTCTTCCTCCTCCTTGCTTAACAGCACAAATGTGGAAAGTCTTCCATTAAGGAGGTGGTAGAGACAAATGATGATGGAATTCAAAAAGGCGTGGGATGAACACAGAGGATCTCTAATTAGAAAATAGAAGTTATAAAAAGGACAGTGCTGGACAGATTTGTATGGTCTGTGTCCCACAAATGAGAAGACAAATAGACTGGAGTGGGCTTCAAAGACAACTCCACCAGTTGGAACATAGGGATAGGGCCAGATAGACTTCTATGGTCTATGTTCCAGAAACACAAAAGAAAGACCATAATCAGGTATATAATATCACACTCGTTGATTTAATCATGAATTGATAATGAGTGTGACTATTGGGGCAGACTGGATGGACCGTTCAGGTCTTTATTTGCTGTCACTTACTATGTTACAATTAATCCTCTTTGCTCCCGGGCTGATGCGCAGACCTCAGCTCTGATACAGGCATGAGCATCGGATGTCACCTGACCTACTGGCGCACGTATATGGTGACCTCTCAGCACACAGTGCCAGTAATTTAGAGACAAATCTTATATGTGCACACCAGAGCCAAGTTTCAACTCCCATTCCCTTCCTTGCCTATAGTGCTGTGGCTCAAATCCAGAGAGAGACTGAGGGAGCTGATTGGAATTTCCTTTTATGTACCATTCTTGCGGGGATGGGTGCGGATGGGTTAAATTCTTGCGGGGACGGGTTGGAATGGGTTAAATTTTTGCGGGGATGGATGGGGATGGGTGGGGACGGGTAAGATTCCAGCAGGGACGGGCAGGGATGGGTAAGATTTCTGTCTCCATGCAACTGTCTAGATGGGATCCTGCATGATCACTGGACCCTGAACCAGAAGATCGGGAATGTTCGACAGCCTCAATGGTTCGTCTATCAACAGACGCACTAAATCCGCATACCAAGGACGCCTGGGCCAATCCGGAGTCACCAGAATGGCTAACTCCTGGACGTCGCGCGATCCTGCCAACCACCCGACCAATCATGGACCATGGAGGGAAGACATACAGGAGATCATGCGGCCACCTTTGCAACAGCGCGTCTATTCCTTCGGACCCGAATTCTCTGCCCCTGTGAAAAAACGGGCACCTTGGCATTGGAAAACCGGGCCGGCATCCCCCAACGGGCCGTGATCCGGTCGAATGCTACTTGAGAGAGCTTCCACTCCCCCGCATCCAACCGGTTCTGGCTTAGGAAATCCGCTTGCAAATTCAGAACTCCCGCAATGTGAGCTGTGGACTAAAGAAAGAGACGCTTCTCCGCCCAGCGGCAGAGGGAAAGAGCCTCCATTGACAACTGAGCACTCCAAGTGCCCCCTTGGCGATTGACATAAGCTACCGCTGTCGCATTGTCGCAGAGAACACGTACTGACTGGTTCAGCACTAATGTCTCGAAGGCTTGCAGCGTCAGCCGAATCGCCCGCAATTCAAGAAGACTGATAAGCGAGCCTCCGACGGACTCCACACACCCTGCGTCGAATGACCCAGGCAATGAGCCCCCCAGCCGACTGGCATCCATTATGGTTACCTGCCATTCCGGAGTGGCGAAGACATGCCGCAAAGAAGATTCTCTGGCTGGAGCCACCAGCGCATGGCAAAACAAGCCCAAACCTCCCACGGGATCCGAACCACATAATCCTCCAACAACGGGGATCAACGGCTGAGTAGGGACCACTGCAACTAACGCATATGACTCCTGGCCCAAGGGACCACGTTCAGCATCGCTGCCATCGACCCTAGCACCTGAACACAGTCCCACGCCTTCGGAGACGCTACTTGTAGGAATGAGGAAATCTGCCGCAGCAGCTTCAACCTTCGTGGTTCCATGAGAAAAACTCTGCCCTGAGCGGTATCGAACCGAACGCCGAGATACTCCAAAGTCTGGGTCGGCACTAGGTGACATTTCTGAATGTTGATCACCCAGCCCAACGAACGCAGAAGATTCATGACCGACTGCATAGCCCGGGCACACTCCTCCTGAGACGGCGCACGAATGAGCCAGTCGTCGAGATACGGGTGAACTTTTTTTTTTTTTTTTTTTTTTTTTTTTAACTACATTTGTACCCTGCACTTTCCTACTCATGGCAGGCTCAATGCGGCTTACATGGGGCAATGGAGGGTTAAGTGACTTGCCCAGAGTCACAAGGAGTTACCTGTGCCTGAAGTGGGAATTGAACTCAGTTCCTCAGTTCCCCAGGACCAAAGTCCACCACCCTAACCACTAGGCCACTCCTCCACTCCTTGCACCCCTCTTGCTCGCAAGAAAGCTGCCACTACCACGATTACCTTGGAGAAGGTGCGAGGCGCCATGGCCAGACCAAAAGGCATGGCTTGGAACTGAAAATGCTGTCCCAGAACCGCAAAGTGCAGGAAGCGCTGATGAGGCGGCCAATGGGAATGTGTAAGCATGCCTCCTTTACATCGAGAGCTGTCAGAAGGTCTCCCAGTTGCACAGCTGCCACAACAGAGCGCAAAGTTTCCATCCTGAAATGCCTCACTCTGAGGGCTCTGTTGACCACCCTGAGATCTAGAACTGGCCGAAACGTTCCTCCCTTCTTTAGCACGACAAAGTAAAAAGAGTAGCAACCCTGGCCGATTTTGGCCGAAGGTACAGGAACTACTGCCTCTAAGCGCAATAATTCCGACAGAGTATCCCGTACCGCTGCTCTCTTTAGCGGAGACTTACAAGGAGACTCCAGAAAGCTGAATGACAGTGAACGGGCGAACTCCAACTTGTAGCCGTCTCAAAGGATGTCCAGCACCCATTCATCCGCAGTTACCCAGGCCCACTCCTTCCCAAACTGAGACAGCCGTCCCCCTATTGCCAGAAAGGAATGGACCAGGGCCCCATCATTGGGTACCTCTGCTGCCCTGCTGATTGCGAGAGGCTGCGATAGGCTGACGGCAGTCCGGCCGAAAGGGCTGTGGTCTCTGCTGAAAATGGGGCCTTGAACCCCCCCCCCCCCCCGATCTACCAGGCCTATAATGTTTGGCCTCCTTAAAGTGAGGCCTGAAGGTCTTCGCCTGGGACTTACCTCTGTCCTCTGGCAAACGACCCTTGGAATCTCCTAATTCCTTAACAATCTGAGCAAGTTCCTCCCCAAAGAAGAGCCGCCCCTTAAAAGGCAACTGCGCCAAACGGGACTTAGATGCCACATCTACAGCCCAGTGCTTCAGCCAAATCAATCTATGGGCCGATACAGCCAACGAAACTTCCTTAGCTGAAGCTCGGAGAATGTCATAAAGGACATCTGCCAGGTAAGCCAAACCCACTCCAACGCCGGGAGGCATTCAACCAGGTCTTCAGTAAACGCCGCCTGCTGAACCCAGGACAGACAAGCTCTTGCCGCATAAAATCTGCAAATTGAGGCCTGTAATGACAATGCAGCCACCTCAAATGATGCCTTCACCGAAGCTTCAAGTCTTCGATCCTGCGGATCTCGGAAGGCGGTGCCGCCCTCCACCGGTAAAGTTTGTTTTCTTTGTCACAGCAGTAATTAACGAATCTACAGTCGACAAATGCAAGGAGTCCAAATCCTCCTGCCGTAAGGGACCGAGTTTGGCCACGGCCCGCGCGACCCTAAGGCTGGCCTCTGGCGAATCCCACTGTGCCTTAATGAGCACCTGCATGGCCTCATGAATATGAAAAGCTCGGGACGGAGTCCTAGTGCCCGACATAATAGAGGGTGCACCTCCCGACTGAGCCCGGGGTTCGGGGCAGATATATTTAATATCTCCATCGCCTTTATAATAAAAGATGGAAGCTCCTCCCTACGAAAAAGCCTTGCCGCATAGGGTCATTACCCTCTCCCGCTGGCATTTCCCAGTCTTCCAGGGTCTCTTGTAGGGAATCCCCTGACAACTGAGCTTCATCACAGTCAGACTGTCCCGACCCCTCAGCTCCTGGGCCAAAACACTCAAAACGGGCCCGTTTAGGGGCTGCATGAGAGAAATCAGTAGAAGAGCCATGCTGGCTATCCAAAATGGTGTCCATCTCACCTCCCCCCGCTGCTTTCAATAAAAAAGCCTTGTGCATAAGGAGCACAAATTCCGGAGAAAACACCGCTGTATGTGGTGCCCCCGAGAGAGGAGATTCCAAGACTCCGCGTTCCGAGGCAGAAACAA
Source organism: Microcaecilia unicolor (assembly GCF_901765095.1). Classification (NCBI taxonomy): domain Eukaryota; kingdom Metazoa; phylum Chordata; class Amphibia; order Gymnophiona; family Siphonopidae; genus Microcaecilia; species Microcaecilia unicolor. Next base: position 15,893,459 of record NC_044037.1, read on the forward strand.
CTGAGATCTGCAATCCCACTGCCACGCTTACCTGCGGCTGAGGAGCAGAAGGGGAGAAAATGGCGGCGGCCAACCCACGCGCTGCCAGCAACAACAGCTTTCCCGCCATGCAGGAATCGGTCTACTCCGCCGCTCTCCCCCCCCCCCCCCCCCCACAGAGCGGTCTGCCTGTTCCGGCCAGGGCTTGCCCAAGGCCCCGACACAGCTCTCACATGCCCCAGATGCCGTCTTACGCGCACCACAGCGTGAACACCTCTTGACGGTTTCTGACGCCAACATCGGGCCAAAGCCTGCTTCCCCGCCTAGCGCTCACGCACCTCTGAAGTCTGGAGCCAGGAATCGCTGCTTTAATTTTAGGGATCTCCGTTCTGTATCTTTTTTTTTCTTCCCAAGAGGCAGGAGAGAAACACCGACAGAACTCCCTGAGGAAGCAGACAGGCTGGTGGGGGAGACGGGTAGGGACCTGGCACCACCAGGTGTAACCCCAACGTGTCCAAAGCACCTCAACCCCAATATAAACTCAACAACCCCCGAGGGAACAGGATAGGAGCCAAATCACTGCAGAGCTGCACAATATGTCTCTTCACCTGCTAGATAGAGAGAATACTGAAGTTAGGCTGGATGCACATGCCCTCTAGGGGCGAACTTCATGTTCTACCTAACCTGCTAGTGGAGGGACATAACCCACAGGTCTCTGGATTGATCTGGGGACGCAATGGAAAAGATATTACAAAAGAAAAAGAAAAAAAAAACTTGACTTCCCCTTCCCAGTCTCTTCTGACTGGTCACAAGATGCAACTTCCTGTTTTCGCTAAACAGGAAGTTATGTCAGATGGCAGGACCGGGCAGAGAGAAAGCCCCGGGGCAGGCCTGTGGAGATCACCTGCAGCTTTTTTTTTTTTTTACCATGGGAGCAAAGCTTTTTACCATTTCCACGGGGCAGTAAAAGGTTTTGCTCCCATACCCGCAGTAAACGGGCCAATTTTTTTTTTCTTTTTACCACAGCTCCCCATCCCCATGTCAATCTCTAGCTTTTACCACATTGGATTTTGCAGATCATCTGCCCTTTTTTTTTTGGACCTAAATTTATAGCAAAGCACCTATAAAAATTTCAAAAATTGCACCTGTTTTACTAAAGCAACAAAACACATGACTATTTTTTTTTTAAGTTCCTACAATAATCCAACAGCAAGCAAATGCTCTCATATAAATTTGCTCCTGCTCCGAGTCAGATATAAATGTGTGCATGTACGTACGCATCATGTAAAGTACATACATATCACAACTCCATCTACTCAAAGACCTCATAAAAGTACATATACTCTTACAGACACACAAATTTGTACAGATAAACACACCCACACAATTTTATAAGAGCCATTTTCTGTGTATAAAACATGCTTTACACAAAGTACTTTATAATATTACTCCCTAAATGCTTAGAGGAGCAAAGGTGTACCTATTTATAGAATTAATGTCAAGCCAAAAAAAAAGTAATATCATTATATTTAAAAAAAAAATTACCTTTAGGTAAACAATTCACATCAACGTCATTTTCAGAGTTTTCATTTGACACATCTTCATGAAGAACTTCATCCAACATTTCTTCATCCTCGGATTCAACATATTTGGTAACAAATGAAGGTTTCCTAGAGGTGGCCCAAACAAAACCCATATCTGAATAAAAAGCAAGTCAGCACCCGTACTAAATCAAGCTCATCTCTGACAAGCACAAAGATAAAATTATATCAAACCAGTCCATAACCTATGGATTTGCATCTGTCAACCAGCAGATGGAGACAGAGAACAAAAGTTGTGTAACCTACCCTATTTGGGCACTGTGCACCCACAGATACCCAGTATTTCAGATTATAAAACAATTGAGACTTGATTGACAAAAAACTAACTGCATGAAATAAAATTTAAAAAAATAAACAATAAAATAACATTGTATGAAAACAATTAAAAAACTACAAACAAGCCTTAGCCAAAAACTGACAATCCAGCAGATAGGTAAGACTCTCTACTGTTCTAGTAGGACTAAAGGTAAGACATTTATATCACACATGATTATCATTTTTATGTTGTTGTCGTCGTCAAGATGAGAAAAAGAAATCCCTACTCAAAAGACTTCCACCCCAAAAGAGGCTTCCACTCACATACCCACATACAATCAGTGTTTAGCAAATGTAAGAAGAAACTATCACATAACTACTCTGCAAGTATCAGCTGGAGCCACCACATAGAACTCCACCCAAGATGTTGTTAACCCTCTGGTAGAATGAGCTCTTAACCTCAAAGGAGATTGCTTCTCTTTAAAAATATAAGCTGAACACATTTCCCAAATCCATTAAGAAATTGTAGAGACTACATCTCTCGTCCTTGGACCTCTAAACAGAACCAACAATCCATCCAATTTGTACAACTCGGTCTCTTCATGGTAAAAGAAAAGGACTCACCAACATCTAATACATGAAGACGGATCAAGAAAGGGATCTGGGTGTCGTCGTCGATGATACGCTGAAACCTTCTGCTCAGTGTGCTGCTGCGGCTAGGAAAGCGAATAGAATGTTGGGTGTTATTAGGAAGGGTATGGAGTCCAGGTGTGCGGATGTTATAATGCCGTTGTATCGCTCCATGGTGCGACCGCACCTGGAGTATTGTGTTCAGTACTGGTCTCCGTATCTCAAAAAAGATATAGTAGAATTGGAAAAGGTACAGCGAAGGGCGACGAAAATGATAGTGTGGATGGGACGACTTTCCTACAAAGAGAGGCTGAGAAGGCTAGGGCTTTTCAGCTTGGAGAAGAGACGGCTGAGGGGAGATATGATAGAAGTGTATAAAATAATGAGTGGAATGGATCGGGTGGATGTGAAGCGACTGTTCACGCTATCCAAAAATACTAGGACTAGAGGGCATGAGTTGAAGCTACAGTGTGGTAAATTTAAAACGAATCGGAGAAAATTTTTCTTCACCCAACGTGTAATTAGACTCTGGAATTCGTTGCCGGAGAACGTGGTACGGGCGGTTAGCTTGACGGAGTTTAAAAAGGGGTTAGATAGATTCCTAAAGGACAAGTCCATAGACCGCTATTAAATGGACTTGGAAAAATTCCGCATTTTTAGGTATAACTTGTCTGGAATGTTTTTACGTTTGGGGAGCGTGCCAGGTGCCCTTGACCTGGATTGGCCACTGTCGGTGACAGGATGCTGGGCTAGATGGACCTTTGGTCTTTCCCAGTATGGCACTACTTATGTACTTATGACACAAATTCATCACTATAATCCTCCCTGCAGAATGAAGAATATCCTAATTTGAATGGAATGAAGATACTACCTATTGGAGAAAGGACAGAACTGTCCTAATAGCTACCCCCACTTTCATGAACCGGAAAATGATGATGCCTATAAATCTGAAATTCTACACTGATGAAAATAGATGTTTTGAGAGTGACATCTTTTATAGTCATCCTTTTCAATGGCTCAAACAAAGTGTTTTACAAATGCCTTATGTATAAAATTCAAATTCTATTCAGGAACCAGACAAAGAAGAGGAGGACGAACCTATGAAGAATTAAAATTCAAGTTCAGCTTTATTTACTTATTCCAAAATTGCTATACCACTTTTAACTGTCTAGCAGGGCAAAGCAGTTTACATACTATCTATCTACTTATCATTTCTATAGCGCTACAAGGCATACGCAGCGCTGTACACCATACACAGAAGACAGTCCCTGCTCAAAGAGCTTACAATCTAGATAAGACAGGTAAACAGACAGAACAATTAAGGGTAAGGGAATAAAGAGGTGACGATAAAGGACAGGGTAAGTGAGTTAGGAGTCAAAAGCACTGGTAAAGAGGTGGGTTTTGAGTTTGGACTTGAAAATGGCTAAAGACAGGGCTAGAAGTACAGGCTCAGGAACACTATTCCAGGCGTGATGTGCAGCGAGATAAAAGGAACGGAGTCTTGAACTAGCAGTAAAGGAGAAAGGGACGGATAAGAGATTTATCTACAGAACGGAGTACTCGACAGGGAACGTAAGGGGAGACAAGAGTGGAGAGGTACTGGGGAGAGGCAGAGTGAATGCACTTAAAGGTTAATAGGAGAAGTTTGAATTGAATACGGAAATAGATAGTGAGCCAGTGAAGTGACTTAAGGAGAGGGCTAATGTGGGCATAGCGACTTTGGCGGAAAATGAGTCGCGCAGCAGAATTTTGGATTGATTAAAGAGGAGAGAGATGGCTAAGAGGGAGTCCGGTGAGAAGTAGGTTACAATAATCAAAACGAAAGGTGATAAGAGTGTGGATAAGGGTTTTGGTAGAGTGCTCAGAGATGAAGGGACGGATTCTGCTGATGTTATAAAGAAAGAAACTACAGGTTTTGGCAATCAGTTGAATGTGAGCAGAAAAGGAGAAAGAGGAGTCAAAGATGACCCCAAGGTTACGAGCTGATGAGACAGGGAGATTGAGAGTGCCATCCACCGAAATAGAGAAAGGGGGAAGAGGAGAGGCAGGTTTAGGGGGAAAGATGAGCTCAGTTTTGGCCATGTAAAGTTTCAGATGTCGTTGAGACATCCAGGCAGCGATGTCAGAGAGGCAGGCTGAGACATTGGTCTGGATGATGGTTGAGATTTCGGTTTACATACTACTAAAAATAGGAAAAGGAACTACAATAAAAATAGGAAAGAAACACACCCACCAAAGAACAATCCCACAGATAACACAGACCATCAGAGGTAATCAGATCGGGTTGGAGCTGTACACCAAATAAGATAATATAAGTTTTCAATGATGATTTAAACTTTTAACAAAAGTTTACTTCGTAAATAAGGGCACAGAGCGCCATAACAATGGAGCAGTAAAAAAGAAAGCATTTTGATGAGTGCTCTCCATTTCTGATAGGCAGAGTCCTGGCAAAAAAACATATGGTGATCATTCAGGGACCTTAAAACCTGAGCTGGGGAATAAGGAACAGTCAACTATGACAAATAAGGCAGAATGCTTTGAAGAAAAGCCAAAAATGCAAGAAGAAGGACTTTAAACACAGTGACATAGTAAGTGACAGAAGATAAAGACCTGAACGGTCCATCCAGTCTGCCCAATAGTCACATTCATTATCAATTCATGATTAAATCAACAATGAAGGGAAAATTAGGTTCTTACCTTGGTAATTTTCTTTCCTTTAGTCATAGCAGATGAATCCATTACGAGTGGGTTGTGTCCATCAACCAACAGAGGGAGATAGCGAGCACTGAAAAACCATAGTGCCTCATGGCCAGCTAGCTCCATCTGCCTCTTCAGTATTTGAAGCTTCCAAAGCAGTGTTACACCGCAAAGCATAATAACATGAACTTTCCTCACAGCAGATGAACGCCCCAAATCTGGAGCTATAAGTCAAAGGAGGGAATGGACTCATCCTCCTGTAACTGACCATAAATCCTGAAGACTGTTTTCCAACTTCTCCCAATGAGAGAACATATTTACAGGAAAAACTGAACATAAAAGTAACATGAATCGCATAATGAACCACTGAGGGAGGGCTCATGGATTCATCTGCTATGACTAAAGGAAAGAAAATTACCAAGGTAAGAACCTAATTTTCCCTTCCTTGTCATCAAGCAGATGAATCCATGTTGTATGGGATGTATCAAAGCAATCCCTAGATAGGGTGGGAACAAGCCACACCACGTGCCAGCACTCGTGCTCCAAAATGCGCGTCTCTCCTGGCAGCCACATCCAGCCTATAATGTCGGGCAAACGAGAGCTTAGAAGCCCAAGTAGCTGCACTACATATCTCTTGAAGAGAGAGTGCTCCAGTTTCAGCCCGAGAAGAGGAAATCGCTCTTGTGGAATGTGCCTTAAAGGCTTCAGGCCGAGGCCGGCAAGATAGCAGATATGCTGAAAAGACAGCTTCTTTGAGCCAAAGGGCTATAGTGGCCTTAGACGCTGGAGACCCTCTGCGCAGACCTGACAAAAGAACAGAAAGATGGTCAGAGGTCCTGAAGGCATTTGACATGCGCAGATATTGCAACAGAGCCTTTCGCACATCCAGAAGGTGCAACTGCCCATAGGCATCTGGAAACTCCTCTTTAGAAAAAGAGGGCAGGAAAATAGGCTAGTTTAGGTGAAACGCTGAAACCACCTTAGGCATGAAGGAAGGCACCATATGTACCATTACTCCGGACTCTGAGAATTGCAGAAATGGGTCTCGACAGGACAGCGCCTGGAGCTCAGATACCAGTCTCGCCGATGTCACGGCCACCAAAAAGACTGTCTTTAAGGTCACATCCTTCTCCGAAGCTCGCCTAAGCAGCTCGAAGGGCGAACACTGAAGGGCCTTTAAAACTAACCCCAGGTTCCAGGGCGGACACGTAGCCCATACGGGAGGACGGAGCCGAAGCAGCCCTCTAAGAAACCGTGTCACATCCGGGCAAGCAGCCAGAGAGAGGCCAGAGACCTTCCCTCGAAAACATGCTAAGGCTGCCACTTGAACACGCAGGGAATTATAGGCCAAGCATTTTTGTAAACCATCCTGCAAAAACTTGACTTTTTGCAGAATGGTTTACAAAAAGGCTTGGCCTATACTTATCGGCGAGACAAAAGCCCGCATGGGTGTGATCGCTTTAGAAGCACACCAAGCCTCAAATTGGCATCAAATCCTGGCATAAGCCACGGAAGTGGAATGCTTGCGGGCCTGTAGGAGAGTGGAAATGACTTTACTGGAATATTCCTTGTCTCTCAATTGCGCCCTCTCAATAGGCATGCCGTAAGACCAAAGCGGCAGGCGTCCTCCATGGGCACCGGGCCCTGTGACAACAGGTTCGGTACCAGAGGTAACGGCAGGGGATCCTCTACCAGCATCCGCTGGAGATCCACATACCACGGCCTCCTGGGCCAATCCGGGGCAATGAGAACCACCTCTCCTTAGAGCCGAATCCGCAGGAGTACTCGCCCTATCAAGGGCCATGAAGGGAACACATACAGGAGGCCCTGAGGCCAGGGTTGAGTCAAGGCATCCAACCCTGCCGAGCGAGGATCTCTCCGTCTGCTGTAGAAGCACGGGACTTTGGCATTTGTGCTTGACACCATAAGATCCATTACGGGCTTTCCCCATTTGGCACATATCTGCAGGAATAATTCGTATGCAAGTTCCCATTCCGCTGGGTCAATTTGATTCCTGCTCAATCGGCTTCACATTGCTCTGACCTGCAATATGAGCTGCTGACAGAAACTGCAGATGAAGCTCGGCCCAGTGGCAAATCTGCGCGGCCTGCACTGCTAGTGCTATGCACTGAGTGCCTCCTTGGCGATTTATGTAGGCCACTGCTGTCGTGTTATCCGACAGAACTCTGACAGCCAGTCCTTCCAGGGTCAATTGAAAGGCCAGAAGAGCCTGGAAAATCGCTTTCAACTCCAAGCGATTGATGGACCACTCCGACTCCTCGGGTGTCCAAAGACCCTGGGCATGCCTTCCTCGCCAATGTGCACCCCAGCCCTTCAGGCTGTCATCTGTTACAACCAGGCACCAATCGGGGAGTGCTAGTGGCATTCCTCGCCGCAGCATGCTGTCTGAGAGCCACCACTCCATACTGAGCCGGGCTGCAGGGAGCCACATGAGTCTGCATTGATAATCCTGAGATATTGGAGACCACCGTTGAAGCAGGGAGCATTGCAGAGGTCTCAGGTGCGCTCTCGCCCAAGGCACCACTTCCAAAGTGGCCATCATCGACCCCAACAGCTGGACTATATCCCAAGCTCGCGGGCAAGGCATCCTCAGGAGCAGATGGACCTGGTTCTGAAGCTTGCACGGCCTTTGCACGGGTAGGAAGACCATCCCCGAGGCTGTGTTGAACCAGACCCCCAAATATTCTAGAGATTGAGAGGGGGTCAGGTGACTTTTGGCTATATTGACGACCCAGCCCAGAGATTGCAGTAGTGAGACCACTCTGGCTGTAACCTGATGACTCTCTACTGTAGAGTCTGCTCTGATGAGCCAGTCGTCTAGGTACGGGTGAACCCGGATACCCTCTCGCCTAAGAAAAGCAACTACTACCACCATTACCTTGGAAAAGGTTCGGGGAGCTGTGGCGAGGCCAAAAGGCAAGGTCCGAAACTGGAAATGTATTCCCATCACCGCAAAACGCAGAAATCTCTGGTGCGGGGGCCAAATTGGTACATGCAAGTAAGCTTCTTTCAGGTTCAGAGACGTGAGAAACTCTCCTGGCTGTACCGCCGCTATGACGGAGCGCAAGGTTTCCATGTGAAAATGCCACACGTTCAGAGACTTGTTGACTTGTTTTAAATCTAGGATAGGCCGAAAAGACCCTCCTTTTCGTGGCACCACGAAGTAAATGGCGTAACGGCCAGAGCCGCATTCAGCGGGAAGCATGGGGGAAACCGCCCCAATGTGAAACAAGCCTGAACCGCATCGGGACTCCACAAACACGTCTCTTATCGGGGCATTGAATTCTATTCTGTAGCCTTCTCTGATCAGGTCCAAGACCCACTGATCTGAGGTAATCTTGGCCCACTCCTCGAGAAAGAGGGAAAGTCGTCCCCCTATAACAGGAATTGAGGAGGGGGCCGGCGCACCATCATTGAGAGGGTAGCCCTTGAACTCCAGGTCTTGAGCCTGCTGCTGCGGAACGTTTGTCCGTGCGAAAGGAGTTTCTCTGCTGACGGCCACGCAAAGTGAACCCAGCAGAACGCCCCGGGCGGTACCTTCTAGCTTCATGGAAGCGAGGTCTGTAAGAGGAGAGAACCGCCTGACCCTTGGAAGAAGGCCGCGGCCTATCCTCGGGTAAGCGCTGGGGTTTGGCATCCCCCAGGCCTTTCACAATTTTCTCTAACTCCTCACCAAACAGGAGAAGGCCTTGAAAGGGCAACTTCACCAACCTTTGCTAAGAGGCCATGTCAGCTGCCCAATGCCACAGCCACAGAAGACGGCGAGCCGCCACCGCTAAAGCCATCTGTTTAGCCGAAGCTCTGACCAGATCATAAAGGGCGTCAGCCAAAAATGATAAGGCCGACTCCATCCGCGATGCCACCTCCATAAGGGGCTCCACTCCATCTCCGGGCTGTTCCACTGCCTGTTGTAACCAAGCGAGGCAGGCTCGGGCAGCGTAGCAGCTGCATGCAGACGCCCGTAAGGATAGGCCTGAAATTTCAAAGGACCGTTTCATAGCTGCCTCCAGGCGATGGACGGTCCTGCATGTCCTTCAGTGCAACTCCTCCTTCCACTGGGAGGGTAGTTTTCTTTGTCACAGCCGTGACTAAGGCATCCACTTTAGGCACTGCTAGGCGTGCCAAATGCTCCTCACTTAGAGGGTATAATTGCCCCATAGCCCTGGCGACTTTCAAAGGCCCCTCGGGGACAGCCCATTGAGCCGTGATAAGCTCTTGGATGGAGTCATGCAAAGGAAAGCCTCGAGCAGGCTTCTTAGTACTTGCCATCCTCGGATTACCGGAGGAGGTCTCAGTACTCCCAGGGTCTTCTAAAGAGAGGACCTACAAGGCATCAGTAATAAGTGCTGGCAGCTCATCCCGGTGGAAAATCCTCACCGCGGAAAGATCATCTGGATCCGGTGGCAATCCTGCACCTTCTTCTGGCTCTCCAGACCACGAAGGACTGCCAGACTCCTCAGAGTCCTCACATCCCAACCACGGGGAGGAAAAAGGGGGTGCACCACTCTCTGAAGGGGAATCCACCCTTCTGCGCTTGTCTTGCGGCCATCTGTCAGGGGAAAATGCGCCTGACAGTAATCCAAGGCCAGACTCCACTGGAAGGGATACAGAAAGCAGGGTCGCAGAGGACCCCTGCGGAAGAGCTCTTTTTAACATGTATGCATTATGCAGCAATAAAACAAATTCAGGGGAAAATGGCTCACCCTGGCCTCCCCGGTTCCAGTCCGGGGAAAACAGCTCTTTTATTAGCCTTTACACGAGGCGCCCCTCCAGGCTCAAACCCCTCCACCTCAGCAGGGGTCGCGCCATGCTGTTCCAAAATGGCGCCCGCTGTCAGCTCTACGGAGCGGGAAGGAACATCGCCCGCCATGCTCGGGCCGGCTCTACCGTCTGAAAAGCACGCCTTACAGAGCCCCGCTGCAGATTTGCACTTGCCACAAACGGAACAGCAATTTACTTTCTCAGCAGCCATCACCGAAATTCAAAATGGCGGATTCGCGCCAAAATCGTCCCGAACGCGCCCTCCCCAGAGGAGCTACAAAATGCTCTTACCTCACCAGACCGAGTCTCCGAGCTCCAAGTCACGCTGCACAATCAGAAGAAAACCTCTTTTCTGGGTTCGCAGCACCAAAGCGCGATGCGACTTTTTTTTTTTTTTTTTTTTAACGCTGTGAGGAAAGTTTGAGGCAACAGCGAAAGAGGCAAATTTCCAACTCCGGAGGATCAGTAGCGTGGGAAAGGGCGAACCTATGTGCCTGCATCCACAGCGTGGGCAAAGACAGGAACAGGGCTTGCCTATTTGTCTACTTCCACATCGGGGGCCGGGTAAGGCAGGGAAAGGGCTAACCTATTTGCCTTTAAAGTGGGCACCATCAGCCACAACACCCCTGCTACAACTGGCAAAAACACAGGAGCCACCCCAGGCAGATTTTCTGAAGGAGCTTGAACAAGCTGCAACCACCCTGCTGGGGAGATAGAGAATGCTGAAGAGGCAGATGGAGCTAGCTGGACATGAGGCACTATGGTTTTTCAGTGCTCTCTATCTCCCCCTGCTGGTTGATGGACACAACCCACTCATAATGGATTCATCTGCTTGATGACAAGGAATAGCTATACCCAGGGAGCTCAGGAATTAGGCTGTCATTCGCGAAGATAACACTACTTCTCTTGCTAGAAGGGCCTCTTAAGTAAAGCTTGGTTAGTAGGGAGGAAATGCATTCTTCAAAACTGAACTTAGGATGTACCGTCCCTCCTTCCTTCTGGTACTGGTGAAACAAGTTTCATGCTTTGGCACTCATGGAACTCCAGGATGCAAAGCCCTCTCTTAAATGGAAGAAATTCTTAAGTGGTTTAGGATGGTTGTATTCAATTTCTAACCCCGAGGAAACAAAGCAGGAATAAGTTGGGTGAGGATTTGGAAAGGGGGGGGGGGGGGGGGTTAGGGTAAGAGGGGTTGAAGACTGGTGGGAAAGTGGGACAGTTGGAATCACTGTTTACAGTTTGATGGCTGTATACAAGCTATCAGAGTCAAGGTTTCTGAGCTGTCCTTTATGTAGGAGTGGGAAGGGAGTAGATGTTGGTGGGAGATAACAGGGAGGGTGTTAGTTTTGGGATAGAGGAAATTAAAGCATAATGGTTGTTTACATCCTGTTTTATATCATCGTTGGTTATGATTAATAAAAAAAAAAAAGAATTGAACTAAGATCACATAATATTGTACATTCTTCATTACTTTAATCCAGCCATTACATTTGAGTCCTAAGGCAGGCACAATACACTAGAATTCATTCCAAAACCATAGTATCATACGACTTAAATCCAGCCACTACCTGTTGCCTCTGCACGACGACAGACTGTTTTCTCTAAGAGCCATGCATGCTGCCTCTGCAGTATCCTTATCACCAGCTGACCCATGAAGTAATAACCCAAGATAAGAATCAAGCCCAAAGTTCCTCCACGATAGTATGTAGAACTGCCACCGACCCAAGAAACTGATCCTACTTCATTATTTATGCTTGTGGAGGACGCCTACACTAGGGGTAAACTGGAAGAAGGTGAGACTACATTAAAGCTGCGGACATTTATGACTGCATGTAAAATGACCCTCACCCATAATCTACCCAAACTCCATCCCAGAACATGCTTATATGTGAGTCATGTAAAAGTATGCACCTTTTTGTCAGCTCTTGTACTTTTATGAATGTAACCCTCTGGGACAGTTTTATGAAAGCTGTTTTACACACACAAAAAAACGTTATAAAATTAACTACCTTAATGCTATGGTGAAGCATGAAAATGCAATTATAAAATATCTGCTACAAACAATCCTGCCTCCCAATAGATTTGCTTTTACAGTAAAAAGTTTAAACAAACAAACAAAAAAAACTATTTAACGGGTATTAATCATTCCAATGATTCACTTTAGACAATATTTCAGTACATTTTGAATAAAAAGTCCTTTCTTTCAAACTAACCTTTTTGAACGCGAAGATCCTAATGATTTAGAGATTTCCAATGGACTGTTTCCCTAAAAGGAAAAGCATGCGAGACATCAGTAAAGTACTCTCTCAGCTTCCAGGAAGCCTCACAAATTCAAACAGTGAAATAATGGCTGTGGGGGAGGGAGATGAAAGGGCATTTTTCAGTTTCTTGTTACTTTTTGGTTTCAGCTCAAGCATCGGGGTGGGGGTGGGGGTGGGGGGGGGGGGGAATTCTATAAATCACCTGACGCCATGCAACAAGAGCCTATTCTATAAAGGCATTTGGGCACCCAGATACTATTACAGAATACTAGAATAGTTGGTATCAACACGCCTTGCATTTACACGACTAATTACACCAGCAATAGAACTGGCATAACTATGGTCATGAAATTGGCAGGCACACATGTAAATTACAGTATTCTGCCCATTACACATGTAAGTGAGAGCCCCACCCATGTGTATTGTTACACACTGTGCCACTTGTGTGCACAGTTATAGGTTTCAAGTGTAAGTGTATTCTGTACATTTATACATGCAAAGGGCACGTAAATGTGAGCACCCACTTATGGAATTGCCCTTCACTAGTTTCACTGACAGCTACAGTATTAGGAGATTTTCTTCTATTTTAACTCTTTCCCCTCTTAATTTAGTCCAGCCATTACATCAACAGTCGTCTGATCTCAACTCCCTGAAACCACACACATATTCAACTATCCAGTAAGCACTACTGTTGCACTATGGACAGTGCTTCACAAACTTCACTGATGAACCCCCGTTCACAAGACTCCAACTACTACACTAGTTTTGGCACTGTCTTTTCCTGCTGTACTTCTATTCTATGCTAGCCCTGACCCCCCCCCCCCCCCCCCCCCCCCACCTTCACAAATGAGTCATGCAGGACAAATTGTAGCATTGGTGTAGCTTGTGCAGGTCAATAACGATGTTCGATGTTGTCCTGCAAATTTTGTGTGTGTGTGTACGCAGATGATATTGCAGTCAAATAAGGATTTTTCTGAGCCTCGTTTGGTATTGAGACTCACTGCTCTTGAGCATCCCTAGACCTCATCCTGGCTTCAGAAGCCAGACTCAGTAAGAACACACGGATCACCTACAAAGCAATGCCAACTAGTACTCCTGAACAAACCCTGAAATATTTTTCGAAACAAAAACTTTTCATCCAGTTTTACAGAAGAATATGAACCCAGTCCAAAAGGGTTTTAAAAGCTATTAGGTGTGTTTCAGGATAGTCAAGATGTATTATTAACCATACCTCTTCCTTGTTGTTCTCCATTAGACGAGGTCCACTGATTGACTTGTCACTTTTAGCTAGAAGGAAAAACATAATACACAAACCAATGATGCCAAAGGGAAAAAGTAACACACCTTTTTCAGGAACATTCAGTACCCCACACCCATGTTGCTACAGGCTATGTGCTACAGGCTGATTTTTCTGTTCTTCTAAAATGTATAAACTTAGCTTCTTACATCCATTATCATCTAATTTGGCTAATAATGTTCAAGGACATTTGTATCTATCATGATTATCCACCAATCTGGTGCTTCCACAGGCATTCCACTTGATAAATAAATAATATTCAATCACCGCAGACGCCTTGCAACAGGGTCCACCAATCATAATTGGCCAAGTCGGTCATCCTAACTGACTGCAGTTTTCTTTAAACCTGTTATGAAACCTGGCCTCATCCTTCCACATCCTAAAAAACATTCCTGTTTTTTAGTTTTCTTGAATACAGTTTTATAACATATGTTCTTTATTTTAAAAAATTGGTGCTTTTTGAAAGAAGAATCACTTTTACTACACTTGTATCAAGGGTGTAGTGAAGAAATCACAGGCTGCTGTCCGCAAACATTTGAGGGCATTTTTGCAATCCTTATATGAAGAGACTCCAAAATGAAAACTACATATTCTGATAGAAGGAAATCTGCTCTTTCTAATGGTGCAAAAAGAAAGAATATTGAAGCTGTCCCACTGGAGATCAAGGGCATCAAAGATAGCCCAAAATGGGCAAAAATGCTTTTTATACCAACTTTGAACGCTTATAATTTTTCAACCACTTGAAAGAAAGTGCTGCAAATTGGAATGCCTCATTACAGCCGTGCATTTAGTACACCTACCAAAAATCAACCTGAAAGGCCAACTAGTTTAGAAACTACAGCAGCCTCAACATCGCTGTAAATTGATTTTTGCCGTTTTTTTGGCAAAGTTTGAGCCTAAACCATTCAAAAAGTAAGAGGACTAGGAACATGGGGTTTTGCCAGTTCATTAAGCCCTAAAAGTAGTGCAGGTTCTCCAAATATCCCCCTTGTACTACTAACACTTCCAGTTTTACAGCTTCTGGAAGTTGGCCCAAAATGTCATTTTGGCTCAGGCAACATTTTGCAACCCTTTACTTGAGGTCCCCTAGAACCTCCAATTTTTAGTCTTTTGAACTAAAATTTTGCACAGCTTAGTTTTTTATCATAAAGAAACTATGTACCAAATTTCATCAAAATCTGAGATGGTGAGGTGGGGACCCCTGGTCCACTTGACACGGAATGACTCTTTAGGTATGATCGCGATGATCGGATTTTGTTTCTGGTTGGTAGATCTATGAGGTCTGTCATGTATCCTGGTACTACGCCATAGATAATTTTGTGGATTAGGGTGTAGATTTTGAAGATGATCCTTTTTCTGATTGGGAGCCAGTGTAGCTTTTCTCGGAGGGGTTTAGCACTTTCAAATCATGTTTTACCAAATAGCCTGGCTTCTGTGTTTTGAGCAGTCTGGAGTTTTTTTGTGAGTTGTTCTTTACATCCCACATAGATTCCGTTGCAATAATCTGCATGGCTTAGAACCATTGATTGTATTAGGTTTCGAAATATTTCTCTCGGGAAGAAAGGCTTTAATCATTTACACTTCCACATAGCGAATGCTACATACCTGTAGAAGGTATTCTCCGAGGACAGCAGGCTGATTGTTCTCACTGATGGGTGACGTCCACGGCAGCCCCTCCAATCGGAAACTTCACTAGCAAAGTCCTTTGCTAGCCCTCGCGCGCCCGCGCGCACCGCGCATGCGCGGCCGTCTTCCCGCCCGAAACCGGCTCGAGCCGGCCAGTCCAGTATGTAGCAAGACAATACACTTCAAGGGAAGACACAACTCCAAAGGGGAGGCGGGCGGGTTTGTGAGAACAATCAGCCTGCTGTCCTCGGAGAATACCTTCTACAGGTATGTAGCATTCGCTTTCTCCGAGGACAAGCAGGCTGCTTGTTCTCACTGATGGGGTATCCCTAGCCCCCAGGCTCACTCAAAACAACAACATTGGTCAATTGGGCCTCGCAACGGCGAGGACATAACTGAGATTGACCTAAAAAATTACCAACTAACTGAGAGTGTAGCCTGGAACAGAACAAACAGGGCCCTCGGGGGGTGGAGTTGGATCCTAAAGCCCAAACAGGTTCTGAAGAACTGACTGCCCGAACCGACTGTCACGTCGGGTATCCTGCTGCAGGCAGTAATGAGATGTGAATGTGTGGACAGATGACCACGTCGCAGCTTTGCAAATTTCCTCCATGGTGGCTGACTTCAAGTGGGCTACCGACGCTGCCATGGCTCTAACATTATGAGCCGTGACATGACCCTCAAGAGCCAGCCCAGCCTGGGCGTAAGTGAAGGAAATGCAATCTGCTAGCCAATTGGATATGGTGCGTTTCCCTACAGCCACTCCCCTCTTGTTGGGATCAAAAGAAACAAACAATTGGGCGGACTGTCTGTGGGGCTGTGTCCGCTCCAGATAGAAGGCCAATGCTCTCTTGCAGTCCAATGTGTGCAGCTGACGTTCAGCAGGGCAGGAATGAGGACGGGGAAAGAATGTTGGCAAGACAATTGACTGGTTCAGATGGAACTCCGACACAACCTTTGGCAGAAACTTAGGGTGAGTGCGGAGGACTACTCTGTTGTGATGAAATTTGGTGTAAGGGGCCTGGGCTACCAGGGCCTGAAGCTCACTGACTCTACGAGCCGAGGTAACTGCCACCAAGAAAATGACCTTCCAGGTCAAGTACTTCGGATGGCAGGAATTCAGTGGCTCGAAAGGAGGTTTCATCAGCTGGGTGAGAACGACATTGAGATCCCATGACACTGTAGGAGGCTTGACAGGGGGCTTTGACAAAAGCAAACCTCTCATGAAGCGAACAACTAAAGGCTGTCCTGAGATCGGCTTACCTTCCACTTGGTAATGGTATGCACTGATTGCACTAAGGTGAACCCTTACGGAGTTGGTCTTCAGACCAGACTCAGACAAGTGGAGAAGGTATTCAAGCAGGGTCTGTGTAGGACAAGAGCGAGGATCTAGGGCCTTGCTGTCACACCAGACGGCAAACCTCCTCCAATGAAAGAAGTAACTTCTCTTAGTGGAGTCTTTCCTGGAAGCAAGCAAGATGCGGGAGACACCCTCTGGCAGACCCAAAGAGGCAAAGTCTACGCCCTCAACATCCAGGCCGTGAGAGCCAGGGACTGGAGGTTGGGATGCAGAAGAGCCCCTTCGTCCTGCGTGATGAGGGTCGGAAAACACTCCAATCTCCACGGTTCTTCGGAGGATAACTCCAGAAGAAGAGGGAACCAGATCTGACGCGGCCAAAAGGGAGCAATCAGAATCATGGTGCCTCGGTCTTGCTTGAGTTTCAACAAAGTCTTCCCCACCAGAGGAATGGGAGGATAAGCATACAGCAGACCTTCCCCCCAATCCAGGAGGAAGGCATCCGACGCCAGTCTGCCGTGGGCCTGAAGCCTGGAACAGAACTGAGGGACCTTGTGGTTCACTTGAGATGCGAAGAGATCCACCAGGGGGGTGCCCCACGCCTGGAAGATCTGTCGCACCACACGGGAATTGAGCGACCACTCGTGAGGTTGCATAATCCTGCTCAACCTGTCGGCCAGACTGTTGTTTACGCCTGCCAGATATGTGGCTTGGAGCACCATGCCTTGACGGCGAGCCCAGAGCCACATGCTGACGGCTTCCTGACACAGGGGGCGAGATCCGGTGCCCCCCTGCTTGTTGACATAGTACATGGCAACCTGATTGTCTGTCTGAATTTGGATAATTTGGTGGGACAGCCGATCTCTGAAAGCCTTCAGAGCGTTCCAGATCGCTCGCAACTCCAGAAGATTGATCTGTAGATCGCTTTCTTGGAGGGACCACCTTCCTTGGGTGTGAAGCCCATCGACATGAGCTCCCCATCCCAGGAGAGACGCATCCGTGGTCAGCACTTTTTGAGGCTGAGGAATTTGGAAGGGACGTCCCAGAGTCAAATTGGAGCAAATCGTCCACCAATACAGGGATTCGAGAAAACTCGTGGACAGGTGGATCACGTCCTCTAGACCCCCGGCGGCCTGATACCACTGGGAGGCTAGGGTCCATTGAG
This sequence comes from Microcaecilia unicolor, assembly GCF_901765095.1. Classification (NCBI taxonomy): domain Eukaryota; kingdom Metazoa; phylum Chordata; class Amphibia; order Gymnophiona; family Siphonopidae; genus Microcaecilia; species Microcaecilia unicolor. Next base: position 15,911,049 of record NC_044037.1, read on the forward strand.
CAGATCTCATGTGAAGGCGGGCCATGGGAGTCACATGAACTGTGGAAGCCATGTGGCCCAGCAATCTCAACATCTGCCGAGCTGTGATCTGCTGGGACGCTCGCACCCGCGAGACGAGGGACAACAAGTGTTGGCCCTCGCCTCTGGGAGATAGGCGCGAGCCGTCCGAGAATCCAGCAGGGCTCCGATGAATTCGAGTTTCTGCACTGGGAGAAGATGGGACTTTGGGTAATTTATCACAAACCCCAGTAGCTCCAGGAGGCGAATAGTCATCTGCATGGACTGCAGGGCTCCTGCCTCGGATGTGTTCTTCACCAGCCAATCGTCGAGATATGGGAACACGTGCACCCCCAGCCTGCGAAGCGCCGCTGCTACCACAGCTAGGCACTTTGTGAACACCCTGGGCGCAGAGGCGAGCCCAAAGGGTAGCACACAGTACTGGAAGTGGCGTGCGCCCAGCTGAAATCGCAGATACTGTCTGTGAGCTGGCAGTATCGGGATGTGTGTGTAGGCATCCTTCAAGTCCAGAGAGCATAGCCAATCGTTTTGCTGAATCATGGGGAGAAGGGTGCCCAGGGAAAGCATCCTGAACTTTTCTTTTACGAGATATTTGTTCAGGGCCCTTAGGTCTAGGATGGGACGCATCCCCCCTGTTTTCTTTTCCACAAGGAAGTACCTGGAATAGAACCCCAGCCCTTCTTGCCCGGATGGCACGGGCTCGACCGCATTGGCGCTGAGAAGGGCGGAGAGTTCCTCTGCAAGTACCTGCTTGTGCTGGAAGCTGTAGGACTGAGCTCCCGGTGGACAATTTGGAGGTTGAGAGGCCAAATTGAGGGTGTACCCTTGCCGGACTATTTGGAGAACCCACTGATCGGAGGTTATAAGAGGCCACCTTTGGTGAAAAGCTTTCAACCTCCCTCCGACAGGCAGGTCGCCCGGCACTGACACTTGGATGTCGGCTATGCTCTGCTGGAGCCAGTCAAAAGCTCGCCCCTTGCTTTTGCTGGGGAGCCGCGGGGCCTTGCTGATTCGCACGCTGCTGACGAGAGCGAGCGCGCTGGGGCTTAGCCTGGGCCGCAGGCTGTCGGGAAGGAGGATTGTACCTACGCTTGCCAGAAGTATAGGGAACAGTCTTCCTTCCCCCGAAAAATCGTCTACCTGTAGAGGTAGAAGCTGAAGGCTGCCGGCGGGCGAACTTGTCGAATGCGGTGTCCCGCTGGTGGAGAGACTCTACCACCTGCTCGACTTTTTTCGCCAAAAATGTTATCCGCACGGCAAGGCAAGTCCGTAATCCGCTGCTGGACTCTATTCTCCAGGTCGGCGGCACGCAGCCATGAGAGCCTGCGCATCACCACACCTTGAGCAGCGGCCCTGGACGCAACATCAAAAGTGTCATAAACTCCTCTGGCCAGGAATTTTCTGCACGCCTTCAGCTGCCTGACCACCTCCTGAAAAGGCTTGGCTTGCTCAGGGGGAAGAGCATCAACCAAGCCCGCCAACTGCCGCACATTATTCCGCATGTGTATGCTCGTGTAGAGCTGGTAAGACTGGATCTTGGACACGAGCATAGAGGAATGGTAGGCCTTCCTCCCAAAGGAGTCTAAGGTTCTAGCGTCCTTGCCCGGGGGCGCCGAAGCATGTTCCCTAGAACTCTTAGCCTTCTTTAGGGCCAAATCCACAACTCCAGAGTCATGAGGCAACTGAGTGCGCATCAGCTCTGGGTCCCCATGGATCCGGTACTGGGACTCGATCTTCTTGGGAATGTGGGGATTAGTTAATGGTTTTGTCCAGTTCGCAAGCAATGTCTTCTTCAGGACATGGTGCAAGGGAACAGTGGACGCTTCCTTAGGTGGAGAAGGATAGTCCAGGAGCTCAAACATTTCAGCCCTGGGCTCGTCCTCCACAACCACCGGGAAGGGGATGGCCGTAGACATCTCCCGGACAAAGGAGGCAAAAGACAGACCCTCGGGAGGAGAAAGCTGTCTCTCAGGAGAGGGAGTGGGATCAGACGGAAGACCCCCAGACTCCTCGTCAGAGAAATATCTGGGATCTTCCTCTTCCTCCCACGAGGCCTCACCCTCGGTGTCAGACACAAGTTCACGGACCTGTGTCTGCAACCTCGCCCTGCTCGACTCCGTGGAACCCTGTCCACGATGGGGGCGTCGAGAGGTAGACTCCCTCGCCCGCATCGGCGAAGCTCCCTCCGCCGACGTAGTCGGGGAGCCTTCCTGGGAGGTGGCCGCGGTCGGTACCGCACGCGGTACCGACGTCGGGGACCTCAACCTGGGCGATGGGCCAGCCGGCGCCACGCTCGACGGTACCGGTGGCGCAAGCACCGCCGGTACCGGAGGGGTAGGGCGCAACAGCTCTCCCAGAATCTCTGGGAGAACGGCCCGGAGGCTCTCGTTTAGAGCGGCTGCAGAGAAAGGCTGAGAGGTCGATGCAGGCGTCGACGTCAGTACCTGTTCCGGGCGTGGAGGCTGTTCCGGGCTGTCCAGAGCGGAGCGCATCGACACCTCCTGAACAGAGGGTGAGCGGTCCTCTCGGTGCCGATGCCTGCTGGGTGCCGAATCCCTCGGCGACCCAGAGCTCTCGGTGCCGACACGGGGAGGAGACCGGTGTCGATGCTTCTTCGATTTCTTCCGAAGCATGTCACCGGAGCTCCCCGGCACCGACGAGGAGGACGTCGAATCCACCCGTCGCTTCCTCGGGGCCGAGACTGAAGAAGGTCGATCTCGGGGGGGCTGTACCGCAGGAGCCCTCAGGGTAGGCGGAGACCCACCCGAGGGCTCACCGCCACCAGCAGGGGAATGGACAGCCCTCACCTGCACTCCACCCGATGCACCACCGTCCGACGACATCAGCAGACGAGGTCCTGGTACCACCGACGTCGATGCAGCTATCCGATGTCTCGGCGCCGATGCAGAGGCCCGATGCCTCGATGCACTCGATGCAGGGGCGGCCGAGGAAGATGGTCTGGACGCTGACGACGTCGATGCACTCGAAGATCCCGGTGCCGATGCCGACGAAGAGCCCGAGAACAACACGTTCCACTGGGCTAGTCTCGCTACCTGAGTCCGCCTTTGAAGCAGGGAACACAGACTGCAGTTCTGAGGGCGGTGCTCGGCCCCCAGACACTGAAGACACGACGAGTGTCGATCAGTGAGCGAGATAACCCGGGCGCACTGGGTGCACTTCTTGAAGCCGCTGGAAGGCTTCGATGTCATGGGCGGAAAAATCACGCCGGCGAAATCAAAGCCGAAATGGCGAAATTCGAAGCACCAAATTTAGAGGGAGAAAAATCTCGACCGAGGCCGAAAAAAGGCCTACCCCGACGACGAAAGAAAACTTACCGGGGCAAAAAGCTGGAAGTACGGGGAGGATTTACACGAAACCCGGCGGGGGGTTTCCGGAGCACTTCCCGACTAGGACAAATCTTTCCCGAAGGAAAAAAACACGTTCAAACAAATTGGACGCGCGAGGTCGACTTTCCGGGGCTCGACACGGCGAAAACACGACCGTACCGAGTGCGGACAAAAGAAGACTGGCCGGCTCGAGCCGGTTTCGGGCGGGAAGACGGCCGCGCATGCGCGGTGCGCGCGGGCGCGCGAGGGCTAGCAAAGGACTTTGCTAGTGAAGTTTCCGATTGGAGGGGCTGCCGTGGACGTCACCCATCAGTGAGAACAAGCAGCCTGCTTGTCCTCGGAGAATGAGTAGAACATTTTCTTTATTACAGAGTTTACTTGGCTCTCAAGGGTAAGGTTACGATCGATTGTGACGCCAAGTATTTTTAGGCAGTCTAAGATAGGAAGGGTGTGTCCTGGGGTGTTTATGATTCTGGGTTTCTACTTGTTATGTTGAGATGAGAGGATGAGGCAGTGTGTTTTTTCAGTGTTAAGTTTCAGTTGGAATGAGTTTGCCCAGGAGTCCATGATGTTTAGGCCGTCATTGATTTCATTGGTTATTTCTGTTAAGTCATGTTTGAAGGGAATATAGATTGTAACGTCATCTGCGTAGATGAACGGGTTGAGGCCTCGAATGGATAGGGATTTTGCTAGAGGGATCATCATTATATTGAGGAGTATTGGTGATAATGATGATCCTTGGGGTACGCCACATGCTGCTCTCCAAGGTGATGATATGTTTGAGTTTAATTTTACTTGGTATATTCTAGTGGTTAGAAAACCCTTGATCCAATTGAGTAGCTTTCCATCAATCCCAAATTGGCCAAGGAGTCTTAGTAGTACATTGTGGTTTACCATGTCGAATTGGAGTAGGAGTATGCTTTTACCTGTGGCTATTTCCTGCTTGAATTTCGCCAGGACAGTGACTAGGACAGTTTCATTACTGTGATGGGGCGGAATCCTGATTGTGAGTCGTGTAATATTGAAAACTTGTCCATGTATTCCGTAAGCTGTTTGGTTACTAGGCTTTCCATTAGTTTGACTACTAGTGGGATAGACGCAACTGGGCGATAATTGGTGAGGTTGTTTGTGTTTTTCTTCGTGTCTTTTGGTATTGGGGTGAGTAGGATGTTACCATGTTCCTCGGGGAAGAGACCTTGTTGTAATATGAAGTTAAGGTGGGATGTGAGGTCTGCTATGAAGCGGCCGGGGGCGGATTTAAGTAGATGACTGGGGCATGTATATAGTTTGCAGCAGGAGTTGGCGAATCTACGAGTTGCTTCTGTAGCTGCTTCAATGGTGAGGAGGGTAAATGATGTCCAGATGCGGTCAGCTGGGTATCCACCAGGGATCAGGTCCAAGTCGTTGATGAAGTTTTCAATATCGGAGTTGTTCTGAGGAAGTGTGCTGCATAATTTTATTATTTTTTCGTTAAAGTAGATAGCAAGTTTATCTGCGGGTGGGATGTCTGTATTGGTTGTGGTGATAGGGGTGGTATCTAGTAACTTATTTACGAGTTGGAATAGTTTCTTCAGATCTTTGTAACCTGGTCCTATTTTAGTTTTGTAGTATAACCTTTTGGTTTGTCTAATTGCATATTTGTATTTTCTATGTATTTGTTTCCATGCTTTGAGTGTATGTTCATCTTTTATTTTTTTCCATGCTCGTTCAAGTTTCCTGGTTTGTGTTTTGAGTTTTTTTAGTTCATCATTGAACCATGATATCAAGTTTTTTCTTCATGATGTTCTACGCTTTCCATCTTTGCAAAAAGATTTGTATGTTAATACCTTTCAAGAATTTTAAAACATTCGTTTCATAGCTCCCCTATCCTTCCTTTTCTCTAGGGGGTATACCGTACATATTCAGATCTTCAAATCTCTTCTCATGCCTTTTGGCACAAACAACATACCATGTATGTCACTTTTCTCTGAACCACTTCAAGTCTTTAGGTCCTTAGAGAGATAAAGCCTGCAAAACTAAATAATACTCCATGTGGGGTTTCACCAACAACTTACATAGAGGTATCAACACCTCCTTTCTTCAGGCCACGATGAAGCGCTGCGCTCCACATGCCGCGATGGAGCTGCGCTCAACCAGAGGAGCTGGAGTTGCGCTTAGCATGCGGCGATGAAGCCCAACATGCGGTAACGGAGCCGCACTCAAAATGCGGTGAAGCAAGCTACGCTTATCCTGCAGCAAAGGATCGGTGCTCAACATGCGGCGAAGACGCTGCGCCCCGGATGCTGAGAAGGAGCCGTGCTCCACATGCCGCTAAGAACACCCGCGAGGGAGCTGCGCTCAACTTGCAGTGAAGGATATGAGTACACCTCGCCTAGATCCAAAAAAATAGCCACCTAATAAGGTGCTCCCCGAAGGCCAACAAAATAGAGCCCAACTTGTGGAAATGTAACCCAGGCTCTGCACTCTCCGGACCCAGAGGGACCACACATAAGGAAGAGAAATAAATCTCCTGAAAGAGGCAGGAAAGTGTTACGGAGCTGTAACACTCAGAACATAGGGAGGAAAAATAGCCATACGGCAAAGAGTTAACTGAGATAGAATCCCAGTACCAGTCCAAGGTACAGCATCTGGATATTCCCAGTCCAGGGACCTCAGAACTGCCATCCTGCCCGGCCTGCACATCCAGGTGGAAAGTAGTAAACCCTAAACACCTTAGAGTACTTAAAACAGGATGCAAGAGACAGGGTAAGAAACCCTCAAACACAACCCCCTGAAAAAAGCAGGGATTAACCTGATCCACCCCAGGCTAGTGGTCCCAAGGAAGCCGGCTGACTCAAGCACAGGACACTATAACCAGAATCTGCAAAGAATACCATGGACTACTAGCAGGTAGTACTCCGAAGAGAACAGTGTAGGTCAAGCAGCCGAGAATGCCAGCAGCAGAACCGCAGCAACTAGGCTAGACAAAGACAGTTATCTCCAAGCAGAGAGAGAGAGAGAGAGAGAGAGAGATAAGCCATCCAAAGTGAATAAAAGGGAAAAGAACTCCCATAGATCACCTCATACAAGATACGGTCTCCGGCAGACCTATCTAGATGACAATCCCACTCTGTGATATTGGCCTAGTAAGGCCCTACAGAAGAGAAAAATGCAAAGACAGAATGTCTTCCTATAGACTGTCAATGTCGCCACGGCCCAGAGTCTGATAGCTGAGGTGAGAAAACTGCCACTACAAAGGACACCGTCCTGCTCACCAATGCTGGATGCCAGTCCCAAACTGAGACCCTATCCCAGCCTAAATAATAGAAAAATAAGGAGGCCAGAATGGTAAAGATAGAAGTTCCTCTAGAGCAAAAAATCCTCAGGCCCATAAAGAAGGAAAATCACAAGATGACAGCCCCACAAGGCACCCTGATATCTCCTCAAGGGAACAAAAGGGTACTCCTCCTGAGATCCACATACCTGATTGAAATGCTTGACCTGAAGAGAAGGCCACCACACCAGAAAAGAACGGCATGCCTTAAAGGCCTTGTCCCATAGAAGGCCCATCCACGTGACACCCCTGGAAAAATAACACCAGTCATGGAATAACCCGATGCCAGTGCTGCCAAAAACGGATGTCAGGCCTAACATGCAGGACGAAAAGAGTCAGAGTGGGAACAGAACCTGGGACTCACAGATGACATCACACTGCACTGTGCACTAGCTTACAGCTTAGTCTTCTATAGAGGTGAGTCGAACACTCAGGTACAACCTATCTGGAAAGAACGCAATATACCAGCCCTGCAAAGAGCAACATGTCAAACATGACAAGAGGGAACATTCCTTCCCTATGAGAAACCAGACAGCCGTTCTGCCAGAGGAAAGGATGAAAATTCTGAACATGAGATATCCCCAGTTCTAACAGGGAACCAGACGTCCAGAATGGATGACATAAGAAGGTAACAGACCTGTGAGGACCGAAGCCCAATCTGAAAGTATATAAGATGACAATAGTCCTGCCAGACAGCAAGATTGACCAATCTGAGTAACATAACATGAAAACTGTCCTACTAGAGGGCAGCATGCGTATTCTGGACCGCGAAACTGAAAGGAGCCAACAGTGTTGCGCTGAACAGGGAACTCTAGCACAAAATGGCGTCCGCGACAGCGAAATCGCGCCAAAATAAGCCCGGAAAGTCCTACCATCAGAGTCCTAAAAATATGCTCCCCTGCCAGTTTCAACCAGCAAAACAAAAACACATCCACAGCGAGGGCCCCGCAACACGTTCCCCGCAGCACTCCAACAGCAAAGGAAAAAACTGACACTCAACAGTAAGGAACAAACAGAGCCCCAAAGGGGGGTTTACCGTGGTGTTAGAGCTGAACAGCCCTTATTCCCTCTGCTCTGCTGATGTCCGTTTTCTTCTCTGCTCTTCTTCTGTCTCTCTTTTTTTTTTTTTTTTTGTTAAAGGCAGGAGTTGCAAAGATAAGCAGCATCTGAGCGCCCAGGAGAGTTACCAAGCCTGGCGACATACAGGGGGTAGGGGAGGGACCTGGCACCACCAGGTGTACCCCTTACTGGCTCAACCTGGCCACGAACCCCTAGCTCAACTAATCCTGAGGGAACAGGCTAGGAGCAAATCTCAATCCAGAGAGCTGCAAAGGATATGTCTATCCACCTGCTGAGATAGAGAGAATACTGAGACTAAGCTGGCTGCACAGGTCTACATATACCAAGAGTCTGAGGTTCTCTCCATCTCCACCTGCTGGTAGAGGGACATAACCCCACTCGTCTCTGGATTGATCTGTGGGACGCTATGGAAGCTTTGTTAAGCTTGTTATAAGCTCCGGACCTGGCAACAGCACCACATTACAGTTGTGAGAATTAATGGCCTGCTTGTCCTCGGAGAAACCAGGTTACATAATGCTTTAAATTTAGTAGCTGGGTGAGAACCAAAAAGGCTGAAATGCACAGAAACTAAGGGCCCTGCTTACTAAGAAGCGTTGTAGGCACGTTAGTGTTTTTAATGCGTGTTAACCATATACGTGCCTACAATATCCCTATAGGCGCCTACACGGTTAGCGCATGCACTAATTTTAGGCGCGTTGAAAATACAATTGCGCCTTAGTAAACAGGGCCCTAAATTACAAGGTCTATGCAGGCAGGTTGGTTGTGGCCAGGTACTATCCTGCAATGGTGGGACCCTGTTCAGGTAATTCCCTCACTAGGTTTAGTAGTTTATTTAGATTATTAAATTCTGCTTAAGAACAGGAAGGTAGATGCTCAATTAGGAGATTGTCCTTTTGATCACACGTGGCACTACATAAATTTTAAATAAATAACACTTCTATCATCTAACCACATACCAGAGACAGAACAAAATATGACTAATGAACAATATTCTACAAACAGTCCAGTTTCCAAAGTAGCCATATGGACCAAAATAACAAGGCAAGCTGAGATTTGCCAAATGGTTTATTTACTACTACAAATCATTTCTATTGCAATCATCTGCATTATTATGGTCAGTAGTGGTTTGGTTTCTCAAACCAAGTATTGTATGTGTGTGCTGAACAGAATATTTCTTACCTAAAACGTTGCTCACAGATTGCCCAGTTGGAGAATTTGTCTCTTCAGAATCTTCAGAAGAGTGAGCCAAGAATTCATGAAGCTTCTGAACAAGAGCATTCAACTTGCTTTCACTGTCAAACACACAAGTATGCATCAGTTCAAATGACAGGGTATGCTTTAAAAAACATTGTAACATTCATCTCTATGTATACTACATAGCATCTAATTACATACATCACAATGTACATACAAGTATATAAGTACATAAGTAGTGCCATACTGGGAAAGACCAAAGGTCCATCTAGCCCAGCATCCTGTCACCGACAGTGGCCAATCCAGGTCAAGGGCACCTGGCACGCTCCCCAAACGTAAAAACATTCCAGACAAGTTATACCTAAAAATGCGGAATTTTTCCAAGTCCATTTAATAGCGGTCTATGGACTTGTCCTTTAGGAATCTATCTAACCCCTTTTTAAACTCCGTCAAGCTAACCGCCCGTACCACGTTCTCCGGCAACGAATTCCAGAGTCTAATTACACGTTGGGTGAAGAAAAATTTTCTCCGATTCGTTTTAAATTTACCACACTGTAGCTTCAACTCATGCCCTCTAGTCCTAGTATTTTTGGATAGCGTGAACAGTCGCTTCACATCCACCCGATCCATTCCACTCATTATTTTATACACTTCTATCATATCTCCCCTCAGCCGTCTCTTCTCCAAGCTGAAAAGCCCTAGCCTTCTCAGCCTCTCTTCATAGGAAAGTCGTCCCATCCCCACTATCATTTTCGTCGCCCTTCGCTGTACCTTTTCCAATTCTACTATATCTTTTTTGAGATACGGAGACCAGTACTGAACACAATACTCCAGGTGCGGTCGCACCATGGAGCGATACAACGGCATTATAACATCCGCACACCTGGACTCCATACCCTTCCTAATAACACCCAACATTCTATTCGCTTTCCTAGCCGCAGCAGCACACTGAGCAGAAGGTTTCAGCGTATCATCGACGACGACACCCAGATCCCTTTCTTGATCCGTAACTCCTAACGCGGAACCTTGCAAGACGTAGCTATAATTCGGGTTCCTCTTACCCACATGCATCACTTTGCACTTGTCAACATTGAACTTCATCCCAGATAATTATCTTTCTAATTTTCTCTACAGTTCAGCCATGAACTGAATGAAAATTTGAATTTTGCATTTAAAACTTAAAAAGGTATATATAAATATTTAATGTAATTAATGCAAACATTTATTTTTGTTACTTATTTAAAGCTTCAAAAATTTCTATGTAATGCAAACATTTATTTTAGTTATTTGGATTTACTTCACACCTTTCTCAACAGTAACTCAAGGTGAGTTACATTCAGGTACTCTATGCATTTTACTGTCTCCAGACGGCTTACAATCTAACCCCTGTTTACAAAGCCATCCTAGCCGCTACCATGCACTAATGCCAGCAAAGCCCATTCACTCTGAATGAGCTGTGTCGGCACTGCCACGTAGCTTAGTAAACAGGGGGGTTAATTTGTACCTGAGGCCCAAGGTCACAAGAAGCTCAGCAGTGGGATCTTAACTGGCTTTCCTGGTTGTCAGCCCAATGCTCTAAGCACTAGGCTACTCCACATAAAATCCAAATCACGGGCTAGCCAGGTCTGCTATCCACTGACATACAGAACCCCTCATAGCTCCTTATGGAGAAGGGGTACTGCATTATGGAGTGGAGGAGTGGCCTAGTGGTTAGGGTGGTGGACTTTGGTCCTGGGGAACTGAGGAACTGAGTTCGATTCCCAGCACAGGCAGCTCCTTGTGACTCTGGGCAAGTCACTTAACCCTCCATTGCCTGCCGCATTGAGCCTGCCATGAGTGGGAAAGCACAGGGTACAAATGTAACAAAAATTAAAAAAATTAAATAAACCTCTAGTGGCCATACCAAAGATCTAATATTGCAGGGTCCTGGAAGGAGCATAGCACCATGCTGAAGAAACTACTGCAATAACTGGAGTAAGAAGAGAGATTTAACAGAAGGAACTAGCAAAAATTTCTAAGAGCAAGAGAATATTTTTCCCTTAAGTGTTTCTCACTTACTTTTATTTTTTACTACTTTGCTTGTCCCTTTTTTTGTTTTTTAATAGATTATGAGTTCTGCCTCTTTGTGTGGTTTAACCGATAGCTTATGATATACCTCCTGCCATAATTTTGATTTTGTACTGAATGGGATTACTTTGAACGAGTGCTTTTGAAGACTATGAAGCTTATTTTGAAAGGTGAAATTTAGTCATACTTGTTCACTTCCTCTCCTCTAGTCAGGCTTTACTGTCCAGAACTATTGCTTATTATCCCTACCTAACAGCAGAGAGAGAGACATTAATTTTTCCAGTGACATCATTGGTACAAGTGGGCTGGTACTCAATGGAAAACTCAAGTATGACTCTGCCAAAGCAGTGGAGGTTCCAGAATACACACATACTAACATAGCATAGTAACTTAGTAGATGGCAGCAGATAAAGACCTGTAAGGTCCATCCACAGTCTGTCCAACAAGATAAACTCATTACATAAGGTATGATGTGATACTTCATACATATACCTGATCTTGATTTGTACTTGACATTTTCAGGGCACAGACTGTAGAAGTCTGCCCGGCACTATCCTTTTTCTAAAACTTCTGAAGTTGTCATCGAAGTCCCTGAAAAGCTCCACTCCAACCCATCAAATCTATTCAACCACAAACAGGACACAGACCATAGAAGTCTGCCCAGCATTGGCTTTTCTTCCGAATTACCAGTGTTGCCACCAAATCTCCTGCTAAGCTTCTGTGGATCCATTCTTTGTAAACAAAATTGTTACCATTTTCATGAGGACATTCCAGGTATCTACCACCCTCTCAGTGAAAAGATACTTACTGACATTATTCCCGAGTCAGCCCTCCCTTCAACCTCAATTCATATCCTCTAGTTCTACCACCTTCCCGACTTTGGAAAAGCTTTGTTTACAGATTAATACCTTTCAAATATTTCAACGTCTGTATCATATCATCCCTGTTTCTCCATTCCTATAGGATATAGATGTTCAGGTTGTCAAGTCTCTCCTCGTACGTCTTGCTAAGCAAACCCCATATCATTTTTAACGCTTTTCTTTGAACCATTTCAAGTCTTTTTACATCCTTAGCAAGATACGGCCTCCAAAATTAAGGGAAAATTAGGTTCTTACCTTGGTAATTTTCTTTCCTTTAGTCACACCAGATGAATCCATTTAACTGATGGGTTGTATCCGCCTACCAGCAGGTGGAGATAGAGAACACTGAAAAACCACAGTGACCCTTTGACGGCTAGCCCCCTTCTGCCTTCAGTATTTGAAATTTCCAAAGCAGAGTGAATCATAAAGATAGAATAACATAAACGTTCCTCACAGCGAACAAACGCCTCAGAACCGGAGCAATAACCACACAAAGGAGGGACATTCTCAACCTCCTGTAATAGAACAGCATGTAGAAATTCTGAAAACTGGTTTCCAACTTCTCCCGATGAGATACAATATCTGCATGAAAGATCTGAACAAAAAACAGTCAGACAGAGAGGGATCATGGATTCATCTGCTGTGACTAAAGGAAAGAAAATTACCAAGGTAAGAACCTAATTTTCCCTTCCTTGTCATCAGCAGCAGATGAATCCATTAACTGATGGGATGTACAAAAGCACTCCCTACGTAGGGTGGAACAGGCCACGCTGCGCGCAAGCACCTGCGCTCCAAACTGCGCGTCTTGCTTTGCTGCAACATCCAGCCTGTAATGCTGGGCAAAGGAGAGCTGAGAAGCCCAAGTAGCCGCACAACACATCTCTAGAAGAGAAAGTGCACCCGTGTCAGTCCACAAGGAAGACATCTCCCTCGTGGAATGCGCCCGCTTCAGGCGGAGACCGTCCTGAAAGCAGATACGCAGAAAAAATGACGTCCCTGAGCCAACGGGCTATAGTGGCCTTAGACGACGGACACCCACGTCAAGGACCTGTCAACAATATAAAAAGGTGATCAGAAGTCCTGAAGTCATTTGACATCTGTAGATACTGCAACAGAGCCCTGCAGACATCCAAAAGATGCAAATGCCCAAAGGAATCCAGAGAGTCTTCCCTAGAAAAGGAAGGAAGAAAAATGGGCTGGTTCAGGTGAAACGCTGAAACCACTTAGACAGGAAGGAAGGCACTGGTCGCACCGTTACTCCGGACTCGGAGAAGTGTAGAAAAGGGTCTCTCGACAAGACAGTGCCTGCAGCTCAGATACACGTCTAGCCGATGTCATGGCTACCAAAAAGACTGTCTTGAGAGTCACATCCTTCTTCGAAGCTCGCTTAAGCGGCTCGAAAGGCGAACGCTGGAGAGCCTTCAAAACCAGCCCCAGCTTCCAGGCCGGACAAGGCAATCGCACGGGAGGACTGAGCCGAAGCTCCCCCCCTGAGAAATCGGACAATGTCGGGATGAGCAGCAAGGGATAAGCCCGAGACTTTCCCTCAAAAGCATGCCAATGCTGCCACTTGAACCTGCAGGGAATTATAAGCCAGACCATTTTGTAAACCATCCTGCAAAAAGTCCAGTACCGGCGAGACTGTAGCCCGTGTAGGTGTGATCGCCTTTGAAACACATCACGCCTCAAACTTGCGCCAGATACGAGCATAAGCTGCGGAGGTAGACCACTTGCGGGTCTGCAAGAGAGTACAGATGACCTTGTTAGAGTAGCCCTTATCTCTCAATTGTGCCCTCTCAAGAGCCAGGCCGTAAGACCAAATCGGCAGGGATCCTCCATAGTCACCGGACTTTCAACCAACAGGTTCAGCAGCAGAGGAAAAGGAAATGGAGCCTCCACCATCATCCGATGTAGATACGCATACCACGGACGCCTTGGCCAGTCTGGAGCGATAAGAATCACCAATCACCGGTGCAGTCGAATCCGCAGGAGGGCTTGCCCTATCAAGGGCCAAGGAGGGAACACATACAGGAGGCCCGAGGGCCAGGGTTGAGCCAGTGCATCCAACCCCGCCGAGCAAGGATATCTCCTTCTGCTGTAAAAGCGAGGGACTTTTTTGGCGTTTGTACTTGACGCCATTAGATCCAATCCGGGAGTCCCCCATTTGGAACAAATCTGAAGAAAAACTTCTTCTGCCAGCTCCCATTCCACCAGGTCGATTTGATGCCTGCTGAGAAAATCGGCTTGCCCGTTGCTCTGACCTGCGATGTGAACTGCGGACAGCAGATGCAACTGAAGCTCGGCCCAGTGGAAAATCTGAGCGGCCTCCGTGGCCAGGGCCCTGCACTGAGTGCCGCCCTGACGATTGATGAAGGCCACCGCTGTCGTGTTGTCTGATAGAAATTGGAGAGCAAGCCCCTTCAGAGTCTTGTGGAAGGCCACAAGAGCCTGGAATATCTCTCTCAGTTCCAAGCGATTGATGGACCACCCCACTTCCACAGGTGTCCACTGACCCTGAGCATAGCTTCCCTGGCAAAGAGCTCCCCAGCTCGAAAGGCTGGCATTCGTTATCACCAGGCGCCAAAAAGGAAGCGCGAGTGGCATTCCCTGTCGCGGCATCCTGTCGGAGAGCCACCAATTCATACTGTGCCGGGCCGCAGGGAGCCACGTTAGTCTGCGTTGGTATTCCTGGGAGACCGGCGACCATTGTTGGAGCAGAGCAATCTGCAGTGGCCTCATATGAGCTCTCACCCAGGGAACCACCTCCATGGTGGCAGTCATTGACCCCAGAAGCTGGACAACATCCCAAGCTCGAGGGCGAGGCATCCGCAGGAGCAGACGGACCCATTTCTGAAGCTAGGAGGCTAGGGCTTTTCAGCTTGCAGAAGAGACGGCTGAGGGGAGACATGATGAGGTATATAAAGCAATGAGTGGAGTGGAACAGGTGGATGTGAAGCACCTGTTCAAGCTTTCCAAAAATACTAGGACTAGGGGGGGCATGCAATGAAACTACAGTGTAGTACATTTAAAACAAATCGGAGAAAATGTTTCTTCACCCAACGCATAATTAAACTCTGAAATTTGTTGCCAGAGAACGTGGTGAAGGCGGTTAGCTTGACAGAGTTTAAAAAGGGGTTAAACCACTACTAAATGGATTTGGGAAAAATCCACAATTCCAGGAATAACATGTATAGAATGTTTGTACGTTTGGGAAGCATGCCAGGTGCACTTGGCCTAGATTGGCCGCTGTCGTGGACAGGATGCTGGGCTCGATGGACCCTTGGTCTTTTCCCAGTGTGGCATTATGTGGTCGGGGAGAAAGACAAACCCCGAGGCCGTGTCAAACCAGACCCCCAATACTCGAGAGACTGAGAGGGGGTCAGGTGACTTTTGGGTATATTGACGACCCAGCCCAGAGTCTGCAGGACTGTAACCACTCTGGCTGTGGGCAAGACGGCTTTCGTCTGCCGAATCCGCTCTGATGAGCCAGTCGTCGAGATAAGGGTGAAACCTGACACCCTCTCGCCTGAGAAAGGCAGCCACCACCACCATTACCTTTGGAAAAGGTACGGGGAGCTGTGGCAAGGCAAAAAGGCAAGGCCCGAAACTGGAAATGTTGGTCCAACACCGCAAACCGGAGAAACCGCTGATGCGGAGGCCAAATAAGAATGTGCAAATACGCTTCTTTTATGTCCAGAGACGTCAGAAACTCTCCTGGCTGTAGCGCCGCAATGACGGAGCACAGGGTTTTCATGCGAAAGTGACGCACTCTTAGGGCCTCGTTGACTCTTTGTAAGTCGAGGATCGGTCTGAAAGACCCGCCTCTTCAAGGCACCACAAAATAAATGGAGTAGCGACCCCAGCCGCGTTCGGCGGGAGGCACCGGGATCACCGCTCCGAGGTGCAGCAAGACTTGCAAGGTCTCCTCTACCGCCACCCGTTTGACGGCACCGAATTCCAATCGGTAACCTTCTCTGATCAGGTCCAGGACCCACTGAGAAGTAATCTTGATCCACTCCTCGAGAAAGAGGGAAAGACGTCCTCCTACTGCAGGAATCGAGGAGTGGACCGGCACCCCATCACTGTGGAAGACTCCCCTGATCTCTTGGCCGAGGCAGAAGCGTACTAAATGAAATAGCAACCTTAAAGACAAGAATATCAAGAAGACAAAACTCGATACCATGGTTCAAAGACGACTTAAAAAAACTTAAAACACAACCCAGGAAACTTGAACGAGCATTGGAAAAAGAGAAAAGATGAACATACACTCAATGCATGGAAACAAATACATAGAAAATACAAATATGCAATGACAGACCAAAAGGTCCTACTACAAAACTAAAATAGGACCAGATTATAAAGACCTGAAGAAAATATTTCAACTCGTAAATAAGCTACTAGACACCACTCCAATCACCACAACTAACACAGACATTCCATCCGCAGACAAACTTGCTAATTAATTTAATGAAAAAATAAGAAAATTACGCAACACACTTCCTCAGCACAATACCGACATCAAAAGCTTCATCAATGGCCTGGCCCTAACCCCTGGTGGATGCCCAGCTGACCATATTTGGTTAACATTTACTCCTCTCACCACTGAATCAGTTACACAAGAAACTCATAGGTTCGCCAACACCCACTTCAATCTGGATGCCTGCCCCAGCCATCTACTTAAATCCGCCCCCGACCGCTTCATAGCAGACCTCACATCCCACCTAAATTTCATGCTACAAGGTCTCTTCCCCGAGGAATATGGTAACATCCTACTCACCAAAATACCAAAAGACACCAAGAAAAACACAAACGATCTCACCAACTACCGCCCAGATGCATCTATCCCACTAGTAGTCAAACTGATGGACAGCTTGGTGACCAAACAGCTTACCGACTACATGGACAAATTCTCAATACTACACGAATCACAATCAGGATTCCGTCCCCACCATAGTACTGAAACTGTCCTAGTCACTCTCCTGGCCAAATTCAAGCAGGAAATAGCTACAGGTAAAAGTATACTTCTCCTCCAATTCTACATGTCGAGCGCATTCGACATGGTAAACCACAATATATTACTAAGACTCCTTGACCACTTCGGGATTGGTGGAAATATACTCAATTAGATCAAGGGCTTTCTAACCACCAGAACATACCAAGTAAAATCAAATTCAAACATATCATCACTGTGGAAAGCAGCCTACGGAGTACCTCAAGGATCACCACTATAACCAATAATCTTCAACATATTGATGATCCCACTGGCAAAGCCTTTATCCAATCAAGGCCTAAACCCGTTCATCTATGCTGACGATGTTACAATCTACATTCCCTTCAGACATGATTTGACAGAAATAACCAATGAAATCAGGGTAGGCCTCAAAATCATGGACTCATGGGCAAACTCATTCCAATTGAATCTGAACACTGAAAAAACATACTGCCTCATCCTCTCATCTCAACACAACAAGTAAAAACCTACAACCATAAACACCCCAGAACACACCCTCCCTATCTCAGCCTAAAAATACTTGGTGTCACAATCGACCGCAACCTTACTCTTGACAGCCGAGTAAACTCCGTAACAAAAAAAATGTTCTACTCAATGTGGAAACTTAAATGCGTAAAACCTTTCTTCCCGAGGGAAATATTTCGAAACCTAATACAATCAATGGTTCTAAGCCATGCAGATTATTGCAACGGAATCTATGCAGGATGTAAAGAACAACTCACAAAAAAACTCCAGACTGCCCAAAACACAGAAGCCAGGCTATTTGGTAAAACATGATTTGAAAGTGCTAAACCCCTCCGAGAAAACCTACACTGGCTCCCAATCAGAAAAAGGATCATCTTAAAAATCTACACCCTGATCCACAAAATTATCTATTTTCTATTAACTACTTCAGATGGCAGGAATCCAGGTGGCTCAAAAGGAGGTTTCATCAGCTGGGTGAGGACGACTTTGAGATCCCATGACAATGTAGGAGGTTTGATAGGGGGCTTTGACAAAAGCAAACCTCTCATGAATCAAACAACTAAAGGCTGTCCAGAGATAGGCTTACCCTCCACACAATAATGATAAGCACTAATAGCATTAAGATAAACTCTTACAAAGTTGATCTTAAGACCAGACTCTGACAAGTGTAGAAGGTATTCAAGCAGGGTCTGTATAGAACAAGAGCGAGGATCCAGGGCCTTGCTATCCACGCCAGATGGCAAACCTCCTCTATTTAAAAGAGTAACACCGAGATCACGTGATGGACTGAGAGAGAGCAGACGTGTCTTGGCTTTCTCCTGGGTTAGCCCCCCCCCCTTAAAACCACCAGAAATAACAAAATTCGGGAAAGAACGAATCCTGGGCACTACACTGCGACAGAGTTTATGGACCACTTTGTAGTGCGCGAACAGAGGGAGATGTCGACCAGGACAGCAAAGAAAGAGGCTGAAAAACAACGCGGGCAGGGAGAGAACAAGATGGCGGCAAGCCCGAAGCCAGACGGTGTTCCAGCATTTACCCCTGCACAGCTGTCTCAACTAACGGAAGCAGTACAATCTGCCCTGGCACCGCAATTTTCTAAGCTCTCCGAGCAAATAGCGGGAATGGAAACGCGCTTAGATGAAACAACCCGAAGGACCGGGGAATTAGAAGTGCAAGTTTCTGAAATCGAAGATACTGAATCAGCCAAGGCGTCCGAGATAAAAGACCTGCGGCGTGAACTCGGAGCTCTCACCCAGCATCTTGACGACCTGGAAAACCGATCTAGGAGGTCGAACCTACGAATAATTGGAGTACCTGAGTCGGTTCCGGACCGCTCCCTCTCCTTTCAACTCGAGCGCTGGCTCAAGACAGAATTCGCACTCTCTGATAGTGTAGGGCCGTTGTGCCTGGAGCGCGCGCACCGATTGGGGAAGCGGAACAATACAGGAACAAGGCCAAGGGCCGTAATTGTAAAGGTAAATAATTTTGTACACAAAGAAGAAATCTTGCGAGGGGCCCGATCAAAGTGGGCCACACTGACTTTTGAAGGCTCACCTATAAAAGTATTCCAGGACTATTCCATAGCAGTGCAAGAGAGGCGGATGGGCTTTGGGCCTATCTGCCGATGCTTGGTAACTGACAAACAACGATTTATGCTGCTATATCCAGCGCTGCTAAAGGTGCAAATTGACGGCACGTGGAGAACTTTTGCAACACCACAAGAAGCACAACAAGGACTAAAATATGATAACACCATGGACTCAGAACAAGGTTGAGGATTCATAGCACGTGGTAGACAAACCAACAGAGGCCAAATTTGAAACAGGCACTCCTGATGAAAGGGAAGACATCCAAAATGCAGGACATTGAGTTAAGTTCACTAGAACTCTGGTTCACATATGTTGTTCATGTAAGTTTGTTTTCAGCTAATAATATGTGCAGATAAGTTATATACACGTAGAGGCTTCGTTCCCTAAGATATGATTCAAGGTGGGGGGGGGGGGGGCAGCCCACCATCATTAGATCTACACTCCCCTAACCGCTGTTCGGGAAGGAGAGTGAGGGGCTAATGGCATGGAAGTATAGAGGGTTGGGCGGGCAGGGAATGGAAGGGAGGGAAGGGAGGGAAGGAAGGGAGGGGAAGAGGAGGATAAAATGCAAGGCACTCATGGCGAAGTTAAAGGAATGTGGACCCATTGTGGAAGATAGATATAGACCATACAAAAAAAAAGGGGTTGTGGGACCATTGAGACAGCAAGAATTCACGGAGTCTGGCAATGGGAAGGGGAGAGTTGCTACGGTGAGCTGGGCACCGGGGGCTAAACTAAAAAGAAATAACCTGACAGTTAGACACTTGATCCCACTACATACCTAAGGCTACGTCAACTAGGTTCCTGACGTGGAACGTGGGAGGTATCACAACACCAGTAAAAAGGACTAAGATCCTAGCAGCCTTAAAGCGTCATAAAGCAGACGTAGCCTGCCTGCAAGAAACACGATTAACCCCAGAGGAACACCAAAAGCTAAAGCGAGGTTGGGTGGGAGAAGTGCATGCTACATCAGCTGAGGGAAGAAAGCGAGGAGTAGCGATTTTAATTCGCAAAGGCCTAGTGGCTAAATCCCAGCTAATAACCAGCAACCCACAGGGGGGGTTCATAATCATCCGCTTATGGTTACATCACAAAGAATATTTGGTAGTGGCGGTATATGGACCGAACTTGTATAATAAGTCCTTCTATGACCAGATAGTACAAACATGCCTACTTTATAGATCTCTCCCATTGTTAGTTTTGGGTGACTTTAACCTAGTAGCGGATCCAACGCTGGATTGCTCAACGCCTAGGTGTGCAGCGCGGGGGGGACCTAGTGCCAGAGCTCTGCATCACTTTATGCAAGAGCTCCATGTCGTAGATGCATGGCGGACTTTACACCCAGAAGAGCGGGAATATACACATTTGTCAAGAGCGCATGGCACTTTTTCTAGAATAGATAAGACAAGAAAATATTCTCCCAGGTGGAGGAAGTGAAAATCGGACCAGAAGAGGTAACAGATCACGCGACGGTGTGGGTAGACCTGAAAGTAACAGAGAAAGGTCACGGTGCTGTGGGGTGGCGGTTCCCGTCCTATCTAACCTCGAACAGAGACTTTCAAAGTTATGTACAAGGGAAGTGGGCAGAGTTTGCAGAACTTAATTCAGAATATAAGGACCGCCCTGCTATTTTCTGGCCAGCAGCAAAAGCAGTTATACGAGGCAACATTATTGCATACACAGCAAGACGAGAGCGCAGACTGACGGGGGCCATTGTCAATCTGGAGAAAAAGTTCCAAAAACCGAAACGTAGATTTATTCAAACCCCTAGTACCCAACACAAAGAACAAATGCAAACTGCCCAAATAGCGTTAAATACCTTGCTTCAGGAGAGAGCTGCCAGGGCATTACTCTTTAGGAAATACAAACTCCAGAGGTTTGGTAACAGAACAGGGACACTGCTGGTGAGCCTGGTCAAACATAAGGGAGGACCCCGTGTAATAACAGCGGTAAAGAACAGAAAGGGAGAGGTTCAACACAAAAGAGAGAACATAGCATAGGTTTTCCAAGAGTTCTTTAGCTCAATGTATAAGCAGGGGCTCCCGCCAGATACAGAAGCCATTCATAACTATCTCCGAAAAGCAGGTATGGAACAATTGACGAGTGAGGAGGCAAGGGCCCTAGAAACCCCTATGTCAGGGAAAGAGCTGCAAGAAATTATTAAATCTTTGCCTCTGCACTCAGCTCCTGGCCCTGATGGCTATACAAGTGAGTTTTATAAAATCCTGGGACCCTTGGTAACAGGAGCCCTTCAAGACTATTTTGAAGAGGTGGTACGCCAGCAAACGTTCCCAGCGCATGCGAACGAGGCACTCATAACCTTACTTTTAAAACCAGGGAGACCAGATACACAAGCGGATTCCTACAGGCCAATCTCCTTAATAAACGTTGAAGTTAAAATCCTGGCCAAATTGCTCTCCAATAGACTCCATACATATCTTCCTCGCTTAATAAACCCAGCCCAGGTAGGGTTTTGTTCGCAACCGACAGTCAGTAGTTAATGTGCGGCGACTACTACTAGCCATGGGACACTACCAACACTCAAAGACTCAGTCAGTGCTAGTTAGCTTAGATGCCGAGAAGGCTTTTGACTCTGTAGACTGGGATTACTTGTTTGAGGTACTTTATTTCCTTGGGATTCGGGGATGGGTACAACGGGCGATTCAGGCCTTATATTCTCACCCGACAGCCGCAGTGCTAGTGAATGGAACTCGCACCCCACAATTCCCCATAGCACGAGGAACCAGGCAGGGATGCCCCCTCTCCCCCGCACTGTTTTTATTAGCGATCGAACCTCTGTTGAGTACCCTAGTTAGGGAGTCAGGCATTCCGGGGGTGGAGGTGGGAGGGGACAATGTTAAGGTGATGGCCTTTGCTGATGATCTTTTGATAGTGACAACACGACCCGAAATATCAGTCTCCACGTTAATTCAATGCACATCTGCCTTTGGAGGCCTCTCAGGTTTCAAGGTAAATTTGCAGAAATCTAACATTATGCAGGTGTTCCCTCAGGGGGTGGAGTCATGGGTAGCCAATGACCTTCAGTTGAAACCACGGACAACAATTAAATACTTAGGGGTACACATCCCACAAGATCTGTCTAAATTATATGACTCCAATGTCCCCAGGTTATTATCAGAAACGATAACAAAACTGGCACGGTGGCAGGGGCTCCCCATTTCATTGTTACCAATATACTTAAAGGGTATAGATGAAAAAAAGTTGACTCTTGCTCTGACAAAATTTCTGTGGCGAGGGAAGAAACCCAGGCTATCTTTGGACATGGTAAGCTCCCCAAGAGAGTATGGAGGATTGGGACTGTTGAACATCAGATCATTAACCATAGCCTGTGCTATGAGACATTTAAATGACTGGTTTAGAAGCACTACAGATTTTTCAGCAACAAAAATTGAACTGGAGTTGTTCAGCCCGTATCATTTTAGCAGTTTACTCCATGGATTACAATGCAAAATATCACCAACGTTGGAGATATCTCACGTCTTGCCTACTGCCCAGAAGACCTGGAGGTGGCTATGTAAATTGCATCACTGCTCTTACAAAGTGACTCCACTTTTGCCACTAGGAGGAAACCCGGAATTTCCACCAGGTGCCCTATACACTATATTTACTAGATGGACAAAACAAGGAGTCACATATCTACAACCCATACTACTACTACTAACTAGCATTTCTAAAGCGCTACTAGGGTTACGCAGCGCTGTACAATTGAAACATAGAAGGACAGTCCCTGCTCAAAGAGCTTACAATCTTACGGAGAATGGGAGACTACAATCTTATGTGCAACTACAAGGCCTAAAACTTCTAAGGCCTAAAGACCAGTTTCACTACTGGCAACTAAAACACTATGTGACCAGTTTGCCCTGGGAGGCACTTGCAGAGGACATTCAAGAGGAACTACTCACAGCTTTGTCCTTGAACTCACAGCAGAAGGTACCATTATCGTACCACCACAGACATATAAAAGACACCAAGTCGGAACTGGACTATGCTAAGTATGCTAGAGACTGGAGTAAGGAACTATCGTTGCAGGTATCTCCTAGCATGTTTAAGGAGCATGTGTTGACATTAAAACAAATAACTAATTGGGCCGGGTACTGGGAGTCCCAATACCGGTTTGCCCTCCGGCTTTATATTCCACCTCGACGGGCTTTCCACATGGGCTTATCTCCGGACGGGGCTTGCCCCAAGTGTGGAGAGGATGGAGCAACTCTGGGGCACATGTTCTGGAGTTGTCCCCGAGTTGTGCAGTTCTGGACTAGCCTAGTTAGGCAAATAGCGAAACTGTGGAAGACAAGATGGACATACTCGCCCTTACTATTATTTGGCAAGCCGCAGCTCAGCAGGCCGAGACCTAAAGGCTATTCTGACTTTGTGAAAAGAGCCATCATGATGGCAAAGAAAACTATCTTAACAGACTGGTTGGAGGTAAAAGGACCATCGATTCAGATATGGAGAACTCAAATAATACTTCTGATGAGGTTGGAGAGACTAGCATGCAAGGAAAAGCCTTGCACAGAGCTTGATTTATTCATAGACAGATGGAGCCCATTCCTAGGCACAATGCCCTCGGAGGCAAGAAGCCAATTACTGAATATGTAATTATGTGTCATTGCTGTACACCTAGAATATTAATAACCGGGGGAGTAAGAGATGGGTTAGAGGGAAGGGAGGGGAGAATAGGGAAGGGAGGGGAAGGGGTAAGATAGAGTAGGGAAAAGGTATAAAACGATGGTAGATGTTTAGTGGAAGAATGTTTGATTGTATTGTTTCATACCATCAATAAAAATGATTTAAACATAAAAGAGTAACACCTCTTCGTGGAATCTTTCCTGGAAGCAAGCAAAACTCGGGAGACACCCTCAGAAAAACCCAAGGAGGCAAAATCTACGCCCTCAACATCCAGGCCATGAGAGCCAGAGACTGGAGGTTGGGATGCAGAAGCAACCCCTCGTTCTGAATGATGAGGGTTGGAAAACACTCCAATCTCCACGGTTCTTTGGAGGACAACTCCAGAAGAAGAGGAAACCAGATCTGACGCAGCCAAAAGGGAGCAATCAGAATCATGGCTCCGCGGTCTTGCCTGAGTTTCAGCAAAGTCTTCCCTACTAGAGGTATGGGAGGATACGCATACAGAAGGCCTGACCCCCAATGTAGGAGAAAGGCATCTGAGGCTAGTCTGTCGTGGGCCTGAAGTCAGGAACAGAACTGAGGGACCTTGTGATTGGTCTGAGTGTCAAAAAGATCCAACGAGAGGGTGCCCCATGCTCGGAAGATCTTGCGGACAACTGCCCTGTTGAGAGACCACTCGTGAGGTTGCATTATCCTGCTCAACCTGTCAGCCAGACTGTTGTTTACGCCTGCCAGATACGTGGCCTGGATAAACATGCTGTGCCGGGCCCAAAGCCACATCTGGACGGCTTCCCGACACGGGGCGAGATCCGGTGCCCCCCTGCTTGACATAGCACATGGCAACCTGATTGTCTGTCTGAATTTGGATAATTTGATTGGACAGCCGATCTCTGAAAGCCTTTAGAGCGTTCCAGATCGCTCACAACTCCAGGAGATTGATCTGAAGACCTGATTCCTGAAGGGACCAAGCTCCCTGAGAGTGGAGCCCATCTACATGAGCTCCCCACCCTGGGAGAGATGCATCCGTAGTCAGCACTTTCTGAGGCTGAGGAATTTGGAAGGGACGTCCCAAGGTCAAATTGGAGCGAATTGTCCACCATAGCAGGGAATTGTGAAAAGCGGTGGACAACTGGATTGCATCCTCTAGATCCGCAGCAGCTTGATACCACTGGGAAAACAGGGTCCATTGAGCTGATCTCATGTGAAGACGGGCCATGGGAGTCACATGAACCGTGGAGGCCATATCACCCAGAAGTCTCAACATCTGCCGAGCTATGATCTGCTGAGACGTCTGGCCAAGGAAACCAGGGACAGGTTGTCCGCCATCGCTTCGGGAAGATAGGTCCGAGCCGTCAGAGTCCAGCAGAACTCCTAGGAATTCTAGTTGTTGAACTGGAAGGAGATGGGGCTTTGGGTAATTGATAACAAACCCGAGTAGCTCCAGGAGTTTGAGAGTCATCTGCATGGACTGTAGAGCTCCTGCCTCCGAGGTGTTCTTCACCAGCCAATCATCGAGATAAGGGAACACATGCTCTCCCAGCCTGCGTAGCGACGCTGCAACGACCACCAGGCATTTGGTGAACACCCGGGGTGCAGAGGCGAGCCCAAAGGGCAGTACACAATACTGATAGTGCTGTAATCCCAGACGGAATCGAAGATACTGCCTGTGAGCTGACAGTATCGGGATATGTGTATAAGCATCCTTCAAGTCCAGGGAGCACAGCCAGTCGTTTTTCTGAATCATGGGAATAAGGGTGCCCAGGGAAAGCATCCTGAACTTTTCTCGAATCAAATATTTGTTCAGGGCCCTTAGGTCTAGGATGAGACGCATCCCCCCTGTTTTCTTTTGCATAAGGAAGTGCCTGGAATAAAATCCCAGCCCTTCTTCCCCGGTGGCACGGGATCAACCGCACTGGCGCTGAGAAGAGTGGAGAGTTCCTCTGCAAGTACCTGCCTGTGCTGGAAGCTGAAGGACTGAGCTCCCGGTGGGCAATTTGGAGGTTTGGAGATCAAATTGAGGGAGTATCCCCGCCAGACTATTTGAAGAACCCACCGATCGGAGGTTACAAGAGGCCACCTTAGGTGAAAAAATTTTAACCTCCCCCTTACAGATAGATCATCCGGCACGGACACTTTTATTGCGGCTATGCTCGCCTGGAGTCAGTCAAAAGCCCGCCCCTTGCTTTTGCTGGGGAGCTGCAGGGGCCTGTCGAGGCGCACGCTGTTGACGTGAATGAGCTCACTGGGGTTGAGCCTGAGCAGGCTGGCGAGAAGATGGATTGTACCTACGCTTATTGTAAGCATAGGGAGCATTCCTCCTTCCCCCGTAAAAACGTCTACCTGATGAGGCAGATGCTGAAGGCGCCCGGTGGGAGAGTTTGTCGAATGCGGTTTCCCGCTGGTGGAGCTGCTCTACCACCTGTTCGACTTTCTTGCCGAAAATATTATCCCCCCCCGCAAGGAACATCCGCAAGCCGCTGCTGGACCCAATTGTCTAGGTCAGAGGCATGCAGCCATGAGAGTCTGCGCATCACTGTACCCTGAGCAGCGGCTCTGGACGCCACATCAAAAGAATCGTAAGTACCCCTGGACAGGAATTTACAACACACCTTCAGCTGCCTGACCACCTCCTGAAAAGGCTTGGCCTGCTCCAAAGGGAGCTGATCGACCAAGTCCGCCAGTTGCTTTACATTGTTCCGCAAAATGAATGCTCGTGTAGAGCTGGTAAGACTGAATTTTGGAGATGAGCATAGAGAACTGGTAGGCCTTCCTCCCAAAAGAGTCCAAAGTCTGAACTTCCCGCCCCGAGGGCGCCAAGGCGAAATCTCTCATACTTTTTGCTCTCTTGAGAGCGGAATCCACAACCCCGAGTCATGAGGCAACTGGGCCCTCATCAACTCCTGGTCCCCGTGAATCCAATACTGGGACTCAACCTTCCTAGGAATGGTGGGGTTAGATAATGGTTTCATCCAGTTCCTTAACAATGTCTGTTTGAGGACATTATGTAGAGGAACAGTGGATGACTAATTAGGTGGCGAAGGATAGTCCAGAACCTCAAACATCTCGGCCCTGGGCTCATCCTCAGTTACCACCGGGAAGGGAATGGCCGTAGACATTTCGCGCACAAAGGAAGAGAAAGACAAACTCTCCGGGGGAGAAAGCTTTCTCTCTGGCGAATGAGTAGGGTCAGAAGAAAGGCCACAAGACTCCTCAAACGAGAAATATCTTGGGTCTTCCTCTACCTCCCACGAGGCCTCTCCTTCGGTATCGGGCAGGAGTTCTCTAACTGCAGTCCGAAGCCGAGCCCGTCGCCGAGGAGCTATGTCCTCGATGGCGATGCCGAAAAGTTGACTCCGTGGCCGACAAAGGCCTCACCACAGGCGGGGAGCCAGCCGCCGCATCTATCGACGGTACCGTCTACACAAACACCCCCGGTACCGGAACAGACGGTCGCAGCAGCCCTTCCAGGATCCCTGGAAGAATGGCTCGGAGGCGCTCGTCAAGAGTGTCTGTCGAGAAAGGCTGTGGAATCGGTGCAGGAGTCGAGGTTAGAATCTGCCGAGGAGGCAGTACCAGGCTGTCTGGAGACCGGCGCATCAACACCTCTAGTATGGAGGGTGAGCAGTCCTCTCGGTGTCGACACTTCATGGGTGCCGAATCCCTCGAATCCCCGGAGCTCTCGGTACCGTGACGAGAAGGAGACTGGTGTCGATGCTTCTTTGCCTTCGTTCGAAGCACGTCACCGGTACCCCTCAGTATCGACGAGGAGGACGTGGAATCCACACGCCTCCTCGGGGTCGGGTCCAAAAGGGGTCGGTCCCGATGGGCCTGTACCGCAGGAGCCCTCGAGGCAGGTGGAGACCCACTCGATGGTTCACTGCTGCCAGCCTGTGATGTTCTCTGGACAGCCATTACCTGCGCTCCTGAGGTCAATGCACTCTCCGGTGCCGACGACACCGATGACCTCGGTACTGCTGTCAACGTCGAAGTACCGGGCAAAACTCCAAACAGGCGTTCCCGTTGAGCTTGTCTCGACGCTTGTGTCCACTTTTTAAGGCTAAGACACAACTTACATGCGTCTGGGCGATGGTCAAGCCCAAGGCACTGGATACATCACGCGTGAGGGTCGGTGCCTGAGATTGCCCGGTTTGCACAGAGTGCACTTCTTAAAGCCACTGGCGATCCTCGATGTCATCAACGGAAAAATAGCGCCAGCGAAATCAAAACTCGCGATGGTGCCAAAAGGGCACAAAAGAGAGGAAAAACCGTAGATGAAAGTAAACTTACTTGAGGAAAATCTAAGAAAATAAGGAAACTGTTTTTTGTTTTAAAACTAAATAGCTCGAACACGAGCACAAAAACAAAGACTAAAATAAGCAAAAAAAAGCCGGCAAAGTTGAAGGCTCTTCTTTTCTGGGGCAACAGAACTGCCATAAACAGCCACTCTTCACCGAGGAAAAAAGAAGACTGAAGAGGAACTCGCGCGACGGGCAGGAAGACAGCTGCGCACTCGAAGGTTTTTAGCAACCTTTGTTGCTAGGAAGATTTTCCGGACCTGAGGCTACCGTGGATGTCACCCATACGTGAGAACAAGCAGCCTGCTTGTCCTCGGAGAAATGTGGGGTACAAATGTAACAAACAAATAAATATCCCTATGGTATGAGTTGTGTATCTTTAACTACATTTTGACAAAATTATTTGCTCTGGGATGGGTATAATCATTTATTTTAGATATTAATGGAAGAGCACTTGTATTTTATAACCTTGTTTCTCTTGAAAACTTTAATACTATTGTGCTAAGCAATATATTAAGAATCTTAATGATAAGGTTACAGAATACCAATAGCACACTGGCTCTCAACTCAGTCAGGTTTTCAGGATATACATAATGAATATTACGTAACAACAAGGCACTGCATACAGTTTTTTCATGAATATTAATTGTGGATATCCTGATGGCTATGTGTACCCCAAGGACTGGGTTGAGAATCACTGCAATAGTAGATCTGCAATGCCAGTTTTTAGTTCTTTCAGTACTCTGGGGCATATCCAGTCCAGGGCATACACCATAGTTCACAGAGATTGGTTTCAGTGCCTCCAAATCATCATCTTTTGAGCACCATTTCTTACATGGGTAGTTCCCTGAAGTAACTGAGGATGAAGTGACTTGCCCAAGTTCACCTAGAAATACTTGACTTTTTGGATTTTCGTAAGCTAAAAAAAATATTCAGTTATGTCCTCTAGAAACATATGACTCTGGGCAAGTCACTTAACCCTCCATTGCCCCATGTAAGCCGCATTGAGCCTGCCATGAGTGGGAAAGTGCGGGGTACAAATGTAACAAAACAAAAAAAAATTACAAACTAGTCCAATACAACTGCAAAGTCTCCACACATGTTTCACATTCTGCTACCTAAAAGACATCATTCAAAATGCATTAGAGCACTGATCTACCCAATATACTTCGTTCTAGAAACTTTATTATATTTTGGATATTTCTATAAGAAAGCAAAAACATTGACTGCATAAAATCTTCACATCCCTTGACAATTCCTGGTGGAAACCTCTTTGCAACAAATAACAGCCATGAATCTTTAGGACCAGCGACTACCAGCTCTGCATAGCAGGATGCTGCAACTTTTAACATTCCTCTTGGTAGAATAGCTCAAGCTGAAGATGATCTATGGACTGCAGTCTTCAAGTCTTGCTACAAATGTTTTATTTAATTCAGGTCTGGATTTTGACTAGGCCGCTCAAAGACATTCACTTTCTTCTTGATGAGCCACTCCTGTTTTGCTTAATGCTTAGATCACTGTCCTGCTGAACGGCAAGTCTTCTTTCCAGCCCCAGGGTCTATGTTAGAGTGCAACCACTTTTCTTTCAGATCTGCATGTATTTTGTAGCATCAATTTTTCCCCATATTGTCAAAAGTCTCCCTATCACCGCTTCTGCAAAGTACTCCCACAACATAATTATTACTAGTAAAAAAGCCCCGTTTCTGATGCAAATGAAATGGGGGGCTAGCAAGGTTTTCTTCAGAGTGTGCATGTGGGAGTGTGTGTCCCTGCCCTCTCTCCCTCCCCCTCCCCCCTCCAAGTCCAGTCCTTCAGTGTTAAGTTTCCTGCTGTTCTGTGTTTTTGTTACAGAGAGAGTGAGGGCATCTCTCTCCCCTCCCCCCTCTGAGTCCTTCACTGTGTGAGATTTCGTGCTGTGCTGTTTTCCTTCACTCATGGGGAAACCGGATATCTCTGGCGCTTCACACTTCCGGCTGGAGGCTTCACAGAACGTTGGTCTTGCCTTTTATATATATAGATTATTACTATTTAGATTTTGCTCACACCTTTTTCAGTAGTAGCTCAAGGAGAGTTACATTCAGGTACTCTGGATATTTCTCTGTCCCAGGAGGGCTCACAATCTAAGTTTGTACCTGAGGCACTGGAGGGTTAAATGACTTGCCCAAGATCACAAGTGAGCAGCAGTGGGATTTGAACTGGCCACCTCTGAATTGCAAGACCAGTGCTCTAACCACTTGGCCACTCCTCCTGCCATTACCACACGTTACACTGCCATCACTGTTCCTACAATAATGTGCTGTGTTTTATGTCACACATATTGATTAGCACCGAGATCCAAAAGTTCCACTTTGGCAAGCTGCTTGTCTTCAGCAATGGCTTCCTTCCTGCCATTCTCCCATATAAGCCACATCTGTGGAATAATCTTGAAATTGCTGAACAGTCAACATTTTCCCCACTCACATACAGAAACTTCTATAGATCTTCTACAGAAATATTAGACCTCCAAATTACTTTCTTCAGCAGTTGCCTTATTCCCCCCCCCCCCCCCCCCATGGCTACTGATAGTGGAGGGCCAGTCTGATTGGCAACATTACCAAGACACTGACTCAAACTATTTCCATTTTACAGTGATGGACCTGACCCCTAAGGGATATTCAAATACAATTAATTATTTTTTATAGTCTTCCCCTAATATGTACATTTGAATAATTTTATTCCAGAGTTTTTGGCATCTCCATGTTTAGCATAATTTTTTTTTTTTTAATAATTTTTATTATTATTTGCAAACTTTAACAGGTATAACAAACTGTCAAGTTAAACACAGCCATAATAGTCATACAGATATAGTCATTTCAAACTTACAATCCAATACAATCTGGCTTACTTAGACCTCAAAGCCTAAATAAGGCAAAGAAAAAAGGGGGGGGGGTAGGAATTAGTGAAGTTTAACAAAAATCAAATTATCAAATAGTTTATCCAAATTTGGAGTCGTATTTCTCTACATTTCTTTTAACTCTGACTCTGTTCTACTTCCAGAAAGGATTTAAGCTGATCAGGAACATAAAAAACATTTTGTCTGATTAAGCCTTATGAGACATTTACACGGGTAAGCCAAGAGGAAAGTTCCCCCTTTATCAACAACTTTTGACCTCATAGAAAGAAACATTTTTCTTGAGTTGATTTTGTCACATCGGGGTAAAGCCAAATCTTTTGACCTGCAAAAATATGATTAGTTGATTTAAAATATAATCTCATAATTGCATTCAGGTCTTGCTGAAAAACAAAGGACACCAACAGTGTCCCTCTTTCACTTGCATCATCTATAGATTTCTCCAAAATAGCTGTGACATTTTGTAAATTATTTGATATCTCTCCTTCAACCTTTTTCATTGTGCTAGGTATATAATAAATCTTATTTAATGGAGGAACTACTTCCTGTGAATAATTCAAGTTTTCTTTCAAAAATCTAACAAACATATCTATTGGGGATACACCCAACAGTCTAGGAAAATTTAAAACACGTAAGTTCAATCTCCTGTTATAGTTCTCCATTTGTTCAATCTTCCTTCTAATATCCAAGTTATCCTTAATCACAGCCACCTTGAAATCTACAGTCTGCTTAGTCTCTTTCTGTAAGGCCTCAATTCTTGTGGAAAAATCGTGCTTGGCCATATCCAGGGAGTCTTTCACTTCTTTCACGTGTAAATTTAAAGATTTTACCTCTTCTGAGGAGCGTCCAAAGGCTTTCTCAATATCTAAGAGCTTCAGCCAAATCCTGTCCAGATTTACCTCTGTGTCTCTTCCTGCAATCGCTGTTCTCAGCTCTGCCGCGTTCCCCTATGGGCCTCTCTGAATCGCCCCTTCCGGGCTCCAGGGTAGACCCCGTACGGCTGGCAATCGTTGCAGGGCACGGAGGAGGTGTCGAGCATGGTGGGGAAAGAGGTATTTCAGCTTCCAGCGGGAGGATCGCTTCACCAATTCCCCCCATCAAGGAATCCACACCGCCTCAACGAGAAAGAGCGGGGAAGAAGCGCTCGAGTCCTTGTCCTACCGGTGTGGATGTTCCCGAAGGTAGGGGAATCCCTCGGAGTGTCGCCTTACGCTTAGTATGCGGCATATCACCAGGAATTTGTTTAGTTGGAAGGTGTTTAGCATAATTTAGACTTTTGCTTTAAATTCACTTTATTCAATAGAAATAGCTTGATTCTTCATTCAGGAATATTCAAATCTAGTCAAACGACAGTGACTGGACACAGGTGAACTCTAATTATTCTAGGCCTTGTTAAGGCAGTATTTGGAAGCTGAACTAATTTGGGTTTGCTATGATAAAAAGTGTGAAGACATATACAACAATCAAGCTTCTAGTCTTAATTTGTTGTATGAACAATTATAGAAACATTCACAGTAATGCATGCAGTATTTCTCAGCTTTAAATAGTATAAACATCTAGTTTACAATAACACCATAGCACACGTTACAGCCAGCTGAAAATAAAATATGGCAATCTACAGTATAATGCTAAGAAAAGTCTTCAAACTTCCTAGGATGATCCACATTTTAGCACAATTTAGACTCCAAATATTACAGACTAATCTGAACCCTGATTAAGAAACATAAGTTTACTTAATTAACTCAGTGGTCTGTGTCATAAAGCCTATGGGGACAGACTTCGACCTCAATATTTAGACTCTGGAAGAAAGATGGGAGAGAGGGAATATGATTGAAACATTTAAATATTTCCATGGCATTAAGGTACAGGTCAGCCTTTTTCAAATGAAGGAAAACTCTGGAATGAGAGTGCACAAGATGAAGTTAAGAGGCTCAGGAGTAATATAAGAAAATACTTTTTCATGGAAAGGGTGGTGGACGCATGAAATAGCCTCCCGGTATGGAAAGGGTGGTGGACGCATGAAATAGCCTCCCGGTAGAGGTGATGGAGACAAGGACCAGGTCTAAATTTAAGAAAGCACAGGACAGGCATGTGGGATCTCATAGGAAAAGGAGGAGATAGTGGATGCTAAGGATGGGCCATTTGACTCTTATCTGGCATCATGTTTCTGTGTTTCTTCTTATTCAGACAAAACAGATACATTGACACATTCAAATTCAGTAAGTATCCTTGTGGGAAACAGTAAATAAACCCTTCATTCAGTAACTAGTGCCATCTCTCTGAGCAGCAATAACATCAATTAAATGCTTCCTGTAACTGTTGATCAGATGCCAATATCACCCTTGAGGAATTTTGGCCCATTCTTCAATAACTGTTTCAAATCTGACATTTGAGGGTATCTTAGCATGAACAGCTCACTTCAGGTCTTGCTGCCATTCTGCAGTAGATTTACTTGAGGGTCTTTGCTTGCTGAATGACCTATTTTTTGGCTCTGCTTTAGCTCACAAACAGATGGCCTAACATTCACCTCTAGAATTCACAGTTCTATCAATGAAGAAAAGCCATCCAAGTCTTGATGCACCAAAGCAGCTCCTCACCATAATACCACATTACCATGTTTAATAGGATGAGGTTCTTACTTTGGAAAGCAGCCTTTGTTTTGTTAGGGCTGCATTTTGATTAAAATTGTAATTGTGATTAAAGGTATGTTATTCACCCCCCCCCCCCCCACACTGCAGTTCCTTGCGACTCTGGGCAAGTCAATTAACCCTCCATTGCCCAGAGTCACAAGCAGCTGAAGTGGGAACAAAAAATTAACAACATACCTTAAATTGCGCACTTTTTCGCATGATTAATTGCGATTACAAATTTTAATCAAAATACAGCCCTAAATAAAGAATAAAAAGTAATGAAAAGTTAAGAAATACAAATTACATATTAAAGAATATAAAACAGCATGCAGAAATGATTTGTAGTAGTAGTAGAAATAGCTATAAACCGCCTTATAGTTTCCACAGCCTACTTTAGAAATGCAGCCCTAGTTTTTGTTACTGTAACCAAATTCAACCTTGGACTCAGGTTCACAGAACATTTTTCTATAAGTTTTGTTGGTAAACCAGATACACATTGGCAACCTGAGCCAGACAACAATGTTCTTTTTCAGAGCAGCAATTTCTCCATAGCTATCCTCCCCTTAGCACCATTTCCATTCAATTTTTTCTGGATGGCCGGTACAAACCTTCACACCAGCCAGAGCAAGCGAAGCCTGTACATGTTAGTTTGGAGTTCTCTGTTGACTTTGTGGGGCTCATTTTCCAGTTTACTCTTGCAGTAATCTTGGTGGGACAATTGCTCCTGGATAGTCACTAATCTTCACATTTTTCTATTTGTATACTGTCCGAGCCAAAACGTTTAGAAATAATTGCACAATCTGTCCAGATAGAGGAGCACCAGCTACTCTTTTTGTAAGCCCTCTGAAATTCCTTTTAATCAAGAGATGGCAAAATTAGTTATTACCTGATCATTTTCTTTCCATTAGTCCCGACAGATCAATCCAGAGACTGGTGGGTTGTGTCCCTCTGCCAGCAGGTGGAGATAGAGAACTTCTGAGGCTCTATATGGTCATGTGTAGCCAGCCAAACCTCAGTATTACCCTTATCAAAGCCATGTAAACTTCCAACTCCCCATAGAGAGCTATTCTCCTGTTTCTTGAGAATTCAAGGACACCCTGCAAACGCAAACACGGGAGAAACTCATGCAGCTCACAGTAAGTAAAAAAGTTGCTCCAATGTATATAAAACAAACCAGAAGAAAGCAGACCTCCGCAATGGAAAAACCACGAAAAGAACACAGCGAAGGTGACAAGATGGATGACGCCAAACAAACTTCTACTGGACTCGTGTCGAGTCCAGTTTTTTAAGAATAAACTCTTGCTGTGAACTTTTTTCTGAGTCCAGTTCGCCGAAACGCCAGTTCGCTTAGCGACCACTCTCCGGGATCGAGCCAGTGACAACTGAGAAAATCCGCCTGAACATTTAGCACCCCTGCCATGTGAGCCGCCGATAAAGCTTCCAAATGAATCTCCGCCCAGTGAAGCAGCAGCCACGCCTCTCGCTCCAGCGACAAATTCCTCGTCCTTCCTTGCCAATTGATATAAGCTACCGCGGTGGCATTGTCTGACATCACTCGGACTGCCTGGCCACTCAGAAGATGAAGAAACTTCTGGAGCACCTGACGAATCGCTCTGGTCTCTAACAGGTTGATGGAGAATAGAGGTCTGCACGGGAATGGAGTTTGCGGGGATCCCGCTCCGGGTCAGCGGAAGTGCCGCGGGGACGGAAATAAACATGCAGGATTCCCGTGGGGATGGAGGATGTTCTAGCGGGTTTCCCATGGGGACGCGCGCACATACCTTTGTTTTAGTGGGCAGAAACCAAGCTCTCCTCCAATGCGAAAAGAAGGACGCCCTCAACTACCCCGTCGCAGGGACGGCCAAATTTTAAAGGGGGTGTCGGCAGAGCAAAGACGTGGATGTGCTCTGAGAAACGTCCATTTTGGGCGTCCTTAACTGCTCCATCGCAGGGACGGCCAAATTTCAAGGGGGTGTTGGAGGCATAGCGAAGGTGGGACTTGAGCGCCTAACACTTAAACGTCCTTCATCCATAATCTAAAAAAAAAAAAAAACGTCCCTGACGAGCACTAACACATTTTCACCCGGGTCTCTCTCTGTCTCAACTCAAGTTCAACACGTGCAGAAGATTTGCTCAAGGTGTATATAGTGAGTCTTCCAGGCACTGCCACGCCTCGGTATCCACAGAAAAGAACTGCACAGAGGTGAGCTCAGCTGACTACTTTTATTTTTTATATGTGTACAGGCAGTTTATTTCTCTCATAGTGGGAACTGGCTGTTTGTGAGCTGTTTTACTGCAGCTAAAGCATTAGCATACCCACTTGTTTTTTTGTTGAAGGCATTGTGCTGTTTGGGTGACCAATAATTCTCTCTATTTTAGTGTAGAAAAAACTTCAGATTGTTTTATGTATTTATTGCCCTTTTTCTAAGATTCAGTATATTAATGAGTGAAGAAATATTTTCTCTGATTAGTTTTAAATGTATTAGTCTGCATTGTGTGCCCCCTGTCCACTCCACTCAGTACTTTATACTTCCTTTTTTATGGGGACGGGCGGGGATGGAGGAGATTACTCACAGGGACGGGTTAGATTCTGGCAGGGATGAGCGGGGGCAGGTGGGGATGGGTCGCATTTCTGTCCCCGTGCAACTCTCTAATGGAGAATAACGTCTCCTGATGCGACCACAGACCCTGAGCAAACTGCCCCTGACAGTGAGCTCCCCAGCCCTGGAGACTGGCATCTGTCATCACCACAGTCCAGCTGGGCTGATCTAGAGGCATACCTTTGGTCACATTGACCTCTCGAAGCCACCATCACAGACTAGTCTTCATTTGGAGCGAAAGCGGCAATCTTTGATGAAGAGAATCCATCTGGGACGACCACCTGGACAGAAGGGACCGCTAGAGAATTCTCATGTGAGCCC
Source organism: Microcaecilia unicolor (assembly GCF_901765095.1). Lineage (NCBI taxonomy): Eukaryota > Metazoa > Chordata > Amphibia > Gymnophiona > Siphonopidae > Microcaecilia > Microcaecilia unicolor. Next base: position 15,947,382 of record NC_044037.1, read on the forward strand.
TGACCCAGGGAACCACCTCGATTGATGCCGCCATGGATCCCAAAACCTGAAGATAATTCCTTGCTGACAGACAGGGATACTGCAAGAACTGACAAATGTGAGTCTGCAACTTGAGGATCCGGGCTGGCGGAAGAAACACGTGACCTTGCTTTGTGTCGAACAGAACTCCCAGATACTCTAACAACTGAGGAGGCTGAAGTTGGATCTTCTGCACACTGACCACCCAACCTTGGAACTGTAAGCATTCTACCATCCGAGATGTCACCTGAACACTCTTGTGGTAAGACTTTGCCCGGATCAACCAATCGTCCAGGTAAGGATGGACTAAAATGCCTTCCGTTCTGAGAGCCGCAGCTACAACTACCATGACCTTGGTAAACGTACGTGGAGCAGTCGCAAGTCCGAAGGGAAGAGCCCGAAACTGAAAATGGTGACCCAGCACTGCAAAACGAAGGAAACGTTGATGTGCAGGACGAATAGGAATGTGGAAATAGGCTCCTGTAAGATCGAGAGAAGTGAGATACTCCCCAGAACGAACCGCAACAATGGACCGCAAAGTTTCCATACGAAACGAGGGCACCTTGAGAGCTCGATTGACCGCCTTGAAATCCAAAATTGGGCAGAAGGAGCCCTCCTTCTTGGGCACCAGAAAGTAAATGGAGTAACGGTCTTGTTGCTGCCCCGCCAAAGGGACCGGACAAATGGCTCGAAAATCCAGAAGTCTGCTGAGAGTATCCCTGACGGCTCGGGTTTTGATGTGAGAACGGCAAGGGGATTCTAGGAAAGCATCTGACAAAGGGTGAGCGAACTTTAATGCGTACCTGTCTCGAATAACCTCTAAAACCCACTGGTCTGAAGTAATCTGGGCCCACCTCCCTTGAAACTGTGTCAATCGAGCGCCCACCTGGACTACAGGCTGGGCCCGCAAACCTTCATTGCTGAGAACGGGAGGAGGAGGAAAGGGAACTCCCTGCCTCTCGACCTCCACGAAAGGACTGAGGGTCAGATGCACTAAACCTTAACGACCCTCTAACAACCCTTTAACGAAGGAAATTCCTAACCGTTGCATGCAGTAAAGGCCTTTTTCCAACGAAGCAAGCAGCTAACGAAAACGGAATGCAAACGAGAAACTACCACTGAAATGTGGACAATTCGGAATGCACTAACCATACCGACGATTGCAATGAATCATCTACCGTCTGAAATGTAAGTGAGCTCAGACCTGTAGTTAAGGCCTGAGCTGTCGTCTCCCCGCTGGCCCCTGCACCATAAAAATCCCCTGGCATGTTTAAAAAGAAAAAAAAGACACCAACACGTGGCTCCCCGCTTCCCTCTGCCTAAAATAAAAAATGAAACAAACATCAAAAAAGGATCGGGAGGGGGCAAAGGCGCTCATCAGGAGCGTCCTGTATGGACGGCCTTGCCCCCCCCCCCCCCCCCGAGGTCGCCGCAGCTCCCCGCTTCTGCTGGTATAAATAAAAAATTAAAACAAAACTAAGAAGTTTAGCAGCCCTGCTCCCCCTCCCTTCCTGTCTCTCTCTGTACTGCTTCTCCCATAGCTCCGCCTCCTGGCATCCTCCGCTCCCTTTGTATGAGGAAGGCTCACAACGATTCAGACCATGAAAAGCACATCCTAGCTTCAGATCTGAGCTGTGTACGTGTAAATCTCTCTCTCGCTCTCTCTCTCATTGAAATCCTAGCTGCACAGAGCCACCTGACAGACTCTGCAGGCGAGGCAAGAAGAAGCTTTTCCTTTCCTAGTGCCACACTCTCCGCAGCTGCAGCTCCAACACACTGGGGGGGTGGGGGAGGCAGTTACGTAGGTAACTTACATCAGAGGAAGGCGGGCACAGGAAGGAGAGAGACATCAGTGAAGGCAGAAGCGATCGCCGATCAGCTGTTCCATCCCGTGCGCCTTCACACAGAGGTGAGAGGCGCTGTGCAGGCCAGTAAAGCGGAGGGGGGGTCCGGTAAAGGGGGGGAGCGGCGGCGACGACCTCAGGGGGGCGGGGCACAGGGCGGAGGATGCCGGAAGGCGGAGTTATGGGAGAAGCAGTACAGAGAGAGACAGGAAGGGAGGGGGACCGGGGCTGCTAAACATTTTAGTTTTGTTTTAATTTTTTTATTTTATACCAGCAGAAACGGGGAGCAGCAGCAACCTCGGGGGGAGGGGGCAAGGCCTTCCACACTGGACGCTTCTGACGCGCGCCTTTGCCCCCTCCAGATCCTTTTTTGATGTATGTTTATTTTTGTATTGATGCAGGGGGAAGCTGGGGAGCCACGTGTTTGTGGTTTTTTTTTGTTGCTGTTTTGGACGTTAGTGGCATGCGCAGAGCAGGCAGCACAACGCTTGGCTGCTCTGCGCGTGCTTTAGGGGCCGATTACCGACGGGGATTACGAATCTTTGATACATTGTACTTTTCAATATCGCACCGAACATGTGCGACTTGTTTTTTTGGTGCATGCTTCGTTTTTTCAAATTCATTAAGCACTTTAACGTTTTAGATTTTTTTACGTATGGTTGATGCATCTGGGCCTGAGTCCTTTGGAAAAAACTGGAGCGTTGTCCCTGAAAAACTCTGCCTGGCCAAAATCGACGAAAATCACGGCCTCTACCATGAGCTGAGAAATTGGACGATCCTCCGGCAACCTCGGAACCTTAGCCTCACCCAGGCTATGCACCAGCTTGTCTAATTCTTCTCCAAACAGAAAGGAGCCCTTAAAGGAAACCTACTAAGCATCTGCCGACCAACCACGCAGCCAAAGCATATGACGAGCCACCACAGAAAGAGCCATAGACTTAGAAGATGCCTGAAGCAAATCATAAAGAGCATCTGCCAAAAAGGCTGAACCCATTTCCAGCTTAGCCAAATCATTATCAATAGCAGAAAGATCATCTGAAGAACGGTCTAACACCCTCTCAGACCAGCAGAAACAAGCTCTTGCTACAAAGGACCCACAAATTGCAGCCTGCACTGCCAGAGCCGAAACATCAAGGAATTCTTCAACAAAGGTTCAAAACGGCGATCCCGGGCAGAGCCGTACCATCATCTACCGGGACAGTGTTTCACTTGGTAACCAGGGAAACTACCACATCCACTACGGGGGGGCCGTAAGAGATCTTTATCTGAGTCAGGAACTGGATAAAGCCTAACCATAGATCTAGCAAGCCAAAAACCAGAATCAGGAATCTCCCATTGAGCCCTGAATAACATCCCTAATATCTTGATGCATAGGAAACGACTTACCTGCTCTGTGGATACCCTTGACCAGCAAATCCACCTTTCTGGGCTCCGACTCCTGAAGATCCTGATCATAAGTACATAAGTACATAAGTAGTGCCATACTGGGAAAGACCAAAGGTCCATCTAGCCCAGCATCCTGTCACCGACAGTGGCCAATCCAGGTCAAGGGCACCTGGCACGCTCCCCAAACGTAAAAACATTCCAGACAAGTTATACCTAAAAATGAGGAATTTTTCCAGTCCATTTAATAGCGGTCTATGGACTTGTCCTTTAGGAATCTATCTAACCCCTTTTTAAACTCCGTCAAGCTAACCGCCCGTACCACGTTCTCCGGCAATGAATTCCAGAGTCTAATTACACGTTGGGTGAAGAAAAATTTTCTCCGATTCGTTTTAAATTTACCACACTGTAGCTTCAACTCATGCCCTCTAGTCCTAGTATTTTTGGATAGCGTGAACAGTCGCTTCACATCCACCCGATCCATTCCACTCATTATTTTATACACTTCTATCATATCTCCCCTCAGCCGTCTCTTCTCCAAGCTGAAAAGCCCTAGCCTTCTCAGCCTCTCTTCATAGGAAAGTCGTCCCATCCCCACTATCATTTTCGTCGCCCTTCGCTGTACCTTTTCCAATTCTACTATATCTTTTTTGAGATACGGAGACCAGTACTGAACACAATACTCCAGGTGCGGTCGCACCATGGAGCGATACAACGGCATTATAACATCCGCACACCTGGACTCCATACCCTTCTTAATAACACCCAACATTCTATTCGCTTTCCTAGCCGCAGCAGCACACTGAGCAGAAGGTTTCAGCGTATCATCGACGACGACACCCAGATCCCTTTCTTGATCCGTAACTCCTAACGCGGAACCTTGCAAGACATACAAAGTAGAAGAAACCTGAGAAATAAGCTCCTGAAGATCATCTTTATGAAAAATCCTTACCACTAAAGGATCCTCTCCCACAGGAAGAGATTCCTCACCTTCTGCTGTCTGCTCCAGCTCCTCAGGAAAAGATGCCTCCTCTTCTAAGGATGGCATGTCCTGGTCATAAGAAAAAAAACAAATCCTGCTCAGTTTCTTCAGGAAACCTAAACCGCTTTTTAGCCACAGATACCCCCTCCATAGACAGTCGCCCCTGAGGGTCCACAGGCGCAGCCTCATGCAGAAGAAAAGCCTGGTACATCTGTACCACGAATTCAGGAGGAAAACCTCCTTCCCCCACTGGCAAAACTGTATTTTGTAAAGCAGGTACAGGCCCAGCAGTACGAGAGGCCTGAGAAGCAACAGACGGTGTGATATCCAAAATGGCAGCGTTTCCCGCCGAAATCAGCACCTGGGGAGAGGGAGATGCGACCGCCAACAAAATGGCGGAATCGGACTCCCCCCCCCCCGACAAATTACCGGCTCCTGCACCCTGGTCCTCCACAGCAGTGCAGTACCAACATACACCAGCCGCACCCAGACCCCGCCGCTGACAGACAGAACAGCGGCGGAGTTTTTCCAACATCGCGAAGGAAAAAAACAGCTGATTGCTCCGAAAACAAGAATTGAACCGCTAAGGAGCTGCCCTGCTTGTTAATACAGACCAAAAACGGCTCTGCCAAGACAGCAGACCGGGAGGTCTTTTTTTTTTCCCCTTACCTCTAAAGCTCCCCCCTTGAGGAAAATCTTTTATTACTTTTAAAAATAAAGAATGCTGGCAGACCCAACTAGCCAACACCACAGTAACCAGGGAGGATATGGGGGGAGGGACTCGGCCTTCGGAGTGTAACACCCTCGAGGCACTAAGAGACCCCCACGGACCTCTGCCTCTAAAGGTAAACCACAATAGATCAAACAATCAAAGAACTTTAACTAAAAGAGAGAAAAGAACTAGAGAATAGAAAGAACAGACTGAGACTGAAGGGCTCACCACCTTCCACCTGCTGGAGACTGAGATTACTGGATCTTTCTCTAGCTGGCAAGGGCTCTTATTGGCTCGCTAGATTCACAGTTTTTTTCTCAGTCTCCACCTGCTGGAAGGCGTACACAACCTATCAGTCACATTCTGGGCCGGTCCAGGGGGACGCTAAGGAATGGCATGTTTATATTGTTATCCTGACCGAATTTCCGCCATGTGGGAGGGAATTCCCTCCTGAAAGAGTAGGAGGAATTGTGTGTTTCAGGGAAGCTTTAGAGGCTGACTTCACAGTAGCATTACTAACAGCAGGGTCACTGTGGGTTTCTTTCTTTACAGCTGGCTGAGCAGGATTTGAACAACACTGCTTCTTTTTTTTCCTGTTTGGTGAACCAATGCAACCTTGTGTTTGTTCTAGGCAGAAGTCATGCAGGATCCGAGGTGGTGATGGGAGTGGAGCAACGGTCTAAATTCTGCCAGTCTTGCATTCTGGAGCCCCACCACCACCACCACCACTAAGGTAAAGATTGTGGCTTGCTAAGTGACCTTAACATTTGTTTTAAACTTTCCTACAGTCTCTTGTGCTTAGGGTTAAGGGGAGGAGTAAAGGACTGAAGAGGAAGCAGTCAGCAGAAGAGAAAAAAAAAACCGAAGTGTTGTGAGAAGAGAACTTGACATGGCCACAGAAGGGGCGTTTCTCTACTCTACCCTCCACCTACCCACAATGACCAGACATTTCTTACCTCTTCTCAAGGTTGTGGCTGGGTGATTATCGAAGGGAATAAAAATGTTCATGTTGGACTCAAATTAAAGGGTTTTCCGGCCCTAAAGTGTGTGTGGGGGGGGGCCCACAATTATTAGAGAGAATACGGTCTGGAAGAGTGGCCTAGTGGTTAGAGCACTGGTCTTGATATCCAGATGTGCCCAGTTCAAATCCCACTGCTGCTCCTTGTGATCTTAGGCAAGTCACATACGGGGTCTTTTACTAAATCTTAGCTCTTATCTGCAGCAGGGCACATTTTATTCCTATGGGCCCTGCTGCAGATAACTCGAGCTAAGCTTTAGTAAAAGACCCCCTTAACCCTCCATTGCCTCAGGTACAAAATTTAGATTGTGATCCCTCCAGAGATAGGGAAATATCCGGTGTATCTGAATGTAACTCACCTTGAACTACTACTGAAAAAGGTGTGAGCAAAATCCAAATCAAATACATATATGCATAGTGCAGTCACCATGCCAGCATTATGTTTAGCTTAGGCCTGCTGACTGTGGCCCCTTCTGACATGAACAGTATTGGGTTCAGTCATATTTTCAGCACAATGCAATCAATATAAATTTCTAAAATTAGTTAATAAAATGTAAAATAAAAGTAAACATGCGAAGTCCAAATCCTGCCTACAACTATTATAACATGCACTAACAAGCTTCACAGGAACTACAATCTATATCATTTTCATTAACAAACAATTTTGCTGACAACTGTCTAAACAAACATAACCGTGTCACTGGGAACTGTTCTGCTAAATGAAGGCTCAAAGAGCCAAATCAAATATGGGTTAGGGTTTAACTTTTACACCAATTAAATTACTGTGTTGACAATTTAAGTAGTGTATTATTTAATTGATCTTATCAGGTAGTACATCGTAAATCACCAGAGAACCTGCGCTAGCTCTCTGCCACTTAACTCAAGCTGAACATTTACGGAACATCGCCGGAACACCGCAGAGAGCCTTTCGAGCCTGCAGAGCCTATCGAACCTGCCGAACACGACCTTGAGAGAACACGCATAGTCACCACCCACCTCCATTGTCCTTGACCACGTTGCCGAACAGCCGATCTTGGCGATCACATGATTACCACTCACCTCCATTGACTATAATACCGCCGGATCACCGCAAAAACCCGCTGAGCCTGACAATCATAAGTGCTCATGTCTACGCTGCGAATTCGGCCCAGCCTAGGCGAACACCCGATTTTTCCCGCCTCCAGCGTCTCTAAGAGCCTGCACACTAATCGGTCTGTCTGAATTCGGGAATATAGACAGAGAGTCAGATCGACGTGGAACCGTTAGTACAGGTGTTGGTCGCTGCAACTTTAACGAAGGACGGAAGTCTCTGAGATGACCCTAGAATTGACTGGCCGAGATAATTGGATTCTAGCACTGTGCCCAAGGCTAAGGATTACAGTGGTTCGGTGGCCCTTCATTCAGTCGAGCGCATCGTAATCTGCGCCTGACGCCTGCGGCACTAGCTGACACTTTTGAGGACTTGTAGGGATCCTCATCCTCATGGTCAGAGTCTTGTCTCCAGTTCTGAACACAAGCTAAACCTGACTGTGAAAAGACATCGCTGAAACCTCAATTAGTGAGCCCAACTCATCTATATAGTAAACTAATCATTCTCCTGCCTCTGATACCTGTTTTCCTTATGCCTGATGGTTAGCATCCCGTCTCCAGTCCATCAGCCGCGCATCAGAGGAACCTTACTACTGAAGGTTCAATTGCATTGAAAAAAGATGACCGCCGACTAGTGAGTAACAGAAACAGCTAGCTCTAACAGTCCTGGCCAGAACTGAGATTGCAGTAAGATCCCTTGGCTCACAAGCTTGATCTACCAACCGCGACCCAGTCAACGCACCAGGATCTAGACAATTCAGTTCTTCATTGCATCACCCATTCCAGCCTGCAACCTCTGTTCTGCCTGTTTCATCCGTTCCAGCCTGCATCATCTGTTCCAGCCCGCTCCATCTGTTCCAGCCTGCAGCTTAAAATCCAATCCTGCAACCTCTACTCCTTTGTTTCAGCCTCCAGCCTTGCTGCCTCAACTCTGTCTGTGACTGTTAGCTTACTGTCTAGCTATCTGTCTACTATTACTGGCTATTCTACTACTGCATATGCATTACCCTGAATTGTATTATCTTCTATTATTGGTTAGTACCTCTAATGCCTATACCATCCCCCTCCTAATCGATCTGAGCCTATCTGAACCTCCACCCCTTCAGATTATTCTGAGCATTTCTGTACCATAATCTGCTATTCTTATGGCTCCTGTACACCTGCTCTTCTTGGCACTATCCCCTCCCAATCTGTTTCTCCTTATGAAACCACTTCCCACCGTAGAAACACATTGTCTTCCCTCTGTATTCTTCACCTCTCTATCCCTCCCCTCACCATCTCTTTTTTCCACCCCCTTCTTCACAGGTCTCAACCTTCAACACTTCCTTCCTTCCTTCCATTCACCCCTCACCTTTTTACCTGAATACATCTCTCACCTTCGTCGCTGTCGTCATACCGCTCCTACTCTCCTCCTCCTGCTCTCCGCTGGTGACATTAATCCCAATCCTGGTCCCCCACATCAGCCCTCATCCTATTCGTGATACCTCCAATCTTATTTCTATTCCTCTGCACCCCCCTTCTTCTCTGCCCTTCTCTTGTGCTGTATGGAACGCCCGCTCTGTCTGCAACAAACTCTCCTACATCCATGATCTCTTTATCTCTCATACCCTTCATCTGCTTGCCCTAACTGAAACCTGGATTTACCCTGAAGACTCTGCTTCAATTGCGGCCCTATGTCATGAAGGTTCTCTCTTCTCCCATACTCCTCGCTCAGCTGGCAGCGGAGACGGTGTCGGGCTACTACTCTCACCCTCCTGTAAATTTCAACCCATTCTTCCACCTCAGTCTCACTGCTTTTCTTCCTTTGAAGTCCACTCAATCCGTCTATTCGCTCCTCTACCTCTCCGGGTAGCAGTCATTTATCGACCCCCTGCTAAATCCTCCTCTCACTGACTTTGATGCCTTGCTCACCTTCTTTCTTCAACCCTCATCTCCTTCCCTCATTCTTGGGGATTTTAACTTTCATGTTAATGACCCCGCTAACTCTTATACTTCTCAATTTCTTGCCTTAACATCCTCCTTCAATCTTCAACTGTGCTCCACCGCCCCTACTCACCAGAATAGCCACTGTCTTGATCATGTAGTCTTCTCCAACTGCTCACCCTCCAACTTCCTTGCCTCAACTCTTCCCCTATCTGACCATCATCTTTTAACTTTCACACTTGACACCCTCCTCCTCAGTCCCGTCCTATTCTAACCAACACGTTTAGAAATCTACAGGCTATTAATCCTTCTACCCTGTCCTCCAGTATCTCTAATCTTTTCTCTATTGCTATATCAACCAAATCCGTCAATGAGGCTGCTCTTCCTATAATACTATTCTGTCATCTACTCTGGACACTCTCGCTCCTCCCGTGTCTCATCCTGTAAAACGTACCAAACCCCAGCCTTGGCTGACCCCTACTATCCGCTACCTACGCTCTTATGCCCGCTCTGCTGAACGCCTTTGGCTTAAATCTCATGCCCATGCTGACTTCATACACTTCAAATTCTTGCTGACCTCCTTCCAATCTGCTCTCCAACTTGCCAAACAGGATTATTATATCCAATTGACTAACTCTATTGGTTGGAACCCTCAACGTCTTTTTGCCACGCTAAACTCTCTCCTCAAAGTGCCTTCTCCTCCAACTCCCCCTTCACTTTCTCCCCAGACTTTGGCTGATTACTTTCACGATAAGGTTCATAAGAGTAAAATTGAATTCGCAACCTGCTCTCTTCCACCCCCTCTTCCCTTAGTCCACTCTCTCAACCCTCTTACCCCTGCCTCCTTTTCCGAAATCACTGAAAAAAACTTTACTTCTTCTTTCATCCTCAAAACTAACCACCTGCCCCACTGACCCTATCCCCACTATCTCTCCTGCTGTCACCCCTTTCATCCGTCATATCCTCAATCTGTCACTTTCCACTGCGACTGTCCCTGATGCCTTCAAACATGCCGTAGTCACCCCACTCCTCAAAAAACCTTCTCTGGATCCTACCTCTCCTTCCAACTATCGCCCCATCTCCCTCCTCCCTTTCTTATCCAAGATGCTACAACGTGCTGTCCACCATCGCTGCCTCGACTTTCTTTCTTCTCAAGCTATTCTTGATCCACTCCAATCTGGCTTTTGCCCCCTTCATTCAACTGAAACAGCACTTGCTAAAGTCTCCAATGATCTATTCCTGGCTAAATCCAAAGGGCTCCACTCTATCCTCATCCTTCTCAATCTTTCTGCTGCTTTTGACACTGTTGATCACAGCCTACTCCTTGGCACGCTGTCCTCACTTGAATTTCAGAACTCTGCTCTTTCCTGGTTTTCTTCTTATCTCTCTCAGCGTACTTTTAGTGTATACTCTGGTGGATCCTCCTCTTCCTCTATCCCGCTCTCAGTGGGTGTACCTCAAGGATCTGTCCTAGGACCTCTCCTTTTCTCCATCTATACTTCCTCCCTTGGTGCTCTGATCTCAGCACACGGTTTTCAATATCACCTTTACGCTGATGACTCCCAGATCTACCTCTCCACACCAGAAATCTCGGCAGAAATACAGGCCAAGATATCTGCCTGCCTGTCTGACATTGCTGTCTGGATGTCTCACTGCCACCTGAAGCTCAATATGTCCAAAACTGAGCTCCTTATCTTTCCACCTAAACCAACCTCTCCCCTTCCCCCAATCTCTAATTCTGTCGACAACACGCTCATTCTTCCTGTCTCATCTGCTCGTAACCTTGGGGTCATCTTCGACTCCTCCCTCTCTTTCTCGGCACATATTCAACAGATGCTAAAACCTGTCGTTTATCCTCTATAATATCGCCAAAATTCGCCCTCTCCTTTCTGAGCACGCTACCAGAACCCTCATCCACACTCTCATCAGCTCTCGCTTGGACTACTGCAACTTGCTTCTCACAGGTCTTCCACTCAGCCATCTCTCTCCTCTTCAATCTGTTCAAAATTCTGCTGAACGAATAATATTTCCCCAAATTCGCTATGCCCATATCAGCCCTCTTCTGAAGTCACTTCACTGGCTCTCTATCCGTTTCCGTATACAGTTCAAGCTCCTCTTATTAACCTGTAAGTGCATTCACTCTGCTGCCCCTCACTACCTCTCCCCCCTCATCTCTCCATTCACTCCTTCCCAGGAACTCCGTTCACTAGGCAAATCTCTCCTAATTGCACCCTTCTCCTCCATCGCTAACTCCAGACTCTGTTCCTTTTATCTCGCCGCACCTTATGCCTGGAATAGACTTCCTGAGCCATTACGTCAAGGCCGCCTTCAAATCCGGGCTAAAGGCCTACCTGTTTGATGCTGCTTTTAATTCCTAACTTGTCACCTCCTCGTAACCTTATCTTGTCTTCCTCTCTTCAACAGTCCCCTTTTCCCTATGTGTCCTATCTGTCTGTCCTACCCTTATCCCTTATTTGTCCTGTCTGTCTGTCCTGATTTAGACTGTAAGCTCTTTTGAGCAAGGACTGTCTTTTCTTCGTGTTCAATTGTGAAGTGCTGCGTACGACTGGTAGCGCTATAGAAATGATTTGTAGTATTATGCCATACTTTGTATTGTTGTTTTAATATTTTTACTGCTGAAATTGTCTATTGGATCATTCCATGTCAAGCGGTCTGATTTCAGAGAAGTGCCCTGCTCGAACATCACGGATTTCAATGAAATTTTCTCTGAACATTCATACATGTCCCCAATGAACATTGGTAAAGTTTTACGTTCGCCGTTGCAATACTTGCTGAGATATAGTAATCTGTTCGACCTCATTACTGCAGCCTTCTATGGTATGACTCAGAGATTTCAGCAACTTTGAGACACTATATCTCCGGCAATATTTTGTTGAGAGAAACAAAACTTGGCCATCTTGTACAACTTTTTGCACTCTATTAAACAAAATAATAAAAAAAAATCTTCATGAGCGATTTCCATGAAGAAAGCTTGGAGCAAACTTGGTCTGAAAAATTTGCGGCACGAAAAAATTGTAAAGTTTCGCTTTTTATATCTCTGGAATTAAAGGTGTGGTAAACATGAAACTTTGCACACAATAACTTAAGAACACAAGGTTTTCGAATATAAAATTTCATTCTCCTAATATTTTCCATTAGTTCACAAATTGAGTGTAAAGTTGATGATTTTTGCAAAAACGCCCAAAATAGGGTATTTTTAGCCCACTTTTACAAAAAAAGACCTTCTGGAAAATCTTTTTAATCATTTTCATTAGAAAGAGCACTAGTAAAAAAGGCCCGTTTCGGTATGAAATGAAACGGGCGCTAGCAAGGTTATCCCTCCCTCCCTCCCCTCCAAGTCCCATGGCCCCCTTTGTTCCCTTCCGGTTTCCAGGCCCTCCCTCTCTCTCTCTGTGCCTCCCCCCAGTTCCAGTCCCCCCTCCTCTCTGTGTCACAGACATGTCCTTGGGATGCCTCCACCCGCGGCTCTCCATTCCCCTACATGCATGTGCCCCCCCCCCCCAAATCGCCAACCCCCTCTGGTACCCTCCCCTCCCCCCTCTTACCAAAAATGCAAGCAATAATAAAGAAGGACAACGTCGATGTAGGTTTGTTTGGTTTGTTTTGAGTGTACGAAGATGACTGCTGCGCAGGGAAGGAAACAGAAATTAACTTAATTGGTTTCAATGTGTTGAGGTCACTTCGCCTCCTATTTTATCAAACCTCCTTGGCTGTGGTCCCCACTTATATCTAGAGTGGAGGAGTAGCCTAGTGGTTAGTGCAGCGGACTATGATCCTGGGGAACTGGGTTCGATTCCCACTGCAGCTCCTTGTGACTGTGGGCAAGTCACTTAACCCTCCATTGCCCCAGGTACAAAATAAGTACCTGTATGTGTGTAAACCGCTTTGAATGTAGTTGCAAAGTACCACAGAAAGGCGGTATATCAAGTCCCATTTCCCATTCCCTAGAATTGTCTTATAATGTTTTCTGTTATATTACTATCATATATTTCTTTACCATGTAACCCATAACCCTTCTGTAATACCATATGTCTATTTTCTTCTTATTTCCACTATTCATGATGTAATGTAAGCCACATTGAGCCTGCAAAGAGGTGGGAAAATGTGGGATATAAATGCAATAATAATAATAATAATGCATGGCATCTCCTCTTGTCAGTCTAACCTCCTTGGTACCACTACAGCTGAGAGGGGAAGTGTGCCGTTGATGGGATCACCCCAGAAACCTGAACCCTTCCTCACCTTACTGCCAAGTAACAAAACGTAAACGGTTCCTTCTACTTTGGAACACGCCCCGCTTCTTTCCTGTTTTTCTGTCCAATGGGAGACTGCAGACATGCTCGGGAGAGAAGTGGAGGGTTAAGGAAAGTGGGCAGACCGTGCGAGTGCAAGGAGGTTCTGAATCTGAAGTCCTTAAGCCACAAGTACACCCCTCCTTTCTTAACCCAGGGAAGTTAATTGGTTGCGCAACTTTGTATGGGTGGAGAGAAGCGGATGAAGTCCTTCTTTCTGCGACGCCGATTGGTGTGATATTGTGAATAGAAAGTGGGCAGGTCTTTCATATGTTTCTACTCTGCAGAAGAACCACGCGCGAGAAGTTTTAGTGTGGATGGCTTTAAAGAGGACGGTGGTGCTGCTGCTGTTGCTTTTTGTGGTCGGAAGTCGCTTCGGGGGCTGGTGGTGGGTGCTGCAGTGTCTCTTTCTTGCAGGTAACGCCTGTTTCTGACGCTATAGGTAGACGTTTGCTGTTAAACCAGAGATGCGAAAAGTATCGGGAGCATCACAGAATCGAAGACAGAGAGTTGGACCCTTCGCTCATGGGCAAACAAAGAAATGTGGAAGTATAGAGTTCAGTTTCTTGACGTTTATGTAAGGCACCCACTATTCTAATTTAAGTAATCTATCTTGCTCCTCCGTGGCTCCGCTCTCGACGTGATGACGTTGTACGCGAGGGCGGGGCAGACAGTCATGGTTGCATTGCGATCTACACCATGATGGAAGTTGGAGTTGAAAAAAGTTGCCTCATTAGAACGTTGGGGTTGCGAATTATGTCTGAAGGGGCGTGACTACTGAGTGAGGGTGAGTGGTGGTGACAGCCTAGGAGGGTGAGTGGTCCTGGCAGCCTACCCTCGGAACTGTAGATTCAGTGCTTCACTGAACTTTGACGGTGAGAATTATTTATATAGATGTTTCAAACCCCTTAAAAAAGTAGGGTTGGTTTTTCATCGCTGGCATATAAGGCCCTAGAAATAGGGACAAAGTTGAGGACGTTGCTATCGAATGCTACTATCGCAATGAGGCAGCCTGGACAGAGAAATCATATTAATTTGCTAATTCTGTTTAAGTTTGGTTCAGTCCTGCAAGTGGTAGAATGCCATCTGGTTTTAATTACTCAAATGTCTAGCTTTTGCTAGACTAGAGGTTAGAAAGGTCAGCGAGAAATAAAACTTTCTTTGTCCCTTTCTGAGTGATGGATTGTTAAGGCTAGTTCATAGGCATAATAATAAACCACATCTGGATGCCATTCTAAGCAAGGCATACTGGACAGTCTCGAGGGGATCAGCAAGCAGGCAGTTTTAAAAGATTAGGTTAAATGCTGTTTAGAGATTCTTGATAATTTAGATTCTGTCTTATAAGGAATTCTGATTTCTGCTTATTTTAAAATATGTTTTATTCTGTTTACTTAATAAGTTCTATTTCTTCATGTAAAATATCTTTTCAATTCAGTGTCTGACTTTCAAGTGAGATTTTCTACAGTTTAAGAGGTCATCATCTGGTTTGAATTATCCACAGTCCTAGCTAGTTCTGTGTATGAAGCTAAAGGTGAAAGAGGTCAGGAAAAGTCAACTCTTTTCCTTGATTGATTATAGCTAAGTGTAGGACTGGCACCTTGGCCCCTTAATGAATGCCAGAGTCCAGTTAGCATTTTAAGTTATGAAGTTAGCTTGGAATCTGATTATGTGAATAATAATAAAATGCAGGAGATAGGTGCCACATTGTCTAGTTTGAGAGGCCCCAGGTCATAGGTCAGTTTAGGAAATATCTGAAACCTATGTAACTGATATTTTGAGTAAATGTGTAGAGATAATTAGTTCAAGACAGAGTAATCAATCTATTCCTTACCATCTGGTAAGAAAGGGGGGCTAGAGGGGTTTAGGACAATATATAAATGAGAACAGAAGCAGCTTACGTTAGAGAAGGAGACAGGAGAGCCAAGACACAGAGAGACGAGAGAAAGAGCTAAGACACAGAGAGCTGAAGAGAAGGAGAGGTCTAGCGCTGATGTCCTACTTTGTTTGCTGGCAAATAAAGAAGACTTCTCTCTCATTCTGGTGTGTGGTATTTGACTCCTGAAGTACCATAGATTCTGCTAACAATAGTGGTAATTCCTGCATCAATTCCTGGTGTCAGAAGTGGGATCCCGGACCCTGCATCAGCAACATCACATGCATTCCATTATTTTTGTTTTATACAGACATTATTAGTACCTAAATTGCGTTGGTCCATGGTGACATTGTCACTACCAGTTCAAGAACTTGAACCAGTAACCCCATCACCATATGGGTCACACCCGATAGCTGTGCAATACCAGCCACGGGTGGGTTTTTTGGATGAGGATCCCAAGCCTCTAGTTTGGTTTCTTCATCAAGGTTCCAAAGCCTTGTGTGGCTATCTGTCCGGTTCCCAAGCCGACGGACTGGGCAGCTTATCCTAGGTTTCTAAGCCTACTACTAATACTACTGATCATTTCTATAAAGTAGGTATCTTAAGTGGTTCCCAAGCCGAAGTCCGTAATGTTTGTATGAACTGCCATATTCCAACAATTGCTTATTTATTATTGAATTTACGAGCCACTTTCTTTAGTGTCACTTCTGGGAATTGATATTGGCGGTCTGACGATGTAACTGATGGCGCTGGAAGCACACAAATAAGATGTTGTGCTAGAACCCAACAAACATCTTTTCTTTCAGGCCAATAAAATGAATGAGCCGGGCCTGGTGGATGCATAAATGTTACCAATGCATCATTTTGTTTGATGGAAATTTCTACAACATTGCCTACCCACCACTTATTGTCATAAATGCAGGCAACATAACAACCAGGCAATAGTTTGGCCAATTTTAAATTAGGATCGACGAGATCGGAAATTTTGGCCACAAAGTTAATCGTGTCATTTGAAACTTTGCTGACAGAAATCGAATTCAAATCAACTGGCACAAACTGGTGATCTCTTGTGCCAGCTATTGTGCAGCTAGCTTTCCATCTTTCTTCTTGCAGCATCCTGTTTTCTTGGATTTCTTCAGTCGGCACATACATATATTTAATTCCATGAATGTTTTTGTCACAAAAGTTAAACAGATCTATTGGCATCAGTATTTGGTTGATTAATGGCCGCTGGAGGCTGGCTCGAGCAGCCAAACGTTTAATCATGCCACCAACTCCATCACATGGTGACTTGCCATGACTCGTGCCAAAAAAGTTCCATTCGGCATTTCAAAATGATTCTTGTGATTGCACAGATTGACGAAATTTTTGTATTGTGCTGCTGAACCGTCACTAAAGTAGTATATTCTTGTAATCTTCGTTTTATTCGTCAAAAACTCAATCAACTTCCGAATGAACATGTGCACGGAAACCGTATAATGTTGCATATGATCAGAAATTATGCAGCAGTTGACAATTTGCAGCACACCATCTTTATTGATATAATAAGCGACGAATGGATGCACTGTGCATTGTGAATTCTCCCAGTGAAAGCCTTGAGCAGCGTCTTGGCCAACAAACGAGTAATTCTGCGCAAAATCCATCAGTACAATAAGTTAGGTTTCTTTTAGGCCAGCTTTTAATGACTTTAAATATTCGCTTTGATGTTTTGAAATGAAGTGGTGGCCAGTCAGTTTCCAAATTTTGCTAGTGAGTTTTTCAATAAAGTTGTCAACAGTGAGAACATGTGTTTTGAAAGTTTCACGGTCAGTATGAACCCATTGTTTGAATTCTATTGATTCTTCTGAGTCCCAGTCCTCAAATATTTCTTCCAAAATGCTATCAGTGCCTCTTCACCAGGACAGTTTTGGCATCGCTGCAACATACAATCTTTGGTGTCCAAATCGCAAACTGCCTTTCCCATGAGCATCTTGTAGTCTTCTTTAATGTTGGCACCTTGTAGCATAAGCTTACATTCTGATGGATGGTGTGGACACAGACGGAATGTGTGCCTGAGACACCGACAGTAACACACCACTTTGGTCTGAGCTCACAGAATTTGGAAAAACCAATTTCAGCACCATAGGTGTTTTGATAAGCTACATACAGTTCTTTCAGATTGCACAGTAGCAACCGCTTTTGTTTTTGAACCTTAATGCCATCAAACCGAACAGAAACAAAATCTTTTTTACCAGGGCACATCCTGCTAAATTCATCATCCTCGTAGAAATCTCGAACTTTGCTGGCGATTGCCTTTGGTAGCAGTTTACCAACTTTTGCAACCGGTAGTGCACAAATGCCTTTCTCTTCCTCTAATTTTCGCGCTGTTTTAACCATACGTTCTGAAACGCAAAACGTTTTTGCTGCCACTGGTATTGACCAGCTCTTTGGGGCCAAAGTCAATAATTGAATTTTCATGGATCTATTGGATATTTTAATTTTCGTTTTCACATCTTCGATTAGGTCAGTGTAATCTTGGCATGACAGGCATTCCTTAGCAGCCGACTTGCTAGTTTGTCTAATATGTTCGGCTGATACTGCAGCGGCTACCATTATTTTTTCTGTTACCACTTTCTGCACGCATTCAATTTTTCATTTCACATATCCAGTTTTATCCCTACTGGCCAACCTCCGAATTTTTAATGGAGAAGTCCCCAAATCGGTCAAACTTTGATCAAGAGTGTCTGAAATGTCCATATCGTAATTTTCTGATGACAATGACTCTGCCTTGCTTTCGACCATAGAAACATATTTGGCTTTACACTTGAAACACATTTTTTGGCCCGGCTTCACATTTGTTTTCAATTTTTTCAAATCATCGGATATGGCTAGATCAACTTTCAACAGTCCATGTTTAACTATGTGATTTTGTTTGTCGAACGGGTTGCAGCACAACTTTTGCTTCATTTCGTACTTTTCCAAATACATCGCTTTGTGATGCAGGCAGATTTGGTCGTCGTCAGTGAACTCAACCTCCGATCGCCGAGTAATAAGCATTTTTTCATTGGCGGACAAGCTGTGCACATAATGCAGCCCTATTTCTTTAGAACAAAATGAACCATGGTGGCAAGGTGACAATTTTTTTCCAACAACGCAAATGGGCAAAGTGGGATTGTCAGTTGACTCTTTGACATTCATTTTTCGCATATTAAGCAAAATCGCAATAATTAATAATATGAAGTGTATTAAATTAATGCGAATCTGAAAAAGAGAAGTTATTATAAAGATTCTTATGTTATGACAGAAACATACAACTACACCTGCACAGTACAGAATCCTATAGCCGAAATATGCTAATGCGCAGCATCAATAAGGTACTTACAGAATATTTAACCAATGTCATTAGTGTAGATTCTAAGCTCTTTGAGCAGGGACTGTCTTTCTTCTATGTTTGTGCAGCGCTGCATACGCCTTGTAGCGCTATAGAAATGCTAAATAGTAGTAGAAGCAGCGCTAGTAGACTAACAGATTCATATAGCATACAAAAAATGAATTATACACTTTAAACTTCAGCAGAAATGGAAAGAAAACGACACAATACAGAAAAATGCATGTTGAAGTAAATGACGTTGCGATAGCAACGTCCTCAACTTTGTCCCTATTTCTAGGGCCTTATATGCCAGCGATGAAAAACCAACCCTACTTTTTTAAGGGTATGAAACATGCTCTTTCTAATGAAAATGATTAAAAAGAGTTTCCAGAAGGTCTTTTTGTAAAAGTGGGCTAAAAATACCCTATTTTTGGCGTTTTTGCAAAAATCATCAACTTTACACTCAATTTGTGAACTAATGAAAAATATTAGAATGAAATTTTATATTCGAAAACCTTGTGTTGATAAGTTGTTGTGTGTAAAGTTTCACGTTTATCACACCTTTAATTCCAGAGATATAAAAAGCTAAACTTTACAATTTTTTCATGCCGCAAATTTTTTAGACCAAGTTTGCTCCAAGCTTTCTTCATGAAAAAAAAAAAATCTTCATGAGCGATTATTATTTTGTTTAATAGAGCGCAAAAAGTTGCACAAGATGGCCAAGATTTGTTTCTCTCAACAAAATATTGCCGGAGATACAGTGTCTCAAAGTTGCCGAAATCTCGGAGACATACCATAGAAGGCTGCAGTATGGGGTAGAACAGATTACTATATCTCAGCAAGTATTGCATCGGCGAACTTAAAACTTTACCAATGTTCATTGGGGACATGTATGAATGTTCACATAAATTTTCATCGAAATCCGTGATGGTTGCGCAGGGACCACCACACCACTTGACATGGAATGACCCTATTGCCTATATTTGATTTATTCTTAGTGTACACCACCTTGACTGAATTATTTTTAAAAAAGCCAGTAAATAAATCCTAACGAACACACAATAAGTCAGGAACCTTGGGATACAGTTTGATTCAACTATTACTCTGATTCCCCAAATCCAAGCAACCTTCAAGATCTGCTTCTACTATTTGCAACAGCTACGCTGCCTCTCTCGTCTTACATTGAGAAGGTAAAATTCATCTCAGTTGTGCATGCCATGATAACATGAAGACTGGATTACTGTAATGCACTCTACAACGGTCTGACTACAAAGGGCTTCACCAGCTCCAGTTGATTCAGAATGCTGCAGCATGACTAATAGAAGGTTGCAAGCGACCTGACCACATCATTTTTGCTAAAACTTCATTGGCTACCAGTAAAATACTGGGCTAAATTTAAAACTCTATGTCTGATCTTCAAGGCCCTTAAAGGAAATGGCCCCGAGTACTTGAAGAATAGGATGATCCTCTACACACCTCCAAGGACACTAAGGTCCTCTCAAAGACTATAACTAATCACACCCTCTCCAAAAGACATTACACGATGTGATACCCGCAAGCGAGCCTTCTCCGAAGTAGCCCTCACATTCTGGAATGTACTCCCTGAAAGGCTCTGCTTAACACAAGACTTATCTCTACTTCAGGAACTCGGTGAAAGCTTGGCTCTTCAATCAGGCCTTTAACGGAAGAACTAACTTGTCTCACTCACACAAAGAGTGACATGGGCTATACATACTGCAGGACATGTTTATCCACTCCTACCCTAGCTAAGATAATATTTAACCATTTCTCTGCGCTCACGTGCGCCTTTCTTTAAATTAGTCACCTTACTTTCTAACGCCTCTTACTCTCTTTTCTATATGTTCCATCTTTGCTTATACCCTACACTGTCAATTAAAATGTTCTATTACTACTGTGTTGACATTGTAAGTAGTGTACTATGCCACCATACTTTGTATTATTTGGATATTTTTACTGCTGCAATTGGCTATTGCTCTTGTTTGATTTATTCTTACTGTACATCACCTTGAGTGAATTTCTTCAAAAAAAGCGGTAAATAAGTACATAAGTAATGCCACACTGGGAAAAGACCAAGGGTCCATCGAGCCCAGCATCCTGTCCATGACAGCGGGCCAAGGGCACCTGGCAAGCTTCCCAAATGTGCAAACATTCTATACGTGTTATTCCTGGAATTATGGATTTTTCTCAAGTCCATTTAGTAGTGGTTTAAGGACTTGTCCTTTAGGAAACCGTCTAACCCCTTTTTAAACTCTGCTAAGCTAACCGCCTTCACCAGGTTCTCCAGCAACGAATTCCAGAAAAAATAAAATAAATAAAAGTTCTTAGAGTCTGCTATCACTAAACTGCAAAATTCTTTTGCTAGTCTGCGCCCCAATTTACGACTGTCTGTTCAACCACCGCGAAGGGAAAGGAGAAATGGCAACTACCTGTGACAAAGGTCAATGTAGCTCCGAAAGGAAAATACAAAGACTTATTCTGCAGAAAGAAACAAAACACACATCTCCCACCCATCCCCAACCAGTGTTGCAAATGTTTACTTAGTTAATGTTAGGTTTAAGTACAAATTACAAGACCCCCCCCACCACCACCACGTAATACTTTAAGAATGTTAAAATAAAACGGTCAACACTACACGTCTAAGATCTGCCGCCTCCGTGGGGACCGGCACTTTATTCTTCCTTTCGGCAACATGGTGTTGCCTATAATTAAATACGGATTACAACAGACTAGCCTCCTTCCGGGTTCTATCCACGCAATCCCCCGTCTGGAGACGAATACAGGGCTTCGAGGTGGGGGAGGGGGTGGGTTCCTCCCGCCACAGGGAAGGATGGAGAAGGAAGAAACGAAGCGACTCTCCCCCCCCCCCCCCAGGGATTAACAAAGAGGCCCGGGAGGGGGTGGGACGCTGAGCGGCTCCCGGTGAAAAGGAGGGGGCGGGGAAAACCCAAAGTCAGTGTGTGAAGCCGACACACGACGGCTCCCTCAGCAATGGCGGCTGGGTGTCGGCATAACGCTCGGCCTCCCTGACGCCAGTCGAGAGAAGGATGCCTGGGGAGGCGGGTGTGTGCTTTGCGGCTACCGCCAGCCAACACTCTCCATCCCCCGCCCACTTACCTCATGGGCTCCGCTGTCATCGCTCTCTGCTCCGGCGCACCCCTAAACTCTAGCTCGGCCGCTCATCGCCGGCACCTTCCTCTGAGGGCAGTGAGACGGGAAAAAAAGAAGTAAAAACGAGCAAAAAGGAAAGAGTGAGGGGAGGGGGTTCCTTCAAAGTCCTCCGGGTCTACCGCATAGTGAAAATACACGCGAATGACTTCAGAGGCAAAAGAAACAAAGCAGCAGCGCCATCTTGTCCAACACTGAACGGGCAGACGTATTGTATTGGCGCGTCCTTCCACCACCACCATCCATCTTCCCATTGGCCAGCGGCTTCTCGCGGCCATTTTTCTGATTGGTCAGCCCTTCTGTCTTGGCGAATGCTGTCGCTAGAAGAGCTGACGTATCTTCCCCTTTTTCTTCTCCGTTATTGTGTGTGTGATGGTGATGGAAATGGAATAGCGGGATTGGGGGTGAGGAGTTGGGGAAAACGATCTGCTTATTCTGCCTCTTCTCGAAATAGATTTTCGTTTTGTTGCAGTGTTGTGGCACCGACCTAGCTTGTGTCACGTGTTTTTAAAGAAGGGATCGTGCTGGTGGGCAAGGTGGAAGGGGTTTAGGACCAAGATAATCGATCTTTCTTGAAAGTCCATGTGGTTTGAAGACAGATTTATTTAGTTATTTGTTTGGGTTTTGCTCAAGGTGAGTTACATTCAGGTACTCTGGATATTTCTCTGCCCCAGGAGGGCTCATAATCTAGGTTTGTACCAGAGGCAATGGAGTGACCCAAGATCACACAAGGAGCAGCAGTGGGATTTGAACTGGCCACTCCTGGATTGCAAGACTGGTACTCTAACCACTAGGCCGCTCCCCCACTGGTGACCTTAAGGAGTCCTTTTACAAATATGTATAGGGGCCTACGCATGTCCAGCACATACCCAAGTTACATTACTGGCTGGCTACCGCATGCCCCAGGTCATAATTCCAAATTTGTCATATGCCAAAATAATTTTCTACCAGGGGGACGTTCCCAATGGTAACTGGCAGTTGGCATACGCTGGACGTTTACAAAACAGGTGGCGTTTTCTTAGGCCATAAGAATACACACACTGGTTTTCATTTTGCCACATGGCCCATTCCCGTCTCCCCCCCCCCCCCAAAAAAAAAAAAAACAAAAAAACTTTTTTTTCCAAATGCAGTGGAAAAATGGTCCCGCATGCGTTCAATACATATGCCCACAATACCGTAGGCCACTTTTTGGCGTGCTTTTGAAAAAGGGCCCCTAAATTAGGACGCTGCATTAAACGCTAATGCATACTTAACACAGCCATTGGAGCCAACATTTCACAATTATTGGGGATGCTAAATTAAATGGAAATTACCTCTCCCAAGTCACAGTCAAGGAGTTTGTTCAATATTATGGGTGCTCAAGCTAGGGGTAGACTGACCAGGCAACCGGGTAGTAGCCAAGGGTCCCCTCCCCCCCTGCTGTCACACACTACAGCTCACCCCTCCCACCTTGAAGGGTCCTGGTGATCCAGTGGCCTTTGCGGGGGCAGGAAAGAACAACACTCTTTTCTTCCCAGTGCCGCTAGTCTGCCATTTTTTTTTATGGCTGCAGAGACTCCCTGCAGCAATCTCATGAGACTGTCAAGACCACCGCAGGAAGTCTCAGCACCCATTTTGAAAACATGGCACCAGGCAGAATAGTGGTAGTGGGCAGGGAAGAGTGGGATTCTTTCCTGTTCCCAAAGAAGCCACTATACCAGCAGGACACTTCAAGGTAGGAACGGGACGGGTCCACTATGAGTCAGGGGATTGTGTGCAGGAGCGGGGGCGGCAGCTGCAGTGGTAGGGGAGTTGTATGGGGGGGGGGGTCCAGATCACTGTCAGTCTGCCCCTGGCTGAAGCACTCACAGTGCTGGGCCATATCAACGCAGCAAAAATAGTGTAATGCCGGAGATCTATTTAAACTTGTATAAAGTAAAAGAATATTGTCAAGCAGTCCTCTATAAAGGCTGTTTAAAAAATGTCTTACGGCTAACCGGGAGCGGACTCTATTCAAACGCCTCCCTGCTCTCTTTGTCGACAAAAATCATTGACACTTTTTATATGCGTCCATTTCCTGGCTGTAGGGAATAACTCTAATTAAGCTATGATTAATCTTAATTGATGGTGTTAAGTCGTTAGCCATTCAGTTTCTTTATTGAGGCCCTTTGGTTGCACCGTGTCCCATAGATATATGAACCTTTGTTCTTGCTGTATTAATAATGATGTTATATCACCCCCCCCCCCCCCCCCACATCGTAACTGAATCTGAGTTAAAACTATATATTTAAGGTCTGATTCGCTGCCGACCAATGTGCAACTAGCGGGGCTTCTGTTTTATTGACCCGAATGTTACTGAGGTGCTCGCCTATACGTTGTTTCACCTTCCATTTAGTTTGGCCAATATACCATTTAAGGCATGGGCAGCAAACTGCATAAACCACCTGACATGTATTGCAATCTGTCTTGGATCGCAAATTGAATCAAGAGCAGGGAGGCGTTTGAATAGAGTCCGCTCCCGGAAAGCCATAAGACATTTTTTAAACAACCTTTATAGAGGAATGCTTGACAATATTCTTTTACTTTATACGAGTTTAAATAGATCTGAATATTATGTGTTTTTAGCCTTGTTCACAGCTTGAACATATATTCCCTTGAAGACGCCATTATGGAGAAACGTGGCCCCACGTCGGGAATAACGAAGATAAAGTGATTTTAATCACAGAATCACAAAGAGGGTGAAGGAGTTCAGCGAGAACAAACATAAGATCCGCCACAGCCAGACTGAGATAAGTGCCTCTACCTATCTGCATATATTTGCAAGTAAATACCAGCATAGTGGTTTAACCATTATGTCATCCAAGGTGATTGGATGGTAGGTAGGGTCAGTGCTATGATGGTTGGATGCTGCTGGCCAACTCCATGACACATGGTTGTAAGGCACAATAGCATAGTCTGAGCACTGCATATTAAAAAATAAAATAAAAATAATTATCTGATTGGAGAACAATATTTGATTAACCATCACTGGTGAAACTTTTATCATTATTATACAAGATCAGCATCAGCTAGAATATTAGGGATCCCTAATAGTTGCATTGAAAGTTAAAATTTAATGCCAAGGAGGAAGTGACGTCACGAATGCTGATGGCTGCCTGAGTTTGGAGCTCCGTCTCGTCCCTGCATATAAATAGCAATAATTTGCTTTAACACATCCTGAATTTTCTATCTGAGGCTGTGGAATTTATTGTGACCCGGCTATGCTGACTTTGGTTGCGAATGCTAACTTCGGATCATGTCCTCAGCGCAAAATGAGCATGTCTGCTCGTTAGGCCGGTAAGGCGGGGAGCCGCCATGTGCTTTTATCTGGTAGAGACTCACATTACATAAGTACATAAGTACATAAGTAGTGCCATACTGGGAAAGACCAAAGGTCCATCTAGCCCAGCATCCTGTCACCGACAGTGGCCAATCCAGGTCAAGGGCACCTGGCACGCTCCCCAAACGTAAAAACATTCCAGACAAGTTATACCTAAAAATGAGGAATTTTTCCAGTCCATTTAATAGCGGTCTATGGACTTGTCCTTTAGGAATCTATCTAACCCCTTTTTAAACTCCGTCAAGCTAACCGCCCGTACCACGTTCTCCGGCAATGAATTCCAGAGTCTAATTACACGTTGGGTGAAGAAAAATTTTCTCCGATTCGTTTTAAATTTACCACACTGTAGCTTCAACTCATGCCCTCTAGTCCTAGTATTTTTGGATAGCGTGAACAGTCGCTTCACATCCACCCGATCCATTCCACTCATTATTTTATACACTTCTATCATATCTCCCCTCAGCCGTCTCTTCTCCAAGCTGAAAAGCCCTAGCCTTCTCAGCCTCTCTTCATAGGAAAGTCGTCCCATCCCCACTATCATTTTCGTCGCCCTTCGCTGTACCTTTTCCAATTCTACTATATCTTTTTTGAGATACGGAGACCAGTACTGAACACAATACTCCAGGTGCGGTCGCACCATGGAGCGATACAACGGCATTATAACATCCGCACACCTGGACTCCATACCCTTCCTAATAACACCCAACATTCTATTCGCTTTCCTAGCCGCAGCAGCACACTGAGCAGAAGGTTTCAGCGTATCATCGACGACGACACCCAGATCCCTTTCTTGATCCGTAACTCCTAACGCGGAACCTTGCAAGACGTAGCTATAATTCGGGTTCCTCTTACCCACATGCATCACTTTGCACTTGTCAACATTGAACTTCATCTGCCACTTGCACGCCCATTCTCCCAGTCTCGCAAGGTCCTCCTGTAATCGTTCACATTCCTCCTGCGACTTGACGACCCTGAATAATTTTGTGTCATCGGCGAATTTAATTACCTCACTAGTTATTCCCATCTCTAGGTCATTTATAAATACATTAAAAAGCAACGGACCCAGCACAGACCCCTGCGGGACCCCACTAACTACCCTCCTCCACTGAGAATACTGGCCACGCAATCCTACTCTCTGCTTCCTATCTTTCAACCAGTTCTTAATCCATAATAATACCCTACCTCCGATTCCATGACTCTGCAATTTCTTCAGGAGTCTTTCGTGCGGCACTTTGTCAAACGCCTTCTGAAAATCCAGATATACAATATCAACCGGCTCCCCATTGTCCACATGTTTGCTTACCCCCTCAAAAAAATGCATTAGATTGGTGAGGCAAGACTTCCCTTCACTAAATCCGTGCTGACTTTGTCTCATCAGTCCATGTTTTTGTATATGCTCTGCAATTTTATTCTTAATAATAGCCTCCACCATCTTGCCCGGCACCGACGTCAGACTCACCGGTCTATAATTTCCCGGATCTCCTCTGGAACCTTTCTTAAAAATCGGAGTAACATTGGCTACCCTCCAGTCTTCCGGTATTACACTCGATTTTAGGGACAGATTGCATATTTCTAACAGTAGCTCCGCAAGTTCATTTTTTAGTTCTATTAATACTCTGGGATGAATACCATCAGGTCCCGGTGATTTACTACTCTTCAGCTTGCTGAACTGACCCATTACATCCTCCAAGGTTACAGAGAATTTGTTTAGTTTCTCCGACGCCCCCGCTTCAAATATTCTTTCCGGCACCGGTGTCCCCCCCAAATCCTCCTCGGTGAAGACCGAAGCAAAGAATTCATTTAATTTCTCCGCTACGGCTTTGTCCTCCTTGATCGCCCCTTTAACACCATTTTCGTCCAGCGGCCCAACCGACTCTTTGGCCGGTTTCCTGCTTTTAATGTATCTAAAAAAGTTTTTACTATGTATTTTTGCTTCCAACGCTAATTTCTTCTCAAAGTCCTTTTTTGCCCTCCTTATCTCCGCTTTGCATTTGGCTTGGCATTCCTTATGATCTATCCTGTTACTTTCAGTTGGTTCTCTTCTCCACTTTCTGAAGGATTGTTTTTGGCTCTAATGATTTCCTTTATCTTACTGTTTAGCCACGCCGGCTGACGTTTAGTCTTTTTTCCCTTTTTTCTAATACGTGGAATATATTTGTCCTGAACCTCCAGGATGGTGTTTTTAAACAGCATCCACGCCTGATGCAAGTTTTTTACTCTGCGAGCTGCTCCTTTCAGTCTTTTTTTCACCATTTTTCTCATTTTGTCGTAATCACCTTTTCTATAGTTAAACGCTAGCGTACTTGATTTCCTAGTTTCACTTCCTTCAATGCCAATATCAAAACCGATCATATTATGATCACTGTTATCAAGCGGCCCTCGTATCGTTACCCCCTGCACTAGATCATGAGCACCACTAAGGACTAAGTCTAGTATTTTTCCTTCTCTTGTCGGCTCCTGAACTAGCTGTTCCATGAAGCTGTCCTTGATTTCATCAAGAAATCTTATGTCCCTTGCGTGTACAGATGTTACATTAACCCAGTCTATATGCGGGTAATTGAAATCCCCCATTATTATTGTGTTGCCCAGTTTGTTTGCGTCCCTGATTTCCTTTAACATTTCCGCATCCGTCTGTTCGTCCTGGCCAGGCGGACGGTAGTACACTCCTATCACTATCCTTTTCCCCTTTGCACATGGAATTTCAATCCACAGTGATTCCAAGGAGTGTTTTGCTTCCTGCAGAATTTTCAATCTATTTGATTCAAGGCTCTCGTTAATATACAATGCTATCCCTCCACCAATCCGATTCACCCTATCACTACGATATAATTTGTACCCCGGTATGACAGTGTCCCACTGGTTATCCTCCTTCCACCAGGTCTCAGAGATGCCTATTATATCTAATTTTTCATTTAGTGCAATATATTCTAACTCCCCCATCTTATTTCTTAGGCTCCTGGCATTCGCATATAGACATTTCAAACTATGTTTGTTGTTCCTAAGTACATCATGCTTAGTACTTGACAGTATTAATTGGCAATCTTTTGTCTGATTTTTATTGTTATTTAAAGATACCCGATCTACTACAATCTCCGACTCGGACTCCGCCATGTCTACTGCGGAAGCGCCGTCCGTGCATGCAAAGCGAGGCATTTCCAAGGAATTAGTTAAGTGCTTTCAGGAGATCCGCGAGGAGATTAAGACCGCTAAGGAGGAAATATTAGACCATATGGATGTTTTATGCGATCTCCGTGAATTGGGCGGGCGAGTGGAAGACTTGGAAATGCGTGTGGAAGAACACGCCAAGCACCTGAATGGAGCTGATGAAAAAAATTTCTAATCTCTTTGGATATTTTATAAACTTACAATACAAGGTTGATGACCAGGAAAATCGAGGGAGCCGGTGTAATCTCCGCTTCCACGGAGTCCCAGAGGTGGGGGACAAGGAAGATGTTGCTGTGGTCAGGTTACTTTGTGGCAAATTGCTGGATTCTGAGGATATTCTGATGGAGCGAGCGCATCGAGCTTTAGGGAAGAGGCAGGATAACAAGCCCAGGGACATCGTCTGTTTCTCTTCTTTTGCTATTAAAGAGCGCCTGTTGCAGCGGGCTCGCCAGATACAATATATTGATTACAACGGAGTGCGTGTTTCAAGACCTCTCACAGCTGACTTTGGCAAAGCGGCGAGCCATGAAACCTGCTTTGGATCTCCTGATTCTCAATAAGATCCCATACAGATGGTGCTTCCCTTTCGCTCTTTGCTTTACTGTTGGGGGCAAGCTGTATCATCTTAGATTGCTGTCAGAGAAGTGTGGAAATTGCTGCATGAGGAGGGCTTGGCTGCAGCAGCACACCCGCCATTGGAGATCGCCCCCGCATCTCGGGCAAAGCTTCAGCAATGAAAGCGGGTTAATAAGACCTCCAAGAGTCCCTCGAAAACAACTTGAATTGACTTCTGGTCTCTAGTAGAATTTTCTATTTGCTTGCAGTTATAATTATTGCTTGCATACTTCTATATGGAACTTTGATGAATGTTTCAGGGATTTTACTGAGAAAAGGTTGAATGTTGCTTTATGTGCTCTTTTGAATGAGGTATGAGTGGGGGGTGGGGGGTATTGGGTAGGTAGTTGGTTATTCAGTATAATGTTACTTGGGGATAGGCCTGTGTTTTGATTTGTTGGGAAAGTAGGGTGAGGGGGGAAAACAGGTTTGGGTGGCTTATCGGGTTGGTGGATTACTTTCTCTGGAGTGCCTAGGGTAGGGGGGTTTTGTTGATCTCTGCCTAGGGGGTTGTTGATGGTTTGGTGGGAGGGGATGGGTGGAGAACAGTGATTTGGGTCATTGTATCTTTGTGGACGGTGCTTGTGGGGGGTCTGGGGTAGATGGATTTTTTTTTCCTTTTCTCTCTCTCCAACTCTCTTCCTTTATGGCCGGAGCAGACTTTGTTCATCTTTTTGCTTGTGTGTCATAAATGAGTACTGATTTAAATTTTTGTCATATAATGTCAAGGGCCTTAACTCTCCCCACAAACGTCAAATGTTATTTAGGGAGTTACAGCTGAGTATTCCACAGGTGTTTTTTTTTTTTGCAGGAGACCCACTTTAAAAGGGAACATGAAAAATTGTTATGTCACCATGCCTTTTTTGCTTCCAATGTCAGCTCTAAGAAGAAATGGGGGGTTGCGATATTACTACACTTTTCCTTGCGAGTACAGGTACAGAAAGTTAAACGAGATCCTGAAGGACGTTACCTGCTTATGTATGTGTTGCTGAATAACCTACCTTTCTCTCTTGTAGCGGTTTATGCGCCTAATGATACTCAGGGCGCAATTTTTGCCCAGCTAGAGAGGGTAGTGCAAGCTGGTCCGTTTGGTAAGTTGGTCCTGGGGGGTGATTTTAACGCTATGTTTGACCCGAGTTTTGATAAGACCGGAGTGCCTTCAAGGGCGGATATCCAAAATTCTAAGGCTCTGGAGGCTTTGACTAGGACACTGGCGGTTTGTGATATGTGGCGTCTCCTTCATCTGCGAGATAAAAACTATTCTTTTTACTCTCATTCTCACGATTCATATTCTCGTATCAACCATATTCTTATTGATATCTGTTGCCCAAGGTAAATGTGTTGCACCTTTCCTCTTTCTGTGAGGAAGATAGATACAAGGTGGACTTTAAATGCTTCCCTATTAAAAGATGAGAAGGTGGTGGCTGCTTATAGGAAGGTTTTGAGGGAGTACCTAGATATCAATTTGACTTTGGGGCCTCCTTTGGGGATTGTTTGGGATGCTTTGAAAGCTGTCACGAGGGAGTTTTTCCTAAAACAGGCTAGTATTCGTGCTAGGGCACAGCGGCAGGAAGTCTCGGAGTGTATGTCGTGATTGTCGGGTCTCGAGGCTCGACCTAAGGCACTACGCAAGATTGAACATTTGAGGGAGATCCAGGCTCTTCGCCTTTGGCTGGATAACATATACTCAGAACAACTCCAGTTTGTGCGTGGTCAACAGCAGTTACATCATTACTCCACTCAGAATAAGCCTAGTAGAGCTTTAGCTCTTAGGTTGCGGAAGAGGCAGACTGACCGTACAATCCTGCATATTGGGGACGGTCATAGTCAGGTACTGACTCAACCCTCTTTGATTCGTCAAAGGTTTCAAGCTTTTTATCAGTTTCTTTATTCTGCAGACCCTCATATTGATCAGGCGGCTATTGAGGTCTTTCTTGCTTCTCAGTCTCTTCCCTCTCGGGGGCTCAAAGTTTGTCTTTAGATAGTGTTGTTGGGGCTGAGGAAGTCACCCTAGTGATAAAGGACTTACCAACAGGCAAAGCGCTGGGGTTAGATGGTCTGCCAAATGATTTTTATAGGGAGTTCAGGGGGAAGTTAGCCCGATATCGAGGAATGAAAATGTCATATTATGTTGGAAAGCGGACGGAGTTCTCAAGGAAAAAGCCTTATGTTTAACATTAAGCTATATCTAAAAAGTAGTGGTGACGTGGCAATCATTAAAAAGTCTGATATATATAAATAAAAAGTCAAACATTCAAAACACAGTGTTTTTTCAGCACATTTGGAGATAAGAGGCTGTTCGTACGACCTCAGGTAAGTTTTGGGTAAATATGTTTGAATGTTTGACTTTTAATTTTTATATATATCAGACTTTTTAATGACTGCCACGTCACCACTACTTTTTAGATATAGCTTAATGTTAAACATAAGGCTTTTTCCTTGAGAACTCCGTCCGCTTTCCAACATAATATGACATTTTCATTCCTCGATATCGGGCAGGAACAAATAGAGTGACGTTGTAATAGTACTATAGAGGACTATGGCTCTGGATATATTTTTTACTATTAACTTTTGTCCGTTTATATTAAAGAAGATAGTGTAGACTCATGTCTAATTATATAGCCTCCCTTGTGGATATCTCCGAGGACTGGCTGCGGCCCGTTTTTACTATTTTTTTATTTTTTATTCTTTTCTCACCATATTAAGTTTTACTCATATATAATATAATTTTATGCAGGTCCATAACTAATTGTTTCTGCATTTCTGGATGAGCCGTTTTTTTCAGGATATCGATTGTATACGTGAGTTTCTTCTTTTTTACATATATTCTTTCATGGATTTTTCTTTTGCATTATTTCTCTATTACATTACGTTCCTTCTCTATAGTTGGTCATTCTCATCTTCATTTTTTATTTTTATTTTTTTAGTTGCTTTTACCAGCAAATTTCTGTTTTGGTAGTGGAGAACTACTATATAGGTGGGTGCCTTTTGAATCATATTATTGAAGATGGCTGTCTGATGTTTAGTGTGCTGTTGTGTTTATAATTACTTTCCTGCATTTTTTGTGTGTCTTTTTTGGATGCTCTTAAATCACTTTTCTGGACTTCTGTAATATGTATTTGTATATGTATGTTGTGGATATATTAACCACTTGTGATCAATATACATGATGTCTGCAATTTCTGACCATTTAACCTAGCTATCATGCTTATTCATCATGAATAATGAGTCTGTGGGATTTTGATGTTATAGATTTTAATGTTATAAATTTATATGTGACCATATTTTTAATGTCATCTGGTTCTTGATGTTACAAATTTATACGTGATTATATTTTTAATGTCGCCTTTTTTAATTTATGTAATTTCTATGTTATCATTATATGTTTTTTTATTTAGATGTTAAGATCTACTACTTATTATTTATTATCTTGTCTTTTAGCCCCTGAAGCAGCCCAGTTGGGCAAAACACAGCCTGTGTCGGGCTATTATATGCATATGGGCTATTGTATGCATATTTTAACTTTGTTATATCAATAAAATATATCTTGGTTTATTAACGATCTGCTTTGTACAGTTTCCACTTTGGAGTTTGCGGATCGTCTGCCCCTTTGCTTTCTTGGACCCGCTCCTCGGCAGACAGTTCTGGAGCAGTTTGGGGTCCAGCCATTGGTTATGCAGATACCCACTTCAGACCGTTCCGCATTTTCATCGGATTACAGCACAGAGGCGATCTCGTTGAGCCCGCCTGGGAGCACAGTTCCTCCACGACCCGGAAATAGTATGTCTTTGACGGAGGAGCCGGATGGTACGCCCAAAGTGGAGAGAAACCATCCGACTCAAGGAGGTCTCGTCACTGATCTTAACCCATTAATGAGTACAACGGAACAACGGAGGGTTATGACAACCTCGACCCCTACACTACCGGGAGCTACTTGTGTGATAATGGAGATGAAAAGACCAACTGTGGTAACGTTAGACACCCTATGGGACGCCATTCAGGGTATGAATTCTTTACTTTCACAGGTAACTAATTATTTTCTTGATGATATGAATAATTTGAAACAAACTCAAAAGTTGTTAACAGAGAAAATTCAGAGCCAAGAAGGACAAGTGGAATCTTTAAGGGCTGAACTTCCTACTATTCAGAAATTTGCTGGGACTGTTGCTAAGGATAGAGAAACTCTGGCAAGGAAGCTAGAGTTTCTCAAAAACCAAGGGAGGAAAAACAAATTATGGTTTATTAATTTTCCCAAATCACCTTTAATCCCAGCTATACTTCAGAGAAATTTTAGGAGTTCCAATAGAAGGATTTCCTCCTATTGTACAAACTCAGTATATAACTGGG
The DNA here is from genome assembly GCF_901765095.1 of Microcaecilia unicolor. NCBI lineage: Eukaryota > Metazoa > Chordata > Amphibia > Gymnophiona > Siphonopidae > Microcaecilia > Microcaecilia unicolor. Next base: position 15,980,557 of record NC_044037.1, read on the forward strand.
AGGAAGTTAAGTCCTTTGAACCTTCAGCAACAACCTGAATTGAATTTAACAGAATTTTTGGAAAATTCTATGGAAATGGTGACGGAAAGGACAACTCTTATTGTTTCATTTGCACTTGAAATGGATAGAAACAATATCTTTAAATTGTATTTTAAACATCTGAATGATAAATTTCTAGGGGAGACCGTTCGAATATTCCCTGATTTAAACAAGGATACTCAGGCCCGTAGGCGAGAGTTCATGAGTTTAAAGACAAGAACTCTCGCATTAGGGGGATTGTTTAAGTTAATATTTCCATGCCATTGTATAATATCCTTGAATTCAGTTAACTATATGTTTACGGACCCTAAGAAAACGAGGGATTTCTTAATTTCAAAAGTAATGAAAGATCGAACCAGAATGCCCAATAGGGAGATACTGTGCTGAGGGTTTGGCTGCGGGTACTTGCACGCTTCTGTTCTATTTTTTAATACATTTTTCTAAATACTAAATTTTACTTTGTTTCTTGCTCCATAGTTGTGGTCTAAATATTATGTAAATCTATTCCTTTGTAAGATTTGTGATATTATTTTTTCTTAATTATCCTACATTTATGTTTAATAGATGAATGTAAAGACTAAATGCAAATAATTAAAAAAAAAAAAAGACTGGAAGCGGTGCAAAGAAAAGCTACAAAACTGGTATGGGATTTGCGTTGCAAACCGTACGAGGAGAGACTTGCTGACCTGAACATGTATACCTTGGAGGAAAGGAGAAACGGGATATGATACAGGCATTCAAATATTTGAAAGGTATTAATCCGCAAATGAACCTTTTCCGGAGACGGGAAGGCGGTAGAACTAGAGGACATGAATTAAGGTTGAAGGGGGGCAGACTCAGGACTAATGCAGGAAGTACTTTTTCACGGAGAGGGTGGTGGATATGTGGAATGCCTTCCCACAGGAGATGGTGGAGATGAAAATGGTAATGGAATTCAAACATGCATGGGATAAACACAAAGGAATCCTGTTTAGAAAGAATGGTTCCGTGGAATCTTAGCGGAGATTGGGTGGCAACACCGGTAATTAGGAAGACTTCTACGGTCTACGCCCTGATCATGACTGAATAGATAGGGATGGGCTGGAGTGTAAATTTTAAGGGGCTTCGATGTTAGCTTCAGAACTCAGTACAAGAACAGTACTGGGCAGACTTCTACGGTCTGTGCCCTGAGAAAGGCAAGGAAAATCAAACTCGGGTATACATATAAAGTATCACATACCATGTAAAATGAGTTTATCTTGTTGGGCAGACTGGATGGACCGTACAGGTCTTTATCTGTCATTTACTATGTTACTATGATAAAAGATAACTTCTACCTTCCTAAGAAGATTCAAGTGATAGAAAATATGGAATCTAGAAGGAATCAGCATGTTATAAATTTTCTTAAAATGGCAATGACTATACCATATATGCTATGTTTAAAAATATCTTTTGGAAATGGTTAGGGTGCCAGAAGCTTCTTTCCCCCATGTCTCAAAAATGTATTTGCCTAAGGAAGGTAATACGAGGTTGTGGAGAACAGTTCTCTGCATTACTTATGGAAAGTCTAGAGTTAAACTTTTCAGAGTGGTGACACCTTTTACATTGATTGCACAACTAGCATTAGACTTGGATAGAGACTGACTTTTGAACATGTATTTTAAAGTTCTGGAAAGTTTATTTTTGAATTGCAAAATCAGAATATCTCCAGATGGATGCTGTGAGATGCAAGTGAAAGATCTAAGTTAGTACAGATGGGTCTATGTTTTAAGTTATCATTGTAAGTATGCTATTGTGTATCAAGGGAATAGATATATTTTGTATGAGCCTTCACAACTTTTGTTCCATCTAGATCTGTGACTGCCCCTCTCTATCTCCCCCTGCCAGCAGGAAATACCCTGCTCCTTGAAAACATAGAGGATTGCTTTGTTAGCTAATGATCTGGTTACTTGCAATCTTTTACCATGTTTTTGTTCTCCAATAAAAGCCCACAATTAAACAAAAAGAGAGGGGGCAAATTCAGGAGTGAGTTTCTTAGGTTGTTGTTTTGGTTTTCTGGGGGAGGGGGGGTTTGCCTTTTTTACACATTTATTTACAAACTCCTGTATTTCTTGAAGGCAACATTGTTGTTGCTTACGTTTTAGTAAAATAAATTATAAATGTTAAAACAGCATGGGCCCCTTTTTACTAAACCGCACTAGTGATCCCTGGCACAGAAAATGCAACGCAGACCATTCAATTCGAATGGGCTTCATTGCATTTGCCATGCGGGAATTCCTAGTGCGGTTCATTAAAGGAGGGTCCTACATTTATTGCTTCTAGATTACCACACGTTTATCTTTTGGAACTTATTGATTAAGCACATTTAATTTTGGTGGTGCCAATCTGTGCATTAACTTATGTAGTTATTCTGTAAGAATTTTTTTTTTGTCCTGTTGGTTCCCACTTACTTTTATTTTCTTTCAGCTCCATCAAAACCAGTGTCATGAATTTTCTTTCACAGTTACCAAAGGCATTTTCTGCTTATTTGATATCACTCCCCGGTCAATCCTGCCTGTGCTGGCTCTAATCTCAAAATGGCTGGGGATTGCTTCTGCCAAACATGAAGCAAAAACCGAAACTCAGTCAGCCTCCGTGATCTCTTGTTTTGATTTTTATTTGGATTTTTTTGTGAGGGCACAGTTTATTTAGAATTTTTAAAATACATAGCACCATTACAAAGCCAGAAGAATACGTGTAACAATGCAATACATACAAGTCAATAAAGAACTATACCAAAAACAAATGACAATAGCATATGTAGTTTTGATACTTAATACTCCATACAACATCCCTCACACCCACCCACCTCATCCCCCCCTCCTGGGTGGGAGAACTACATCTAAGGGGTTAAATCCCACCTTAAGGGGAATAGTCCAGGTAGAACAGTAATGTCATTATTGCCCAAGCATAGCACCCTCCTGAAGAGATCCTTTCCATTACTTGTAAATATCCCACACCTTGGGAAATGCTAATAGCTTCACTCTATGCAATGGCGCTTCCAGTTGCTTCCAAACTGCTGCCAAGATTACGTAGCCAACCATAAGACATTTGCTATCAATTTCCACAGAGGGGGGGAAGGGTATGCACATTAAGCAAACAGTTCTCTATGCACTGAAGTATAGCAGCTCCCACTATGTTCCTAATCAGTCCAAGTACCTCTCCTCAAAACTTCTGCACCTTTAGACACTACCACAAAATGTGTCATAAAGTGTCCTGTTCCTCCCACCCTCGCCAGCATAAAACACTCACTGTACCATATATCTTATATAGCTGCACTGGGGTGTAATACATTGGTACCATATCTTGTAGCCATTTTTCACCAAGTTACTCCTATAGAGGCTTGCAAAAGCTGTTTGACTATCCTTCCTCACTCTGTGTAAATTGTTTACCCAATTCTCTTTTCCAGATAGCTAAATATTTAACTGTGATCGTCCCCTGTGTGAGTAGGGCAATTATTTGGCTTTCTAATGAACACAGGAGAGAAAGGGATAAATGGGAGAGATACTGTACAAGAGTGCAGAAGCAGGAAAAAAAAAAGGCACAGATGCAATCAACACACTTCAGCCTGGAACACAATGTATAATGTTTTATTGAAAATTTTCCACATTCAAATCACTTGATTATCCATGCCACTAGGACAGATTATAAATGAACCATACAAGAATGTATCTTTCCAAAAGGCAATCAATTCAAGGCTTTCAACCCAAAACTAAGAATGTGCAGTTAAGGCACTTCTGATGTAAGTAAACTTAGCAAATTTTTTATAAAAATAACATTGCTATATCTATTTGATATAGAATATTCAGTTCAAATAAAACATACAAATTGAAAATAAGTAATTCATTTGTTTTCTTTCTCTTCTTGTCAGTTAGATGGGGAGGGGGATTTACAAAATGGATCCTAAATATTTTGGTAGAAAGATTTGATGTTTTTTTTTACATCTAATTGCTTTAGATTTTTCCTTATATTTTATCTCCTCTTTCCTCATTAACATGGACTTATTTCTTTTTGCTACATGCATGTGCGAGTTTGATTTGAAAATTAAAATAAATTTTCAAAATGTATTGTAAAGGCAAATAAAAGAATGCATGTTATCCATTACTAATTTCTTTCATCACAATTCCATCTTAACTTTATAATCTCAGATTCTCCTGTTTGTAATTATGCTTCTTTTCCATTATTTAAATTACCAAAGAGTACATTTCTACTGCTTTACAGGAGCATCGGAGATTGGGAGGAGTCACAGAATGAGTTGTAAAATAATAATAATAATCACATGCCAGACTGCCAAAGAAGCAGCAAGTTACTAAACCAGCAGCACCTCCACCCAGGGAGCCAAGGCAACATTAAAGAATAGGAGATTCTTTGTGGAACACTGGAAGAAAGCAGGACAGGAAGTCGACTCTTTGTTTTAATGTCTGCACCTCCCAGTAATCATCTTGCACAGGACTTCTGTAGACCCAGATTATCAAAAAACTGAAATCTTCAATACCACTTCAGCATCACAAGTTACAAAGGTTGGCCTGCACCTGACACCACCTCCATGACACATACTACATAACACCCTTGGAAAAATATTACAACACAAACAGGAAGGTAGGTTTAACATTAGTAATAATTTATCCTTAAATAACGCTTTTAACTATTCAGAGTCTCAGCTACTTCTACAGTTTTAAGCACTTCACCTATCATATATACAAACAGCTGTCAATGGTTCATCTATGCTGGCTCTTTAGATGTACAGTATTATCCAGGAGGCAGATTCCTAATATCCAAGTTTACCTGGTCCTGTGCTCTAAATATTAGACTACTCTTTTTCCACAAATGTCATGTCCATGCTAGGCTTATACCATCTGTCATAATGCAGCCGCAACATTCCGTGAATGGCAAGTTATATGGTAACATTTCATATGGACTTCCCCAAATTCTGTGATATCTTCTAGCGTCTCCTAATAGAAACACTAGAAGATTCAAGCCTGTTTATCATGAAAGCACTTAGGAATATCGTTTCTAATTTAACACAACATAGATCAAAAGGCTAGGGGGAAAAAAAAAAACCTGAAAAATACACTGAAAGTTTAAGTAAATTGGTTAATTGCTATAAAAAAATGTAAAAGGTTCTGGAGAAAATACTTCCTGTGGCTTAGTGGAAAACTTGTTTCCTGTTCCGATAAGGCACTGTGTATCTTCTTTGGTTCAATGTTTCGTACAAACTCTCTCAATTGTTTTTGAACAGAGGTAGCATAGAATCCTGACCATTTAACTCTTGAAAAGCTTCACATGTAGGACTTCAGGACTGCAATGCTTCAGATACGTGCCTATGGAATTTTAACTTAACAGAAAGCTAAAAACAAAGCAAAATCCTTTGGTTAGGACTGTTTTTGTTTTTCAGTCAGCAGTTTCTTCTTCTTCTAGCACATGCCACACCTAGTGTGGTCAAAATTTTCATGTGATGTAATCCCTCTAGCTACCTCTTTTAGCAGATGCTAGGACTAGTAGGGTGGGAAAGCTGCAAGGACTGAATTCTAAAAAAAACTTTATTCTGAGACACCACAAAAGATCTGTTCCCACTACCTTTAGTTTCAGCAACAAATAATGCTGATATGCAAAATCAATACAGAATATTCCACTTGCGACAGCCACTAAGGGTCACCAACTGGATAAGCATCCCCCCCCTTCCCCCCTTCCTTCATTTCTCTCAATGGTGTGCGGTGAGGGTAAGAAAAGAAAGGAGGCAGAGCCGATGGGAAGAATGGAACATAAGGGAGTGATTGATGTATTGTTACTGGTGGTTGTAAACTGTGTTGATGCATTGTGTGTAAGACGTGATATCACTTTATTTTTAAAAATATATTCCTGGTTCCTGATTCAGGAGATTCATATCGAGAACCAAGCTCATGTTTTCTAGCAGGCTGACAGTGGGATCAAAGACAAGGGGAGTGCTCTCATGCTCCAGGGAAAGGGCTGATGTACAACAGTGACCTATAATAGAAAGGCTAATGGCTTCCTTTCCAGTTCTCTTAGGAATCAGACTATGGTTTACCTGGCACAAAGCGAGGGGGAAATGGAGAAATTATCTTTAACCACCCAAAAAATGTAAAAACTCAAACATTGTACTTTCTCTTTCTCTAATTGCATGTAACTTGATACATATTTTATTTCATTTACTAATTTATAAACCCCCTTCCCAGATCACAATGGGCCCATCCAAGCAGTGTACGAGATTTAAAATAGAATAAACTCAAAAGGCAACTGTTATCCTACCTATATGGATAGCCATGGTATTTGGATCTGAACACAGACAACAGCCAGCTGAAGAATAACACCACCAAGCCTATCCCAGCCACACACATTACTGTAGGATGATAACAGCACAATATAACCATTAGACATATTCAAGACAAGATGTGAATACAATGCTAACATTAGAGGAAGATTTAAAATATGAAAACACACAAATTTCATACATTTAACGTGCTTTTTTTTTTTTAATCATCTCATCCCTGAAGCTCTGCAATGAGCCTTCAGGATGGAATGGCTTATAGGGCAAACCAAGTACCAAAGAAGTAGAGGATGACTCACGACTTCCACACGTGAATGGAGAACAGAAAATCTTTATTGAAGCAACAATAAGAGAAAGACAGAAATGGGTCTTTAATGAACAGAATCCTTTCCCAGCTTTACGTCTATCGTCTTTTTTTCTGCTGCAAACTACAGAGTACCCCACCTGTGCCAAATTTACAGAGTCAGGGGGTATTATAAAGGCTGTGAAAGTGTAGAATAACATGTTATACACTCAAGTAGATTCTTATCAAGTTGCCTGAGCCATAGGCACATAAAAATAAGTGCAGAGAAATCAAAGCATCTATGTTTATTGGATATACCAATAGGCATTGCCAGGTAGAGCAGGGGCAGGATTCTTACCAACACATTCACATGTACAATCATGCCTTCCTCAGAGGAGGATTAAAGTGTGTGTGTGTGGGGGGGGGGGGGGCTTCTTTCTGTGGTGTAATTTTATAAAGGCACTTAGGCCCCAATGCTCAGAAGCAAATGCAGGCACCAGAGGCCATTAGTGCCAGACTAGCATGGAATGCTCAGAGCCAGCGAGCGCGTGAAACAACAAGCTTGCCAGCTCTGAACACAAATTGCATGCAAAAAAGAGGGTCTCCCACATTCTTCCCTAATGCTCAGCAGGCAGTGTGCCAAACAAGGGTGCTCCTCCTGTGGCAAACCCTACGCCAGCTCAGAGCTGGCCTTAGGGTCTGCCAAGCAGGGGAGGAATAGGGGAGACCAGCCATCACAGCACTGTGCTTAAGTTTTACACACTTAGGGGCCTATTGATTAAGCTCCATTATCTGTTAATGTGACAATTAATGCCTCCTGTTAGCATTCAAAGTATGTTATTTACCACTGGCGCCTGTAACAGTTTTTTTTCTGTAGACTGCGGGACTGATCAGGCACACAAGTTGGTGATATCATCACACAATCACAGACTGGAACAGCTTTTCCAGAGCTCCACTCCTGTTAGGTCCACAGCTCAAAACATTCACGCAACTCCTGAGCAGACAGGAAAGATTGGGTGTCTGATCAAGCCTGTCGGCTACGAAAAAAACCCTGTTATGGATAAGCAACATGCTTTTACCATCAGCAAGTGGGATTGAGTTAGGCACACAAGTGTTTTTGGTTTTTTTTTTTTAAAGTTCCAATCTTTACTACGTTTTTCAACAAAAAAGTGAAGTTACTCACCTGTCGGAGATGTTCTCTGAGGACAGCAAGCAAAGTAGTCTCACATCTGGGTGATGTCATCCGACAGAGCCTGGCGCAAGTAGAAAATTCCAGCAGTGCCCCACTACACATTCACGGGCGACTTCCTGCCCAACTGCCAGTGCAGGTTCCTTAGTAGAATATAGCTGAAGGAATAAAAATCCTAAGGGAGGTGAGAGAGTATGTAAGAATACTAGGCCTGCTATCCTTGGAGAACACCTACTACAGGTAACTTTACTTCCTCCGAGGACAAGCAGGCCATTAGTATTCTCACATCTGGGAATCCCTAGCTACCAGGCTCACTGAAAATAACAAAGCCAGGACAACAAGACTCGAAACGTCGAGGCCTTGAAGTCAATCAACCTTAAACTATATACAATATAGTTGTAGAGGTGCAGCCTGGAACAGAACAAAAGTGGGCCTAGGAAGGTGGAGTTGGATCCTAGACACCAAGTTCTGCAGAATTGTCTGACCAAACCGGATGTCACATTGGGTATCCTGCTCAAAGCACTAGTGAGATGTGAATGTGAGAACCGAAGACCACATCATAGCCTTGCAAATCTCCTAGATGGAGGCTGACCAAGTGGGCTACCGACAAAGCCATGGTTCTGATATTATGAGCCTTGACATGACCCTCTAGAGAGTCAGCCCAGCCTAGGCATGTGAAGGAGATGTGATCTGCTAGCCAACTGGAAATAGTATGTTTGCCAATGGCTATCCCCATCCTGTTTGGGTCAAAAGAAACAAAACTCTAGGCAACAGTCTATGGGATTTAGTCCACTCCAAGTGGAAGACTAAAGCTCACTTGCAGTCTAAGGTATGCAGTACACTTTCGCCATGATGGGCATATGGCTTTGGGAAAATTGTTGGTAGAACAATTGACTAGCTAAGATGGAACTTCAATACTACCTTAGCAATGAACTTAGGGTGTGTGCGAAGAACTACTCTGTTGTGATGAAACTTCATGTAAAATGGATCAGTTACTAAGGTCTAAAGTTTTTGACTCTGTGAGCTGATGTGACCGGCATCAAAAACACGACTTCCCAGATTAAATACTTCAGATGACAGGAATCAAGTGGCTCAAAAGGAGCTCTCATCAGCTGGGTTAGAATGATGTTAAGATCCTATGACACAGTAGGAGGTTTGACTGTGGTTTTTAACATCAAACCTCTCATAACTCGAACTAGAGGCTGTACAAAGATAGGTTTACCCCCTACACAAAAATGGTAAGCACCAATTGCACTGAGATGTACCCTTTCAGAGTTGGATTTTAAACCAGACTCAGACTGGTGCAGAAAGGTATTAGAGAAGCTTTTATGTAATCAAGATCAAGACCATTGCCCTCACACCAGACAAGCACACCTTCTCCATTTAAAAGAACACCTCTTAGTGGTATCTTTCCTGGAAGCACACAACATTTTGGAGACACCTTTATGTAGATTCAAGGACTGAAATTTTATACACTCAAATTCCAGGCAATAAGGACTAGGGACTGGAAGCTGGGGTGTAAAAGGGACCCTCATTCTGCATTTTGCGGGTTGGAAAACACTCCAATCTCCACGACTCCTCAGAGGACAACTTCAAAACGAGAGGAACCAGATTGAAGCGATCAGGATCATTGTTCCCCAATCTTGCCCAAGTTTTAGTAAAGTCTTCTCTATGAGAGGTATTGAAGGATACGCATACAGAAGACCTTCCTCCCAATGAAGGAGAAAGGAATCTAACACTAGTCTGCCGAGTGACCTGAGCCTGGAGCAGAACTGGCAGGCCTTGTTGTTGAGAAGACTGGCGAAAAGATCCAGAGGTCATGCCCTACTCTCAGAAGATCCTACAGGCTATGCCCATATTGAGAGACCACTTGTGAGGTTGCATTACCCTCTCTCAGTCTGTCTGCCAGGCTGTTGTCCTTGCCAGCTAGGTATGTTGCTCGTAGTACCAACCCTAGAAGGACAGCCAACTGTCACATCTGTACCACCTCCTGACACAAAGGGTAAGATCCCATAACCCCCACCACCACTTGTTCACATAATACTGTGCAACCTGATTGTCAGTGTAGATGAGAACAATTTGGTTCTGTAGCTGACCTCTGAAAGCACCAAGCTTGAAACAGTAGAGCAAAGGAAAAGATCCTCTTACAGATGGTGTCCAAAATAGTCTTTATTAAAGGTTCTTCTAAAACATAAGGGGAGACCCAACACGGCTCGTGTTTCAGTCTAAATGGCCTGCATCAGGGGTCTAGGAAAATATCATACAATGCATATTCCTAGATTAATCGTCGAACAGCGAAAATCTCCTTAGCCAGGTTCTGGTATCTGATATACAAGCTGTGAAGGCATATGCTGCAGGGTGACTTCACAAGTACCTGCTTATTCTGACAGATGATGTAAGATGCTCTCAGAGGGCATAAACCTAGTATGGCTATTCTTATGTTCTTTGGGCAACTTGGTGGTTTCTGACACCAATGAAGTGCGTAACCAAGGTGGACTATAGGAAGAACCCACTGCTTGGTGATTATAAGTGGCCACCTTTGATGGTAAAAATTCAGTTTTTCTCCTACCAGAAGGCCATCCGGGACGGTTACTTGGATAGCGCACATGCTCTCCTGGAGCCAGTCAAAACCTTCTCTCCTGCTTTGACTGGGGAGCCAGTTGGGCATTCTGGGGTTGGGATTATGTAGCCAGGAGCACTGGGGCTGCTAGGTACAGTGGGAAGGCCATGCCTTTCAGAGTAATAGATTCATCGCCTAGGCCCAGTTTAAAACCTCCTAGTAGAGAAGGATGAAGATGGAGGCTATGAAAAAGGGACTGAATAGTGTCAGTATGTTTCTTGATGAGGTCTGCAACCTCCTCCACCTTGTCCCCAAAAAGATTCATCTCCTCAGCATGGTACGTCTGCTAACCTCTCCTGAACCGCTAGTTCCAGGTCAGACACAGCCATGAGTGTCTGCAAATCCACACACCTACAGTGGAGAGGCTGGACACAATATCAAAGATGTCATAAGTGCCCTGGCCAGATATTTTCTGTACTCCAGCTGCTTGCTGGCCAACTGGCAAATCTCCGCGGCCTGCTCATGTGGGAGTGAATTCACAAGACTGAGCATACTGTGCATTAAAGACTTCAAATATATGTTCGCGTAGAGCTCATAGAACTGAATGCACTTAATGAGCATTGAGGCCTGATAAACGTTTCTCCCAAATGAATCCAAAGTCCAAGCCTCTCTACCTGGGGGAGCCAAGGCATGAATCCTGAAACTTCTGGCTCGTTTGAGAGCGTATCCGACCACAAGAGAGTAGCAAGGCAATTGCACCTTCTTGAATCTGTGAGCCTTCTGGATATGATACTGAATATCCACCTTCTTTCGTACAACATAAACCGAAAGGGAAGATTCCCAATTCTTTGTCAGTGCATCTTTAAGGATAGGATGCAACAGAACTGTAATCTTTTCCTTAGGAGGATATTCATAATCCAGGACATCTCAGCCCTAGGCTCTTCCTCCGTCTCCAACTTAAATTGGATGGCCAAAGCCATTGCCTTCACAAAACCTGTGAATGACAGACTCTCAGATGGAGAGGGGTCAGAAGGGACTCCACATGACTCCTCTTCCAAGAAGCAATGTGGATCTTCTTCAGACTCCCATACGCAGTCCAAGTCTAATAACTCCTCACAATACTCCAGATAGGCAGAGCAAGTCTATGCCTGCCCCAGCTCAGTGGAACCATGTCCACTCTCTGAAAGACACCGAGGTACAGTCCTACTCTTTGGGGAAGCTTCCTCCCCCAATGTAGAGAGTGGTACCACATGGATTGATGTTGGCGTCATAGACCACTCCGCAGGCAGACTTGGGGACTCAGGAAGGAGTGGAGGCTGAGCTGCAGCAAGTGCCATCGATGCATGAGCAGCATGCAGCTGAAACATCTGCGCCAGCTCCTCCCCAAGCATGGCCTGGTACCGCTCATCGAGGGCTGGCATCAGCAAACGCTGGAGAGCTGGTTTGGAGACAGCCTGAAAAAATGCAGGTGTCAAACTGGAAGTGGAATCTGGCTGCCCGAAGACTGGAACACCAGTACCTCCACCAAAAGAGGGCGAGCTATACTCTGTACCGGCGCTTTGTGGGAACCAGCAATGTTGATGACGTGGTGCTCCCGGCACTATTTTATTTATTTATTTATTATTTAGATTTTGCTCACACCTTTTTCAGTAGTAGCTCAAGGTGAGTTACATTCAGGTACTCTGGATATTTCTCTGTCCCAGGAGGGCTCACAATCTAAGTTTGTACCTGAGGCAATGGAGGGTTAAGTGAATTGCCCAAGATCACAAGGAGCAGCAGCGGGATTTGAACCGGCGACCTCTGGATTGCAAGACCAGTGCTCTAACTACTAGGCCACTCCTCCACTCCGCTTCGAAGGGGACTGATGCTTGTGCTTCTTTGGCTTCTCTCAACGCTCAGCACTGCAGTCCCTCAACGCCGATAAAAATGTCAAACCCATATGCGTCCTCTGTGTTGGGTGTGATGCTGACCGGTCCTGGGACCTATCAGTGCCCAATGTCAAGGGAGATGAGAGGCCTCCTTGATACCGGTGCACTCCCAATGGTAAATGAAGTCTGGGCAGCCACATCGAGGTCGATGCTTCCAGTGCCAATGTCGATGGACCAGCCTTTGAGGAACCAAAAGGTTTATCTTGTTGGACCTGATGTTCCCTCTATGTCCTCAGCTGCATTTGTAAACAGAAAGAACAAGAATCAGGCTGGTGGTCAGGCACAAGGCACCCAGTGCATCAATTGTGCAGGTCCATGGCAGGAAAATCGATTACATTGGGCACACTTTTGAAGCCACTGGGGGTCTTCTTAGACAGAGAGAACAAAATTGCAGCCAAATTCCTCAAACTTGAGCATCAAAAAGGGGCAAGTCTCAAATCGAGGTTGGTGCTCAGGCCTAAACGGGGGCCTAAAGAGCTTAACAAATAAATAAAGAAAATCTGAAAAGCCGAAAAACCTAATAAAATAAAGGGGAAAGGTACCAAAAATAAAAACTATAAAGAAAATGAGAGAAATTAAGGGGAAAAAAACGCACGGGAAGGCACTGAAAAAGTAACTGTTAATACGCGATGAAGAGAAATCATGAAAACATGGTCGGGCAGGAAGGCACCTTCACATATGCGGTGGGGCGCTGCAGGAATTTTCTACTTGCTGTATACGTTAGGCAGCATCCGCCCCATGCTCCATCAGATGACGTCATCCAGATATGAGAAAACTAATGGCCTGCTTGTCCTCAGATAACACAACAACCGAATACTTCAAACATATATAAAAACAGAAAGTCAGCAAACAAAGGAATTGGCCATTAGGAATCATTAAACAAGTAGGATTAAAAAAAAAAAAAAAATCAAGTCTCATCAGTAGAAAACGGCACAACCAATGCAGGTTAAGCCTGTCCAGTTGGGGCAATAGTCTTTATCTACAATACATCTGCCTTCTGCAGCCAAAGCCCCTGCAAAATATGCAGCCTGTCCCTCCTGTGATTGTGGGTAGTAGAAGGGGTGGAAATAGTTGATTATACTACTTCCTTACATCTTAATCACAATGATTCCAGGATTCTGAACCAGTCAAAACAGGCTTTTAACTCAGCTCTATATTTAGACCTTCAGGTGGGCCCTCACTCGGGACTTCTACCACAAGCAGCTTTTCTTTCTCTTTGGTCCAACGCCATAGAACCGGTGCCATCATGGGATATAAACCGATACCTGGAATAGAAGTATGTCTTCATTCCACAAAGGTCTGGAGACTTTATGCCCCTTTCTGAATCGCAGAAGTCTAAATAGAGTTCGTCTAAATAGAGTTCTTAGATCATGTCAAATCAGTGAAAAAAAATATATATATACCAAGAGGGTTTTAAGATTGTATCTCTTCATGTCTGAGGTCTCTACCTAGTGAGGCAGGCTGGAGTAATGCAGTTACTTTAAAAAATAGTGGGAACACATAGCTCTTTGGGGAGAGATGAGTTTCCTGTAAAAAATCTCTCTATATAAAACGCACCTCCAACGTTCGAATGAAGCCTCACTTACCCAACGTTCCAAAAGTGAAGGGGGTGAGATCGCTTTGTGTCTGCCCCGCCCACGCGTCAAACTTAACGTCGAGGGCAGAGCGTCAGGGAAGGAGGCGGCGCTCCTGACGTCTCTAGCCTTCCCTTCGCTGTGTTCCGCCTTCTTCTGACGTCAAGGATGACGTCAGAAGAAGGCGGAACACAGCGAAGGGAAGGCTAGACGTCGGGAGCGCCGCCTCCTTCCCTGACGCTGCGCTGCCGGAACCGCCACGGAGGTAAATTTAAAAAAATAAAAAAAAAAGATGTTGGGGGGAGAGAAGAGGGTGGGCAGTAAAGTTGAACAATGGGAGCGGGAGGGCAGGGGAGAAACGACAGCATGGATGCGAAGGGGGGGGCATGGATGCGAAGGGGGGGGGAGAAGAGGCCGGCCCAGGCTGGGACATGGGAGAAAGAGGAGCATGGATGCGAGGGGGGGGACATGGAAGGGAGAGAGGGGAATTGCTGGAAAAGGATGAATGGAGGGGACAGAGGGGCATGGATTGGGAGGGCAGGGCTCAGGGAGAGAGGGGAATTGCTGGAAAGGGATGAATGGAGGGGGCAGGTGACAGAGGAGCATGGATGGGCATGGATTGGGAGGGCAGGGCTCAGGGAGAGAGGGGAATTACTGGATAGGGATGAATGGAGGGGACAGATGGGCATGGATGGATATGGATTGCAGGGCAGGGCTCAGGGAGAGAGGGGAATTGCTGGATAGGGATGAATGGAGGGGGCAGGTGACAGAGTAGCATGGATGGGCATGGATTGGGAGGGCAGGGCTCAGGGAGAGAGGGGAATTGCTGGAAAAGGATAAATGGAGGGGGCAGGGGACAGATGGCCATGGATTGGGAGGGCAGGGCTCACACTCTCTCTCATATACAATGTCTTTCTGACTCACACTCTCACACACTCTGTCTCACACTGTATCACATTCACTCTCTATGTGCCACACAGTCACTCACACACTCGCTTGGTCTCATACACTCACTCTCACAGAGAATCTGTGTCTCACACACACTCTCTCTCTCGCACACACACACACACACTCTCTCTCACACTGTGTCTCACATACACACTTGCACACACTCTCATTCTCACACACACACACTCTCACAAACACACTCACACCCAGACTCACTCTCTCACACACACACACTCACACTTTCACTCTGTCTCTCACACAGTCACTCTCACATACACTCTCCCAAACATACACACGCCGAGGAAAACCTTGCTAGCGCCCGTTTCATTTGTGTCAGAAACGGGCCTTTTTTACTAGTAAATAAATAAAAACAGATGGTGAAGGGTTGGGTCAGACAGTGCTTCTCTGCCTCATAATTCTAGGTGTTGAGGAGTATGCATATTAATTCATAAATCCTTACTGTTAGAGAAGGTACACACAAAAAAATGAAACTGAAATATGTATACCTGATGTCTAAATTAACTGTGCCTAGACGGAATACGCTGATTAAGTTTCACAAAATGTGAGACGCATATAAGGAGTGGCGGCCTAGTGGTTAGGGTGGTGGACTTTGGTCCTACGGAACTGAGGAACTGAGTTTGATTCCCACTTCAGGCACAGGCAGCTCCTTGTGACTCTGGGCAAGTCACTTAACCCTCCATTGCCCCATGTAAGCCGCATTGAGCTTGCCATGAGTGGGAAAGCGCGGGGTACAAATGTAACAAAATAAGAGCTGGTTAGCTGGAAGAAACTGAGATTTCATTTATATAAAGTCTGAGGATGAATGGGAGAAGGGAAATATAAGAAGGTGGTGTTCTCTGTTTTACAGATATTTCTGACGGTGCCTCCAGTAAGGGGGAGGGGTTGGGATAGGACAGGACGGTTACCGTAATTTGTATCTATCGGGTTAAATGTGGTTGGATAAAATACTTTGTTATAATTTAAGAAAAATTGATAAAAACTTTAAAAAAAAAAAGAGCAGGAACACACATACCTGAACCCAGAAAGACAAATTTGATAAGGAACTTACATTTAGTTAATGCTTACGGGCCTAATAGAGATTTCAATTAATTAAAAAACAGTTCTCTATTTTAGTGAAATATGATTTCTCAAATTTGATTACTGTACACATTTCAACTCCACTCATATGTATAGCTGACTTTTTTTCTGAGTACCATCCATTTAATGTCATGTCCCCTACCTCAACGCAAGCGGCGTCCTCGGGCTGCACAGGGTCCCGTCGACATGCACACTTGACTGGCACTGCCTGAGCCATGTGTGTGTAGTCCTCTCTGGGTTTGTTCAGAGAGCGGTGGTTGCAAGCTCCTTAATTGCTTTGCTTCCATGCACCTGTTTCTGCTCTCTCTCTCTCTCTGCCTGGCTTCCAGGCTCCTTGATTGCTTTGCTTCCACCCACCTGGGCCTGCTCTTCCTCTGCCTGGCTTCCCTTGCTTCTCTCCTATTCGTCTTCCGGTTCCTCCTTCCCCTGCTCTTGTCCTATGGCTGTGCCCCTTCTCCCTGCTGATGTCAGATGCCAGCACTTTATCAGCTGAGCTCTCCCTGGACTCCATGCTTTGGCTTCTACTTTGGTAGGTGTTTCTAACTCTGCTTCTTATCTACTGGTCCCTCGTTGCTGACTTTGCCTGTACCTGGATTACCCTTCTGCCTGCCGCCTGCCTACTGACTTTCGACTGCATCTGGATTACTCTCTTGCCTTCCGCCTGCCTACTGACGTTCGCTTGTACCTGGATTACTCTCTTGCCTGCCACCTGCCTACTGACTTACACCTGTACCTGGATTACTCTCTTGCCTGCCGCCTGCCTACCGCTTGTACCTGGATTACTCTCTTGCCTGCCTCCTGCGTACTGACTGCCACTTGCACCTGGATTACTCTCTTGCCTGCCTCCTGCTTGTACCTGGATTACTCTCTTGGCCTGCTGCCTGCCTGGCTGATACATTCATCACCCCGCTTCCAGCTCTGTCCCATCCTGCAGACCGCCCACACCTAGGGGCTCAACCTCTGGGGAACGGCAGTCAGCGCAGGTGAAACCCGGGATTCTCCAGCCGCCAAGTAGAACCTGGTCTGAATATCGGGCTCAGCAGCGCTCTACTTGGTTAAAGAACTCACAAGTCTGACATTTAAGTAATAAGCTAGATAGAGCGGTATTCCTGTCAAAACTCTTGACCGTTACTGGATCATTTTAACATTACATACAGATAGAGCTGGATAATGGAAAGGCCACTGGCATCTTAACATTTCCTTGTTAAAAGATCAAGATTTCTGTGATTTGACTAGGAAGCACTGAAAGAGTTTTTGGACTTTCCATCCACCCGAACAATACTCCCCATGACTGCACTGGGAGACTTTTAAAGTAGTTTTAAGGAGTAAGATACATTGACTATACTAGTCATAACAGAACGCTAGTGAAGAAAATCACAGACTTATGTTTTCTGCTATTATCAATTGTACAGTCAGTCAGTGAAGGAATGTTGGGGGAGTACGGTAGCAAGTGTTCAGTGAAACACACTGAAGGCCGTGGCAAGCATACAAGGTGGGGGACGTCTGTTCAGAAACTGAATGAGATGATGACATTGAAGTTGTGTGTTAATCTGGTCGTGAGCCCTTGAGCCCAGGCTCTTGAGCCCAGGCCGAGGCCTAGTGTAGGGTTTTGGCCAAGGCCTAGGGTAGACCGAACAGGCCCTACGCACCACCCCAGCCACCAAGCCCCGCACACACACAACAACCAACTAGCACCACCAGAAAATGGGAGCTAGAGCATTCAGGCGGGCCTCAAGGCCTATCGGCAACCCACTCACACAGAGTCCAAGCGTGCGGGCCTCACAGCCAAACAGAAACCGAGTCATACACTGGGAAGGGGAGAAAGAACAACAAGGGGTCCCCAAAGGGACAGGAGCAGCAGCAACGCACACAGCGCTAGCTAAGAACGCAAGGGAAATGGGACTGACAGATGTTCCTATAGGAAACACAAGGCTGTGCCACCAGCAGTCAAGGATAAAGGAAGCCACACAAAAGAACACTCTAGACTGTACCATACAGCACACAAGGGAAAGTCACCCAAGAATACACAATGCTAACCTCACAAAATACAGGGATAAAGGGAACTGCTATATAGCGAAGATACATACCTGTAGCAGGTGTTCTCCGAGGACAGCAGGCTGATTGTTCTCACACTTGGGTCAACGTCCACGGCGGCCCCAGGAACGGCAATTTTTCAAGCAAACATCAACAGTTTTGCCAGAGCCTTCTGGCGCATGCGCGGCTGTCTTTCCGCCCGTCGTATAAGTGTTCCCGCTTAGTTATATCCAATAGCAAAAAACAACAAGAACAACAACTCCAAAGGGGAGGTGGACGGGTTTGTGAGAACAATCAGCCTGCTGTCCTCGGAGAACATCTGCTACAGGTATGTATCTTCGCTTTCTCCAAGGACAAGCAAGCTGCTTGTTCTCACACTTGGGGTATCCCTAGCACCGAGGCTCACTCAAAACAACAAAGAAAGCTCAATTGGGCCTCGCAACAGTGAGGACATGACAAGGATTGACCTAAAAACCAGAACATCTGAGAGTGCAGCCTGGAACAGAATAAAAATGGGCCTAGGGGGGTGGAGTTGGATTCTAAACCCCGAACAGATTCTGCAGCACTGACTGCCCAAACCGACTGTCGCGTCAGGTATCCTGCTGAAGGCAGTAGTGAGATGTGAATGTGTGGATTGATGACCATGTCGCAGCCTTGCAAATCTCTTCTATAGTGGCTGACTTCAAGTGAGCCACCGACGCTGCCATGGCTCTAACACTATGAGCCGTGACATGGCTCTCTAGAGTCAACCCAGTTTGGGCATAAGTGAAGGAAATGCAATCTGCTAGCCAATTGGAAATGGTGCGTTTCCAGACTGCAACTCCCCTTCTGTTGGGCTCAAAAGAAACAAACATTTGGGCGGACTGTCTGAAGGGGCTTATCCGCTCCACATAAAAGGCCAATGCTCTCTTGCAGTCCAACTTGTGCAACTGACGTTCAGCAGGGCGGGTATGAGGACGGGGAAAAAATGTTGGCAAGACAATTGACTGGTTCAGATGGAACTCAGACACCACCTTCAGCAAGGAGTTAGGGTGCGTGCAGAGGACTACTCTGTTGTGATGAAACTTGAGATAAGGAGCATGCACTACCAAGGCTTGAAGCTCACTGACTCTACGAGCTGAAGTAACAGCCACCAAGAAAATGACCTTCCAGGTTAAATACTTCAGATGGCAGGAATTCAGTGGCTCAAAAGGAGGCTTCATCAGCTGGGCGAGAACGACGTTGAGATCCCATGACAATCATGGAGGTTTGACAGGGGGCTTTGACAAAAGCAAACCTCTCATGAAACGAACAACTAAAGGCTGTCCAGAGATAGGCTTACCTTCTACACGATAATGAAAAGCACTAATTGCACTAAGATGAACTCTTACGGAGTTGGTCTTGAGACCAGACTCTGACAAGTGTAGAAGATATTCAAGCAGGGTCTGTGTAGGACAGGAGCGAGGATCTAGGGCTTTGCTATCACACCAGGTGGCAAACGTCCTCCATTTGAAAAAATAAGACCGCTTCGTGGAATCTTTCCTGGAAGCACGCAAAACCCGGGAGACATCCTCAGAAAGACCCAAGGAAGAGAATTCTACGCTCTCAACATCCAGGCCGTGAGAGCCAGAGGCTGGAGGTTGGGATGCAGAAGCGCCCCCTCGTTCTGAGGGTTGGAAAACACTCCAATCTCCACGGTTCTTTGGAGGACAACTCCAGAAGAGGGAACCAAATCTGAGGCGGCCAGAAGCTAGGCTCCATTGAGCTGATCTCATGTGTAGGCGTGCCATAGGAATCACATGAACTGTGGAGGCCATGTGCCCCTGAAGTCTCAACATCTACCGAGCCGTGATCAGTTGAGACGTTCGAACTATGGACACTAGGGTTGGAGGTTGTCTGCCCTTGTCTCGGGAAGATAAGCTCGAGCTGTCTTTGTGTTCAACAGAACCCCAATGAATTCCAACTTTTGAACTGGGGTGAGATGGACGAGTAATTGATTACGAACCCCAGCAGTTCTAACACCTGAATAGTCATTCGCACGGACTATAGAGCACCTGCTTCCGAGGTGCTTTTCACCAGCCAATCGTCGAGATAAGGGAACTTATCTCAACCTACACCTTCCCAACTGTAGAGGATAGGAATAGGGAGCACTCCTCTTCCCCCCCAAAAAACCTCCTAGATGAGGAGGCAATAGCAGAAAGCACCCAGTGGGAGAGAGAATCCATAGCATCATTATACTTCTTGATCTGATCAACAAAATCCTCTAGTTTTTCACCAAAATAGCTGCTTCCCCCCCCCCCCCCCCCCACGCAAGGATCATCCGCCACTCGCTGCTGGACCAAATGATCCAGGTCAGAGACGCGCAGCCATGAGAGTCTGCGCACCATTCTGGATGTTACATCAAAAGTGTCAAACGTACCCCTGGCCAGGAACTTTCGACACGCCTTCTACTGCCTGACCACTTGGCAAAAAGGCTCGACCAGCTCCGTAGGGAGTGCATCGACCAAGCTCGATAGTTGCCGTATCGAGTCCCACAAGTGTACGCTCGTGAAGAGCTGGTAAGACTGAATTATGGTGGCGAGCATAGCGGCTTGATACGTCTTCCTCCCAAAAGAATCAAGAATTCTAGCTTCTCTGCCTGGGGGCGCCAAAGCAAAGTCTCTAGTACTCCTGGCTCTCTTGAGGGCGGAGTCCACCACCATGGAATTGTGGGGTAACTGGGACCTCATCAATCCAGGTTCACCATGGATTCGATACTGGGATTCAGTTTTCTTCGGGATCACAGGGCCAGACAGAGGGGCAGACCAGTTTTGCATAAGGACTTCCTTCAGTACCTTATGCAGAGGAACTGTCACAGCCTCTTTAGGTGGAGAAGAATAATCCAGGATCCTGAGCATCTCAGCCCTGGGCTCATCCTCAATCTCTATAGGGAAAGGAATAGCCGTAGCCATTTCCCGGACAAAAGATGTAAAGGACAGACTCTCCGGTGGAGATAGTCTCCTTTCTGGCAGAGAGGAAGGATCAGAGGGAATCCCAAAGAACTCATCAGAAGAAAAGTACCTGGGATCTTCCTCTGACTCCCACGAGCGCTCCTGCTCAGTATCGGACAGAGCCTGTGTTAAGGTGCTTCGACACTGAACCTGCCTCGACGCCAAGGAACGATGTCCTCTACGGCGATGTCGAGAGGCCAACGCCTGGTCCAACTGCGGCGAAGCTCCCTCCACTGACATTGAAGGGGAGTTGTACTGGGTGGCAGGCGACGCTGATGCCACAGGCGACACCGCAGTCGGGGACCTCACCGCAGTTGAAGGGCCAGACATCGTTGTAGCAGATGGTACAGAAGGCGCAAGCACCCAAAACACCAAAGCTGACAAGGCCCGGATGCGCTCGTCAAGAGCCGCCATAGAAGGCTGCGGGGTCGATGGAGCAGGCGGTGTCAGAATCCATGGAGGCTCAGGAGCAGGCACCGGGCTGCTAGGAGACCGACGCATCAGCACCTCCTATATCGAGGGGAAGCGATCCTCTCGGCGCCGACGCTTCTTGGTTGCCGACTCTCTCGACGCCCCGGAGCTCCCGGTACCGTGTGTCAAAGGAGAATGACGACGATGCTTCTTTGCCTTCACTCGACGCCCATCATCGAGACTCCTCGGTACCGATGAGGACGTGGAATCCTCATGTTTCCTCAGGGCCAGATCCGACGAAGGTCAGTCCCAGGAGGCCTGCATAACAGGAGACCTCGAGGCAGGTGGAGACCCACTCGACGCCTCACTGCTCCCAGCACGAGTTGGTCTCTCAGCAGCCATTACTTCTCTTCCCGACGTCGATGCTCCTTTCGATGTCGACGCCTTCGGTACCGATATCGATGTCAACATCGAAGGACCGGACCGAGCCCCAAAAAGCTTCTCTCGTTGGGCTTCTCGAGACGCTTGGGTCTGTTTCTTCATACAAAGACACAGACTACAAGCAGCTGGGCTATGGTCGGGCCCAAGGCACTGGATACACCAAGCATAGGTATCGGTACCTGAGATGGTCCGGTTGCACCGAGTACAACGTTTGAAGCCGCTGGGTGTGTTAGATGACATGGAAGGGAAAACAGCTTCGGCGAAATCAAAAGACGCGATTGTGCCTGTTAAAGAAAAGGGGCACAAAAAAAAATGAGGGAATAACCCAACCGCATCGAAAAAACAAAGGAAACTTTTAAAAAGGGACAAAACTAAAAATACACTACAGGCGCTCTTTTTTTTTTTTTTAATAAGATAAATAAAGAAAAAAATAGGAGAAAATAGCAATTACTCACGAAGACTTTTCCCTGAGCCTGAGAGGAGCACAAAAAAAATCCTACTGCATCTCAACACGGAGAAAAGAAAACTGAGGAGGCACGCTCACGCGATGGGCGGGAAGTCGTCTGCCCATGCGTGCCAGAAGACTCTGGCAAAACTTTGTTTTTATTTTGCTTGCAAAATGCCGATTCCTGGGCCGATGCGGACGTCGACCCACATGTGAGAACAAGCAACCTGTTTGTCCTCGGAGAACAATTTCTTCATGTCAAACTGCAGTTGCATATAAGAGCCAATTGAACAGGAGGCTTCTCCTTGTTTTAACTGCTCTTATGAAGTTGCCATTTGTACCCTACATGGAAGGTGCTCTTCCTACCAGTTCTCATCTCTGTTTAAAAAAAAAAGTGACTGAAATCCAAGCACCTGAGACTTATGAGCCACAGTCTCATCACAGCAAAGTAGTTCTACAAACTCATCCCAAAAATTTCCCTGAGATAGTAACACCTTTTTGCATCACTGAGAAATAATGGATTCCTACAACCTTGTTAGAAAGCTCCTAAAAATCCACTCTAGACTGTAAATGGGCTCTCTCCCACTCATCTGAAAATGAATAAGCAAGTCTACACAGCTTTTTGTCTCTTTTGACCCCAATACAGCTGGCATACCATTTATTGAAAGAGCTCCATCAAACTGGTTAGCATTCTGCATAAAATGCTGTTATGAACATGCAGATATTCCTTAGAACATCAAAGCACAGTCTCAGCAAAGTAGAGATACCACATCCACAGTGGCTCTCCTTAAACCCACCTTGATGGGTACAATCTGTAAAACAGCAACCTAGTTTTCACTTCTACTTTTTATTTTGCATTACTGCTTGGACCAGGCTACAATGATGGCAAGATGTTGGCCAATCTGCTTGGGTAATGTTGCAACTTTCACATTCTTTTTTTATGCGGGCTACTTCAAATTTTGAGACATTACATAAAGACATAGGCAAGCTTGGGAGTCACCCCCTTGTGTGCTTGACTCAGTCCTACTTGTCAACAGACTAAAGCACTGTTGCTTAGCCGTTACAGATGTTTTCCGTAGACAGGACTGATCAGATATACCATCTCTCTAAACCTCCAAGAGTTGCCTAAATATTTTGAGCTTTGGACCTGAGAAAACTCTTGCATGTAAAAAGGTGCATGCACACTAAGAACTTTACACTAAGTTCAGAACTCCAGAAGAACTGTTCCTTCCTGCAACATCACCCACTTTTGTGCCCGATTCAATCCTGTTTTTTGATGGAAAATGCACCTTACAGTTAACATAGAGATTGTTACTGTGCATTAATTGCTAACAAGAGAGCTAAGGTGATGCAATTAATGCCACAGGAAGATGTGCAGTTAACTGCATCATGTTATCTGCAATACAGTTAACGTGCTTAATGAGTTTTACTCTGCATCAACTGACTGAGAAATTAAAAGAGGTTTACAGTTAACATAACATTTTGGCACTTAACATGCAGGAAGTGCAAAATATGAAATAGGATTCTAAAGGGAGGAACTGCACAGATTAAGGACAATCATCTCTCTATATAAAACGCACCTCCAACGTTCTAATGAAGCCTCTGTTAGTTAGCCAACATTCTAAGTGAAGGGGGGTGAGATCGCATTGTGTCTGCCCCGCCCACGCGTCAAACGTGATGACGTCGAGGGCGGAGCAATGACACTCAACCAATCGCAACGCTCGGCAGCGAAGCGTCAGGAAGGAGGCGACGCTCTCGACGTCTAGCCTTCCCTTCGCTGTGTTCCGCCTTCTTCTGACGTCAAGGATGACGTCAAAAGAAGGCGGAACACAGCGAAGGGAAACCTAGACGTCGAGAGGCTGAGCGCCGCCTCCTTCCCTGACGCTTCGCTGCCGGAACAGCCACGGAGGTAAATTTCAAAACAAGACAAAAAAAAAAACAAAACCATGTTGGGGGGAGAGAAGAGGGTGGCCACTAAAGTACAACAATGGGAGCGGGAGGGCAGGGGAGAAACGACAGCATGGATGCGAAGGGGGGGGGGAGAAGAGGGCGGGCCAGGCTGGGACATGGGAGAGAGAGGAGCATGGATGCAAGGGGGGGTCATGGAAGGGAGACAGGGGACTTGCTGGAAAAGTATGAATGGAGGCGGCAGGGGACAGAGGAGCATGGATGGGCATGGATTGGGAGGGCAGGGCTCAGGGAGAGAGGGCAATTGCTGGAAAGGGATGAATGGAGGGGGCAGGGGACAGAGGAGCATGGATGGGCATGGATTGGGAGGGCAGGACTCAGGGAGAGAGGGAAATTGCTGGATAGGGATGAATAGAGGGGACAGATGGGCATGGATGGATATGGATTGCACGGCAGGCCTCAGGGAGAGAGGGCAATTGCTGGATAGGGAAAATGAAGGGGCCAGGTGACAGATGGGCATGGATTGGAAGGGCAGGACTCAGGGAGAGGGGAATTGCTGGATAGGGATGAATGGAGGGAACAGATGGGCATGGATGGATATGGATTGCAGGGCAGGCCTCAGGCAGAGAGGGGAAATGCTGGATAGGGAAAAATGGAGGGGCTAGGTGACAGATGAGCATGGATGGGCATGGATTGGAAGGGCAGGACTCAGGGAGAGGGGAATTGCTGGATAGGGATGAATGGAGGGGACAGATGGCCATGGATGGATATGGATTGCAGGGCAGGCCTCAGGCAGAGAGGGGAAATGCTGGATAGGGAAAAATGGAGGGGCCAGGTGACAAAGGAGCATGGATGGGCATGGATTGGAAGGGCAGGACTCAGGGAGAGGGGTATTGCTGGATAGGGATGAATGGAGGGGACAGATGGCCATGGATGCATATGGATTGCAGGGCAGGCCTCAGGGAGACAGCGGAAATGCTGGATAGGGATGAATGGAGGGGCCAGGTGACAGAGGAGCATGGATTGGACTCACACTTTCACTCTGACTCTCAAACACTCACTCTCACATACACTCTCCCAAACATACACACTCCGAGGAAAACCTTGCTAGCACCCGTTTCATTTGTGTCAGAAACGGGCCTTTTTTACTAGTTATATATAAACTAGTAAAAAAGGCCCATTTCTCAAAAAAATGAAACAGGCGCTAGCAAGGCTATCTTGTAAAGGTGATTATGTTTTTAAGGCTCTCGTCAAAGCAATTTCTCCTCTCTCCCCTGCCCTCCCCTCCGTATCCCACAATTCTGACCTCCCATCCATGTGCAGCGATTCTCCTGTGACCTGCCGTCCCCTCCGTGTCCCGCGATTCTGGCCTCCCCTCCATTTCCAGCGATCCTCCTCTGCCCTGCTGTCCCCTCTGTGTCCCGCGATTCTGGCCTCCCCTCCATGTCCGGCGATTCTCCTCTGCACTGCCCTCCCCTTGGTGTCACTTGATTCTGGCCTCCCCTCCATGTCCGGCGATTCTCCTCTGCACTGCCCTCCCCTTGGTGTCACTTGATTCTGGCCTCCCCTCCATGTTCAACGATTCTCCTCTGCCCTGCCCTCCCCTCCATATCCAGCGATTCTTCTCTGCCCTGCCCGCCCCTCTGTGTCCCGCGATTCTGACCTCCCCTCCATGTTCAGTGATTCTCCTCTGCCCTCCCCCCTCCATATCCAGCGATTATCTTCTACCCTGCCCCACAATCCGTGTCCCACGATTCTCTCCTCTCCTCCCATCCCATGCATGTCCATCGATTCTCCTCTGCCCTTGCCTCCCCCCTCTATGTCCAGCGATTCCCTTGCCTCCCCTCTATGTCCAGCGATTCTCCTCTGCCCTGCCCTCCCTTCCGTGTCCCGTGAATCTCCCCTCACCTCTCATCCCCTCCATGTCCAGTGATTCTCCTCTGCCCTGCCCTCCCATCAGTGTCCAGCGATTCTCTCCTCCCCTCCATGTCCAGCGTTCCGTTGCCTTCACTTGTCTTGCTTGCATTTGTAACATCCTGACATCAGCTCGCCTCCTGCGTTCCCTTCCCTCTCACTGTTCCGCCCTCTGACATAATTTTGTCTTTACACAAGAGCGGGACAGTGAGAGGGAAGGGAACGTTGGAGGCTTGCTGACGTCAGGATGTTACGAACCCAGACAGACAGACAGCCATGGAACGTTGACGATACAAATTATTACATTAGATATCATAATCGCTTACCACATAAGAATTAGATTTTGGAAACATCCATTTTACAATTTACAAATAAGGTCATTCTTCATGAAGTCTTTTGATAGAAGGAACCTGACTTTTGACATCACTGGAAACCATATATAGGAGCCATCTCTGACCAGTGATATTAGAAGCTAAGTTCTGACTAAATACTACTTAAAGCTGTATGCAAAGGAACACAAAATTAAATGATTGTTATTTTTTACAAGCAGACATCACTTTCAAAATCACATCCTTATAACATTATAGGGATTATTTATAGTAAAAGTAAAAATAATATATTATAATCATCAATAAATAAATAAAAAGTACACCAGGGCCCTTGAATAGAGTAATGACTAAGATTAGCTGATGTATTCTATTTCTCAACACCTTTATTTGGTAAAACGTATTAAGCAGTTGGTTTGGATTGAAGACAACAACAGTTCAAACCCCATCTAACAACCTAAGTTTGGGCAATTGTATGTTCGTGGTGATCAAGAAAAATAAATTAAATTTCAATGGCATTTCAGCTAGTTATGATCCCCAGATAAAGAAATCCTCCGCTGATCACAAAAAGAAGACAAATCAAAGCAAATTAGTCACTCGGCAACTGTGAAGAGAGTATCTGACATGCTGCTATTGAGGTTTATAGTATAAACTTTATACTCACTCTTGCGTTTTCCAATATCCCTGTTGGATGTAGCAGCTTCATGTAGAAGAACCATTCCCAAAGTAACTCCACCATCTGAGAAAACTGTTTAAGGTTCATCTGTAGACATGTCCCCCAACATTCAACCCCAGGCACAGATTCACAAACATGTTAGAAATGTAGATGAATGCACCCATTTGCTAAACCATGAAAAACAAAACTATCCCATTAACCAAGCTAGTCACATGCTCTTCAGATGTCTGGTTTAAAAAGATAATTTACATTATTATTTAATTTTTTGTTATGATTGCCCCTAGTAAACAAATTAAGGGTTCAACTTACAGATCCACCCTATTTCTGTGTTTCTCATTCCAAGCAAAGATCCTCCTCCACCCTCACCCATCTGATTTAATTCTTCTCAACCACGGCCTTGCTGTTTTAAAGCCAAACCTCTACCACTAAGGATGCCATTTTGAAGAAGGTGCCAGCAGGGCAGGAATGACTTGGGATCGCTCCTGCTCTATGACCACTAGATCACCACAGACTACAGCTCTGAGGCCCAATGCTCCCGGGCTGCTGGAATAATGCTGCTTATGAGGTGGCTCACAAGCAACGTTATTAATTTGGCACAGGAGTCAGCAACCTTAGGGACTGTTATACCACAGATTGCAGACTCCTGTGGTAAATCAAGGTGCGGCAAAAGCTCACTTTTTACTGCACCTTAATAACTGTCCCCCCCCCCCCCCCCCCCCAAGTTTTCCTGAAAACCAGAACTGAACAAATCCTATATAATAAAACGCACCTCCAACATTCTGAAGCTGATTGCAAGGCTGAGGCATTCCTGCTCTCTATATCCATCTCCTGAATTGACATCACGTACTTCTGGGTTCGTCACAAGCAGAAGTGACCAACCACACGAGGTTTCTCGGCTTCAGAATGTTGGAGGTGCATTCTATTAAATAGGATCGGTCAGTTCCTTGAAGCACAGCCAGAGCTCAGCGTCCTGCACAGTAACGCTCAGACACCAGAGAGAGAGAGGGGGGGGCCTGACACCAGAGGGGGGGGGGTATCTCTGTCACACACACACTCTCTCTCTCTCTCTCACAGTCAATGTCCTTCTCACTCTCACACACACTATGTCTCACACTGTATCACATTCACTCTCTATGTGTCACACAGAGGCATATTTTCAAAGCACTTAGCCTTCCAAAGTTCCATAGAAACCTATGGAACTTTGGAAGGCTAAGTGCTTTGAAAATATGCCTCACAGTCACTCACACACTCTCTTGGTCTCATACACTCAGTCTCACAGAGAGTCTGTGTCTCACACACTCTCTCTCTCTCGCACACACTGTATCTGTGTGAAACACACTCTCTCTCTTGCACACACTGTATCTGTGTGAAACACTCTCTCTCTCACACTGTCTCACATACGCACTTGCACACATGCTCATTCTCACACACACACTCTCTCTCAGACACACTCACACTTGCACATTCACTCTCTCTCTCACACACAGTCACTCTCACACACACTCTCTCAAACATACACACTCAGAGAAAAACCTTGCTAGTGCCTATTTCGTGTCAGAAATGGGCCTTTTTTACTAGTAACAAATAAGGGAAGAGAGTAAAACCAGGTGAACAAGCATATGCAATTTCTTAAAAAGGATATTGAACAATAGAACAATGTGGGTTTCAGCCACAAACTGTGCCTGACTACTTCCATGGATATAGTTCTGCAAAAAAAAATTTTTAAAAGAGTCATGAGGCGATTCAAATATTTAAAAAGAATAAAATAAACTGGAAACATCCCAAAATAAGAGAAAAAAATAAAATGGAAACATCCCAAAATAAGAGAAAAAAATAAAATGAAGAAGAAATGCAAAGCAAACAAGTGGGGAAAGTATGCGGAGCGTGGCACAAGTAATTCTTTCCAAATCTGCTATGTGGGTGAATGTATGTCTGTTGCCTGTAGGTTGATGGCTGTGGGGGTATTGTGCGTGTCAGCTGTGGTTGTGTGTTTGTGTCAGTGCAGCCCTTTGTCTGGGAGTGTTAAGGTATATATGTTGTAAATGCTTGGTTTCTGGGGTGGTGGAACAGTTGTGGGGAATAGTTTCTGAGAGCTGAGTACTTTTTAGGATGGAGTAGTTTGCAGGGCATAATTTTTTGGGTTGGGGGCATTTTTTGGAGTGGTGGGACAGGTGCAGATAGTAGTAGAAAACAGAGAGAAGCAGTTTGAAAGGAGGATTTATTTAACTACAAGAACTTAAATGTTGCTATACTGGGACAGACTGAAGGTCCATCAAGCCCAGGATCCTGTTTCCAACAGTGGCCAATCCAGGTTACAAGCACCTGGCAAGATCCCAAAACAGTACAATGCATTTTATGCTGCTTATCCTAGAAATAAGCACTGGATTTTCCCCAAGTCCATCTTAATAATGGCTTATGGACTTTTCTATTAGGAAGATATCCAAACCTTTTTTAAACCCCGCTAACTGCTTTTACTAAAATCTCCAGCAACAAATTCCAGATTTTAATTGCACATTATGTGAAGAAATATTTGTTTTAAATTTACTTTTTTATAGCTTCATTGTGTGCCCCCTAGTCCTAGTATTTTTGGAAACAGTAAGCAAGTGATTCATGTCTACCTGTTCCACTCCACTCATTATTTTATAGACCTCTACCATATCTCCCCTCAGCAGTCTTTTCTCCAAGTTGAAGAGCCCTAGCGGCTTTAGCCTTTCCTCATAGGGAAGTCGTCCCATCCCCTTTATCATTTGCCATTTGGATGCTCTGTCTCCCAGTCTCGTAATTTCTCACAAACCTCTTGCGCTTTGACAAGTTTGAATAACTTTAGTGTCGTCAGCAAATTTAATGACCTCACCGGTTACTCCCATCTCTAGATCATTTATAAATATGTTAAAAAGCAGCGGTTCCAGCACAGACCCTTGGGGAACCCCACTATCTACCCTTCTCCATTGAGAATACTGACCATTTAACCCTACTCTCTGTTTTACATCTTTTAACCAGTTTTTAATCCACAATAGGACACTACCTCCTATCCCATGACTCTCTAATTTCCTCTGGAGTCTTTCATGAGGTACTTTGTCAAATGCCTTTTGAAAATCCAGATACACAACATCAACCAGCTCACCTTTATCCACATGTTTTGTTCACATCTTCAAAGAAATGTAATAGATTGGTGAGGCAAGACTTCCCTTCATGTTGGCTTTGTCCCATTAATCCATGCTTTTGAATAAGCTCCGTAATTTTGTTCTTTATAATAGTCTCTACCAGGTATATTGCCCGGCATCAATATCAGGCTCACCAGTCTATAATTTCCCAGATCACCTCTGGAACTTAAAAATAAAATAAAAATCGGCATTATATTGGCCACCCTCCAATCTTCCGGTACCATGCTTGATTTTAAAGATAAATTATATATTACTAACAATAGTTCTGCAAGTTCATTTTTCAATTCTATCAGTACTCTGGGGACGAATACCATCATCCGGTTCAGGCAATTTGCTACTCTTCAATTTGTCAAATTGCATCATTACATCTTCCAGGTTTATAAATATTCCATTCAGTTTCTCTGACTTATCTGCTTTGAATACCATTTCTGGCACCGGTATAGCTCCCAAATCTTCCTCGGTGAAGACCAAAGCAAAGAATTAATTTAATCTCTCCGCTATGGCTTTGTCTTCCAAGTGCCCCTTTTACCTCTCTGTCATCCAGTGATCCAACTGATTCTTTTGTCAGCTTCTTGCTTCTAAAATAACTACAAAAGTTTTTACTATGTGTATTTGCCGCCCCTCAGAAAAAGAGATCGAATACAGCACCCCATTGATTCTAGTAGGTCTTGAGAAGTCTCCACTAAGCAGATCTGTTTTTGGGGTCCACTGCTACTGTTTCCACTTGATATGGTTATATTTTGAGGTTTAGGGTGGGAAAGGTGTTTTAGTTCTCTTTCTCGGTATCTGTGAGAAAGTGGAATGAGTTGGAGGTGTCTTTTTTGTTCATAAGTAAATGTTTTATTAGGTTTTTGCAATTAACAACACATCACCATTCAGTTTTGGATGTAAGCGTTATACTCTAATGTATTTTCATATTTTACTGTATATACTATTAAATGTTTCAGGTTTTTTTTTTATGAAATTGTATATTGTATATTAACGAGAGCCTTGAATCAAATAGATTGAAAATTCTGCAGGAAACAAAACACTCCTTGGAATCACTGTGGATTGAAATTCCATGTGCAAAGGGGAAAAGGATAGTGATAGGAGTGTACTACCGTCCGCCTGGCCAGGACGAACAGACGGATGCGGAAATGTTAAAGGAAATCAGGGACGCAAACAAACTGGGCAACACAATAATAATGGGGGATTTCAATTACCCGCATATAGACTGGGTTAATGTAACATCTGTACACGCAAGGGACATAGGATTTCTTGATGAAATCAAGGACAGCTTCATGGAACAGCTAGTTCAGGAGCCGACAAGAGAAGGAAAAATACTAGACTTAGTCCTTAGTGGTGCTCATGATCTAGTGCAGGGGGTAACGATACGAGGGCCGCTTGATAACAGTGATCATAATATGATCGGTTTTGATATTGGCATTGAAGGAAGTGAAACTAGGAAATCAAGTACGCTAGCGTTTAACTATAGAAAAGGTGATTACGACAAAATGAGAAAAATGGTGAAAAAAAGACTGAAAGGAGCAGCTCGCAGAGTAAAAAACTTGCATCAGGCGTGGATGCTGTTTAAAAACACCATCCTGGAGGTTCAGGACAAATATATTCCACGTATTAGAAAAAAGGGAAAAAAGACTAAACGTCAGCCGGCGTGGCTAAACAGTAAGATAAAGGAAATCATTAGAGCCAAAAAACAATCCTTCAGAAAGTGGAGAAGAGAACCAACTGAAAGTAACAGGATAGATCATAAGGAATGCCAAGCCAAATGCAAAGCGGAGATAAGGAGGGCAAAAAAGGACTTTGAGAAGAAATTAGCGTTGGAAGCAAAAATACATAGTAAAAATTTTTTTAGATACATTAAAAGCAGGAAACCGGCCAAAGAG
Source organism: Microcaecilia unicolor (assembly GCF_901765095.1). Taxonomy (NCBI): domain Eukaryota; kingdom Metazoa; phylum Chordata; class Amphibia; order Gymnophiona; family Siphonopidae; genus Microcaecilia; species Microcaecilia unicolor. The sequence continues at coordinate 16,012,651 of NC_044037.1, forward strand.
TCGGTTGGGCCGCTGGACGAAAATGGTGTTAAAGGGGCGATCAAGGAGGACAAAGCCGTAGCGGAGAAATTAAATGAATTCTTTGCTTCGGTCTTCACCGAGGAGGATTTGGGGGGGACACCGGTGCCGGAAAGAATATTTGAAGCGGGGGAGTCGGAGAAACTAAACAAATTCTCTGTAACCTTGGAGGATGTAATGGGTCAGTTCAGCAAGCTGAAGAGTAGTAAATCACCGGGACCTGATGGTATTCATCCCAGAGTATTAATAGAACTAAAAAATGAACTTGCGGAGCTACTGTTAGAAATATGCAATCTGTCCCTAAAATCGAGTGTAGTACCGGAAGACTGGAGGGTAGCCAATGTTACTCCGATTTTTAAGAAGGGTTCCAGAGGAGATCCGGGAAATTATAGACCGGTGAGTCTGACGTCGGTGCCGGGCAAGATGGTGGAGGCTATTATTAAGAATAAAATTGCAGAGCATATACAAAAACATGGACTGATGAGACAAAGTCAGCACGGATTTAGTGAAGGGAAGTCTTGCCTCACCAATCTAATGCATTTTTTTGAGGGGGTAAGCAAACATGTGGACAATGGGGAGCCGGTTGATATTGTATATCTGGATTTTCAGAAGGCGTTTGACAAAGTGCCGCACGAAAGACTCCTGAAGAAATTGCAGAGTCATGGAATCGGAGGTAGGGTATTATTATGGATTAAGAACTGGTTGAAAGATAGGAAGCAGAGAGTAGGATTGCGTGGCCAGTATTCTCAGTGGAGGAGGGTAGTTAGTGGGGTCCCGCAGGGGTCTGTGCTGGGTCCGTTGCTTTTTAATGTATTTATAAATGACCTAGAGATGGGAATAACTAGTGAGGTAATTAAATTCGCCGATGACACAAAATTATTCAGGGTCGTCAAGTCGCAGGAGGAATGTGAACGATTACAGGAGGACCTTGCGAGACTGGGAGAATGGGCGTGCAAGTGGCAGATGAAGTTCAATGTTGACAAGTGCAAAGTGATGCATGTGGGTAAGAGGAACCCGAATTATAGCTACGTCTTGCAAGGTTCCGCGTTAGGAGTTACGGATCAAGAAAGGGATCTGGGTGTCGTCGTCGATGATACGCTGAAACCTTCTGCTCAGTGTGCTGCTGCGGCTAGGAAAGCGAATAGAATGTTGGGTGTTATTAGGAAGGGTATGGAGTCCAGGTGTGCGGATGTTATAATGCCGTTGTATCGCTCCATGGTGCGACCGCACCTGGAGTATTGTGTTCAGTACTGGTCTCCGTATCTCAAAAAAGATATAGTAGAATTGGAAAAGGTACAGCGAAGGGCGACGAAAATGATAGTGGGGATGGGACGACTTTCCTATGAAGAGAGGCTGAGAAGGCTAGGGCTTTTCAGCTTGGAGAAGAGACGGCTGAGGGGAGATATGATAGAAGTGTATAAAATAATGAGTGGAATGGATCGGGTGGATGTGAAGCGACTGTTCACGCTATCCAAAAATAATAGGACTAGAGGGCATGAGTTGAAGCTACAGTGTGGTAAATTTAAAACGAATCGGAGAAAATTTTTCTTCACCCAACGTGTAATTAGACTCTGGAATTCGTTGCCGGAGAACGTGGTACGGGCGGTTAGCTTGACGGAGTTTAAAAAGGGGTTAGATAGATTCCTAAAGGACAAGTCCATAGACCGCTATTAAATGGACTTGGAAAAATTCCGCATTTTTAGGTATAACTTGTCTGGAATGTTTTTACGTTTGGGGAGCGTGCCAGGTGCCCTTGACCTGGATTGGCCACTGTCGGTGACAGGATGCTGGGCTAGATGGACCTTTGGTCTTTCCCAGTATGGCACTACTTATGTACTTATGTACTTATGTAAAGCAGGATATAAATGTAAAATAGCAATATATGTCTGTATATGTCACCAAATGCAAGGAACAAACACACACTGACAGGTGGGATGTTAATGTAGTTGCATGTTTATGATTTAATGGAAAATAAAACAATTTAAAATAAATATAAAAATAAACAAAACATTTCCTCTGCTGAAAATATTCATGTTTTAGTATTTTTGAGAAACTAAATCTGTCATTTTCCAAGTTCTCTGGAGTTAGTAAAACCTTATTAACCACCAGTATGGTTCTTACCACTTGTCCTGAATGCGGATTCTTATGGGCATACGGTGGTCCTCTGATGTGATTCCACATCTGGCCAGATGTCATTGCCAAAACAAAACACTGTGAAGAAAAAAGGGGGGGGGGGGATACATGTAACCAGCAGATTTTACCTACTACTTAGCAAAGCAGAGAGTTATTCATACACACAGCTGAAGTAAGGGAGATCACCTTCCTTAACTGCCAGACTGAAATGCTTTAACAATATAAGAGGGTCACTTGCTGTTCGAGCAGATAAAAAGCCAACCGTAGCACGAAGCAGCAGCTTTCATGTTATTTTACAGAAGGAATTTTGCATGATGGGTAATTCCAAACATATCTAGAAGTCCAGTGTCAATTCTGTATTTACTACTGATTATCTATATATATAAAACTCACCCTCAACGTTCTATTGTCTGACGTCACTGAAGCCAAGGTTCGTAAGTTCGAAGCTCTGAAGCCACGAAAAACAGTCTCGGGGCCCCGCCCTCGCGTCAAACGTTATGACGTTGAGGGCGGAGCAATTCACTCACATTGACGGCGGCCAGGGCGGCGCAATTGCGTCACTGACGACGAAGGTGCGTTACGTGGGGGGGGGGGCAGCAGAGTCACACATCGACGGCGACCACGCTGCCAATGCCATCACTAACAACGAAGATGCGTTGGGTGGGGGGGCCAGAGGAAAGCCTTGCTAGCACCCGTTTCATTGGCTCCAGAAACGGGCCTTTTTTTACTAGTGGAATATAAAGGACAACCTGTACTACTGACCACGGATGTGTGAAGACAGTTTAGTTCTTGCTCTGTAAAGCTAGGATGACTTGCCATGTTACTGACAAATAAAAAAAGACATGGACATGAAGGCTGTTATGGATAACTTTAGTATGCTAAATAGAGACAAGGTGAACAAAACAAATAAGTAAATATATCTAGATGCACGTACACACAGATCATAGGTCTTATCTTGAAGTTATGTCATTCATACGTTATGTTTTTACATTCTGTTACTTTTTTGGCAAAATTCACAAGGTAGAAAAGGGAGAAATCACCATTAAATATATGCTTTCTTTGTATAAATTATACTAACACATTCTTCTACCCCTTTTGATTTCATTTGTCATATTAAAAGGTTGCTGTCTGGGGGAGGTCACGTGACGCTATATGAGGGACAGGATGCAAATTGTATCTTCTCCTGCTGCCTCTTCTAAAATCCCGACTTTGCAACTGAACTAAGCCCCCTGTGTAATAAAGTTTGGAAGGAGTATGATTCCTACCATTGCTGCTTTGGTATGACTACATCTTTATCCAGGCATGGCATTGAAACCCCCAAGGAAAGACAAAGATCGGGCCCGGGAGATGGAGGACAAGATGGCAGCACCCCAGCGCCCCGCAAGTCCAACAATCAGCTCAGCATGGGTTGCAGAGGTGGTGGCAGAGGTACTACCCTTACAGAGCCTATGATCAATAAACAATTCTTGCCAATCGAGGAAAAGTTGGGAAAGGTTCAGGGCAAGCCTGAAGAGCTGGGTCAAGATTTCACACTATTCCAGCTTCGGTTCAGTGAATTAGACAACCGAGTGACAGTGGTAGAGATTGCGCAGGCTCAAATGCAAACACACTAATGGCTTGTCGAGAAAAATTGAAGGAGAATCGCTCCAGAAGAACCAATCTACACTTAGTGGGGCTGCCCGAGTCCATCCTTGAAAAAGAACTGCTCGAGTATTTGGAGGCCTGGTTTCCTCGGGAATTACACCTCCAAGATCACTTTGGCCCATTCCGGGTTAAAAGAGCTCACAGAGTGGGATCTCAGCAATTGATCAGTACAAAGCCATGAGTGGTGATCCTTAAGATTTTAAATTATGCACGCACAGTGGCGATATCATATGAAAATAAAAAATGTTATGCTTTCAAGACTACTACACAGGGATGTCCTCCAAGCAGCACAGATTTGTGCCAGTGTGCTCACAGCTTTTCGACCAAAAGATCAGGTTTGCATTGTTGTACCCTGCCCGCCTGCAAGTGTCTCACAAAGGCCATACTCAATTTTTTTGAAACAGTAGAGGCAGCCCGTGAGTTTGTCACACGGATGGACGGTGGTGGTAGAAGCGCGAGTGGTGACAGTGTAAGACACCCTTCTAGCCCGAGACAGTGACAGTAAGGTGGACTCAGTTGGGAACTATCCTAGCAGATATTTGACTACTTGAATACATGTTACAAACTGTGTACAGCTAAACAAGCAGATTGGAATCTCTGGGATTACTGTTTGGACCCGGACCCCAAGGACAGTGCCAGAAATTTGCTTTGCATATTCGTCTGAGACAATACTGGCTCTACTGTGGATCCAATGGGCAGAGAATTGCTTAACATTGATACACTTAATGATTGGAGGATGGATGTACAGCATCTTTTCATGTCCATCTCCTTTCTTCCACATATTGGAAGATTTTGAGCAAGAAGATCAGAGAGTGCACTGATTATTGCAGGATACATTAGTTCCCATTCTACTGGAGTATTTTTTGTTCAACAAAATCCGAGTTGCTTGATTGACTAACCTCGTTTTTTTTTTTTTTAATTGATGTTCTTTGTTTCAACACTTTACTGTGTGGAGGGGATTGAATAATAGGTATGGGTCAGAAGGGAAGGAATTGTCATAGCAAGGGGGGGGCCTAGATATAGGAGTCTTTGGAAGGGATAGGCATTTTACATGATGGTTCCTATTTTGAGGACTACTGAGAAGGGCGTTTAGGATTTTAGGATAGGGAGGTTTTAGCAGGGAATACGGGGTGGGGGTGGATTTGAATAGTAGGGGTTCAGGGGAGTGGGAGAGGGCTGGAATTGTGTAATTGCATGGCTGACTCCTGGTGTGCTCTACGAGTACAACCAGAGGCGTAGCCAGGTTTTGATGTCAAGGGGAGCAGACTTTTGTAAAGTAGGCACCAGTTGGTGTTGGCTACGCAGCAGTGCCGGAGTTGTCGCTCAGGTGAGGTAGCTGTGGCAATGATTTAACACAGGCTGCCTCTGCTGCGTCCCACCTTTGAGGAAAACAGGAAGTTACAACAGGAGGCAGGATGCAGCAGAGGTCCTACAACCAGCCAGAGCTGGCATCCTGTCTTCTTAACTACAAGTAAAAATACTCAAATTGTGACCATCACCTCAGGGACAGCACAACCACTCCTTCCACCACTAGATACTTTTTAAAATCAGATGGTCTTTTGTTTGGTGACTCTACAGGATATGGAGACCACTAGTCCTGAGCAGTTTTACTTTTGGTAACAAGGGCCGCCAACCCCAGAGCCTATTTCAAAAAGGCCAGACACTTTGTGAAATAACACAAAATCCTGCAAAAAGACACTCAAAACCTATACTGAAAACTTACACCATAACAGCCCTACTCCACCTATGAAAAGACAGTGACAAATATTATATTGGTCCCTAGGTGGGAAACTGGAACAAGCTGGACTGTTACAGATTCTTCCATAGACAATACATGCTTGCACAGGGGTGGGCAACCCAGTCAAGTTGTCAGGATTTCCCCAATGAATATGCATGAGATCATTCATTGGGGAAATCCTGAAAACCCAACTGGGTTGAGGCCCTCGAGGACAGAGGTTGCCCACCTCTGTGTTAGCAAAATCCTTCACCTCAGAATACGGAAAGCCTCTCACCTGATACAAAATAGGAGACCACAAAAAACATGCATGAGTCAGTCTTCTCCCAAATTCTTTTCCAGGTTGGCTTTTCCAATTCTTCTCCCTCTTGTCTTCTATCTTTCCTTTTGTCTGGCACTGATCTTTCATTTTGTTTTCTTCCCCCGACTTTTCTCTTCTCTGCGTTTATATCCACCCATTTGATTTTACTCTCATTCTCTCACTTTCTAGTTCTTAGTCTGCTTTTCATAGATTTGTCTCATCTCCCTCATTCCCTCTCTAGCACTCCCTTGCCCCTCTGTATCTCTCCTTCCTCAGACTCCTATCTCCCCCCCCCCCCAACTTTCACCCACTTCCTTACTCACTCATTCCCATCCCCCAGACTCACCCTCTTGTCCCTCTTCTATCCTCCACAGCCTCTAAATTCTCACCAGCTTCAGCTCCATCCCTGTCTCTCCAGGCCATACTTCCATCTCTTAGCCTATACCCCATGTCCTAATACTACCTTTTCTCCATCTTTTAACCCCATTTCTGCCCTCACTCAACCCCTTCCTCACATACTGGTAACCATAAAATGATTTGACTATCAATGTTTTTAACAGGTTGCCTTATGGCCACCAGGTTTCAGATTTGCTGCCTTTTATCTCCTCTCTCTCTCCATCTGCCTGCAGGACTCCCTCCATTCCCATAGCTATCCAAGATCTCATCTGTCTCTCTCTCGTGCCCCCATCCACTCCAATGTCTCTTTCACCCCCTCACCATCTATCTATTCCCTATCACATCACCCTTCTGTCTCTCATCTCCTAGCATCCAGTTTTACCTTGTCTCTCTCCTCTTCCCCTCTATCCTGTTTTGCCTGTCTCTCCAGTCTCTCTCTCTTTTTTTCCCTGTTCATCATGCAACATCATCCCATGCCCTATCCTCAATCAGGCCAGAACACACTCTCTCTCTCCCATGCAGGGCTCCCCTCCCCTCAGCCATCCAAGATCTCTTCTGTCTCTCTCTCATCCCCCCATCCAACATCATCCCACTGTTGCTTTCACCCTCTCTCCATCTAACATCACCTTTCTCTTCCTCATCATATCACCCTTCTATCTCTCATCCCTCGGCATCCAGTTTTACTCTCTCTTTTTCTCCCCTTTGCCTCTCTTCCCCCCAATGCTCCTGGTCTCTCTTTCTTTATTCCCCATTCATTATGCAATCCCATCTCTCTTCCCCTCACACCACCATTGGCCCCAAGAAGGTTAAGACTGAGGAGAGGAGAGGGTATGAGCCTATCTAGCCCACTCTATGGGTTGAAGCATGCTGCCATTTTCCTTCACCCAAAACAGCAGCAAACGCTATTGAAAACAACTGCCTAAGATTATTAGAAATAACAGACTGCCTATGTGTGGTCCATCTGTAAAAAGTCAAAAGCTGTTCCAGTTGGACAGGCGGTGCCTTAAAAGCTGGAGAACAAAACGTTTGTTTGTTTTTAATTTTTAAACTTATTTGACAGGTTTTTAATTTATTTGAAAGTTTCCCATATGTAAATATAAATATCATGAAATAAAAATTGAATATCATTAAAACAGCTTAAAAAATTATTGTAGCTGGTAGAACAGGCACCAATAAAGTCTGAATTTTGTGCTCATTTTTCTACACTTTTATACGATATAGTAATACATGGCCAAATTTCAGTGAGGATATCCTGTTTACTAATGGATTCATCTTAAGTGTTGTTGTAATCTGCCTTGGGAAGCCTGGTGTTATAAAGAAGGAATATAATGAAATTAAACTAAATTGAATTAAAATTAAACTCTTCCTTCATTGGAGCACATGGAATCACATTATCACCTCATCTCTTTTGTATAAATGGATTATTCTGTTTTAGGCATGTTTCAGTGACAAGTGGTTTTCATAAATAAAAATAATAAAAATAAATGTTTTCTTTCATGTAGAGCTCTTCTTATTTGTTTAAACATAACTAAATGGGTTATAAGCCCCTAATGCAATCCATTGATTTTCTTATATTTTGTCACTGTGATGACTTATACTGTTCAAAAACTGGAAATACAGTGAGACAGAATAATAGATTTGTAACTCCTTGGTTAATATTTTAAACAAAAAGCTAAAAAACAATTTACTCTGGTCTTATAACAAAGACATCTCTTCTATTAATGTGAATGTTGTTGTAACATTTTGTAAGCCACATTGAGCCTGCAAATGGGTGGGAAAATGTGGGGTACAAGTGCAGCACATAAATAAATAAAGCTATGCATCACCACTTGGAAAACACAAATGTCATTCAGCTCCAACTGTTCTATTGATGCTTTCCCTTAGCCATAATTATTCCCTGGAATCATCTATATACAAACGCACAGCTGGGAGACAAAGATTAACCCCCACCCCCAAAAAATGCCTTTTACAACCAGACTTGAAGAAGTAGTAAATATACATCACAAAACTGGAAAATGTTGGCACACTTAGACTGACTCTGGACTTCTGCATAAAGGTAGCTCTGCCCTCATTATTTAACATCTTTCTTTTAAATAGTAGTAAAACAACATTAAGTGCATTTTTATAATATACTACTGCATTCCACAAAACAAAAGGAGCAAGTTCCCACGAACCATCTTTCACTTGTGACCTAGGCACAGGAGGAAAAAAACATGATGTTAAATGCTCCCAGGTTTCAACCCACTTAATGTTTAATGTGGGATATAAACGTCATAAATAAATAGAAACTCTGAATGCTGAGCACCTGATTCTCATAATATGTTGTCTGTTTTAGTGGCCTTTACTAGAAGAAAAAAAATTTCTGCACAAATATAATACACGCTAGGGTGTCCATATAACCAGCCCCTCCAAATGATACACTAATTACGATTTATAACAAATTACTATTCTACCTATTAAAAGTTATTCTATTATTATACTTCCTCTGTGTATATCTGTATGCTGCACAAGCTGGCATGTTTGAAATATAAGTGAGATTAAATAAAATTACTACCAACAATACATGTCTCCTGTTCTCAAGCTTACCTCCTTAATTGGCAAAACCTCTCTTGCTCTCTCCCTTTCCACCCCCTCCTGGTCACTCACCGATAGGTCCACGGAGGCATGGAAGGAAAAAAACTAAAAGCTAAGCTTAGCTTCCCTGCCCTGTCCCTCACTCACTGTTTGCCCACTGCCTGCCTGGCACCTTGGCTGAGAACAAAATGAAGCCATGTGCGGGGTCATCATAGCTCTGTGTGTACCGCCTGCTGCCAGTTTCCTTCCTCCTCCACCCTCTCATGACGTAACTTCCTGTTTCATGGAGGGGAAACCGGCAGTGGAGCACACAGAGCTATGATGACCCCGAACACGGCTTCATTTTGTTCTCAGCCAAGGCGCCGGGCAGGCAGCGAGGCAAACCAGTGAGTGAGGGACAGGGTAGGGAAGGGAAGCTAAGTTTGCAGTTCCTTGAGGGGCTGGGGAAGTCTAAGCTATGGCGCATAGGCACCATTTTTTTTTAATCTGTTTGATCGCTCCTCCTGCGTCCCACTAGCTACACCTTTGAATACAACATACGTGCAACACCATGACTTATCCCGATATGTTACACCTCCGGGCCCTCACTGAAGCTATACCCATATACCACAACGTGGAGGTGGGGGAGGCTGGGGGCTGGGACAGTTCCCCCCCAGAAATGGATATAATAAATTGAGGTGAATTGTCCAGATCTTGGATGTCATTTAAAGTGCAGGTTGTTACTTGGAATGTAGGAGGTATTAACTCACCAATAAAACGTTCAAAAATTATACAACTACAATGTCATAAGGTTGATGTTGTAATGCTTCAGGAAACTCACTTTGATACTGAGCATACCAAACTTAGGTGGTGGTGGGTTGGTGAATGTGTAGCTGCAGCGGCGCAGGGGAAGAAGTGAGGGGAAGCCATTTTGTTCCGAAAGGGTGTGGCAAACCAGGTCAAGGTAATTGTAGCTGATCCAGGTGGCAGATATCTGCTCTGTCAGGTGACAATGGCACAGCAGATGTTTTTGCTGTGTACCATTTATGCCCCTAATCACTTTGAAGAGCGAGGTGAAGACTTTTTACACCATAGACGTTATGCTCGTCTGACTTGGCATTTTAAAAGCCGGAGGTTGTTATGAAATCAGGGTTTCTTACACTGTGAAGATGAAAAAAATGGTGTGAATAGGGACAATGGAATCTAAAGCAGTTAACAGAATTCCAAAGTGGCATCTAAGTTCCTTAGGTCTCAGGCACAGGGGGGGGGGGGGGGGGGGGGGGGGGGCTCCAAGGACCATGACCCCACCTGCAGCAGGAACAAAAGGTATACATTTTGAGTGATCAATACAGTGTAAAAATTTAGACTGAAAAGAACAAACTGGGCTAGCTTTAGAGGAAAGTGAAAGACAACTGAAAGGAAATTAAGAGATGATTTGACCAGAAAACAGGCACAATTGAGAAATCAGAGAGAAAAGGATGAGGACATAGGGCGCTAGCACCAGATCCAAAATATGGCTAGCGCTGTGTGTTGGAGCGTGCTCAAATTGGGTAAAACCTGAAGAGCACAGAAAAGCAGAGAACTGTCACGACTTAGAAGGATAATTCATATAGACATTAAAGTTTCCTAAAACAATGAAATTGGGGTACTGAACAGCAGCATCTGCTAGAGATTGACACAACGCATCCCACATTTGGGAACACAAAGCAGGGGGGCAGTAGGGGGGGGGGAAGCAAAGGACTAGATAGTAGCTTGACCAATAAGAGCTCTGGTCAATGTAATGTTAGAGAGTTCAGAAACAGGAAGTTTGCTTGAAAAATGAGTGCAACCCCCCCCCCCCCCACACACACACTCTGTTTAAAAGAACGATAGACAAAAAATGCTGTATAACCTGGGGGCAGAGATTGCAGGAGATAGCCCTCCTCACCCGATTTAAGCCAAGTTTCTGTAAGAAACAAGAAATCAATCTGGGAAGGAGTTCGACTGCAGAGACCAACAATTCAAAAAGCCAGTAGGAAAAGATGTAGCGTTACCAGAGAAAGGAGTTTCCACTACATAAAAGTAAATTCAAGGGAATAATATTACTAAATGTTTTCCTCGCTGCTGGAGATGGGGGGGGAAAGGTGAAAGCCCCAATGAACTGGGATCTGTGTCATTGAAAGATTAAATGCTAAATGAGAGGGTACGCTGCCAGAAACAACAGAATAAGCAGAAGAATTAGAAAAAAAGTTAGTAGACGACCCAGGAAGTCACCTGCAGGAGTTCGCCCTAAGTAGCCAAGAAGTTGGGTTTGCAGGTGGAATGGGGAGGGGATAGGTTTCCTGGATTATAGACTGTGATGGCAGTTTTGCATATATGATGTGCACATTGTAGTATATAAGGAGGTAGGACTGCTCAGCTATTGGGGGGGGGGATTTGTTTGGGTCCTGTAACAAAATGCTGATTGCCAATGTCTGTTCTTATGCTATTGCTTTTATGACTTGTATCTTTTTTTCCAATAGCCATCAATAAAAATTGTTTTAAACTAAAGATTGCTGTCTAAATTCTACTGCACATACCAAAGCGGCCAAGCCCCAGCCAGTCTTGTTATAAAGAAAATCAAGGTTACTTCTTCTCAGATACACAAGTCCACCAATCACAGCTAACAGCAGCCCCAGCATCAAGGGGCCTGCATAGTTTGGAGGCCTTATCACCCGGATCTAAAAGAAACCAAAAAAAGATCTGTAAATATACATAAATGGCATATACAGATAAACATACATAAAAAAAAAAAAACATGCAAAATTTGAAACAGCAATGAAGGAATCAAAAGTCCTACTTTTTAGGATTAACTATATTAAAAATTCTATTTTAATGAAGCTCAAATCTAGCCATGATCACGGGGTAATTCCGAGAAAGGAAAACATTAATGAAGCCTATAGACAATTATCTGATAATTCTACTTATTATATATTAGATGAAGATGCTACTGTAGAGTTATTATTGCAAATTCAAAAAACATTTTTTATTACATTTGTACCCCGCGCTTTCCCACTCATGGCAGGCTCAATGCGCCTTACATATTGTATACAGGTGCTTATTTGTACCTGGGGCAATGGAGGGTTAAGTGACTTGCCCAGAGTCACAAGCAGCTGCCTGTGCCTGAAGTGGGAATCAAACTCAGTTTCTCAGTTCCCCAGGACCAAAGTCCACCACCCTAACCACTAGGCCACTCCTCCACTCCACTACTGATGCTAAATTAATAGGCTTCCTAGCGGACAGCGAAAGGAAATTTTTGGTACTTATGGTCCCTAAGATACCTATATTTTACATAGTACCTAAAATCCATTAAAAAAAAAAAAAACTTGAACAATCCTCCTGGATGCCCTATAGTCTCCTCAAAAGATTCATTACTCAAGCAAATTTGCAAGTACATAGATTGTTTTCTCCGTCCTTTAGTAACAGAAATCCCTTCTTATCTTAAGGACACTACCCATTTTTGACTCAAATGTCAGATGTAGTTGAAGACACTTTACTGTTGACAATGGATGTACAATCATTGTACACATCCATTCTACAAAAAGAAGCAGCAGAAGTTATTACTCATCCAAGACCTTGGCAAGTCTCTACAGACTTCTTGATAAAATTGATGAGTTTGGCTATATACAACAATCTTTTTTTTTACAAAATTTATCTTTACATCCCTGGTATAGCGATGGGGGCTTCACTTGCACCTTCTGTGGTAAATCTATTTATGGCTGCATTTGAAAAGCAGTATGTATACAGTTCCGCCAAATACATTTATGTAAAATACTGGGGCATCATACAGACAATAGTTTTGTATTATGGAGTTGTACTGAATTACAATTAGAGGATTTCATGAGAGAACTTAATGATAAACATCTTACTATTAAGTTTGATCATATATTTCACAGAACAGAAATACATTATTTGGATGTATGAGTGAATAAAGAACAAGGTATATTAAGTACTTTTGTCTATACTAAATCTACTGATAGAAATTCTCTTCTATAGTATGACACTATGGGGCTCATTTTCAAAGCACTTAGACTTACAAAATGCCACAGGTTACTATTGGGCTCATTTTCAAAACAGAAAATGTTCTAAAAAGTGGCATAAAGCAGCATTTGGACGTTTTTCTCACCAACACGTCCAAATCAGTATTTTCAAAACCTATTTTTAGACGTTTATTTCTATGAGGTCCATCAGAAGTGCGTCCAAATCTCAAGGGGGTGTGTTCAGACCGGGACTTAGGCGTCCCTAAGACTTAGACGTTTTTCAGCCATAATGGAACAAAACAAAACCGTACAGGACTAAAACTAAGACGTTTTAAGCTAGACCTGTTTTTTTAATGAATAAGGCACAAAAAGGTACCCTAAATAACTAGATGACCTCCCCTTATTCCCCCAGTGATCACTACCCCCCCCCCACCCCTCAAAAATGTGATGAAAAACATTACTTGCCAACCTCTATGCCAGTGTCAGATGTTATACTACGGTCCATTAGAACAGCATGCAGATCCCTGAAGTAGTCTAGTGTTGGGTGCAGTGCAGCTCCTACCTCCCCCTACCTGTTACACTTGTGGAGGAAACTGTGAGCCCTCCAAAAACTCACCAGAAACCAACTGTACCCACAAATAGGTGCCCCCTTCACCCGTAAGGGCTATGGTAGTGGTGTAGTTGGGGGTAGTGGGTTTTGGGAGACTCAGAAGACAAGGTAAGGGCGCAATGTGTACCTGGGAGCATTTTATGAAGTCCCCTTAGGATGCCCTATTGCTTTCCTAGGATATCAGGCGAACCAGTCTACTAAAAATGCTGGCTCCTCCTACATCCCAATGGCTTGGTTTTGTACATTTTGCGCTTGGACTTTTTCTTTTTTTCGAAAATGGAAAAAAAACCCAAACCGTCCAAAGCACAAAACCTTGTTAGAAATAGTATTTTCGAAAACAAAGGATAGACGTTTTTCTTTTTTAAAAATTAACTTCTTTCCTGTTCAGATTTTGGACGTTTGTTTGCAAAACGTCTAAAGTCGGACTTAGATGTCATATCAAAAATGCCCCTCCATGTAACTTTGTTAGTCTAAGTACTTTGAAAATATGCCTCCATGTGACTGATGCATTTGAAGAACAGCTTGCCCTTTTCACAGTTCTTGTGGTATAGGAGAATATGCAACTGACTTACAATTTAAGGCGCAAGCATGAGAGTTGAAAGAAAAATTCAAAGCGAGGAGATATCCAAGTAAAATTATGAAAAAACGCATTTAAAAGGGCCTAATACAACAATAGAGATTTCTTGTTACAATCTACATCCCACTCTACCATGGAAATTTTACTGTGTGTAATGAAATATATGAAAATCATATAAAGTATCTATAATAAAACAAAATTGGAATGTTTTACAGTTTCATGAGGTACTGGCTCATCATAAACTGATGCTATCCTATATGAGAAACACTAGTTTAAGTGACAAGCTGAGTACTTCGGATGTATGGACTACATATCCTCAACTCAAAGAGCGACATTCAAAAGGTGGACACAGAACAGATAGAACAATCTGTGATATAATTTTAGAATGGACACAGGGTCAGCAAGATATCTATTTGAAATATCTGACTACTTGTGCTTCTAGCAACATGATTTATGTCATCAGGTGCACGTGTGATTTAATTTATGTGGGGCAGACTTCTCGTAAATTCAAAACGAGAATAACTGAACGAAGACATTGGGTGAATACAAGTAGAACAGAAGCTCATTTGGTTACACATTGTACTAATGTGGATCATGAGTTTGCTCAATTGTGCTATATGGTGATCGATCAAATACAGCCAGGTAAGGTGTGGGGGGGGAGGGGGGACATTAAAAAAAAACAAAAAAAAAAACCTTGACCCACAAAAGAACAATGGTGGATTTTTGAATTTAATTGTGCAGAACCAAGGGGATTAACGAGATCAACCAAAGCCTCCAAATAATGCACAACTGGGCAGATGCATTCCAACTAAAACTCAACGCAGAAAAAAACACAATGTCTTGTACTCACCTCACAACATAACACAAAAAACTTCTCCACCATAATCACACCATACTGTTCCCTTCCTGTCTCACAAAACTTGAAAATTCTTGGAGTCACCATTGATCGAAACCTCACTCGATACCCACGTGAAAAACACGACGAAAAAGATGTTCTACACCATGTGGAAACTCAAAAGAGTAAAACCTTTCTTCCCCAGATACATCTTCCGTACCCTGGTACAGTCAATGGTAATAAGTCATCTGGACTACTGCAATGCACTGTACGCCGGATGCAAAGAACAATCAAAAAACTCCAAACTGCTCAGAATACGGCCGCCAGACTCATATTTGGAAAAACTAAATATGAAAGTGCAAAACCCCTAAGAGAGAAACTTCACTGGCTCCCACTTAAGGAACGCATTGCGTTCAAGATCTGCACGATTGTACACAAAATCATTCACGCAGACGCCCCAATCTACATGCTAAACCTCGTGGACCTACCTCCCAGAAACGCCACAAGATCATCCCCCAAATTTCTCAACCTGCACTACCCCAGCTGCAAAGGACTTAAATACAAGCTGGTGCATGCCACTACCTTCTCTTACATGAGCACGCAGTTATGGAATGCATTACCTACAGACTTGAAAGCAATCAACGAAACAACTATCTTTCGAAAATTTCTGAAGACATTCTTCTTCAACAAGGCCTACAATGAGAACATATAGCCTCAATAGGTCACCTCACCAACCCACTCAATTATGAAAGCCCACCTTCTATAACTACCCTAATCACTCCCTTCCTTCTTCTTTACCCCCTTCCTTAATCGCCTCACATTACTAACTGTATCCGATATCCTGAAATGACAATGTTAATAAAATTATGTAAGCCACATTGAGCCTGCAAACAGGTGGGATAATGTGGGATACAAATGCAATAAATATATAAAAATAAATAAATACTGCCATGGACTGGTATGCATTTTTCTGATTTCTACCAGCCAGTGGCCTTGTTTAAAGTATTTCGCTTTCTGATTAGTTCAAAGAACTTTAGCGCCCTGGATATAAACCGTGGCCACCTTGGATCCTGTAATAACAGGTCAATAGTTCCCGCACTGGACTTACCTCCTGACTCAGCAATGCTGATGTGAAACAGTGATACCACTGTTGGGATTGTTTGTGTCATGTGTTCATGTCTACAGATTATGTTCAGTAAGCATGGAGACTGTATAACAACCTCTAATGTCTGCAGCTCATCATGGTACTTTGTGTGTCTAAGTGCTTTGAAAATAAGCCCCTTAGTGTTGCTACTTTAAAAAAGATATCTCAGTTAAAATTGTGCTTTCTTAGGATTGCTAAAATATGCTAAATGAACAGGTATTAAAGTTCTAAAGGACTGTCAGTAACTCTGCTAGGGCTCCTCAAACTTGACTCAACCACAAAAGTTTCACTGAAGTAAATAGGATGATGTTACTGCATAGTACTTACATGGACATCTATCCGATCCGCTATCCAGCGTGCCAGCTGCTCCGCGGCAAAACCTCGCACTTGCAGCTCATACGTGTCCCCCCTTTTGGGTTTTCCCTTCGCAGGGAAATGCATGAAAGTTGGAGCTGAATTCATGTTTAGCTAGCATAAAAATATAAAAAGCATTTATAAAAATCATATAAGGATTTTCGGTTACAGTATTAAAAAGATCTAAAACAAGAAAGGAATTTTATAAGCATCTTCCTCCCACCCTCTCCCAAAAGAGATCGCATCACCTCTGCAGCAGATATAAGGTCTGCATCCAGTTGACAATGTACTGCGATTGACTCTTGAATGCACAGAAATAAAGGTGAACACAAAAGAACTGTGTATCAGATGAGCGGAATTTAGAAGTACAAAATTACACACGCACACAAAAAAAAGTTAAAATAAAAACTAAAAAAGGTGAGAAACTGAAAAAAAAAAAGGTATTCTTTAAAAACAGCATTTTGACACAACTGCCTCAAAAGTCATCTAGGCTAAGTTAGTTCCTTAACAGTGTATGGGAAGGCTGCTAAGGCAGTGCTCTGGAGGGGAGATTCTGGTTTATACTACCTTTAAGCAAAGGGCAAGGGATCAGGAAGATTTTGAGATCAGAGAAACAGATGGTTAAAATGCAGCTTCAGTATGGCGTTCACCCTACCCCACAGCAAAGAAATTCACTGTTAGTGCTTCAGACCTCTCTCAATGCACTTCTTCATGAGAGAGCAGTGAAAACTTTGCAATATTACAAATGTCAGTTGCATCTTCATGGTAATAAATCCAGGAAAATTCTGGCCAAGTTAGTTAAACAGTCTGGAGAGTCTCAAATTATTTCCCAGGTAGATAGGGAAAATGGAGTATTGTTAAGAACCAACCAATCAAGAAATTGCAGCAATCTCCAACAATACTATCAACATCTTTACGTTTAGCCACTAGTGGAAGATTTGGATGGCGAGGTGTATTTGGATGGTTTAGATTTGCCTCAGTTTGTCAAGGGCTCTAAAGATAAACTTAATGCCCCTATTACTGAGGAGGTAGTTTTGGCCATTCAGCAAAGTACTTCATACAAGGTGCCGGGACCGGACGGATTCCAGACGGAATTTTACAAAATCCTCTGTCCCTCAATCATTTTTACTCTACAATCTTTAATTTACACAATTTGTGACAGATGGTGGCTACCCCTCTCACTACAATTGGTGCAGATCATCTTGCTCTTGAAACCAGGTAAAGAGCCAGTAAAGCCCTCTTCTTATAGACCTATTTCTCTTTCAAATATGGAGACTACATTTTTTGCAAACTTTTTAGCCAATCATTTGGCACACGTGATTCCTTCTCCAATAGCTGAGCCTCAAGTGGGGTTTGTTTGAGGCCGCACTATAACTCAAAATTTGCGTAAAATTCTTATCTTGCTGGAACAGGTGGAAAGAACACATACGCCTTCTCTGTTGTTTTGACGCAGAGAAGGCCTTTGATCATGTAGCCAGGGTTTTTTTTTTAATTTTCCACATTGCATAGGTATGGCATTGGGGGGGGGGGGGTTTCCTGGATGCCATTCGGGTGCTCTATACATCCCCTCAAGCACTAATCCAAGTCAATGATGTCTATTCCCCACCTTTTGAGATTTACAGAGGTAAGCATCAAAGTTGTCCTTTGCTCCCCTTATTGTCCTATCCTTTGATTTGGGAGATTATAAGTAATCTGGACATCAAAGGTATCCAGATAGGCTTGCAGGAATTTAAGCTGCTTTTGCAAATACCTGTTGGTACACATGGTGGAGACTCATGTGTCTTTACGGACGGACGCTAATGGAGCGCTTTGTGGAATATGGCGATTTTTCGGGGGGGGGGGTTCCATATTTTGTTTTTATTTTATATATGCCTTGAAGTATAACAGCATAACATCAAAAAGTCAAATATTTAACATAATACAGCCATCAAGTCTAACATTTAACATTCAGGATGTCTAAGAACCTATCTTTCTTGCAACCCCGTCTTGTTCTCCCCCTCCCCCCTCCCTATCTCCTTTGAAAGGAGTTGATTTTTCGGGTTTTAAATTGAATTTCAGAAAGTCTTTGGCATTGCCAACTGTGAATTCTGTACGCGAGGTGTGGGAAGGGAGGGCCCTTTTCCTTTGCACTAGGAGTCCATTTCTTTTAGTTATCTGGATATCCAGTTGCCTTACAAGACTTCCCTGCTTTAGGAGGTCAATTTGACGGGTTTACTGGATCACACTAGAACTTGTTTGGCTAAGGGCTAGGTTTACTAAGCAGCGCTATGGGCGCGTTAGCGTTTTTAACGCTCGTAAATGGCCCATAGAAATGTATAGGTGCATTAGCATTTAACGCGCCTTAAATTTATTGGCGTGTTAAAAACGCTAACACACCTTAGTAAATATACCCCTAAGTGGTTACATCTCCCTTTGTCAGTCCATAGTCGAATTCATCTTTTCAATATGGTTCTTTTTTCTAAATGGCTTTATTCTCTGCAGTAATTAACTCAGATTGTTGAAGCACAATATAAATTCTTTACAGAGGCTCTTTTGAATTGCTGGAATCAGGACTCGAATGTAAGTGATTTATTGCATGTAGGGTTAATACTGATTTTCCACCAGGGCTGGAGTACATACAGTTTAAGACATGGTCAGACATGGGCATTGTTTTGATCGAGCATTTTCTCAATGAGGAAAGTGTTTATTATTCTTTTCAGGATTTACAGCACAGGCTTTCCCTAACTCACAAAGACTATTTTGCTTATCGTCAGCTGCACCACTATTATACTAGTTTACACCATGGGGCTGTGCATACAAGCCTAGGCCAGAAACTTCGAGATTTTTTACAAGGAGATGTTTTTGGCCAGGTTTCTGTATCTGGTTTACACAGATCTTTGGTTTCACTTCTCCCTACCCGGGAGTATGGTCCTCTTAAGGAGGCTTGGAGTAGGGATCTTGAATATGAACTGAAGAGAATGGATTTTCTAAGATTGATTAAAGCTATTCCAAAAGCAGGTTCGAAATGCTGAACTTCAGGAGAGTCAATACCAAGTACTCCACGGGGCATATATATCATAGTATCAGGCTGCTAGAGCAGGTTGGGTGCCTGCTGGTCAATGCCCCAAATGTCAGCCGGGGTGGGGGAGACAATACCTTTTTTCATGCCTTTTGGCGATGTAGTGGCATTCAAGCATTTTGGAGGTCACTTCACCGATACTAGGGGATTCTTTTTGGTCATCATGTAGTTTTTTTCCTGGAAGAGAGTCTTGCTGAATAAATAGGACCATACTCCCGGGTAGGTCCCAAACCCAATAAACACCATTTTGGGTCACTAGAGAAAGAATTTCTACACATACGGGCAAACCTATCAACCACAATCTTCCAAAAGGATTGGAGCCGATCACAGGACCACCATATGTGTAGAAAAGTTCCCCTTTCTATACCACATCGCCATAAGATGTAGGAAACATTGTGTATAGCTTTATAGGGGTGTAGTACCATCGTGTTAATATTTTATATGCATTTTCTTTCACAAGTACACATATTGAAGCCTTAACTTCTCTACATATAGCTCTCCACTCATGCTCAGTAAGTTCCCCCACAAAGTCTTGTTCCCATTGTTTCATATATATAAATTTCTGGAATTTAGCCCCCCTAATAAACTTATACAAGATAGAGATAGTACCATTTATTTTCCCAATAGAGGCCCAGATATTTTCAAAATGTTCAAAATCATCTGGGTCCTCCCTCAACCATCCCTTTTGGGATATATAGTGCTTAACCTATAGGTAGTAAAAAGCCTCAGATTAAGGAATAGCATATTTTTCTTGTACTTCCTAAAAAGATCTCAACTCACCCACATCTATAAAGTCCCTGAAGCACATGAGACCTTGGGTTGCCCATCTTTTAAATACAGGATGCCCAAATCCTGCACTGAACCCGGGCTCTTAACTAACGTGCATATGAAGAAGATTGTCCTGACCTCCCAAATCTGGTCCGAAGAGAAAACCACAATCTCAGACAATGCTGCACAAATGGGTTATCTATGAGCTGATCATAGGCCCTGGAGGACAAGGAGGCCCACAAAACTGCCCCCAGAACATATTCCCTTATATATTCCGAATCCATATTTGCTACTACCGTGAGCGTCTCCTGGCTCCAGGCCGAAATCAGCTTTAATTGGGCTGCCCAATAGTACCAAAGTAAATTTGAAACTCCCCGTCCTCCCACTTCTACCGATCTCCACATCGCTCTACTATGTAGTCTAGGCCCCCCCCCCCCCATATATCACACTGTAAACGCTCCAGCTCAGACCTGGGAATTGAGATTGGGAGGGTTTGAAATAGAAATAGTAGTCTTGGTAAAATATTCATTCCTATTGCCGCAGTGCGGCCCCACCATGACAACCACCTACCATGCCAATACGCCAGATCTTTACGGAGGTGCTTGAACAAGGGAACATAGTTGTAATTATATAACGAGAAAGTGATAATGCCAAGATACTTAAAGTGCTCCCGAGCATGCCGGAAGGGAAAATCCCTGGTCCCAGGATCCAGTTCCCCTTGCATGTCTGTTATTTCCATGAATTCTGATTTGTCATAATTTATCTTGAATCCAGATAATCTACTAAAGTTATTTAGTTCTCCCATCAAAACTGGTAAAGTAAGACCCGACGATCTCATGAAAAATAAAATATCGTCTGCAAAAACAGCCAGCTTATGCTCACTCTGTCCAACTTGAACTCCCTGAATATCTTCCAGTAACCTCACCCTCTGAGCCAGAGGCTCAATATAAAGAGCAAAAAGGAGGGGCAACAATGGACATCCCTGCCGAGTACCCCTCCCTATCTTGACAGTAGAGGAGTAACCTCCATTAATCTTGAGTCTTGCCACTGGATCTTGATACAGACGATCCATCCAACCCAAAAGTCCCCAGCCCGACCCCATATGTTGTAACACTTGCCAGAGATATGGCCACTCTACCCTGTCAAAAACTTTCTCAAAAGCGCCACCGGGTTCCTACCCCTCTGGGCCTCCCACATAATGTGTAAAGTGCATCTGATATTATCCGCTACTTGCCTTCCTACCACAAACCCTGACTGATCCGTATGTATCAAACGTGGAAGCACCCGCCCTAACCTATCTGCCAAAATCTTAGACAAAAGTTTTATATCTAAATTCAGTAACGAGATTGGACGGTAGGAGCCACATAGGGCTGGGTCTCGCCCCGGTTTCAGCAGCACAGATATTCCCACTTCATGCGTACTCAATGGGAGTTGCTGGCCATTAAAACAGGCATTTCCAACCCTTTGCAATAGAGGACCCACTTCCCCTACAAATATTTTGTAAAATTTTGCTGAAAACCCATCCAGGCCTGGAGCCTTTCCCCCCTTAAGGCCCTTAATTGCTCGAAGGATTTCATCTAATTGAAAAGGTGCCTTTAGTTGTACAGTCTCCTCACTAGTCAATGATGGTAAACTAAGTCTGTGGAGGTATTCATGGATCCTAGTACGAATATCCTTATCCTGGTAGTACAAAATATCCTCTGGATCCTTAATTTTAGTGATGGTGTTTAGTTGCTGTTGCTTTCAAAGGAGATTGGCCAGCATCCTACCTGATTTATTTCCAAATTCAAAAACTTTTTGTTGGGTTAATTTCCTCATATATTCTATTTTTTCGACCTGAAGTTTATGAAGTTCCTGGCGACAACTTCTCAATCACGCCAACACCTCGTTTGCTCCCCCCTCCCGATGGAGACATTCCAGGTGAACTAGTTGCACTCTAAGATCAAGTTCTTTACTTTCCATTTTCTTCCTAGCTCCCCATTTAATTAAATGGCCCCGGAGCACCGCTTTTAAGGCATCCCACAATATAGCTTCGGTAACCTCTCCCATATCGATTGCCAAGTAATCACGAATAGCATCCCGGAGTTCTTGACATACCTTCTTGTCCCCCAGAAGGCCCTCATTTAACCTCCAAAATGACTGGCATATATTACCAGCCCCCCAACCTTTCCCCCCCTTGAATCAGAATGAACAACATATTCACTATATGCCTTATGGTTAAGCAACTGTGTTTCTTGTCTTCATATATGGGTCTCCTGAAACAGGATCACATCCCATTGAAGACGTTTTAACTCCTTATGTACCAAGCTTCGTTTGCCTGGAGAATTCAACCCATTTACATTCCGAGTCAACCCTTATTTTTTCTCGTCCATCCCGTTCCCCCCCCCCAAATCCCCCCCCCCTCGCTGACTGGTCAGTCACCCTCATGACCAGTGTCCCTCATGACCAGTGTTCACCCTGAGGAAGCGCCTCAACGCCAGAGCAGGCCCTATTTCCTTACCTTCCCAGTCCCATCATGGAATCCTCGCTCTCCTACTTCCTATCCCGCCCCCATTCTCCCCACTTATCTACCCATTTGTCTCAAACATAACCATCCAATTACATCCGTACATACAACAGTAAAAAGCATATAGGGGGGGGGGAGAAGTAGGGGAAATTCTCTCTCTACATGCTGTTACTGTATTATCCAGATCACCAGTCCAGAAATCTAAAGTTAGTTCTTCTTCTCCAGAATTTCCAAAGTTTTTCGCAGAACCGCAGCCACACTTCTGCCATGTCTGCTTTCTCTTTTGCGGAGGTGAAGTAGATTGAGCAATTTCCACTGCCACTGGCAGCAAGTCCATGCATCCAAGCTCTTGTAGCGCTTTCCACGCCTCAGTCAATGTGCAGACCCTCCGAGACTGTCCCGCTATTGTGAACAACCCAAATAGGTACAACCAGCGTACAAAATAGGTACAACCAGCGGTAGCGGTGTGCCCAATTTTCTGCAGGTATTTAGTGAGATCGCGAAAGTCCCTCCGCTTCTGTAGTGTCACCTTCGTCAGGTCTTGAAAAACCGTGATTTTCGAATTTTCTCATGGTATTTCAAATGTATCGAAGAGAGGGAGCAAAGTACAAAAAAATCCAAATAACTAAAACAAAAAGTACCAGGAGCCTTCAAAAAAAGGGGTGTTGAAACCTTTAATCATGTATTATGATGAAACAATCCTATAGTGGACCCGACACGGTCCGTATTTCGGCACTCAGCGCCTGCGTCAGGGGTCACGAAGTGTAACACCATGGGTACGCCTGTGTTGTAAAATTCAATACGTCAGCTGGACGCAATATGCTGTGCTGTGATGTTGTCCCTTTGCGCGAAATCAAGCAGAGAAAAACTCTTCTACTATAGGATTGTTTCATCATAATACATGATTAAAGGTTTCAACACCCCTTTTTTTTTTTTTTTTTTTTTAAAGGCTCCTGGTACTTTTTGTTCTCATGGTACGTCACCCTTCTTCCAGATCTTTTCTTTAATACCATAATCATGAAAACAGACCACAATGTCTCTTGGGAGTGTATATCTTCTTGGCCCCAAGCTTCTGTGGGCACAATCAAGCTTAATATGGAATGTGGGAGCCTCGTCTTGCGCACCGTCCTCAAGACCCAGTAGGTTATTACAGATCTCTTTGATAATTTGCTCACAGCTTTTATTTGTGTCAGTCTCTGGGACCCCTTTGAATCTTAAATTACACCTTCTGGTATGATTTTCCAGATCTTCAACAGTCTCTTGTAACATTTCACGCTCTTTCCATTCCATATTAAGCTCTGCAAACAGTGTCTATCTCCCCCTCCAAGCTCTCCAGTTTCTCCTCGGCCTGTCCCACGCTGTCCCCTATGTCAACAACTTCTTTCCGAATATCAGCCACCACCGTCTGGATTGTTTTCCTCACCTCAGTCATCTCAGCTTTCAGCGCCTTGAACCATCTGACTACACCTTGTTTGGTGAGTTCAGCTTCATTTTCTGTTGACTCACTGGGATCCTCAATCTCTGATCCAGAGTCCACCTCCGCCATTTTGGCACGGGACTTTGCTGGCGCCCGAGCTGATCCAGCCGCCAATTTACTTGAAGTCGATGTAAACTTATACTTCTCCAAACATCGTCGGGCTGACATTGCCCAATATCTTGTAAGCTCAGCTAGATTCAGGTGAGTAGAAGCTCTACGAACTGGGTAAATACGCTATATAATCACTGCTCCGACGGAGCTAAGCGTTCAGGCATCCATCATCTGGCGCTGACGTCACTTCCTCTCTCCCAAGTCTATTATTATTTCAACCTGAGCACTTTATTGTAAACTATATGCAATGACTCCTTGCCCCAGAGAATTTATAATCTGAGTGTCTGTGGCAGAAGCTGGATCTGCACCTAACTCTTACCTTTCAGGAAATCCAGACTGCCCAATTTGACGGCCCCTATCGGACTGACTGTTCATTCGTCCTTTAGATTGTAAGCTCTTTGAGCAGGGATGGTCTTTCTATGTTAAATTGTACAGCGCTGCGTAACCCTAGCAGCGCTTTAGAAATGTCAAGTAGTAGTAGTAGTAATTTGGGTCTCCTGCTCCCTAGTCTTGTATTTCAACCATTAGATCACCCACTGTTCATCTAATTAAATTACTACAGCAAAACATGGAAGAAATAAAGGGAACTGAATCATACCATCTGAAATACATCGGACCCCTCATCAAAATCCACCATGGCAAAAAATACCCGGTTGGTAAATGCACTGGAGTAGCGCCATGAGTTTGCCAGGATCTGATACTCTTCATCTGCTTGTCTGTTAGTAAACACACAACACAAAAACATACTAATAACAACAGATACAGATCAATTATTTTAAGCTTCACATCATTAACGTAGCTTAGCCATGTGTACTGCCCAAGCATGAAGGATACAACGTATGCCTGCAAATTGCAGTTGGTATTCTTGAGACGTGAAATGGGCTTGGTGCAATGACTGCAGCCAACAGGAACACTGTGCTAGGTACAGAATTAGTGCTTGTATGTTTACAGTCCCTGTGGCAATCCTGCCCCATCTTATCATGTATTTTCTACTTGAAAAGAGATGGGCAACAGGGGAACACAGCAACTTTAGGGACCTGTGAGCATGCAAGCTCACAGTTCTGTGCATAGTATAGTGTTCCTGTTCACTCACCTTTGTATGTGGGGGTGCTGAGGTGGAAGAAGCCAATTTTAATTAGAATGGTAGTGTAAATGCTTTCCTTCACTTCTTTTTTATTTAAAAGCAAGTGGATTGTGGAATTCTTTTGAACCCGTCTGTGTGCATGTGTCTTGATCTGTGCTGCCTGGGTGCATGTGTCTCTGACCTGGATGAGGGAGGACAGATGGGAAGAACAGTTTAAATTTGGGTACTACTCCACATTCTGTTAGGCTAGAAAGAATAATAAAATTAAGCCAAAAGGGTGCTAATATATTTAACCCTTAGCTGTCACTTCAATACGTTTCAAAAGGGTGGATTTTACTTTGTAACCACCTTGAATGTGGTTATGAACTTAAGGAAGTTCTGGTGACTGTGCTGTCTAACCTTTCCAATGCTTTGCTACAGTAAGGAGAGGTCCTGGAGGACTGGAGAAGAGAAGATGTGGTCCCTCTCTGCAAAAGCAAAAGGAGGGCGTTAAGAAATACAGATCTATTAGTCTGACCTCTGTGGTGAGTAAATTAATGGCAATACTTCTAAAACAGAGAACAGAGAAGTTCCTGGAATCCAATGGATTGCAAGACCTGAGGCAGCATGGTTTTACTAGAGATAGGTCTTGTTAGACATATCTGATTCATTTTACTGGGTGATCAGTCAGTTGAATCGAGGGAGAATGTTAATGTGATGTACTTACACACCAAAGACTTATAAATAACTATGTGATTTTGGTACAGACTGACTGGGTTAGACGACAAAGGGTAGTGGTAAATGGATTTCACTCTCGGGAAAAGGGTGCTACCACTGATGTGCCGCAAGGATCAGTTCTTGGTCCAGTTCTTTTTAACATTTTTTTCTAAAATGTAATGTCACATAACTGTAAAT
This sequence comes from Microcaecilia unicolor, assembly GCF_901765095.1. Classification (NCBI taxonomy): domain Eukaryota; kingdom Metazoa; phylum Chordata; class Amphibia; order Gymnophiona; family Siphonopidae; genus Microcaecilia; species Microcaecilia unicolor. Next base: position 16,038,847 of record NC_044037.1, read on the forward strand.
TGTAAACCACATTGAACTGAAACTTGTTTTTGGATAATAGTAGAATACAATGAATAAATAAATACATACTTATTTTATTAGGATTTATTTACTGCCTTTTTTAAGGAATTCACTCAAGGTGGTGTACAGTTAGACAATTACAGCAGAAACAATATTCAAATACTACAAAGTATGGCATAGTATACTACTTATAATGTCAACACAATGCTTAATAGGATATTAAACCCTCACTGTCAATTAAAATGTCAACACAATAGGTAATAGAACATTTTGACAGTGTAGGGTATAAGCAAAGATGGAACATCTAGATAGGTAAGAGAATAAGGAGTTAAGAGAATAAAGATGACTAATTTAAAGAAAGGTGCACATGAGGTCAGAGAGATGGTTAAATATTATCTCAGGGTAGAAATGGATAAATATGTCCTGCTGCAGTATAAATAAAGTGTAAGGGCTGTCTGGTAAGGTTTGCCTCTTTGCTGATACCAATATATGCAATAGGGTAAATACCCCCAATGATGTGGATAACATGGGGATCTAGCATAGTTTGAAGAATAGTCTAGAATTTTGCAGCTAAACTTTCATGCTCAAAAAATGCAAGGTCATGCATTTGGCCTGCAAAAATACAACTGAGAGGGAAGTTATCCCTATTGAATCTGCATAGAATAGAATTGGAGGGCATGCTAATCTCTCTCATGCATAGTCATTATAAATGTACCAAAAAGGGGTATCAATAATTCCAATATATTATTAATATTCATATACACATCATAAATAACTATATTGTATTTGAAATGTACACTTTAGTCTTTATTATCAAGTCTTATCATAAAACTTATCCTAAACAACACTTTTACATTGTGCATATCTAAAACAACATTCAATCACATCTTTCAATCCATATAGAGATTATAGATATTCTGAAAATCTGGCCTGTTTGTGGCCCTTGAGGACTGAACGCAGACAAACCTGATCTAAACAAGCACCAATATATCTCATGCATGTTCATGGTAGAAATCCTGAAAATCTGACCAGGTGGGTGCAACCCAGACTGAGTTGAGAGTACAGAATGACACAGGAACAAAGTTTGGCCCCGTCCCCGTGGGTTCTGTCTCTGTCCCCGCCCCGTCCCCGAAGGCCCTGTCTCCATCCCCACCCCCGCAGGTTCTCTCCTCATCTACAGAAGCCTTGAACACTTGATGATTTTATATTTAAATCTTTTCTAGTAAAGTATAAAAAGGAACAATATGCTGTGCAACTGTTGTGTATAAATTACAAATAGAAAACAATAACAATGAGCAGCTATAATAACCCTTCTTCCCACCACCACCCTCTACCCTTCCAACTAGAAAATGACACAGGGACAAAGTTTGTCCCCATCCCCGCCCCGTCACTGTGGGATCTGTCCCCGTCCCCGTGTCATTCTCTAGTTGAGAGCCACTACCTTATGGGGCTGCTGGAAGAAACAAAAGGCAGGCACTACTAGATGTCCTATGCACCCCACCCCCTTGAATTGAGGACCACTGAATTCACATTAACAAAAAAGGTATCATCTTTACCATTCTACTTGACTATTTTTTTTACAAGCTAACATGCTGCTATATTTGGCAACATTTATTAAAGATGACCTTAGTTCAGGGAATAAATATTTAACATGGTAAAGATGTAAATATATTTACACCTTATATACTGTGTACTTACAAATTAAATTCTGATGCTAGGTGGGGTCAGGAACTTTGGCCCCTTACGAAACCATACTACCGATTCCTGCAATGCAATGTGAATGGGCTTTGTCGGCATTGCTGCACCAGGAATTGCTAGCACAGTTTAGAAACAAAAGGCCCTTAGTTGAGGGTATGGATGACCAAAAGAAGCCTAGTATTCCATATAATTATTTAATGCTTGGTGTGGGGTATGGGGGGAGGGGATTTAAATTATTATACATGTATGTGAATACGTTTTAAACTCCTATGCAATCTATTGTGACTGACCTTTTTGAGTTGCTGTATTAGCATGCCCTACTGGTTAGCTATGAAACTCTTTTTATAGTACAGGGCCTGCTAATATGGACATAGGGTGAATGGGTAATGAAGGGGGGAGGATATATTGAAAGTCAAATATTTTGGGGATGTTCACTTCTTTGTTCTACTGTGTTGAAATGTTATGTATGCAGTCAACTGTATATGGCTGTGGTTTGTTTTGCTTGGGTTCACTAGTAAAAAAAAACAAAACAAAATTACATAAATTCTGATACTAGTATCTTCTAGATGAAAGTATGAAAGAAATAGCACATACTTGCACACCATGCACTGTCTTTGAGCCTGTAAAGCAGTAAACATCACAATAACAGAATAATTCCTTGGAGGAGCCTTCACCAGACGACGGAATTTGTCACCATTCATTCGAATAACAGCTCGCTTGCTGGCCCAGTCCATCAGCTGACCAACTTTTTCTGATAAAACCATCTATAAAATCAAAACAATAAATATCTGTAATTATAATTAACATGTTACAATCACACACAGTGAATAAATTATTCATTTTTATTCAAATTATATATTACACAACTCTTCAGAGAGATAATACAAGAAATTGGAAAATCTTAACATAAAGAAATATTCAATGTTACCAATAACAGAAATCTTTCCCCACTTTCGACTATAATTAGGTAAATTAGATCCAAGAGCTTAAATAAACCCATTAATCTAGGAAATCATTTTATAATTATTGCTACCCAGTTAGTTTACTCCAAGCAATCATACAGTGTACTATCTGTGACTAGACTATAACATTTACCTCTTCTTTAGACAGCAAAAATTCTTCTAACTGCTTGGGATCAAAGAATTGAAATTGTTTAGACTGAAATAATACTCGACATATACAAGGAAATTTAAGTACAAAATTTGCACCTAATGCCAAAGTCCTTGGGTGTAGAGCCAAAAAGGCTTTACGCCTTTTCTGTGTTTCTCTAGCCAAATCAGGATAAATTCTTATTTTAGATCCCAGGAAGAGAGAGTCTAAATGATGAAAAGAAAGTGTATAAGCCTTCCTATGCTTGGCCTGTTACTAAGGGCTAGGCCTAAGGCCTGTACTGTCAGTTTGGTTCTCATATGTTAGCCTACTAACTCAGCATCTTGTGTAACAATCATTGCTTTCTCAGGAGCTGAGAACTGACACTTCATAACATTTGTTTTCTGCTGAGTATGTTTTTCATGAAAGGTGGATGTAACCTTGGCAGTTGCTGACAGGCTGAGGACACAGTGTAAGCCTAACATGTCCAGAATGTTTCATTTGGGAAGATAGACAGAGAGAGGACACAAGGGTATTGTTCTGGCTGTGCACGCAGAACTGACACAGAACTCAAACTAATTAGCCAATGGCCATCGACTGTTCATGTGCAGAATATCCATATATGGTATAGGCTAGTTTCTGATTTCTAGTTTAGGGGAAATCACATGATTTATGAGAAATGTCACTTGCAACAATATATACGTGATGTCCAGGGCAGTATTAGCTGAGCAGTTCTTGTCTTTCCGAATGTGCGCTGCTGACTGACAACCTGCTCCAGGGAGAGAACTATTATTTATATTTGGCTCTGTGTAATACCAATAAAGGTAATTTACTGGCTGCGCCTGAGTCCAAGTTCTCTTTCTTATCTGTGTTTTCCCTCCCTGTGAGGGTGAAGAGACAGAAAACACAAAAGTTTCAACATAGCATCTCGATCCATCCCCAAAGCAAAGGAAACCACCAGTTGTCCTCTGGGTAATAACCTCTAGTGAGGATTCCAAGAAAGATGTGAGGTTCATATTATCTTCTACTTGGGGTTGAGAAATTCCAGATGAATGTTTAACATTACTCTGCAAATACTGTACCCGAGTTGTCGGAGGTAATGAGTCCCCAGACATTCCCAAAATTTCCACCAAATATTTTTTAACCATTTCTATCGGTGTAATCAAAGGTGATCTGGGAAAATTGGTCAGCCTCAGATTTAATCTCCTATATTGATTCTCTAAGAATTCGAATCTACGAAATGTAAAATTTCTGTCCCTAATTGAGACGTGACCAAAATATTCCAGTTTTTGAATGTTTTCATCTAGAAGTTTCATTTCTGAGGATTGCTGAGCAGCTGCCTGTGCCTGGATAAGGACTGCTTCAGACAATACCTTAATTTCACTAGTATTTTTGGTTATCAATAGTTCTAAAGATGACTAAGTTAAATGTCAGGTCCCAGAGTGACTCCATTGTCACTACAGCTGGTTTTGCCAAAAGCCCCAAAGATGAAGCAGGAAGGGGAGCCTTTAAAGACTGATTTAAAGTTCTCACTATCTGTGATGGCAATGTCTGTGCTGCAATTTGTTCATCCAGCTGGCTGCTCCTAATAGATTCTCCCTGCGTGTCTATCTCCTCTATATTGGGAGATTGAGCTACAGGACTTTACTCCATGCTGTTCCTTCCTGGTTGTAAGGGAGCCGCACATAAGACGGGGCTCAAGGAGACCCCGCTGACACACTGGCTCTGACTGCAGGAGAAGAGGCTTGCCTGGGATCGGACGTCAGCCCGAACTGCTCCAAAGTTGTCTGCTGATGAAGGTGGGTCCCGGTGGGAGTCGAGAGGTTCTCCCGCACCTTCCCTCTCCTTTTCCCCATTATTCACGGAGGTCCGGAGCCGTTCACAGCAGTGCTTGAGGAGAAAATCTGAGCGCATCTGGTGCAGTAAAACACTACAACGCCATCTTGGATCCCCCCCCACACAGTGAATAAATGTTATTATTAAACCAAAACGTATAGACCAAGAACAGAAAATATGACTTCAACCAATACAACCAGTCCCGACTACCCTGGATTTCTGTCCAATCTCAGACTTTGGTTTAAAACTTTGGAAATTAGTTCTACAGGATGAAACCTTGACCACTCAAAATCTCTCCCAACTGGCTAAAACAATGGGTGTTAAATTCAGCATTTCCCAAGCAGCACACCATAGTACACTGGTGTGCTATAATTTGTATAGTAAACAGAATCCTTGCCCTAAAGATTTATCTAAGTTTCAGTACAAGCAGAACTTTATGTGAATTATAGATTTTAAAATTTAGACTACTGCCTTAAAAATCACCATATATACTGCAATTTACATTGTGGCCCACAAGTGGTCCTCCTACAGCTGGTAAAATAAACATTTCAGTTCATAGGAAACACATGCATTGAAGTAACAAAACTAAGTCAACCTAAGTGCCAATTCCTATTGCTTACCTTCAGTGCTGCACAAATGCAAACACATTACATTACTGAACGATTAGAAAGAAAAATTTGCCTTTTTGCGGATGACACAAAGATAGAAGAGTAGATACCCTGGAGGGAGTAGTCACCATGAGAAGGTATCTCCACATGTTTGAAGAATGGTTAAGGGTCTGGAAGTTAAAATTCAATGCCAAGCTTCTCTGGGGCTCCAAATATTTGAACGGTATTAATATGCAAACAAACCTTTTACAGAGACGGAAGGCACTAGGACTAGAGGACATGAATTGAGGTTGAAAAGGGGCAGACTGGAATAATGTCAGGAAGTACTTTCTTCGAGGAGAGGGTGGTAGATACGTGGAATACCCTCCAGCGAGAGGTGGCGGAGATAAAAACGGTAACGGAATTCAAAAATGTGTGGGATAAACACAAAAGAATTCTATTTAAAAGGAATGGATCCAAAAAAGCTTCCACTCAGCCATCTCTCTCCTCTGTCCAAAATTCTGCAGCACAACTTATTTTCCGCCAGAATCGTTTTACCCGCACTAACCCACTCCTCAGGCCACTTCACTGGCTCCCTGTCCGATTCCACATACAGTTTAAACTTTTTGTACTGACCTTTAAATGCATTCACTCTGCAGCCCCCCATTACCTCTCCACTCTCATCTCTCCCTACATTCCTCCCCGCGAACTCCGTTCACTGGACAAATCTCTCTTGTCGTCCCCCTTCTCCACTGCTAACTCCAGGCTTCACTCCTTTTCTCTCACGGCACCTTATGCCTGGAATAAACTTCCTGAACCTATACGTCTAGCTCCATTTCTACCTGTTTTCAAATCTATGCTGAAAACCCACCTTTTCACTACTGCTTTTAGCTCCTAGCCAATACTCAATTGCCCTCCCCTTGTCCCTTCCTTCCTTCCTTCTCACCCATTACTTCCCTCACCCGTAACAGTCTTGTCTGTCTGTATTATTTAGATTGTAAGCTCTTTTGAGCTCAGCGCTGCGTGTGTCTGGTGGCGCTATACAAATGCTAATAATAATAGAAGCTTAGTTAAGATTGGGAAGCAATGCCAGTGGTTGGGAGACAGGGTCAGTGCTGGGCGGGCTTCTACGGTCTGTGCTCTGATCGTGGCTGGACAGATTCAACTTCACAAGTTGGAGATCAAGGCCTGTGCTGGGCAGACTTCTACAGTCTATGCCCTGATCATGGCTGAATAGATTCGGATGGGCTGAAGTAAAACTGTTCAGGGGTTTCGAAATTAACTTCAGAAATTTTAGAACAAGGACAGTGCTGAGCAGACTTCTATGGTCTGTGTGCTCAAAATGGCAAGGACAAATCAAGACCAGGTATATATATGAAGTATCACATACCATACGTAATTACTTTGTCTTGTTGGGCAGACTGGCTGGACCACACAGGTCTTTATCTACCTTTATGTACTATGTTGCTATACCATTTATAGCAGTTTCCCGGCAATTTCTGTCACTAATGAAAATTACAACAAAAAAAAAAAGCAGCAACAACAAAAGCTGAACAAATAAAATAAATACAGTGCATTCTTTATTTTTTTTATTACTGAAAAGTGCATACGAACAACGACCTAGCCAAGGAACAATGTTCTACAGCTGCCAACTCATCTTTTACCATCTTAAATTTATAATGGATTGGATGGCAAACTCAGCAACAATTTCACTTTCAGATCTTCTATCTCTAGGTTGACTAGTGTATATTCCTTCCTATGCTAGGCCTGTTACTAAGGCCTGTACTTTGCTCAGTTTGGTTCTCACAAGTTGGCATCCTTGTAACATACAGTGCTTTTCTCAGGACTGAGGAATGACACTTCAGTGATAACACTTGGCTGGAGCTGAGAATGTTTTTTATATAAGGTGGATATAACCTTGGGACGTGCTAAGAGACAGACTGACGATACACAGTGAGCCTAATATGTCCAGAATGTTTCATTTGTGGGGAGAGACAGAGAGAGGGCACAAGGGCATTGTTCTATGCCCTGTGACTAACTACACGCTGTGCACGAACTGATAGCTAATTAGCCAATGGCCACCGACTGTCCACGTGAACCCACATCAGGAGAGAGTGATATAATACAGGAATAGCCATACATGGCATACGCTACTTTCTGATTCTAGATTAGGAGAAATCACATGATTTGAGAAACGAAACTTTCTAAAGCTATATATGTAATGGTTGGGACAGTGTGAGCTGAGCAGTCTTTCTTATATTGTGTTTGCGTCTTGCTTTGCTGTCTGACAACCTGCTCCAGAGAGAGAACAATTATTTTGTATATTGGCTCTGTGAGATACCAATAAAGATCATTACTGGTTGCGCCTGATTCTAAGTTTTCTCTCTCATTTTTCAGCCTATGAGGCTGAAGTGTTTCCTCTCCCTGTGGGGGCTAAGGGATTGGGAAAACACACTAGGGATGCTGCAGATACCAGATTTAGGGCTCATGACTGCAGTGGAGGAGTAGCCTAGTAGTTAGAGCAGAGGTGCCTAGTTCAAATCTCACTGCTGCGCTTTGTTATCTTGGGCAAGTAACATAACCCTCCAGTGCCTCAGGTACAAAGAAATTGTGTGTAACTCACCTTGAACTACTATTTGAAAAAGGTGTGAACACAATGAGGCTCATTTTCAAAGCACTTAGCCTCCCAAAGTTCCATAGAAACCTATGGAACTTAGCCTCCCAAAGTGCTTTGAAAATATGCCTCTAAGTAAATAAATAAATATAAAAATAATGTCAGAAGAAACCCTATTATACTCAGCCAATAACTGTCACTGAAATGAATAAAGTAGGCGAGTATGGAAAAAGAAATAAATTGGTGTTTTACAAGACACATAACACATCCCCGTCAAAGCAGACCTCAACATGCTCCTGACACACATCCAGGTATTGAACTCATGTATGGATAGAATCGACATATTATTATTAGCATTTGTATAGCGCTACCAGACGCACGCAGCACTGAACACCTGACATAGAGATAGACAGTCCCTGCTCAAAAGAGCTTACAACCTAAAAATAACAGACAGACAGACAAGACAATAAGGGGAGGGAAGTACTGGGTGAGAACTTACAAGGGGGAGGGAGGCAAATGACTAGTGGCTAGGAGGAGCCAAAAGCAGCAGGGAAAAGGTGGGTTTTCAGCATAGATTTTAAAACAGCTAGAGATGGAGCTAGATGTACAGGCTCAGGAAGTTTATTCCAGGCATAAGGTGCCGTGAGAGAAAAGGAGCGAAGCCTGGAGTTAGCAGTGGAGGAGAAGGGGGGCGACAAAAGAGATTTGTCCATTTGCTTTTCATTATTTTCATTCAAACTCTTAACTTCCCTTCGCGCAGCAGCGATTGGAAACACAAGACTTTAGTCCACTCTCTGGGCCCAGGCTACCACGGAACCGGTTCCGCGCTCATTTCACACAAGTTTCCAAACTCCTCCCCTCCCCCGTTACCTCCTTCTTCTTCTGTCCCACAGAGGGCATTCCAAACATCACCAACATTGCCGCAAGAACGGGAAGCGCCCGCACCCCAACCATCGCCCCTCACCCCGTTCCCACAGACAGCTCAAGAAAACTTGAAACGCGCCCGCAGGAGGACTGTGACGTCACGCTCAGCCGACGCGCCTTTTCGATTGGAGGAGATCCCCAGCGGATGCAAAGCTCTCGGGGTCGCTTCCTGGTGGTGACGTAAACCTCCTTGCTGCAGGGTCGAATCGCTTCCGCCTTGTAAACCAATCAGATAAGGGCAAGCTGTTGCAATTCCATTTGTTCGTTTGGTACTGTAGCACAAGCTGCTGTGGTGGGCGGGGACGAGCAGAGAGAGGTTAGCAATAGCATCAAGGAGGATTGGAAGGAAGGAGGTTGCTGTACACTTGGGTAAAAGGCTGGGAGAGAGTAGTAGCTGTGGAAGCCGTTTTGTAAGCAGCTGTTCAATTAGTTGCACAATTTAAGTGGAGTACGGTTTATGGGATTTCTTTCGAGCTGCGTGAATTCTGCCTCTTTAATTTGGAGGAACGAGGGAAGGAGGAGCGGCCTGAATGGTGCCCCAACCAAACAGTCTGATAGAGTGGTAAAATTAAACGGGTATGACATGGGCAGCAGTAAGGGTAGGTTGTGACTTGTGAGTGATCATGGGAAGTGTAGTAAACGCAAGGAGGTTAACTTAGAATTGAGGATCTCTTTGAGTAAAAGCACATGTTAGTAGTGCTAAAGTACAGTGGGCCAGATGCACTAAACCTTAATGACCCTTTACTGACCCTTAATGCAGAAATTTTCAACCGCAGCATGCATCAAAGGCCATTTTCGACGAAGCTAGCAGCTAACGAAACCGGAATGCAAACGAGAAACTACCATTGAAATGTTGACAATTCAGAATGCACTAACCATACCGACAATAGCAACGAATCACTTACCATCAGAAATTTAACATGAGCTCAGACCTGTCGTTAAGGCCTGAGCTGTCATCTCCCCGCTGGCCCCTGCACCATAAAAATCATGTTTGAAAAGAAAAGTGAGCTCCCCGCTTCCCTCTGCCTAAAATAAAAATTAAACTAACAACAAAAAAGGATCGGGAGGGGGCAAAGGCGCTCATCAGGAGCGTCCTTCACGGACGGCCTTGCCCCCGCCCCACCCGAGTTCGCCGCTGCTCCCTGCTTCCCCCCCCCCCCCACTTCAAAACCAAAATAAAAATCAAACTAACTTTTAAGGCTGCCCCGGCCCCCTCCCTCCCTGTCTCTGTCCCAGCCCCACCTCCTGACATCCTCCGCCCTGTGCCCCGCCCCCTCTGCCCCCTCCTGGGGTCGTCGCCGCCATTACCCCCTCCACCGGGCCCCCCTCCTACCAGGCCCGTGCACCGTCTCTGCCTCTGTGTGAAGGCGCTGCACGGGCAAGTAGAACAGCTCAGCTGATGCCTTCGCCCAGTCTTCTCGTTCGCGTCTCTTTCCTCCTGGGCCCGCCCCCGTCTGATGTCACAGGCGGGGCTGAGGCAGGGCTGGGAAAGAGACAGAAATGGAGGGGGGCCGGGGCAGCCTTAAAAGTTAGTTTTATTTTTATTTTTATTTCGGTTTTGAAGCGGGGGGGGGAAGCAGGGAGCAGCGGTGAACTCGGGCGGGGGCAAGGCCGTCTGTGAAGGACGCTCCTGATGAGCACCTTTGCCCCCTCCCGATCCATGCAACCTGTTTGTTTGGGGTTTTTTTTTGTAGTTTTGACATTTGTGGCATGCGCAGAGCAGCCAGCATAACACTTGGCTGCTCTGCGCATGGGTTAGGGGCCGATTACCGATGGGGATTACACAGGTTTGATGCATTGTACTTTACAGTACCGCACTGAACATGTGCGACTTTTTTTTTGTGCATCCTTCGTTTTTTTAAATTTGTTAGGGATTTAACGTTTTAGATTTTTTAACGTTTGGTTGATGCATCTGGCCCAGTGTGTTTTTTCTAGCAACCGAGGTGCCGGTACTTAAATGCCAGGCCACCCTTCAGGGGTGGGGTGATCACTGAGGGGCCCACCCCATAATAGCCAGGCCCCCTGCAACCAGTCACAGAATCTATTTATTTATTGCATTTGTATCCCACATTTTCCCACTCATTTGCAGGCTCAATGTGTCTTACATTGCTCCGCCATGGTATTGTCATGACAGACTTAACATATACAATTGGTAATTTCATAAGAACATGGAAACATAGTGTATAAAATCATCATGTATATAAAGAATGTTATAGGAATAACAGATAAAGCGGTAATGCACTATAGTTCAAATGATGGATCGTTATGGTATGTTCTATTAAAGAGGTGGGTCTTCAAAGACAGTGCAGAATTGGTGTGTAGAGCTGTAGCTCTTTCATTAAAACTTGGGGACCATGGGTCCATTTTAGCAGACAATGGAAAAGGTGCTGGTACACAGTACCCCCTCAAAACAAACCCTGTGTATATCTGATGTGTTCCATGCTGCAGAAACCTAGGACTGCTTTTCTTTTCCCACAACAACTGTATTTGCCGTTATTTGTGGCAAGCTTATTTTTTTTTAAGCCCTAGTCAGCTTGGCCCTTTCAAACTTTTCCATTACTTCAGAGAGTTATTTTCCATCTAGAACGATATTCATGACTCCTTATGTACAATTCATTGGAAATAATCAAAAGGCAGCATTAAGATGTGCTTCCCATTGCCTGTGATGTGGAAATTTAATAATTTTTATATCAGAAGTAAATATCTATTAATATAATAGCTATTAGACTACTATGCTAGAATAAAGAAATATAGGGGGGAAAGCTTGTCTCTAGCAGATGACTCTTGTTAAGCCACATACACATTTTTATCACTGTCTTAGAGGGACAAAAACAAGACTGTTTCTTGACACTGTGACCTATTACAAAAACAAACAAAGAATGCATAAATAAAACCTGGATCTTGTTTGGGGGGTCAGGGTTTGGAGTGGGACAAAGGGGGTTTTATGTGATGCCTTTGTTCTCCCTTTGGATTGTCCCTCTCTATTCTTTCAGACAGTGGTGTAACTAGGAGTGAATCAGCTCAGGGCAGAAAAATAGAAATGGGACCCCCTACTCCCAGGGTGGTGGGGACAAGATGTGGGGGGTGGAAGAGGATGCATGTTTCCCAAAGCTGCATATTACAATTAATAAATTCAGGAAAAATATTTTTCATCTACCTTTGTCTGAACATTGCTTTCGTCCTAATGTCTCTTCTGCCTTTTTCTTAACTATCTCTAAAGACTCCTGTCCTTTTGATATTTCCTCTGTCCAGCATTTATTTTTTTCTGTGTGTCTCTATTTGTTCCATCCAGCATCTTCTCTCTATCCCTGTCCTCCCCCATGTTCAGTGTCTCTTCTCTGTGTCCCATCCACCATACCCCTCTGTGTCTTTATCCTTGCCCTTGTGTACAGTATTACCCCCTCTATTTCCCTGTCCTATGTTTTCTCCAGGGCCAACACCTCTTCTGTGGTCCTGTCCCTTCCCATATCCAGCTTCTCTTAGTCCCACACGCCCCCAGTAGTCTGGCATTTCTGTCCCCCCCCCCTCCACCTATTGGTCTGCATCTATCTCTCTCTCTCTGCTCCCCCTCCCCAGTCCAGTATCGGCCCCCTCCCCAGTCCAGTATCTGCCCCCTCCCCTTTGCCCCAGGTCTCCCACTGCTCCCCCAGCTGCAATCCATCAACTCTCCCCTTTTATCCACCTCCTCTTTGCTGCAGGGCTCTCTTTAGCCTCTGCCTCCTCCCAAGTCTAATGTCTCTCTGGCCTTCCCTGTGGCCTGTGTGGGGCCTTCCCTGTGTGCGTTCTGCCCCTGTGATGTAACTTCTGTGGGCAGGATGCAGACAGGAAAGATCCCCACTGGCCAGAGTAGCAACAGGCTGCAGCTGTGGAGTACTGTGGGGAGGAGGGAGCAAGCATAAGCAATGCTGGACTGTGGGGGGGGAGAAGGGAAGGTGCAACTTCAGGCAGCCTTGGGCATTTTGGTGACCTTGCTTGAGATAACTATGCCCCTGCAGTGGCATACCAAGGGGGACGCGGTGGGGGCGGTCCGCCCCGGGTGCATGCCGCTGGGGGGGGTGCCGCGCGCCTGTCGGCTCTTCATTTTCATGCTCCCTTTGCCCCAGAACAGGTTACTTCCTGTTCCGGGGCAGAGGGAGCATGAAAACGAAGAGCCGGCAGGCGTGCGGCATCCCCCCCCCAGCGGCGTGCACCCGGGGGGGGGAGGTTCTTTTGCCAGGGGATCGGGGGTTCTTTTGCCGGGGGGGGCGCTGTACCCGGAGGGCAGAGCGCATCGGCGATCTGCCCCGGGTGTCAGCCCCCCTAGGAACGCCACTGTGCCCCTGCACTCAAATGTGCTGCTTTACTAACCCATTTGTCAACAATGGGGACTAGAACTGTGAAGCCTGGATCTTTTAATGTTAAAGGCCTTAATTATCATAAGCGAAGCCTTTCATTTAAGGAGGCCCAGAGGCTTTCTGTGGTTATCTGATTGGTTCAAGAGACCCATGTGATTCAAATTAAGGAGAAACTATTATCCTACCCCAAAATATTTTGCAGAGTTTACTCAAAGACACAAGCTTTAGCCAATTTCAGGAACTTCACATAATCTCCTTTTTCGTGCAAAAGGTTCCACAAGTCTAGTGAAATAAAATGACAATTTAACAACAGCCAAAGTAGGCACCGCCTTCAAGGATTATAGGTTATCAATAGAAATCAAACAAAATAAAACATGGAAAAGAAAATAAGATGATACCTTTTTTATTGGACATAACTTAATACATTTCTTGATTAGCTTTCGAAGGTTGCCCTTCTTCGTCAGATCGGAAATAAGCAAATGTGCTAGCTGACAGTGTATATAAGTGAAAACCTTCAAGCATAACTATGACAGTCTGACAGGGTGGGAGGATGGGGGTGGGTCGGAGGTATGCATGGGGACATCAAAGCATATCATTGATATTCTAACAGGATGGGTGTGGATAGGTGAGGGGTGGGGTGATCAACAGAGACATACAGCTTTATGGTTTATAATGGGCTAGGAACCCCAGATCCTTGTTAAGTCATAAGGGATCTTTCACTTGCTCATCTTCCAATGTGGTATATATCATTCAGTGTAAAAAATGTAAGGAAGGATGCTATATTGGAGAAACAGGCCAGATGCTTAAGACAAGATTCAATTTACATAGACATCACATGAACAATACTGGTGCCAGTAGGGCTCCCACGCCTGTTGGTCAGCATTTTACAGGACCAGGACACTGTACCAGTGACTTCACAGTGAGAATCCTGAAAGGTAACTTTAAAACCATACAAGAACGTAAGACCTTTGAAGTCAGAATGATTGAATATTTTAACACCCAACAGAAAGGACTTAACAAGGATCTGGGGTTCCTAGCCCATTATAAACCATAAAGCTGTATGTCTCTGTTGATTACATTTGAACCATCCAAAGATAAGCTGCTGGAGCGCAGGAGTAGAGAATGGGGACTTGACGGATCATTCCACTCATTTAAAGTCCTACATAAGTACATAAGTGTTGCCATACTGCATCTGTTTAACCAGAGCAGGGCAGGCAATGTGGCGGCGCTGGACACCAGTGCTGGGCAACACTTCAGATAGCAGGGGTTGGGGACCGCTGCCAGCAAAACCAGGGGCCCAGAGGAAATTTGGGGGGCCCAGGCCCCTGTGGCCCCACACAGTGACAAAGGTAGGTGGGGCACCAGGGGAGCAGCTGGTGCTGTTGCAGGAATTGAGATAGGAATTTGTGATGCTTCAGGAGTCAGACAGCACACACCAGAATGAGAGAGTAATCTTCTTTATTTGCCAGCAAACAAAGCAGGACATCAGTTCTAGCTCTCTTCTCTTCTCTTAGCTCTTTATGTCTTTCTCTCAGCTCTCTGGGTCTTTCTCTCAGCTCTCTGTGTCTTTGTCTCCTTCTTCTGTCTGTTCCTTCTGTCCTTCTCTTTCTTCTGAGCTCCTTCTGACGTAAACTGCTTCTGCTCCCACTTAAATAGGGTCCTAAGCCCTCCTCCTAGCCTAGCCCCCTTTACTCCCAATTGGTTAAGAAACTGATTGGCTACCTTGCCTCAACCAATCATTACTTTTGAAATATCAGTTACATAGGTTCCAGACATCCTAAACTGACCTGTGACCTGGGGCCCCTCAAGCCAGACATTTGGTCTCCAGTCTCTTACATTCCTCATTATGATTGATGTCTCATCTATAGCTTAGACTGGATTCCCTTAGAGACCAAGAGGCCCCATCTAACATTGGTTATTCTCATATCCCTAGTCTGGTTCATACTAACTGCTAACTAAACTCTGGCATTCATTAAAGAGGTCAAAAGTCAGTCTTACTTAATAGCATACATATCAGGCTATTGCTTCCAAGACCATTTCTGCATTTTACCTATAATTAATCAAGGAGAAGAGAGCTGACTAGTTCTGACCTTTTTCACCTCTCAGCTCCATACACAGAACTAGCTAAGACCACAGAAAACTCAAAACACATGTTGATCTCCTCACTGCAGCCTTAAACAGCAGACAAAGGATCATTTTAAAAGTAACACAGAGTTGAACAAACATCCTACATAGAAATTACAGAGAATAAAACATATTCTAAAATAAGCATTCTTATAAGACATATCCTAAATATAAACAGAACTTCTAAATACTAATCTATTGCCTCTCTCTAAATAGTATTTTCTATCTTGTAAACTACAATATATCTAGCTCATTCCTTTGTTCAGTCATAATAGTTTACAGCTGTGCCAGCTAGCATTGGCAATTCACAAGGGACAGAGTTGCATTTCTCACTGACCTTTCCTAACCTTAGCTCGGCAGCTAGACATTGAAATAATATGAAACATCTGGCATACCTTCACTTCAGTTGCAAAGTAAAAAGCTGATTTTGAAATAGGAATTCAAACACCACTTTTAAACCCCAGATTTTAACAGTTAATATCACTTCTTATATATATAATTTCTTTGTCCACTGCCTCAGTGCCTATTTTTTTTCATTGTGTAGCACTAAAAATGTGCACCGGCGGAAGTCCACTCTCGCTCCCCCTGCGCCGTCAACCTTGCTAAACTTGGCTACGCTTATGGCCCCACATAGCTACGCCACTGCTCCCAGTCACTCCCCCCCACACACAGTGACTTTCTATCAGGGACTCACCCGTTCAGTAATCCCAACCTAACCAGTGCTTATACGTGGTAATTAAAAAAAATTACTGTGGAGCACTTACCACCACCTCTTTTATAGGCAATAAGGGCTCCCATGTTATCTGTGTGCAACCAGTTAGTGCACAGGAACACAGATATACAAATGGTTAGTGCAGGAATGCTCCTCCCCCCACCACCCCGCATCCTTGATCTGCCCCTAGAAAAAAAATGAGCACACGGTTATCAGCACATCCTGCATTTTGCTGCATTTTATACTGCAGCTTACTAAAAGGGCTTCTTAATCGGCTTCTATGCAGTGAGATCTTTTCACTAAATATTAAACCTGCACTTACCAACCTCTAATAAATAAAGGTTGCAACATCGGCATCTCTGTTCCTAATCGGCTGCAAAATTTGACTGTTGCTTTCTCTAATAATACTAATAATATTTAGAAACGTCTTTCATTCAGCGAGCCGCTGTGACAGCAAGTGTGCTTTCAGATAAAAGCATTCAAGTATTGTGTTGCTGTCCTTACAATGGTATTTGACTGGAGAGGAAACAGTTACGTAAACATGCAAGCTAGAAATTTTTTCAATAATAAATAATTTTAAAATATTATAAACATTGAAGAAATTATTTAAAAAATAAAAAAAGTGATGTGTCAGAAGTGGGATTCGAACCCACGCCTCCATTCGGAGACCAGAACACCCTTTGGGGTAAGGAGTTTATTCCTTGAGTCTGGCGCCTTAGACCACTCGGCCATCCTGACACCGTTGATCACATTGCTTCAACCTGCTTTCTTAAAGGGTTTAGCGTATGTACGTTGGGCGTACTTTATTATGTTTTCTGAAGAATTTAAGCCACATTTCCTTGCAAACACAAACTGCTTTTTATCCTCCCAACGCTGTTATCTGGCGGCTTAATTCCAAGGCTAAAGAGTCGCTCTCATTTGGTTTCATTACTAATTGCTTCATACATGATTGCGCACTAGTACTATACCCTTAGAAACAACATTCCGATTAAACAAATGCATCCCTTGTATCCAATAACGTAAACATTTTGCGTGTCTTTAAAATATACTATTACAACTTTAATCTATGTCAAAATACCTATGATTTAAAACTACATTTCCCATCATACACATCTCTCTTTTTGTGCTACAACTATTTTCAGTTCCTTCCCTCTTCTTTTGCGTCATCCGCACATTCTATTAAATGAGGGACAAGTAGACCAAGGAGGCGTGGTTCAGAACAGGAGACGGCATGACGTCAAAAAGTGGAAGCTACTTAGGTTCATCTGTTTCCCTTCCAATCTTTATAACACCAGGCTTCCCAAGGCAGATTACAACAGTTAAAATGAACCCATGAGTAAACAGGATATAGTCAGAAATATGGCCATGTATTACTGTATGATACAGAACAGTGTAGAAAAATGAGCACAAAATGCAGCCTTTATTAGTGCTGTTTCCCACCAGGTACAATTTATTTATTTATTGTGAACATTTAATCCCACCAAGGCAGGCTCTATGTGGTTTACAGCATTTGAGGAAACGTTCAGCATAAGAATACTAGTGCAAATCAGGGTAGAAAAAGTAGTAGTACAATAATTTTTTAAGCTGTTTTAGTGATATTCAGTTTTGATTTCATGATATTTATGTCTACATATGGGACACTTTCATCCAACTGGAATAGGTTTCGATTTTTGTACATATGGACCACGCATAGGCAGTCCATTATCTCTAATAATCTTTTGCTACTGCTTTCAATAGCGTTTGTTATTTCTTTTGGATGTACTTGTGATTCCGCCTACTAGCTTCAACCTAACCCATTCCGTCTCCTATTATCAATCTAACCTGCTTGGTGTAGACCAGGAGGGTCCAACCTTGCAGTGTAGTGCGCATGTACACGGAAGCCATCTTTGTTTCTAGTGCCTCAAGGGTATCGGTGGAGCGGGTGTTGTTGCTGTTTCTGCGGCTACCATGTTTCCTCTGGCTAAGTCGGCGCTCGTGCTCACTGGTAAGGTGGGAAAGAGAAGGCGGATTCTTCTGTCTCTGCAGCTGGTGGTGGTAGAGGGGTGCCGGTTACCCCCCCCGTCTCTGCCCTTTGGGCATTCTCATACCCCTGGGTTTCCTAATGTCGGTGAGGGGGCGAGGTTTTTTTTTTTTTTTTTGGGGTCAGGCACCGGTAAGTCCTCATTGGATTTCTAGAAGGTGTGTGCGGAAGACTCGGCAAGGTCTCGGGGGTCAGAAGAAGGGCGCGGAATGATCTTCAAATGGTGCACGAGCTTGGGATCAAAAGTTCGTGACATGAAAGGGGGGGGGGTTCAGATGAGGGTTCCATTTCCTTAGGAAGAAAAAGGTTTTCTCACAACGAAATACAAGCTGTTAATAGATGAATCTGTTTGAAGACTATAATTATTTTATTTATTTATTAGGATTTATTTACTGCCTTTTTGAAGGAATTCACTCAAGGTGGTGTACAGTAAGAATAGAGCAAGCATGAGCAATAAGCAATTACAGCAGCCAGTGGCATAGCGAGGGTGGCTGCCACCAGGGGCGGTTCGCCGCTGCGCACCCCCCCCCCAGTGCATTCTTGCCTGCCTTATGCACGCTGCTGGGGGCGGGCTGTCAGTTCTGCTAGTTCCCTGCTCCCTCTGCCCCTGAACAGGAAGTAACTTGTTCTGCGGCAGAGGGACCAGGGAACCAGCAGAGCTGACACCCCCCCACCCCCCAGCGGCGTGCACCAACCCCACCGCCCTGCCCTTGCTAGGCCACTGACAGCAGTAAAAATATTCAAATAACCACTTACAATGTCAACACAATATGTAATGGAACATTTTAATTTATAATGAAGGGTATAAGCAAAGATGGAGTGGAGGAGTGGCCAGAGCCATACCTTCTACTCTGTGCAGGCCCCAGCCACCCATGCTTAAACACTGGTTGTCAAGTCACCACCATGCCAACCATATAGGTAGCCAAACATAATTGAGATGATATATGGTTGTAACCAAGACTCCCAAGTATTGCTGACAGTATTCATTGTCCCAGCTGAGATGTCTTTCTCTCTCCCCTGAACTGCACAGCTCTCTCACTTTCAGCACGTGACACAGTGATATCCAACACTGGAGTTGCTGAAGCTTCACCTGTCTTTTGCCATTTGTGGGGCACAGACCGTAAAAGTCCAGCATCGGCCTTGGTTTTCGCTATGTTGGAGTTGCCGAATCTTCATAGTCTTTGTCCATTTGTGAGACATGGATCATAAAAGTCTTGGGCATTGGCCTTGGTTCTCCCTTACTGAATTTGGCTAATCTATAGGCTTTTGCTATTTGCAGGACATAGACCATAGAACTGTCTGGATTAGGCTTTAGTTCCCACTACTCTTGCCCAACATCACACCAACAGCCATGTTGTAGTTCCATTCTCTTTCTGTTTAGTATAGAGAGCTGTACAGGAGCAGAGGTACCACAGGAATCCCCATGGAAGTCTTGCGAGGCTGCCGCTGGAAGTCTTGGCAGCCATTTAAAAAAAGCAGAGAGGGTCAGTGCCGTTGCAGAGGGCAGGAAAGAGTAGAGATCTTTCCTGCCCCAAAGAAGCCACTAGACCACCAGGGTGCCTCCAGCTATGTTCTGGGAGGGCACCCAGGGTCAGAGAGAAGGTGGATAGATGAATTTGGGATGGTATAAAGGGGAGTTTTTCCTCTTCCTAGGGGAGTCTCTGTTTCCTCTTCCTCGTAAAGCCATCATCACCATACACTCAACAGAGAGCGAACCTATGAGCTGCTGCATCCACGTTATTGTTTATTGTTGATGGCATTTTTTATTTATCTCCCTTATAGTTTCAAACATTCCGGCTTGTGCAGCATACAGATGTACAGAGAGGAAGCATAATGACGGAATAAGTTTTCATAGGTAGAGTAGTAATTTGTTATAAATTGTAATCACTGTCATTTGGAGGAGCTGGTTATAAGGACACACTAGCACGGTTATATTCATGCAGAGATTTTTTTTTTCTCCTGGTAAAGGGCTGCTAAAACAAACAACATAGAACTTGTTATGAGAATCAAGTGCTCAATATTCCGAGTTTATTTATGATATTTATAGCCTACATTAAGCATAAATTAGGTTAAAACCTGGGAGCATTCCCCCCCCCCCCCCATGCCTACATCAAAAGAAAAAGATGGGCATGTGGGAACTTGCTACTTTTGTTTTGTGAATTGCAGTGGTATATTGTAAAAACGCACTTGCCTTTTTTATTACTACCTTTTCTCAGAAAGGTGTTGAATAATTAGGGAAGGGCTTCCTTCATGCAGAAGTTTTGTCCAGCATCAGTCTAAATGTGCCAACATTGTCTAGTTCAGCACATTATTAGCTGCCAAGTTCATACAAAGTTAATTATGTTCAGTAGAAAATCTGTTGCCTCAGTCTGCATGCTATGTGAATATTCCATCATGTTTCATTAGTGATACTAAGTATTACATATTAAGGGCATTTGCTTTAAACTTTGTTTTAAGCCATTAGTGCCCAGTGTTCACATATGGGGGAAAAAAATCAATATGTTGATGACTTATGGGAGCATTGGGAACTAATGGGTTAATTAATTTATCCGGTTCTTACATGCACATGGTTTTGCTTTTTAATCGCAGAGGTGAATCCTAAGGGTGATTGAACAATTAGGTATAAACTGTGTTGCTTCTGACCTCACTTGTTCTGGAATTTGGACCGATTTGGGTCCTGTGCTGATCTCTACATCTGCTGTCTTAGTAGAGTACGGAAGAAAATGATTTGTTACTTTTTACTAGTATTTTTACTGCTTATAGAATCTGGCTTTCTTGAGGGAGGCGGGGATCAAGGTGACTGTGGTACGACAAGGGCTTGGTGGGCTTGGTGGGCCGGGAGTTGGGATGCAGGAGATTACTTGCTGCAGGGACGAGTTTTATTTCTGTCCAAGTCAGAGTGCGGCAAAGCTGTGGACCGGGTGATTGCTCTTTTGAGCTCCCTGGGGTGGATCATCAACTGGGAGAAGAGCCAGCTGCGCCCGACTCAGTCCCTGGAGTATCTGGGAGTTCGATTCGACACCCAAGTGGGCAGAGTGTTCCTGCCGGACAATCGGATTGTCAAACTTCAGGCTCAGGTGGACCAGTTCCTAGTAGCCTCTCCTCTTCGGGCTTGGGACTATGTGCAGCTGTTGGGCTCTATGACGGCCACGATGGAAGTAGTGCCCTGGGCCAGGGCTCATATGAGACCACTACAACACTCTCTGCTGCAGCGCTGGACTCCGGTGTCGGAGGATTATGCTGTGCGCCTTCCCTTGGACCCAGCAGTGCGCAAGGCACTGAGCTGGTGGCTGCAGACAGACAAGTTGTCTGCAGGAATGCCTCTGGTGACCCCGGAGTGGACTGTCGTCACGACGGACGCCTCTTTGTCGGGCTGGGGAGCCCACTTCTTGGGAAGGACAGCGCAGGGGCTCTGGTCTCCTGCAGAGGCAAAGTGGTCTATCAACCTCCTGGAACTCAGAGCCATTCGGTTGGCGCTTTTGGAGTTCATCCCGGTACTGGCGTTGAAGCCAGTACGGGTCCTGTCGGACAATGCCACGGCTGTGGCCAATGTCAACCGCCAGGGAGGTACCAAGAGCGCCCCTCTAGCCAAGGAGGCCATGAATCTATGCCAGTGGGCGGAAGCTCCCGGAGAGTGGCAGCTATCTGCTCAGGCGTTCTTGGACATCACGAAGCGCTGGGGCCAGCCGAGCCTAGATCTGATGGCATCATCGGCCAATTGCCAAGTGCCGCACTTTTTCAGCAGAGGACGGGACCCTCGATCCCTGGGAGTAGATGCTCTTCTCCAACAGTGGTCGACACAGGAGCTTCTCTATGTGTTCCCGCCCTGGCCCATGTTGGGCAGGGTGCTAGACCGGGTGGCAAAGCATCCGGGCCGGATAATCCTGGTGGGTCCGGACTGGCCCAGACGTCCCTGGTATGCGGACTTGATCAGGCTCTCAGTGGACGATCCTCTGCGGCTGCCAGTGAAGCAGGGCCTGTTGCATCAGGGTCCCGTGGTGATGGAGGATCCCTCCCCCTTTGGTCTTACGGCCTGGCTATTGAGCGGCAGCGTCTGAGGAAGAAGGGCTTCTCAGACAAGGTCATCGCCACTATGCTGAGAGCGAGGAAGCGCTCTACTTCTACTGCTTACGCCACGGTTTGGCGTACCTTTCCAGCGTGGTGTGAAGCAGGCTCACTTTCTCCCTTCACTGCTCCAATTTCTTCAGTGTTGGCGTTCCTGCAAGAAGGTCTGGAGAAAGGCCTGTCGCTCAGTTCCCTTAAAGTCCAGGTAGCGGCTCTGGCTTGCTTCAGGGGCCGCCTGAAGGGTGCTTCCCTGGCTTCACAGCCAGATGTGGTGCGCTTTCTCAAGGGAGTTAATCACCTGCGCCCTCCTCTGCACTCAGTGGTGCCTGCGTGGAATCTCAACCTGGTGCTAAGAGCCTTGCAGAAGCCGCCTTTTGAACCCTTGTCAAGGGCATCTCTGAAAGACCTGACGTTGAAAGCAGTCTTTTTGGTGGCTATCACTTCAGCCAGAAGCGTTTCCGAGCTCCAGGCACTCTCATGTCGAGAGCCCTTTCTGCAGTTCACTGAGGCAGGAGTGCCTATTCGCACAGTGCCTTCCTTCTTGCCCAAGATTGTTTCTCGCTTCCATGTGAATCAGCAGCTCTGTCTCCCTTCCTTTCATAGGGAGGACTACCCAGAGGAATACTCTGCTCTCAAATATCTGGATGTGAGACGAGTCATCATCAGATACTTGGAAGTGACCAATGATTTCCGGAAGTCGGATCATCTGTTTGTCCTGTTTGCAGGTCTTCGTAAGGGTCTGCAGGCTGCTAAGCCTACAGTGGCAAGATGGGTCAAGGAAGCCATCGCAGCGGCTTATGTGGCCGCGGGGAAGGTGCCGCCTATCCAGCTGAAGGCTCACTCCACTAGAGCTCAGGCGGCCTCGATGGCAGAGGCCGGGTCCGTCTCCTTGGAAGAGATTTGCAAGGCGGCAACTTGGGCATCGGCCCATACCTTCTCCAGGCATTAGCGCTTGACTGTGGCTGCTCGGGCGGAGGCCCGATTTGGAGCTTCAGTGTTGCGGTCAGGGATTTCAATGTCCCGCCCTGGGTGAGTACTGCTTCGGTACATCCCACCAGTCTATGGATTGATCAGCTTGATGATATGGAAGGTAAAATTATGTATCATACCTGATAATTTTCTTTCCATTAATCATAGCTGATCAATCCATAGCCCCTCCCAGATATCTGTATTGTTTATATTCTGGTTGCATTTCAGGTTCAAGTTTAGTCTTCAGTTCCTGTTCAGGAGGACTTCGTGTTCAAGTTTTTCAATGGATTCTTCAAGAGTTGAGACGAATTTGTGTTACAATGAGCTGCTGCATTCCTCTCCCCTCCGTTTTACGGGGCTGGATTGAGACTTAAATTCTGCCGGCGCTCCCTCCCGCTTCGTGCGGCAGTAGGGCAGCTTTGTACCCCTCCCGCATCGGCGGTGTTAGGGTCAGTCAGCTCCTCCCGCGGTTGCAGGATAAGCCAGATCCCCCCGCATCGGCGGGTGTGGTGTCCCTCCCCCGCTCCGCGGGTATGAGCTGGACGGATTCCCCTCCCCCACTTGTGTGGGGATGAGCTGGGTTAATTCCCCTCCCCCGTTTCGGCGGTGGTGAGCTGGGCAGAGTGTCCCTTTGTGGGTGTAATTCTCTAAGTGCTGAGTCCTGCTGATGGAGCTTGGATATCGACATACTGAGGAGTTTCCGGCAGCACATGACCACATATAGGGAGGCAAAAGGATTGCTCTCTATCTCCACCTGCTGGTAGATGGACACAACCCACCAGTCTATGGATTGATCAGCTATGATTAATGGAAAGAAAATTATCAGGTATGATACATAATTTTACCTTCTCCCAAACATAGTTTGATTTATATAAACTTTTCACAACAGAAATGTGTATGCAAGTCCATTTAGCTGTGAATAGGTTTTAATTCTTCCTTTGTTTTTATAGCTCGAAGTGTTCAGCGGATTGCATCAAGGCAAAGCCACCACAAAAATGAGCATGACTTCCATGATAAATATGGCAATCTGATCCTTGTTTCTGGGGCAGCATTCTGTACTTCAATTTGGGCATATGTAAGTATTATTGGCATAAAGTGACAAAAAATGGGCACACATGCAAAATAGCAAAAACAAATAGAATATGAATAACAATATAAAGTAACAAAGTACCTACAAAAGGAAGGGAAAGGAAAAGCCTCAAAGTAGCTCAAAACCTGCATTTTTTAAGGAGCTAAAGCAGTCAAAAAAAGACCTTGCTTCATCATTGGCAAAAACCTTTCCATAAGGAGAGTAGCGACATTCAAAAAGCAAAATATAATAACTTATCTCTTGAGAAACGTGTAGCTCTCAAAACATCTGGTGGAAGTCTGAAGATGTAGAAATGCCCTCAGGCCAATGTTGGCCATAGTTTCGTTAAAAACTGCTTCAAGGTCCCAGAAGGCACAAAAATTCCACGACTTAGCGTTCAAATGGTGAAACTCATTGCCAGAGGATGCGGTAACAGCAGTTAGTGTATCTGGGTTTAAAAGAGATTTGGACAAGTTCCTGGAGGAAAAGTCCTAGTCTGCTATTGAGAAAGCCATAAGGAAGCCACTGCTTGCCCTGGAATTGGTAGCATGGAATGTTGCTACTAATTGAGTTTCTGTCAGGTACTTGTGACCTGGATTGGCCACTGGTGGAAACAGGATACTGGGCTAAATAGACCATTGGTCTGACCCAGTATGGATGATACGTTCATATGACTTTCAGTGATCATGTTCATATTCAGTCTTCCCAGGCAAGTTAATATTAAAACAATATCTATTTAGTAATTTTAAATTATGAATTTAATACATATGCATATAAAGATTTCCCTAGGTATACCTTCTCTTCAGAGGTACAATTGGTAATTACATTTTTGTTGGGATTTATTAACCACCTTTATGAAGAGATTCACCCAAGGCAGTGTACAGCAGGTACAGTTTAAGATAAAACTTTAGTTTTATTTATTTATTTAGATTTTGCTCACACCTTTTTCAGTAGTAGCTCAAGGTGAGTTACATTCAGGTACACTGGATATTTCTCTGTCCCAGGAGGGCTCACAATCTAAGTTTTAGCAGCATATCAATAGTAAAATGACCAAATAAACATAAATTCAGTAAATGAGGTGAACTAGAAAACAGCAAATTGAAACCTAATAGGACTACCACGAAACAGTATAAAAAAATATACACACTTAACAGCACTGAAATTCAAATAAGACTGATTGCAGCCTAATATTTATGAAACACCTAATAAGCACACAATTCAAACATTCAAATAACAGATATGATGCTAATGCCTTTCTACAATACAATGTAGCCGAGGGGCCAAGTGCAAATATATAGGTGGGGGACAAGATTGGTGGCTAAACTCAAGGCAAGTTCTTTGCACAGTTAAGATACAAGGAACTTATCTAAGTTGCAGTGTGTGTGTAGCAGGTTATTTCAGGTACAGAATGCACTCGTATAGTCTATATTAAAGGCTTGAGAAGAGCCAGGCTTTCACCTGGTTCCTGAAGTAGAGGCAGTCTCAAATTAGACACAGCCCCTCAGAGTAAATTCTAGAGCATGAGGGCTACTCCTGAGAAGGCTCACTGGCAGGTATCCTTCCATGTTAAATTGTACAGCGCTGCGTAACCCTAGTAGCGCTTTAGAAATGTCAAGTAGTAGTAGTAGTATCGCATCATACAAATTCTTTTGATGAGGGTACAGATAGTGATGCTACATGAGAGGACCTCGGAAGTTTTAAAGTGTGTGTAAAGCCCTAACTTAGTACTCAGGCCCGCTTTGTCTCAGGACCTTGAAAATCAAACATAGTAAAGTCAAGTAGAAGAACTAAGTCAAAACTCTGCTTTTTGTTTTTTGCAGGTGGAACATTTTGCATAGAGAGTGGCAGTTAGATGAAGGGTGGTCAAAGCCTGGCATCTAGATCAAATTATTCTTGTATCTGAAATGCGTAGACTGTCTAATTTTGGGACTCTCCAGCCAGTTCAGGAGTATAGAGACCAGCAGTATTGTCTACCTGGATTACCCCATTAGTGCCCAATGTTCCCATATGGGAACAAATCAATATGTTCCCATATGGCTTATTATGGGAACATTGGGCACTAATGGGTTAATTTTGTTATAAGGATATGTTCAGAGTTATCCACTTCACTTATTGGCAAGTAGAGCGTGCATTTGAGGTTTCAGGTATTTTGGTTTTCTGGACAATGTACGTTCTCTTCATGGAAAAGGAATTGGTGGTAGATGCGTGGAGAAGATGGACCTGGAGACAGGTGGTAAGTCGGCTCAATAAAGCATGAAATAAGCACAGAGGTTCTGTAGATGCAGAAAACCAAGATCCGTGCAGTACTGCAAACCTGAACTAGGAATGTAATTGAACAATTTGAATGGACCTTATGGTCCTTATTGGCCGTCATGCTCTCTCCCTGTTTAATATGCTTGAGGACTATTAATGTTGCTTCTTGTTATGCAGGTTGTAACACAGACTGGAATTACTTGGAATTTGTCTCCTGTTGGAAGAATTACACCAAAGGAATGGAAGGATCAATAAATCATCTCTGCTGGTGCTGGAGCAATTTAGAACTTGGCTAAGCTGTGTACATAAAGGCATTACCTCCTTAATAGCACCATGCCTCAGATGTTAATATGACTGTAATAAATATTTCAAATCTTAATTTTGCTTTATTCATTTAGCTATCATTGCTGCTTTACTGTAAATATGTATCATTACTCAGGGCCAGCTTAACCATTGGACCAAGTGATGCTCTTATCCGGGGCACTGGTGAATTAAGGGTGCCAAAATACCCAGCCTTTGACCTCTTCTGTTCTACAGGTTAAGCCTTTTCATCTCCCCACCCCCATGGGTCTAGCACTGCTCCTTCATCTCTTTTACATCCCTGTGGTCCTGTAAAGTTTATTGGTTGCCGGTGGCAGTAGCAGCATGACAAGCTGCCTTCGGCTAGCCCCTGGGTCTTCTGCTGTGTCCTACCTGCCCTGGTGCAGTTTTTTCTGTGAGATGAGCCGAGGGTTGTCCGAAGACAGCCTTCCATGCTGCTGCTACTGTAAGTGATATACACTTTACAAGACCATGGAGTCAGAGGTGAGGGAGCAGTTCTGGATCCATGGGGGGGGGGGGGGGGGAGGAGAGATGCTGAACCCACTGGGGGGGGGGGGGGGGGTGCCAGAAGTTATGGGGGACGGGGGCGCTGCCAAAGCAAGTTGGCTCAGGGTGCCACTCCCTTGAGCTGGCTCTTTCATTACTGTATTCTATTCTGAATTTAATATGGCAACAGATGTCTGCATTCTGAGCAGCCAGACATGTTTTGTTTTACTGTTTGGTGTGAAGGATAATTTCTCCTACAAGCAGCTGGAACTTTTTAAAAAAACAACAACCGCTCCACTCTACTGCTGTTACATCTTTGAAAATGATCTGGTATTTCCCAGTTCCTGTTAAGATAGTATTTGGTTTTATAAGTTCTCGTGTGTTTGAAAAATTAGTTAATTGGTTGGAAGATCTATACCTTCAGCTGTTACCTCTATTGACTTTTTGACTATTATTAACCTGTTCTGTACTTATCTCTATAATTTTACGTTGGTGTGAGATATAATTACTGAACCATAAGCTGACCCTGGAGAGGGAGAACAGTTTCATCAGTTGTTGCTGATAACCTAATGTATAGTATGTGCTTGTTTCCTCAGATTAATTGTGTGATGCATTTATATGCAGAGAGAGAATCCTTGTCCTGTCACTGTGATGAACATCTAAGGATACAGAGCACCAGGAAGAGAGTCTGGGCTTTGTTGAGGCATTGCTGCAATGTCTGCTAAGTGCACCTCGAGCAGAACTGAACCTTTTTTTGTTTTGTTTTTTTCCCCTTCCCTTCCCAGGAGATTAGTATCCAAAATAATGCAGCCCTTTCATAGTCATATTTGATCTTTCAGTGCCATTGTGGAAAGCTAGATCTAAGGATAGAAACAGCAGTGGGTACTTATTATATTTGTGTTTTTCTCCCCTGTTCTTTGTATTGTAGGAAATCTGCTGATGAAAAATGTGTGTAGAATAGCATATCATGGCTACATGGGCAGTATCCAATTTCTTGTATGGCTGCTGCATTGTGGACAGTTTATCCACTTGTGCTTTTTAAATACTTTATTTGCTACTTCAGATATCAAGTTTTGGAATAGTAGGTCAAGAAAACTGTCTCCACTGCAATAGCTTTAGAAATCCAGTATAGACTTTTTAAACTAAATTAATACCCAGTAAATATGTAAGAAGTTTGAGAAGATGTAGGCAATCTTTAAACACAGGGCTGCATGAATGTCAATACAAGCCTAGCAGGCTGCAATATTATGGAATGATGAGTGAGGTGATTAAATTTGCAGATGACACAAAACTATTCAAGGTTGTTAACATGTGCGGACTGTGAAATATTGCAGGAAGACCTTAGGAAATTGGAAGACTGGCTGTCCAAATGGCGGATGAAATTTAATGTGGACAGATTCAAGGTGATGCACATTGGAAAGAATAATCTAAATCATAGTTACCTGATGATACGGTCCACCTTGAGGATCAGCACTCAAGAAAAAGATCTAGGTGTTGTAGATAATACGCTGAAATCTTCTGCCCAGTGTGCGTCTGTGCCCAAGAAAGCAAACAGGATGCTAGGAATTATTAGGAAAGGGATGGTGAACAAGACTGAAAATATTATAATGCCTCTGTATTGTGCCATGGTGTGACCACACTTACGAGTATTGTGTTCAGTTCTGGTTGTAGTATCTTTAAAAAAAAAAAAAAAAAAAAGCGGAATTTAGAAAAGGTTTAAAGAAGAGTGACCAAAATGATAAAGGGGATGGAACTACTCTCATATAAGGACAGGCTAAAGGGGTTAGGGCTCTTCAACTTGGAAAAGAGACGAGTGAGGGGAGATATGATTGAGATCTACAAAACCCTGACTGGCATAGAACAAGTAGAAGTAAATTAATCTTTTACTCATTTCAAAACTACAAAGAGTAGGGGAAGTTACATGGCAATACCTTGAAAACAAATGGGAGGAAAATTATTTTTTTTTTCACTCAGTGACTAGTTGGCTCTGGATCTCTGCTGAAGGATGTGGTAACAGCGGTTAGCGTATCTGGGTTTAAAAAAGATTTGGACAAGTTCCTGGAGGAAAAAGCCATAGTCTGCTACTGAGACAGACATGGGGAAGTAACGTTCCCTGGGATTTGTAGCAAGGAATGTTGCTACTCCTTGGGTTTCTGCTAGGTACTTGTGACCTGTCTTGGCCACTGTTGGAAGCAGGATACTGGGCTGGATGGGCCATTGGTCTAACCCACTATGGCTGTTCTTATGTCTTTATGAAAATGCACAGAGCTCTATAGACCACCTATGATAACAGTTAAACATGCAGTTTGAACACAATGTATTGAGCAAGAAGCTGGTTTCAGATGTTGAATAAATAGTTAACATTAGAAAGAAGCAAAGGAATATCCAGGTGCCTTATTTTGTAGAAATTAAAAACCATTGCACTAAGCTTGTACCTTGTTCTGAATTGGTCATTACAAATCATATACCATAAAAAAATTACAATAAATCACACCAGCCAATAGGAAGAGCCACAAATTGTGCCAAGCCTGACCTGTAGCTTTGTTCTTTTATGCTTCAACTGATTATTGGTTGGATTTGTGGCATGCTACAAACATTTTATAACCCTTAAGCTGTTAGAATTGGTGCTGCTCCTTTGGCACCAGGTCATAGAATTGACATCTTGGCAAATAAGGCTGTAGGAGAGAAATTTCCATCGGAAGGGCAGTATAGAGAATACACTCTTTCCTTAAAACGTGCCTGCATATATTGTGTATAGCACTCTGTACATCGAGTAGCGCTATGGAAATGATTAGTAGTAGATTTGCACCAGATTTCTTTTCAGACTGCCTTATGCCTGCTTCAAACAATTATCTCCATGTCCTGCACCTCCAAGAAATCTGGACTGCCTGATGAGAATACAAGTTTCCACAATACATTCACAAATTCAAAATATGTACTGCACTACCTGCATTTAAAAGAAAACAAAAACCAAGGTCCAATGTCAAAAGTAAAAGAATTCAGCCAACAGCATCTCCATAGAAAAAGCTCTGGTCTAGTGCTAGAATTCAGTAACCACACATTCGAAAAGCACGGTTAAAGTTTGCCAGATTGCTTATTGAATTTGGGCAGGAGACTTGGTGGTTACTGACTTCTGGTATTGGACCAGAGCTTTTTCTATGCAAATGGTGTTGGCTGTGTTCTGACCAGTGCCATCTCCTGGAGTCCCCATGGCAAGCTAGGTGACAGTCTGAGCTTCTTGGTGTTAACTTCTGTCCCACCGGAAGGAGCCATACTGGTAATTAGGAAAGGAGACCTTCTTGCTTCAGGCTCATAACCATCTTATGAGCTCTGGTAGAAACGTTTTCACTTCTCTTCAGTGCTGGACTGAAAGTAGTGGCTTTGTTCTGGCCAGTTGTGGAATGCCCGGAGCTGTTGCTAATTGACTTGGAACTTTCATGTTAGAAAGCCCAAGTGAGGTCGCCACGGTAGGTGAAAGAGACGCTACATTGGAATGGTAGAGATTGTGAAACCAGCAGCCAATCAATACTGCCGAGACCCCTGAGGTGCAGCTGTTACACTGGTGAGACTTCCTATTATTACCTTGGCTAATCCATGGAATGCTATAGCATTGTTGGATACACTGATTTCCTCAGTTGCTATTACTACCTTCGACATTCATCTGAAAGTGCAAGCTAAGGAAGGTGAATATCAAGCCCTGTCCTGTCGGATTAGTGCACTGGAGGAGAGTATAGATAATATTGCTACTACATAAGCTCTCCTGATGAAGGATACAGGGGTCACAGCAAGGAAATATAGATCAGTCCCAATTACTTGAAGCCAGAAGATGGCAACACTCTGTATAAAAGACAACAAACTTAATTAACAAAACTCCTTGATGATAAACTCTAGCCACAGGTGGCTTCGGTGTCAAGGAGTTTCATTAACTTGTGGCTTGAGTTTATTCTTCATCAAGTGGCTTATTATTTGAACATGTCTGTCAGATATAATGTCAGAATTTTTAAATGGAATAAGGCTACTGGCCTATTGTTTACGCCCCTGATGCAGGCAGAAACTGAAACATGGCTGTGTCGGGCTTGTTTGGAGTAACGTGACTTTCACCATGTTGCACTGGACTGTATGTTTTATCCAACTTTTTTCATACAAACCCCCCCCCCCCCCCCCCAAAAGAACAAACTAAAAGAAGCAGCTGCAAAGGTTAGGAATGTAAATTAGGCATGGACATTGTTTAAAAATACCATCTTGGAAGCCCAGACAAAATGTATTCCTCTGCTCAGTGTGTGGTGGCAGCTAAACAAGCAAATGGAATGTTAGGTATTAGGAAAAGAATGGAAAACAAAAATGACGTTATAATGCCTTTGTATCGCTTCATTGTGCGACCGCACCTCGAATATTGTGTTCAGTTCTGGTCATCGCATTTCAAAAAAGATGTAGTGGAATTAGGAAAAGGTACAGAGAAGGGTGACAAAAATGATAAAGGGGATGGGATGACTTCCTTATGAGGAAAGGCTAAAGTGGCTAGGGCTCTTCAGCTTGGAGTAAAGGTGGGTAAGGGGAGATATGATAGAGGTCTATAAAATAATGAGTGGAGTTGAACGGGTAGATGTGAAGTGTCTTTACGCTTTCCAAAAATACTAGGACTAGGGGGGGCATGCGATGAAGCTACAATGTGGTAAATTTAAAACGAATTGGAGAAAAGTTTTTGTCACTCAGCATGTAATTAAACTCTGGAATTTGTTGCCAGAGACTGTGGTAAAGGGGGTAAGCTTAGCGGAGTGTAAAAAAGGTTTGGACGTGTTCCTGAAGGAAAAGTCCATAGACTTGGGGAAAATCCACTATTTCTGGGATAAGCAGTGTAAATGTTTTGTACTTTTTGGGATCTTGACAGATATTTGTGACCTGGATTGGCCACTGTTGGAAATAGGATGCTGGGCTTGATGGACCTTTAGTCTGTCCCAGTATGGCAATACTTATGATGGCAGATAAAGACCTGAATGGTCCAGCCAGTCTGCCCAACAGTCACACTCATTAGCATGATTAAACCAACAATTAATGTGATATAAAATAGTTGATCATTGTCTCTTTGGCATTTCTGGGACATACACCGTTGAAATCTGCTCAGCCTTGTCCTTAGTTTCCAACTATTGAAGTTGCTGTTGAAGCCCACTCCAGCCTATCTAAATCTGTCTTGTCAATTGCAGGACACAGACCGTATAAGTCTGCCCAGCACTATTCTCACGTTCCAAATTACAGGAGTTTGTCGAAGCTCTCCAGGCTATCTTAAACTGGATTGTTCAATACATTTTATGCTGCTTATCCCAGAAATAAGCAGTGGATTTTGCCCAAGTCCATTTAATAATGGTCTATGGACTTTTCCTTTAAGAAGCCGTCCAGACCTTTTTTAAATCCTGCTGAGTTAACCGCCTTTACCAGATTCTCCAGCAATGAATTCCAGAGTTTAATTACATGTTGAGTGAAGTAAGATTTCCTACGATTCGTATTAAATTTACTACTTTAAAGCTTCATCGCATGCCCCCTAGTCCTAGTATTTTTGGAAAGAGTAAACAAACGATTCATGTCTACGGGTTCCACTCCATTATTTTATAGACCTCTATCATATCTCCCCTCCAGTAGTCTTTTCTGCAAGCTGAAGAGCCCTAGACGCTTCAACCTTTCCTCATAGGGAAGTCGTCCCATCCCCTTTATCATTTTCATCACCCTTCTCTCTACCTTTTCTAACTCCACATTTTATTTTTTGAGATGCGGTGACCAGAACTGAACACAGTATTCGAGGTGCGGTCTATTAGTTTTGATGCAGCATTCTGAATCAATTGGAGCTGGTGCAGGCCCTTTGTTGTCAGACTGCACTACAAATGGAGTGCTATTGGCAAGGTCATTTGTTTCCAGGTGGATAACATCAGTGTTAGACTCCTTAATTTCTTCTCTGATTATAGACCGTATTTGCCTGGTACTCCTAGTAGCTAAGGGCCCTGGAAAGCATTTTACTTTGTTCCAAAATTAATGCCTCTGATAATGGGAATCCCCTAGCAGCTTCTTTATTATTTCTTTGGGGTGTCCTTTCTCTTGAGATAGCATCACTGTTTCTTGTTCTTCTTCCCCAGTTCTATTTCCTAGACCATCACAGTTCTGTAATGGAGCAAAATAATTCTGTAGGGGCAACAATTGTGAGCGCAGATCCTTCTGAGTTTTGCCAAGACTGGTTGCTGTTATTTTTTTTGTCACTCCCACCCAGTAAAGTTGGAGTATTTATTTTTAAAGCCACGTGTGTGAGTGATTTTTTTTTTGAGAGATTGAGTGGTGGTGGTGGTGGCGGCGGCGGCAGTGGGGACCCCTCCCCCCCACCCCACTCTAGCATAGCAGAGTTCCCTATGCCACTTAACAATCACTAATTCATTACTATAATTTAGTAAAATGACCACTAAAGCACTGCATTAAAGGATGGGACTCCTCCTGGGAGGAGAGCCATGCTGTCCCCTTATTCCTGAAGCATAGGAGCCAGCTCTGTCCCCAATATTTAACAAACTTATTCCAGGGAGCAGTAATTTCCATTGGGTTTTTAGCACCCCCAATAATTTTGAAAAGTTGGCTCCTATGTCCTAGACTGGCTTGCTGTTAGATGAAGCCTTTCTTTGGGGGTGGGGGGGTGCTAATTTTGGACTAGCTTTCGCGATTTCATTGGGAACACAGGTACAGAGCTTTTGTTTCTCCTGTACCTTCTCTGTGCTACCTTTTTGTTCTCCACAATGACATTACTTCTTGCCACACTCTGGGATGACAATTCCTCTCTCTTCTCCGGAGTTTTTTTTTAAGCGCTATATAAATGCTAAATTAAATAGTAGTAGTAGTTTGATGATACAGTTTTTCCTCCACGTTTTGCCCCCCCCCCCTTTTTTTTTTTTGTTTAATTAAACTTCTTCCCGTCAGTGGTGCTCTCTTTAAAAGTGTCCCCGCTCCCAACCTTACTGCGGAACGGATCTGTTGCTGTCTGGGTTTTACCTGGTTTGTTATTCGGATGCACCACCGCCGCCACTAGCTAGTTCTGGGGGATAGACTAGTCTATAGACGGCAAGTTCTGACTACACAGAAACAGAAGAGAAAGAAAGAAAGGAGGAGGAGGGGCTGCCGAGATCTGATTTAATTCTTGGCTTTCCTGAAATGACCAGTACGCCAGCAGTGTCCGTCTGTGCAGAGGTAAGAAAAAAAATAAAAAAAGCACAGTATTGTTTTCATGTAACAGATCTGTAGCATTAACTCCCTTCACCCCGTTCTAACAAAACTCATCGTTAGAAAACCAGATCCCTTTCATGGCCTCAAGTAATGCTGTAACCAGTACTACTACTTGACACTTCTAAGTTGATGCTGTGCAAAGGAGGGATATACAAGACAAGTAGAGCTGAAGAAGGAAAGTTTGTTATTGCTCCCTGATGCTCTTGAAGGATTCCTGGTTGGTTAAACCATTTTACACTTGGCTGATACAGAGGAGACTGGAGTAAGGAGGCTTTGGATGTATTCAATGAGTCGCATGATTCATTGCACCCTTAAAGCTACAGATTCCTGGCATGTTGTTTCAGGTTGATAGATGGTGAGTTAGATGAATATGCCTTTCAGGGGTGGACTGACGATTCGGGCAACCAGGTAGTGCCCAAGGGCTCGGAAGCTCTAGGGGGCCCAGAGGTGCTGCCCAGATGCCTGACACATGCGACAGCCCTCCCTGGTCCTATCTTTAAAGGGGCGCCGCAGGTGATCTAGTGGCCTCCGCAGGGGGGAAACATGTTCTTTCCTGCCCGTTATGCTGTCGCTTTTCCCCCTGCCCGGCACCACCATATTTTAAAAATGGCATCTGAGACTGTTGAGACCGTCAAAACCTGCGAGACTACCATGGGACGTCTCCGCTGCCATTTTGAAAACATAGTGGTACTGGCAGGTGAGGGAATAGCATCAACGCATTAATTGATTTGATTTGCTTACTTTATTTTTTGTCTATTAGATTGTAAGCTCTTTGAGCAGGGACTGTCTTTCTTCTATGTTTGTACAGCGCTGCGTACGCCTTGTATCGCTATAGAAATGCTAAATAGTAGTAGTAGTAGTAGGCAGAAAAGAACATGCTCCCCCCCCCGCCAGATCTGGGGGGGGTTGAAGAGAGGTGTTAGACCTGCAGGGAGGGGAGGGGGGAGTAGAGAGGTGCAAGGTGCTGGACCTGTGGGGGGGGGGGTGTCAGAGAGAGGTGCTGGACCTACAAGGGGGAGGGGTTGGAGGGAGGTCCTGGACCTGCGAGGAGGGGGGGGGGCAGAAGAGAGGTACAAGGTGCTGGACCTGCAAGGAGAGGTTGGAGGGAAGGGAAGAAAGGTGCTTCACCTGCTGGGGGGCTGGAGGTCAGAGGGAAGGGAAGAGAGGTGCTGGACCTGCTGGGGGGCTTGAGGTCGGAGGGAAGAGAGATGGTGGACCTGCAGGAGGAGGTTTGAAGGAAAGGAAAGAAGTGCTGGACCTGCAGGAGGAGGTTGGAGGGAAGGGAGGAAGGTGCTGGACCTGCAGGGTGGGGTGGGGGGCTGGAGGTT
This sequence comes from Microcaecilia unicolor, assembly GCF_901765095.1. Classification (NCBI taxonomy): domain Eukaryota; kingdom Metazoa; phylum Chordata; class Amphibia; order Gymnophiona; family Siphonopidae; genus Microcaecilia; species Microcaecilia unicolor. Next base: position 16,074,524 of record NC_044037.1, read on the forward strand.
GGAGGGAAGGGAGAGGTGCTGGACTTGCAGGGGGGGCTAGAGCAAAGGTGTTGGACCTGTAGCGGTAGGGTTGGAGGGAAGGGAGAAGATGCTGGATATGCTGGGGGGGGGGGGGGGTTGGAGGGAAGGGGGAGAGGTGCTGGACCTGCAGAGCGGGAGGGCTGGAGGAGAGCTGGAGGAAAGAGAGAGGTGCTTGACCAAGGAAATGAAGGAAGGGGGGGGGGGGTCAAATTCTGAATACATAGTGAGAGAAAGAACCAGATGCTGGAAGGAGTACGGAAAAGAGAGGATCTGGATGGGGTAGGGTCACAGAGGAGAGGCACACATTCGGGTGGGAGAGGAAGATAAGGGGAGAAGCTGGACACAGGGTGGTATGTAGAAACAGAGAGGAGATGATGGGCATTGGGTGGGAGCATACAAACTGAGACACAAGGGGGAGATGCTGTATGGGGACAGCATATGGACACAGATGGGCAATACCTGTTATGGGGGGAATATGAGAAAAGAGAGACTACTGAACATGGGGGGGGGGTGGTATATGGACACAGAGGAGACGAAGGGGGGGAGAATAGGAATACAGAAGAGAGATGCTGTACATGGGGGAGCATAAGGATGCTGAGAGGTGAAGATGGATGTGAGGATATAAGCACAAGAGAAGCTGGACAAGGAAATATAGGGACATAGATGGATGGTGGATATGGAGAGAGAAGAAATATTTTTTCACTCAACGACTAGTTAAGCTGTGGAACTCTTTGCCGGAGGATGTAGTAGCAGCAGGTAGTGTATCTGGGTTTAAAATAGGTTTTGACAAGTTCCTGGAGGAAAAGTCCATAGTCTGCTATTAAGACAGACATGGGGAAGCTACTGCCCGCCCTAGGATTGGTAGCATGGAAAGTTGCCACTATTTGGGTTTCTGCCAGGTACTTGTGACGTGGCTTGGCCACTGTTGGAAACAGGATATTGGGCTAGATGGACCCAAGTCCATGACAGAAGACCCTAGTGAGTGAGTTAAGAGAAGTCAGAGGGAAACAGAAACCAGAGACAGGAACCAATATGATTTGAAAAATAAAATAACCCGACAACAAAAATGGTAGAAAAAAATACTTGTATTTTCTATTTTGTAATAGAATATGTCAAATTTGGAATGTGCATGTTGCCAAAGCTGGTGTTAGACATGGCTGGTGCCCAGGGCAGAAATTTGGGAAGGGATCATGAAGCCTGTTACCAGGTTGTGCAATATTCAGCTTCCGGCAGGCTTGGAGCTCTCTTTGGCCAGGGAGCCAAGGATCATTGCCCTAGTTGCCCTCCCCTCCACCCCCAGCACCATTCCTGGCATGTGCTGTCTTTATATTTTGCATTGGAAGAAATGTCTGTCTGTCTTGTTTCTCGGATGCTGTACTACATGCAAGGTCTGGCTTCTTGGGTTTTTGGTTTAATGTTTGTTTCTAGTTTATGGTCACTTATTCTGTATTTGGCATACGTGTTCCGTGTCTGTGAACAAGGTATTCTGTTAGCATGAATATGTTATGTAGCATTCTGTCTTAATTTGGCTTGTTCAGTTTTCCCTATAAATGTATTGATATTTTAGGGCCCTACTGTAATATTTAGGTAGGATCCTTGTTTTGGAAGTTAGTGCTAGCATGGTAGATTTGCTCAAGATTCTGAGTGACTTCTTGTTTTAAATATTTTTTTTAAGTTAATTTACAATATGTCGGTTATTGAGATTACACTAGAAACCAACATTTCTTTGAGTTTTATGGGGAATGTCATAGCTCTGCTCTGCATCCATTGTTGGGGGGGGGGGGGGGGGGGAAGGCCAGGGGATTCTGTGGATGCAGAATGTATTTGGCTTCAGTACCATATGGGGGAATCATTTATGTTGGGGGACTGTGACTAAATGGGGACTGAAGAGTGCAGTCTGTTGTGCTTTCCCTTTCCCTCAATGTGACCTGCAGCCACTGAAGCCTGCCCTGCTACCCTAATTGAAGTTATTGGGAGTGGGGTACAGATGGAGCATGGGGTGGGATAGGGCATGGGTGCATCAGAATTGACTGTCATAACAATACTCTGTAAGCCACATCGAGCCTGTAAATAGGTGGGAAAATGTGGGATACAAATGCAATAAATAAAAATAAAAAAGATAACAGGATTTTCTCCTTGAAGCCTAGTGCCTACCCATCCAACCTGTTGGCCACCCAAAAAAAATTGACTTCTGGCTATGCCACTGCTTTTAAGATATGATCAAATAAAGAATGATTTTCCTTTGTAATTGTTATGATGGGAAGTTGCCTGAGGGAAGCCCTACCCTGCCCTGGTGTTCAGATTTGAAAAGCAAGTCTGGTATCCTTAAGTTAGGAGCCCTAATGTACTGATAGGTCTCCCATTAGAGTATTTTTTATTTCTCAGGACTCTGGAGATTTCCAACCTGACCACTAGAGGGTAGTGCTAGGTCAGCATCATCCTCTTTGATGCTGAGATGGGAGCAGTTAGGACGATCCAGGAAGGAAGGACTCACTTAGCAGCTGGGTTCCACTTTTCTGTCTTTTCTCAGCCTTATAGCAGCGGCAGGAAGTGAGGGAAGGACAAACATCACAAGCTCAGTACAGTAGTGCAGCACTCTTCTCTCCAGAGGACTGGAAGTGAAATGAGCAGAAAGTGAGTGGCTGACTGCAGGCATGGTGAGTTTTAGTATTTGTAGGTCACATTTTTGACTTTTTCCCCATTTATTATAAGGGAAAATGATGGATATATGGGGCCAGATGTAGTAGAAGTTTCCCCTTTTGTGTTTCTAGGAAAAATAGAGCACTTCTGGTCCAGTAGACATAAAACAGCACCCTCCTGTTCTTTGCAGATTTGTAACATTTTGTCCATATTCACGCTGTGTGTTTACTGTTAGAAATTAACCAAGTTAATCATATTTCCTTGAAATGTATTGATGTTTTTCTTCAAATTAAGTACATATTAGAAAAATATTGATGGAGTCATAAGGATCTCGGGACAATATGCCTTTCACAGCTTGTTTCAACATTTTTTTTAAGTCTTTTTCTTCCAGACTACCTGACAGTGAGCAACTTGATTTTGTTAATCCGTTTCAGTAGCGTAATAGGGCTGTGACAATATAATTGGGTCAGTGATCGTTAACAGGGCTGTGTTTTCAGCCAGGACTGGGTGACAGCTGTCCTGCCTAGCCAGGAGAGCTGGAAGCTTACATTCCTGACCAGCTTAAAGAAGTTTGCCAAGTCAAGGAATAAAGTAGTGTGTGGGCGCGTTAGTCCACTTAGAAAGTTTATCAAATAAAATAAAAATAAAATTTAAAAAAAAAAACCCCAAGAATATACATTGCTACCTTTTTTTTTTTTTTTTTACTAGGTTTGGGCAGTTAGAGTAAAAGATGACAATGCCTGACCCGAAGAAGGTTTTAGCCCTGAAAGCTAGTAATCCAGTAAAAAGTTATCACTTTTATGTTCTGTGTGACTTTTTTTGTCTATTTTTATTTAATAAACTCACAGAATGGAAGCTCTAACTCAGGTCCTCAGCATGGCAGAGTTCAACAGCTACAGAAATAACGGGGAAAAGAATAAAAAAAATGTCTAACAACACAAGTGAATAGATAATGGCTCTTTATATTCTTATTATTAAGCAATGAAAATGGTAAACAGAGAGGAAAAAGCCTCAAGAAGTTCCCAGCTATCAGCTGGAAGAGCAGGGCTTCATCACTGGCAAATTTTGTTCAATCTGCTAAATTTCCTAATTTGTTATTAAATTTACCTGGGAGTGTTTTTGCCTGTGATGATGAAGCCCTGCTCTTCCAGCTGATTACTGGGAGCTTATTGAGGCTTTTTCCTCCCTATTTACCATTTTCGTTGATTATTGATAATATAAAGAATCATTATTTATTAGAGTTCAACACCTGCGAGTGAGCTACCAAGGTAGTCCTTAGTGCTATAGATCTTTATGCAAAATGGTTTAGCCTGTGTTTTTACATTGATGGTATCAATATGTGACATGATTTCTTTTGTTTACAAGTTCTTTTCTTCTTTTTTTCAAGTTCTCAAAATAAAGCATTTATAGTTGTTAATATATACACAGGGTGCAAAATCCACTATTTTGTGAACATACTGCTAGCCTCACTATGTTTCAAACTTCAACACAGGTGTTATAAAGCACAATGCAGAAAAGGAGAAAAAAAGAAAAGGAGTGGACGGCACTAGACTTAGGCCTATATCCAGTAAATATGGGAAGGATAATTCTTACCCCTATTTTGAAAAATGCTAATTGGATCGCAGCCAGCCATCAAGCTATAGGCCAGTTGCCAGTATCACAGTTGTGTCAGAGGCCGTAGTTGCGAAGCAGTTATCTCAATTTTTAGATATTGTTTTGAATTCTAAACAATTTGGTTTTAAGTGTTTTCATAGTACAGAGTCAGCTTTGCTAGCATTTTTTTTTAATTTGTACCCCACGCTTTCCCACTCATGGCAGGCTCAATGTGGCTTAGGTACTTATTTGTACCTGGGGCAATGGAGGGTTAAGTTGGTTTCTGATGCCAGATCCATTTATTTATTTATTTATGTAAAAATTTATATTCTGCTCTATCCACAGTCTTCTAGGCAGAGTACAGCAAACACAGGCATGATAAGAAGATCCAATACATAACAACTAAATCATTAAAATAAATTCAGACTGGAGAGGACAAAAAATACAGTTCATACTTAAAATATAAAGGAAATACATAGTAACATAGTAGATGACAGCAGAAAAAGACCTGCACGGTCCATCCAGTCTGCCCAACAAGATAACTCATATGTGCTATTTTTTGTGTATACCCTACTTTGATTTGTACCTGTCCTCTTCAGGGCACAGACCGTATAAGTCTGCCCAGCACTATCCCTGCCTCCCACCACTGGCTCTGCCACCCGATCTCGACTAAGCTCCTGAGGACCCATTCCTTCTGCACAGGATTCCTTTATGCTTATCCCACGCATGTTTGAATTCCGTTACCGTTTTCAATTCCACCACCTTCCGCGGGAGGGCATTGCAAGCATCCACTACTCTCTCCGTGAAAAAATACTTCCTGACATTTTTCTTGAGTCTGCCCCCCTTCAATCTCATTTCATGTCCTCTTGTTCTACTGCCTTCGCATCTCCGGAAAAGGTTCGTTTGCGGATTAATACAGACGTTCAAATATTTGAAAGGTATCATATCACCCCTGTTTCTCCTTTCCTCCAGAGTATACATGTTCAGTTCAGCAAGTCTCTCCTCATACGTCTTGTAACGCAAATCCCATACCATTCTCGTAGCTTTTCTTTGCACCGCTTCAATTCTTTTTACATCCTTAGCAAGATACAGCCTCCAAAACTGAACACAATTCTCCAGATGGGGCCTCACCAATGACTTATACAGGGGCATCAACACTCCCTTTCTTCTGCTGGTCACACCTCTCTCTATACAGCCTAACAACCTTCTAGCTACGGTCACCGCCTTGTCACACATAGTAACATAGTAGATGATGGCAGAAAAAGACCTGCATGGTCCATCCAGTCTGCCCAACAAGATAAAATCATATGTGCTACTTTTTGTGTATACCTTACCTTGATTTGTATCTGTCATTTTCAGGGCATAGACCGTAGAAGTCTGTCCAGCGCTAGCTCCGCCTCCCAACCACCAGCCCTTCCTCCCCCCACCAGCTCCGCCACCCAATTTTGGCTAAGCTTCTGAGGATCCATTCCTTCTGCACAGGATTCCTTTATGTATATCCCATACAACTTTAAGTCCCCACCACAAAGACTTCCCCCTCAGTAAACATCAGTGTGCAGTGTAGGCCTGATGAAACAGAAATGTTTTAATTATTTCCTGAAGCCACTCATCTCCTGTAAATCTCTAATACATGAAGGGAGCTGATCCAAAGTTGTGGCCTTGCAGTATAAAAAATTGAGTGCCAAAATTCCTCCAACCTAACATCCTGAAAAGTGGGTACATCTAGAGTAGCAGAATTCATGGAACGTAGCAGTCTCTTTGGCTGATAAACACACAGTTTGGCAGTAAAAATAGTAGAAATCTGTCATGTAACCCTTTGCAAATCAGGTACAGGATCTTGAATCGAATTCTGTATTCCATAGGCAGCTGATGTAGTCACTTGAGCGCAGGTGTAATGTGCTCAAAGCGACTACATCCCCCTAACACTCTCGCCACAGCATTTTGGGTGACTTGTAGTGCCCTGAGCTGATATTTCCTGATACCCAGGAAAAAAAAACATTGCAATAATCTAAGCTAGAAATGACCACACCCTGTACTACAGTACGAAAATTGGACTCAACAGACCTCTCAAATGTCACACTGTTTTCAGTTTACAAAATAAATTTCTAATCACTTTTTTAGTACATGCTGCTTCATTGACAAAGTGGTGCATTTGTTAACAGTAGGGATAGAGTCACCCTCAAAAACAAACTCCTTTGGAAAATTAGAATCCCAACTTGTTACCCAAAAATAAAATTTGCGTTTTGATGACATTCAATTTTAAGTGGTTATCGAACATCCATTTCTGAATCACAGAAAATACCCCTCTTAGTTTATCAAATCCTCTCTCAGGATCATCATCAATTAAAATTGAATGTCATCAGTGTAAATTCAAAATTGCAAACTGGACTCACTCAGCACTGTACATAAAGGTGAAAGGAAGATATTAATACAGCCGATAGGCATGAACCTTAAGGTACTCCAGTGGAAATGTTAATGGAATCTGATTTACTAGATGGTTGCACAACACAAATTCTGCCATGTACAAATGAAGTAAATCATCTTAAGATGATTCCAGCCACCCCAATAGATTTGAGTCTCTGCATCAAGATATCACGGCGGCCTTTGATACTCTAGATCATTATATCTAAAGCAACCAGCAAAAGTCTCTAACCCTTATCAAAGCCTACTCTAATCAAATCAAGTATAGTAGTAAAGTCTGTGTCATGATTCAGACGGAATCCAAACTGATCCACATCCAAAATATCGTGCTACTCCAGAAAGTCTTTCAACTGATCGTACACTATCTTCTCCATCACTTTTACCAGAAAAGGCAGAGAGGTGATAGGTCTATAATTAGCCACCAAGAACACAGCCATTACTCCACTTTTCAAAATAGGTTTAACTGCGCCAATTCTGCAGGTACAACCCCTATCACAAAGCATGTATTGATGATAATCATAAAAAATGGGGCCACCTCTGTCTTCAACGTCTTTACCACAAACATCAGTTTTACAAAAGCTGTTAGAAGTCGAGAAAATATCCTACCCACAGACTCACTCGTAACCACTTGAAACTCCTGCCATTGAGCACACTCATCCTTCTCTCTGGGCTGATCAATTAACAACTCTGAAGGCTCAAACTGATCAACAATCTTACTCGCTTCCTTTACAAAGCCATGAGCAAATTGGGTACTAGATATTTGGGAATCCATCCCAGGAGACTTTCCAGGATTCCAAACCAGAGTAGACAAAGTGGAAAACAACTCTTTAGAGCTAGATGGAGCCTTATCTATTAACTCATTATAATAATGACATTTAGTGGTTTGTACTGTCTGTTTATGCTATGCCAACTGGGAAAGATAACTTTCTTGTGTAACCCTTTGAAGGGAATGTTCTCCATTTCCTTTTGACTCTGTGCAGATTCTGCTTTAATAGACACAATTCCTCAGAGAACCAGGGCACCTTATGTGCTCTAATGCTATTCTTTTCAAATACAGGAGCCACCTTGCTTTGAATCAGGATTTTCAGCTTTAAAAGTAGGCTTTTATTCTTGTGCTTGTGATGCATTTGTTTTAGTTTTAACCTTACTATGTCTAAGGTTGCTTCTTGTATTTCACTTGTTGAACATCATAGCACAATACTTGGTTTTAAAGTAAGCAAGGAGAAGACTAAATTATTATGGATAGATACTGCAACAAATTTGATTCCGGATACACTTATTATTTCTAAGGCTCGTTCTTTAAAGGTTGAACGTACTGCTAAGTTTCTGGGTTTTATTTTGGTTTCCATACTTCTTTAGAACCTCAAGTTAATCATTTCATCAAGACAGTATTCTTTAAGCTCTGTATGTTGCAAAATGTTCACCATTATTTTGATAAAAAGCACTTTATACTTCTGGCTTAAGCTCTTGCATTATCCCATTTAGACTATTGTAAATAGTCTGTATTCTTCTGTCACTGTTAAATTGCGAACCAACTTGCAGATCTTACAGAACATTGCTGTAGACTCATTTTTCACTTGGAAAAGCATGACGGTGTTACCTCAGCCTTGGTTTCTCGTCACTGGTTACCTGTACAAGCGCATATCTTTTTTTAATTGGCATGTTTTGTATTTAAAATGTTCAGTGGTACCAGTCCAGAATATCTGTAAAAATTAGTGGTTTTTCCTTTGAAGAGAGAGTCAAGATCTAGAGACCCTTTTCTCCTACTTTATTCATTGTTTGTGGGTATTAAGTATAAAAAAAAACTCTTAGAAAACTAATTTAGTTATCAAGCAGGTCATTACCTGAGGATTTGCACTCAGCTATCTCTTACACTCTCTTTCGCAAGGACTTGAGAACATATTTAGTCAGAAAATGTTGTGTGTAAACTAAGTTTGTTGGCTAATATGCAAATATTTTTATAACCCGCTTTGAATCACCATTTGGTTTGGGATTTAGCGTGATATAAGTGCTATTTCATATCATATATGAGGATTTCAACTGTACTTAAAGTTGCAAAGTCTTAAATATAAATTTTTTAAACTTGATTTTGTTATTGTCTTGAAGGTGTTAGTTATCTGTCACATCAACAACTTTCAGAATAGATATGAAATGCATAAGATATATAGACACCCTAGTTCACCTACTACAGAAAAGAACTTCCATGTTCATTTTTGTCTCTTTTATGACATTCACTATCAATACCATTCTCTTACACTCTCACCCTCAGTCACTCTGTCCCCTACATATAATGGTCTTAGTTTTCCACTATCCTAACTGTTTTATTTCCCCATCTATGCATTGTACATGTATAGAAGTGTATATTGTATGATACTAGTAAAAAAGGCCCGTTTCTTAACGCAATGAAACGGGCGCTAGCAATGTAATGAGTTCCTGCCATTAATGTTTCCACGGTTGTATTCTGAATATAATTGTTGTTTACATGTGTAAGATTTCTTTATATACAATATTTTTTGTGTAAACTGTGTTACAATGTGGTAAAGGTTTTCCTTGTTCAGGCCCTTCAATCAGTTTAACAATCACATCAGAAGAGCTCCTTACTCGTGAGAATGCAACATACAGTTGCCCATGTGAGAGACTGAAAGTAACAGTGTGTTTTACAGACAGTGTAAGAGAGAGATACACAGAGTGATTGAGTGTGTGTGTGTGATGTCTGTGTGTGTGTGTGACAAAGTGATTAAATGTTTGTCTTCCCTTCCGTTCTGTGCACTTGCCTCCACTGATGTTCGTACCTCCCTGTATATGATGGTTTGTTAGAGATTCAATCCACTCCACTTCCCTCCTCCAAGTTCCGTTCTGTCTGATTGGTTCCTTGTTGACAGTGAGAGCCAATGAAACGCTGAACTACAGACTTACGAACCCTACACTGCCATGGAGTCAGCTCCAGAATGTTGGAGGTGCTTTTTATTATATAGGACTAGTAAAAAAAGGCCCGTTTCTGAAAGAAATGAAATAGGCACTAGCAAGGTTTTCCTCAGAGTGTGTATGTTTGACAGAGTGTGTTTGACAGTGACTGTGTGTGAGAGAGAGAGATTGAATGTGCGAGTGTGTGTGACAGAGAGTGAGACTTGTCTCCTCTGTCCCCTGCTCCCCCTCCAGCCACTCAGCGATGCTTCTCTCTCCCCTGCTCCCCCTCCAGGCACCCAGCGATTCTCCTCTCTCTCCTGACCCCCCCCTCCAGCCACGCAGCGATTCTCCCCTGACCCCCCAGGCACCCACCGATTCTCCGTCGCTCCTTTGAAAGCCCTGCCCGTCTGTAGCCTTCCCTTCGAGTTCATTCCCTGTGAATCCCGCCTTCTGACGTCATTTCCTCTTTCCGCGAGGGCAGGACTCTGAGGGAACGAACTGGAAGGAAAGGCTACAGACGGGCAGGGCTTTCAAAGGAGCGACGGAGAATCGGTGGGTCCCTAGAGGGGGGGCAGGAGTGAGAGGAGAATCGCCACCATGGGTTTGTGTTGTGTGGTAATCACGGTCCGGGCAGGCGGGTTGGTCGTTCATTGGGTCCTCATTCTTGTGATGTTGTGGACAGTGAGAGCCAATGAAACGCTGAACTACAGACTTACGAGCCCTACACTGCTACAGTGCCACGGAGTCAGCTTCAGAACGTTGGAGGTGCTTTTTATTATAGTAGATGTTGTTTTATTCTACAATATTGTTGTAACTCTTCCATAGAAACAAGTAAAATGAATGTAGATAATGACCATGTGGCCTATTCAGTCTGCCCATCCATATCGTCAACAAACTGGATCTTGTTTTACCATATTCTTTAACTAGCTTAATCAGCCATACAGGGACTCAGGTTTTGGAACAGTCATGGATGGTAATGCCCTTTGGTTGAAGGACCATCACTTAGTGCTAAACCCAGAAAAAAATGATTGCCTTTTGATTCACAGGCTATTCCTCACTCTCTTTGGAACTCAAATTACCCCAGTCACTAGTTTCAGATATGTGGGCATCATTTGGGATTTTGCCCTCTCCTTTAAATCTCACATTGCACATTTAGCTAAGAGGCATATTTTCAAAGCACTTTGGGAGGCTAAGTTCCATAGGTTTCTATGGAACTTTGGGAGGCTAAGTGCTTTGAAAATAAGCCTCTAAGACATCTTTTTTTCACTTTTGGTCGGCTCTGAATTGTGTGTCACTATTTTGGTCATAAAGATGATCGTGTACTATTGCTTTCTTTTTTTTACCTCACTATGGGTTACTGTTGTGTATTCAGGTTTAAATTATAAACGCTCTAAAATGCTGCAATTAGGTTATTATTATTGCCATGGTCTGATTTGGACAATTTTTGAAATTTATCATGGTTTGTTTTTTTAATCAGTTTTTTTCCCCACATACCAAGTTTAATCCTGTTAAATTTTTGGAGAGTTATTTTGCCCCCAGACCTGCATCTATAAAAATGCAACATTTTTGGTGGGGGGTGAGGGGTGTTATTTCTCTGGAATGCCTAGTCCAAATTTGTTTTCCCATTTTTGAACTCAGTGATTCTTTTTACTGTTTTATTTTTTTCCTACCTGCTAAGTTGCATCCCATTCTGTTACGTTTTTGGAGAGTTATTTTGACCCCACACAGACAGACATTCTTGACTCCTTTTGTTATAGAAACACTGGATGGACCATACAGGTCGTTATCTGCCGTCATCTACTGTGTTATGTTACTAATTCTTTCCAACTTCCATTAGGTTGAAAAGAATAACAATGAACCTTACATAGTGTTATGTTAACAAAGAAATAACATGCACAGAAAACAGAACTTGTTGACGATTCCAGTTATTAGAAGGGCAATTTTAAACCATAGGCAAGATACGTGCCTAAGGCCAAGTATTAATGAGGGGTTGGCTCAGATATGCTCATTCTATTGGCTTCCAAAGCAGTTTTTTGCCCTAGTAAATCACCTGCTGGCAGAAAGAAGTGTGTGTGTGTGTGTGGGGTGGGGGGGGGGGTTACCAGAACAGCTGCCTGCAGAGGTCTCTCTATTCTCTCCACCTCATGTCCACTGTTCTGTACTCAGAAAAAGCAGTAGGTGATCAGCTCTTTTTATCTGCTTCTTTTCCTTTGCAGTCAGTACCACACTGAGCTGCTCCATTGGTGGAAGTTTTAAAATGTATTTACATTATTATAATAGGGGCCCAGTGTGCTTGTTTGCCTAGTGCTCACCAAAGGATTAACTCTAACCTTGCTATTAAAACCAACATGTTGGAATTTGGGGATTATGTTTTATATTTAAACGATTTTTATTAATGTTTCGCATGTTATAGCGTTACATACTTGCATGGATCAAACTTCACAAACAGTCCATGCTACAACAATCCAATTACTGCAATAACCATCAACTGACAACTTTTGATAACTTTTCTCCCCTTCCCCCCCCCCCCCTTTGTGCTCTGGTATTGTTATTATTATTGGCAGATAGGCATGCTATGTGACCCCGACAGACCTTTCCATGTGCATGTTAACACTGTTAACATCGAGTTAATTGCGGAGTTATTCGTCTCTCCCCACCTACTTACAGTCAATTCAGACATCTGTCAATGACATCTGATATGTAGGTTCTTCCCTCATGCGCTCTTACCATACTTCATCCATTCACACTGACTATCCTAAGACATTCAAAGCTTGGCTCCGCGCCCGTGGGGAAATTTTGTTCAAATAAGCCCCCCAAATTTTAATGAACCGTTGTTGCCTCTTTGGGGTGTTCCGGGCATCACGCATTTCCCATAGCATAAGTTTGTGTAGCTTGTTCCTCCAGTACCAATACGAGGGGCCCCTGTGGGGATTATGTTTTGAAAAGTGCCGTTTGAGTTTGTTGGCCTTGAGTGAATGTTTGAGAGTTAGTGTTTTATACAAAGGTCATGAATTTGATGTGATGCCTTTCTGTGGTACAACCAAAGCACTATACATTTATTTGTTATATGCAGGTACTTTCTCTGGCCTTAGAGGGGCTCACAAATATATTTTTCTATCTGTGAAATCCTGTCAGGATGTTATATAAAAAAGGGAAAATAATTATGTCTTCTATCTCATCTCCTATACACCTGCCTTGCTGTCACTAGAGCCTTCTTCCTTCAGGTGTTAACTGGTGTTTACCAATACATTTCAGGACTATCCTAGTGGATTTTACCAGTTTTTCACCCTAATCAAATTACTAATTGCTGATCAAACTTGAAAAAAAATGAACAGTGGTTTACTGGAGAGCACTTACTAGTTCAAACACTGTTTCTTGACACTGAAGATAAACAGCGTTATTTACTATGAGAATCGATCATAAATTATGACAATAGTGTACTTGGTTGAAAAGAAGATAGAAAGAAGCAAAGTCGTTAGATACATACAGGGTTATGAAACCAGATCTACATTTATGGACGGAAATATTCAGTGTAAATTCAAACTCTTTCACTTTCCTATAAAAGGACAGTTACCTGTAGCCTGGTTCCACTTTCACCCTCTCTTCCACAGCTGTGCATGCTGACAGTACAGCAGAACGAGTGTAACACTGGCCAGAGCTTTCCAGACCTATTCTGGGATCTCAAAGCAAGCTGCTTTTTTTTTTTTTTGGCCATGTCCTTTGGAATAACTGTATTTTTAATTCACCTGCCTAATGTTGTCTCCTTGATCCCCATTGTCTTTGTCGCTATCCTTTTTCTAATGTTTGATTTTATTGTTGATTTTTATGGGTTTTTTTTGTATTTTTTTGCTACACTGCCATGATATTATTACAAATGACTATTTAACAAATGTTCAAATAAATACAAGACTATAGGTAGGATCCAGCCCTTTCAGGCCCTTCCCCCACTGCCTTCCCATTGGCTGGGTCCAACCTATAGTCTCGGCTGTTATCAAGGAGGTTGGATAAAACAGGAGACAAAGTGAGCCTATCTAGTTCATTACATTAGCTGAAGCCAGTAGGTGGAGCTTGCAGGCAGTAGGCAGAGCTTGCCGTGGTTTTAGTTCACCCAGAACAACAGCAAACGCTATTGAAAACAACAGCAAAAAGATTATTAGAAATAACAGACTGCCTATGCGTGGTCCATCTGTATCAAGTCTAAAGCTGTTCCAGTTGGATAGGCAGTGCCTTAAAAGGTGGAGGAGAAAAGATTTTTTTTTTTTTTTTACTTATTGAATAGCCTTTTAATTTATTTGAAAGCTTCCCATATGTAGATCTAAATATCATGAAATAACAATTGAATATCACTAAAACAGCTTCAAAAATTATTGTAGCTGGAAGAAACAGCAATTATAAACTCTGTATTTTGTGCTCATTTTTCTACTTCCAAATTTCAGTGAGGATATCCTGTTTCCTAATGGGTTCATCTTATCTGTTGTAAACTGCCTTGGGAAGCCTGGTGTTATAAAGATGATGGAATATATTGAAATTAAATGGAAGGGAAAGGGAAATGGAACTTGATATACCGCCTTTTTGAGGTTTTTGCAACTACATTCAAAGCGGTTTACATATATTCAGGAAGTAGAATTAAACTCTCCTTTCATTGGGGCACATGGAATTACATTTTCATCTCTTTTGTAGAAGTTTACCTTTTAGATACACAAATGAATTGTTCTGTTTGGAATATTTTTCAGGGGCAAGTGGTTTTTGTAAGTCAAAATTAAGCTGTGCTGGGCAGACTTATATGGTCTGTGCCAGAGCCAGTGGTGGGAGGCGGGGCTGGTGGTTGGGAGGCGGGGATAGTGCTGGGCAGACTTATACGGTCTGTGCCAGAGCTGGTGGTGAGAGGCAGGGATAGTGCTGGGCAGACTTATACGGTCTGTGCCAGAGCCGGTGGTGGGAGGCGGGGCTGGTGGTTGGGAGGCGAGGATAGTGCTGGGCAGACTTATATATGGTCTGTGCCCTGAAAAAGACAGGTACAAATCAAGGCAGGGTATACACTAAAAGTGGCACATATGAGTTTATCTTGTTGGGCAGACTGGATGGACCGTGCAGGTCTTTTTCTGCCGTCATCTACTATGTTACTATGTTTCATGCAGATCTTTTATTAAAATATAACAAAGTGGCCTATATTCCCCTAATGCAATCCATTGGTTTTCTTATATTTTGTTCTTGTGATGACATTACTGTGCCAAAACTGAAAACTCTTATCTCTATCTGGTTGATAATAAAAGGAGCTCTTTGTGTATCCACCCTAAAAGGTTGTTTTGTGGCTGTACATGAGGAATTGTGATATTGAATACATGAGTATATGTTTATGTCCCTAGTCATGCATCCAAAGTTTATATAATTCTTTCAAGAAAGTTAATCATTTAACTTATTAATGGGACAAATAAGTTCCACTGAGCAGTGCATGTTATGGTCGCAGTTTCAATATGGTAATACTAGGGTCCAGCAAAGGAACAGGTTATTTTGAGTTAGTCTTCACTGGACCAATGTGTCTTACATTTGAAAATACGGTGAGACAATAGAATTCAGTAACATCATGGTGCAAATCGATCGATATATCTGAAATATTTAGCAAAGATGAGATTACCATATATACCCAGCAGGTCATTGAAGTCTGTCCTTTTAATCTCCTGAGTCCTGAGCACATATCACAGCCCCCCCCCCCCCCCAAACATGGGGACACTAAGGGGCTCATTTTTAAAGCACTTAGACTTACAAAGTTCCATAGATTACTATGAAGGGCATAATCGAAAGGGACACCCAAGTTTTGCTGAAGATGTCCTCGCAAAACGTCCCGATGGATGGGCGGGGAAACCCGTATTATGGAAACAAGATGGACGTCCATCATTCGGTTCAATAATATGGTCGGGGACGCCCAAATCTTGAAATTTAAGTCGTCCTTAGACTTAGTCGTTTCTGATTTTCGGCGATAATGGAAACCAAGGATGCCCATCTCAAACAACCAAATGCAAGTCCTTTGGTCGTGGGAGGAGCATTGGTCCCCCTCACATGCCAGGACACCAACCGGGCACCCTAGGGGGCACTTCAGTGGACTTCAGAAATTGCTCCCAGGTACATAGCTCCCTTACCTTGTGTGCTGAGCCCCCCAAAACCCATTACCCACAACTATACACCTTATGGGTGAAGGGGGCACCTAGATGTGGGTACAGTGGGTTTGTGGTGGGTTTTGGAGGGCTCACGTTTACCACCACAAGTGTAACAGGTGGGGGGGGGGGGGGGCCTGGGTCCGACTGCCTGAAGTACACTGCACCCACTAAAACTGCTCCAGGGACCTGCATACTGTTGTGATGGACCTGAGTATGACATTTGAGGCTGGCACAAAATATGTTGAAAGATTATTTTTGAGGGTGGGAGGGGGTTAGTGTCCACTAGGGGAGTAAGGAGAGGTCATCCCCGATTCTCTCCGGTGGTCATCTGGTCAGTTCAGGCACCTATTTGTGGCTTGGTCGTAAGAAAAACACGACCAGGTAAAGTCGTCCAAGTGCTCGTCAGGGACGCCCTTTTTTTCCATTATGGGCCGAGGACGTCCATGTGTTAGGCACACCCAAGTCCCGCCTTCGTTACGCCTCCAACACGCCCCCATGAACTTTGGTCGTCCCCGTGACGGACTGCAGTTGGGGACGCCCAAAACTGGCTTTTGATTATACCGATTTGGGCGACCCTGTGAGAAGGACGCCCATCTTCTGATTTGTGTTGAAAGATGGGCATCCTTCTCTTTTGAAAATGAGCCTGTATGTAAATTTGTGCTTTGAAAATATGCCTCTAAGTATGTGTAAAGTTTGCCTATGGCTTAATCCAAGGAGGTTTAATAAGAGGATACGGCATGACATCAAAAAAGCTGAAGACGATTTCCCCAGCAGCCGCTGTCACTGAGCTGGACCGGGCTGCAGGGGGATGCGGGTAGTAGTGGGGGGGCAGCGGCAGCGGCAGCATTGACTTGTTGCTTTTCCATCTATTAAGGGTGTAAAGCAGTGGTTCCCAAATCTGATCCTAGAGGCTCCCCAGCCAGTCAGGTTTTCAGGATATCCACAATGAATATTCATGAGATAGATTTGCATGCTGTGTCTTCTCCTGTGGCTCCCTAGAGAGGGACCCCTGAGTGAAGACTGTCGGCCACTGCTCAAACCACACCAGACTTGGGGTCCATATGTGCTGTGTTCTGAGGGAACCATGTTTTATAATTCCTGGTTGATTGAGCAAGAGGAAAGCACCAAGCTCTCCCCCTTCCTCCCCCCCCCCAAAAAAAAAAAAATCAGAGCTCAAACATTGAAGACAGGGCAGGGGATATAATTATATGAAGTGTTCCGGAAACAAAATAAACTGTCGGTATAGGTGCTCTGTAAGTGAGAAACAAACATAACTTTGTATCCAAATCTTTTATAGTGAAATCACATTTTTTTCACTTATAAATTCTTGGGTCAATATTGAGCAGTGTTAAAAAAAATATGGATATGCACAGGGCTGAATTAACGTGTAATACACGACTGCTGCCCACTGTAGAGCGTGTATGGTGGCAGTATTTAGTTAGTTTGGGTCTGCTGAAAAGTTCAAGTGGTTAGAGCGATTTTCCACCAGCGCTATCCATTTGAATATCAGCAGCTAGAGGACGTTTTGTTTTTTTTCATTTAGTAGCCATTGGCAAATAAATAACAAAAAAAAAAAATCTCTTTTGAATATTGACCTATGAGTATTCCCGTCAATACCTTTTGTTTTCCTGTGTTCAGGAAATTACAATGACTTTTTTTTATTTTTTCAAGGATCATGGTCACTATAGCCTTTATTCCCACTTTGTTTTCAGCTGTGTGTGGCATTTTCATTGTCTTCCTGTGAAATATCACTTGGAGGTGTTCCATCATAAAGGTGAGATCGGAGCTGTACAATGTTATCATTACAACAATGATGGCAACCTGTGTCATGATTTTCCAGAGTAGCACTGCCAGCCACTGCTACTGGCAGGTGTTCAAGAAGGAGGCGTAGCTGCCAGACAATAAAGAATGACGTTCTCCTGATGTGGGCAGCCTGAGATGCTTGACATGTCACAGCATTTGAGCTCACAAAGGTCCCAAAGCCCTAATACAGTAAATAAACTTCGGGAGGCCTAGTCCAGAGAAGCCTAACCCAAGATTCTTGTCTGGCCACTTAAAGCCTCTTAGAGTACCTACAACTTGTTTAGGGTGTATATATAACACCACCCACATTCATCTGGGAAAGATTAACAGAAACAAAGTCCTTACTGTGCAACTTCTAACCCAAACAGAAAAACTTTTAAGAGGCTACCTGGTTTTGCTCCCTGGTATCAGGTTCCCTAGCCACATTGCTACTTAGT
The DNA here is from genome assembly GCF_901765095.1 of Microcaecilia unicolor. Taxonomy (NCBI): domain Eukaryota; kingdom Metazoa; phylum Chordata; class Amphibia; order Gymnophiona; family Siphonopidae; genus Microcaecilia; species Microcaecilia unicolor. Next base: position 16,092,501 of record NC_044037.1, read on the forward strand.
AACATAGTAACATAGTAGATGACGGCAGAAAAAGACCTGCATGGTCCATCCAGTCTGCCCAACAAGACAACTCATGTGTGCTACTTTTGTGTATACCCTACTTTGATTTGTACCTGTGCTCTTCAGGGCACAGACCGTATAAGTCTGCCCAGCACTATCCCCGCCTCCCACCACCAGCTCTGGCACAGACCGTATAAGTCTGCCCAGCACTAGCCCCGCCTCCCACCACCGGCTCTGGCACAGACCGTATAAGTCTGCCCAGCACTAGCCCCGCCTCCCAACCACCGGCTCTGGCACAGACCGTATAAGTCTGCCCAGCACTAGCCCCGCCTCCCAACTACCGGCTCTGGCACAGACCGTATAAGTCTGCCCAGCACTATCCCTGCCTCCCAACCTCCAGTCCCGCCTCCCACCACCGGCTCTGGCACAGACCGTATAAGTCTGCCCAGCGCTATCCCTGCCTCCCACCACTGGCTCTGGCACAGACCGTATAAGTCTGCCCCGCGCTATCCCCACCTCCCAACCTCCAGCCCCGCCTCCCACTACTGGCTCTGCTATCCAATCTCGGCTAAGCTCCTGAGGATCCTTTCCTTCTGAACAGGATTCCTTTATGTTTATCCCACGCATGTTTGAATTCCGTTACCGTTTTCCTCTCCACTTGAATTGGGGAACTGGGTTGCAGGAGAGGAGACCTGGTTTGCTGGGGCTGGCATTTCAGGCTTGAAGCTGGAGCTAAGACTGGGAGTGGGGGGCTAGAACTGAAAGCTGAAGCTGGAACCATGGCAAGGAGCGAAACGTTTTTTTTTTTAATTCTACAGTAGAGAGCTTGGGTTGACTTCTGGTTGCTGGGACCAACCTCTTGGCTTCTAAGAACCACTTTAATCTGATTTTAGCCAATCCATTTAACTCTGTGGAGTAGCCGCTTCTGATTTCTTGGTTAACTTTATTGCTAGGGCTTCAGCCATTCATTTCCATTGCTGTCTTGAATTCCATTAGTACTTTCCTGACATAGAAAACATCTATATATATAAAACTCACCCTCAACGTTCTGAAGACAGTGACGTCAGTGAAGCCAAGCCCTGACTTCCTTCAAAAAGGTTTGAAGGTTCATGGTGGTGAAGCCACCAAAATCGCTCCAGGCCCCGCCCTCGAGGGAGGAGCAATGGCAGAACAACGAAGGGGTTGGTAGGGAGGGAGGCAGGGAGGCGGGTGGGGTGGGAAATTGCTACGGGCCCCAGGGCGGAGCAATGGCAGAACAACCAAGGGGTTGGCAGGGAGGGAGGGAGGCGGGGGGTGGAAAATCGCTACGGGCCCCGCCCTCGTGTCAAACGTCATGACGTTGGGGGCGGAGCAATGCCACAACAACAAAGGGGTTGGTGGGGGGGGGGGTGTTGCCGACAAAAACCTTGCTAGCGCCCGTTTCATTTGCTCAGAAACGGGCCTCTTTTACTAGTATTAAAATGAAGACAGGTAAAGACCATTTGGCCTATGCAGTCTGCCCATCTATACAATTGTGTATGTCGTATGTAACAGAGGACGTCAGTCTTTTCTTTGTGTTCAGAAGATTCGTGAGTTCTTGTTCCTAAATTGATCCTGCATACATTGAGATAAGAGATTACACTTATCCACTGACCAATGATGGACAAGTATCTCCTCTGGGTCTGCTGAGCTCCAGAAAGAGAGTAGTAGAGGAAACTCTAGCAGGTGGCAGAGGTGCTGCAGAACTGCAAGGGGGTCAGCAACTTCAGAGGGGGCGCTGCCTTTCTGATCGCCAGCCACGAATTGGTATGTTCCCTTAGGCCAGCTAACCCTAACCCAAGGTGAAAGGGAAGGAGAACAAAGGAGGCTGAAAAACCAAGGGATGGTCTGGAGCAAGCTGCCTGTAAGGAAAGTTCTTTAGATGCGGGGCATTCCTCAGAGACTCAGTCCAAAGGTTCTGCCAGAACCCAGCTGCACAGAGGAGTTGTTTCCGCGTACCTCAAGAGGTGAGTGGGACCAGTCAGATAAATCCAAGATCTACCTCCTCAGAGATCCAGTTCTGTGATGTGATGGACTGGTCTCCCTGGTGCATTCTGAGCACAGGGACAGGAGTGTTTGATTTTTTATTTGTTGCATTTTTACCCCACATTATCCCACCTTTTTGCAGAAGCTTTTAAGGAATTTCAGGTGATGATTTAATTTTTTTTTTTTTTTTGGGGGGGGGGGGGGAGAGGTATTTCCCCAGAGTAGACATTTTAAGGCAGTTTTAGGGATTTTTTTTTTTTCTGTTGAGAGTCTAAAGAGTGGTAGCACTAGCAATACCTATTTAGGGTACCAAGGAGATTTGTGATTTTTGAGAATTTGTTCTGTGAATGCCTTACAGGATCGCTTGGAAGAATCTGGGATACCTAGCCCCGGGACCCTGTAGATACATAGTAGAATGTGATTCCTTCCAGGGCCCTACGAGAATAGGAAAGCCTACTAAAGAGTTAAGAGAGAGAGGAACTTCCTTTTTGCTTTGGTAGTTCACATATTGTTTTGCTATCTTTGCTTTCTCTACCCTTTTCCGTTTGTACCTACTTTACCTCTTAGTTGTTCTGTCAGTTTGCCTGTCCTACTTAGATTGTGAGCTCTTTCAGCAGGGACTGTCTTTTCATGTATGGTGTACAGCGCTGCGTATGCCTTGTAGCGCTATAGAAGTGATTAGTAGTAGTAGTACTTTATTTTGGAGACTGCATCAAATAAAGGTATTTTTATATAAAAAGATACCCTTCTGAGTAAGTTTTTTCCTTCCTGAGTATCATTCCAGTGAAGACCTTGGGGTGTTTTGCCTCAGCTACCCACCAGAACCCTTTTACTTTCTCCTTTCTACAAAATGTATCTTTTATATGCCCCCCTCTAGGGCTACTCATCCCCCTAGTGGGACACAAGCCTTGTGTGTAGAAAAGAACAGGAGATGTATCAACATCACTAGAAATTCAGACTGTACACTTTTCATTAACTTAGACTTTGATCCATAGAAGTGTAAATACATAGTGCTGTTAACCATTAAATGACCATGATAAGTATATGGAAAGTATGAGCCTTGCCCTCTATTTATTTGGAAGTGACATTTTTGAGTTGTGTAATGGCATTATTAGAAGGTAGCTGGAGAGAAGTGGCGCTCCCACTACTCATTCCCTCACTTCACACACCAGTAGTCTCATTACTCACTGCCCTTCCTTAAGTTCCCGTCACCTTTCAAGGTGATCACTGACTAGCTAATGTCACCTAAGCTAATCGCTTTAGAGATAAGAATGCTAGCAAGCCACCTCCCTTTCTCACCCACAATATGTGTAACCCTTGGCTGCTTCACTCTATTATTAAAAAAAAAAATGTTTTATTGAGAACAAATAACATGACAAGGTAATAATAATAATAAAACTTTATTTATAACCAGCTTTATCTTTAAAAGTCTAAGCGGGGAACAAATCACATACAAATTATAAAAAAAAACAAAGCAATAAAAGTTTTTTCTTTACACAAAAAAACTATACAAAAACTCTTCAATTCAAACATACAGCAGATTAAAATTTACATGGTATTAAAAGAATTTATACATCAGAGGAGCCAAAAGCCCGAAGAAATAAATGAGTTTTCAGTGCTTTTTTAAACTGGTCCATATTTGTTGAACGATATTCAATGGGTAAAGCATTTTTTTTTTTGTTACATTTGTACCCCGCGCTTTCCCACTCATGGCAGGCTCAATGCGGCTTACATATTGTATACAGGTACTTATTTGTACCTGGGGCAATGGAGGGTTAAGTGACTTGCCCAGAGTCACAAGGAGCTGCCTGTGCCTGAAGTGGGAATCGAACTCAGGTCCTCAGTTCCCCAGGACCAAAGTCCACCACCCTAACCACTAGGCCACTCCTCCATAATTTCAGACCTTTGATGTAGAAAACGGATGATCTACATTCTTCTAAATAAACCCGATGAAACAAAGGCACATCATGTAGCTGTTTCTGAGATGATCTCAGAGAGAGTGAGTAGGTTGATAACATCTTAGAGTGGCACTAAGAGTTGGTGAAATATTACCATTCAATATTTTTTTTTTGTTACATTTGTACCCCGCGCTTTCCTACTCATGGCAGGCTCAATGCGGCTTACATGGGGCAATGGAGGGTTAAGTAACTTGCCCAGAGTCACAAGGAGCTGCCTGTGCCTCAAGTGGGAATCGAACTCAGTTCCTCAGTTCCCCAGGACCAAAGTCCACCACCCTAACCACTAGGCCACTCCTATCAATAAAATTTTAAATTCAGTGCAAAATTTTACAGAGAGCCAATGCAGTGATTTCAAGATTGCAGTAACATGATCATAATGAGAGGCTCCTGGTTTTTCATAGATAATGTAGTGTCAAGTGTACCCCCAAATTTCTAATCTGATGGACAATAGGGATATTAGCAGAGTCAATGTTAATAATCTTAGGACAATTTACCCCTTTTGTACCAGAGAGGAAAAGAATCTGAGTTTTTGAAATGTTCAATTTCAAACAATTTCCTTACATCCATTGCAATATTTTTGAAAGGTAAAATCTGTTTAACAAAAGTATCTTCAATAGAGTTCTCGACATACAGTACAAACTGTATGTCATCAGCTTACAACTTGTATTTCACCCCCAAACATGTCAACAATGTACATAAAGGTAAAAGAAAAAGATTAAATAACACCGCTTAAAGACAGGAGCCTATTAGGATAGGTTTATGTTTTCATTGGACCGCAGTTCTATCAATCAGGTTTAAGATTGATGCTGCATTCTCCTTTTTTATTGGACATGAGATCCATCAGTTTGGATTAAGACTGTTGGTGGGACATCCAATCATAAAAAGACACATCATTGGTAGCTGGTATATATTCTGTGATGTTCTAGTGGCCATTTTTTCTTTGGAGTTGTATTAGTTTGCAGTGATCGCCAGTTACTACTATCTCTATCTCTGATTTTGACTTTGGTAAGTTCCCCTTATAGAGGAATTTTTAATTGTCATTTCATTTCACTTTTGGTCATTGAGGGAAACCACATGATTCATATCTTGGTTTTTAATTTATTGGTACATTTTAATTTATTGGTACATTTGTTATTAATGGGGTTTCATTTTGCAGTTCTCTTAGTTACATTTTAGGTCCTGGTCTGTGCAGCCACACACAATATATTATATATATTTTTAAATGATGTGCTTTGGATGTGCTATTTTTAAAGAGATTTAGTTTTCTGCTTTTGTTTTTAAGAGGTTTTTTATCAGCCCTGTATGACTTTAATCTAGAACTTTCTGGTGATGGTTTTTATTTTATAGCCATGTGTATTTACCACACACTGGTTATCCACCATTCTGGTTAATTAGCAGCACCTGGTTTTAAGTGTTATGTCTGGTATTGTTACTGTTCATCTTTTTACTTTTATCTTTACCATTTCACAGTGTTATTTTCAGTGCTCCAGTAGTATCATATGCTCAATAGAACATCAGCATATCGGTATGTGTGTGTTTTTGGAATATCCATATTATATATTTTTTGCAATTTCTAACTTTTGTAATTCCAATTTTGATTTTCATTATATACATTTGCATTTTTATTGTTATGTTTTCAATAATATGAATTATTAGTTTAGACACCCGCATATATATATATATATATATATATATATATATATATATATATATATATATATATATTATATCAATAATACATTAATATTATAGTTCACTATGACTAATATATTCCAGCATTTTTGTACTGGTAACAAAAATGGAGCAATGTATGATTAATAAATATATAGAGAGATTTGTAGAGAGATTCTGGATGACATAAATGACATTCTCTGTTTGTGAGTTAATCCAAATGCCATAGTGTATGTATACGATTTAAAGATGTTTTAAATTAAATTCATTAGATGGCATATGGACACTTTACATGGCTAATGTTATAGTTTCTGTGTTTTTAAGTATCAGTTTTTATTTTGAGACATTGTTTCCTATGTTATGTGTAATATGCTTTTACTTGAGACAATATTCTCCATGTTGTGTTTAACATGATTTCAATTTTTAATTTTCAACATACATATTATTCTCATTCTATTTGTATGTTATGTTTTTAGACCCCTGATGAAGGCTTTATAGCCGAAACACGGACCGTGTAGGGTCCTAATAAAGTCTATTTGGAGTTCTCTTTCTGTGAGTTCTGACTGGTTTCTTGGATTGGATTTTCTTCCACTCTGCATTTGATAAACTAAATTCAACCACTGCATCAGAGATGGCGGAGAATTGCTATGCCATTGTAATAAGATACTTTTCCTGCCCAAGAGAAACAGGAAATAGAGCAGTTGCTTTTCTGGTGCAGTCATGAAACAAGTCTTCATTATCTTCATGTGATGTAAAAATTCTTTAGTGGTTGATAGCAGCAGAGAGTGTGGTAGTCCTTCCACCCCTCCTTGAATCTCTTTGACTTCAGACCCTGTACTCTCTTTCTCATTAACATGGCAGAAGAGACAAACCAATGTTGTAGTTAACTCGTTTCAGATTCTCTCCCTCCGTAGTTTACCATTAGACAGCACTAGGGACCTTCTCTTCTGTCCCCTAAACATCTTTCCCTTCTACCCCTTCCTAGGAGTAGCAAGAAAGCACACAGGCTGGCCACTTTAATTCAATAGCAGCTCTTTTTTTTTTTTTTAAAATAAAAATTTCTTTTACTGTTGCCGTCTACTGACACCAGAAATCACTACATCTGTTGTACACTGTTTTCCTTTTACTCCAAAACTATTATCCCAACTAATATAGTGTTATCACTTTACATGGGTTACCTTGTAGGTTAGAAATTTAGATAGGTGTTTGTAATCTAAAGACACCATTCATATGGTTTGCTATAGCATCTTCTACCACTTACATTCCTCTTTAGTACCATACTGTATCCCTCAGCCAAAGATACACTTTACGCAGGTTGCAAAGAGCAAACACTGAGGAAACTTCAAACGGCGCAAAATACGGCAGCCAGACTCATCTTTGGAAAGCCAAAATATGAAAGTGCAAAACCACTACGAGAGAAACTGCACTGGCTTCCACTCAAAGAACGCGTCACTTTTAAAGTATGCACGTTAGTCCACAAAATCATTCACGGCGAAGCCCCAGCCTACATGTCTGATTTAATAGACTTACAACCCAGAAACACCAAAAGATCATCCCGAACCTTCCTCAACCTCCACTTCCCCAATTGCAAGGGCTTGAAATACAAGACGCTACACGCGTCAACCTTTTCTCATATGAGCACGCAGTTTTGGAATACACTGCTGCGCAACTTAAGAACGATCCACGAGCAAGCTTCCTTCCGCAGATTATCGAAGACCCATCTTTATGTGTTTTGGCTCTTTCCGTAAATTTTTTCAAAAAGTCCACACTCACTGTTCACTAATGCATCATACATCCACTTCTGAACTCTCATCCCCCGTAATCCTACATCACTCATACCTTTACTCACAGAAATGTGCATACCATATGCCTTTATGCCTTATTATCGCCCTACAAGCTCTCATTGTCTTCTTCCAACGTTTCAATGTTTATGTCCCATTGTTACATTCCATAACGACACTTCGATTGTCTCGCATAACTCTGCACAATGTAATTCATAACCAATTTGTAACAAATTGTATTTCCATCATTCATCTCATATTGTAAGCCACACTGAACCCGCAAAAAGGTGGGAAAATGTGGGACAGAAATGCAATAAATAAATAAATAAAATACAGTGCTTAAAAAGGCATCCCTTATAAAGGGACACAGGCTTAATTGCACATTATTCACTTCATTACTGGGACAGGATTAAAGCATAGGCAAATTAGGCATGTGCTTATACCCCAAATGTTTAGAATGTTCCCTTTTGAGATATTCCAGTTCAATGGCTCCCAAGGTATATATCTGCCCTGCTAAGTCAGCTGCTGGCAGAAAAGAGTTGGAGGGGAGACCCAAGATGACGTCGGTGAGGTAGCATGCTGAAGTAGGTACTCCTCCCAATTTTAAGAATTTTTTTGGCCTGATTGTTTGTTGTCTCGGCTAAGATGGTGAAGGGGAAGACGAGGATTTTTCCATTGGAACCCATACCTAAAAACCAGCTGACAATTCCTCAGTTGGTTGGAACGCTGAAACCAGGTGTGGCATCAGGAACAGTCCTTGCTGTTGGGGCGGATCTGCCCGATTTGAGGCGGCACTGAACCCTGATGACCCTTAAGTCTCCTCCTCCACCAGTGCAGTCTTCATTGACGGGGAACCAGGCAACATCTCAAGCTAGTGGAGGAGTGGTAGTCGAGACTGTTCTGGGACAAGCTGAGAGTGTGTCAGCCTTTGCTCTTCCCGACCCCTACTTGAAAAGCAACTAGCTCAAGACCAAACTTGTCCTTGGGCCCATTTGTGATTTTGCTGAGTTGGAGAGTGGAGAGATGGAATTGTTGGCTTGTGAAAAAGAGTGGACAGTTGTTTTGTTTGCCCCAGTCTGAACCTTTTGACCCTCTCATTCCTGCCTTGCTTCCTCTGTGTTTCACCTCCTCGTCCTTGCCTACACCTGCTAGCCCCCAGCCACACCCATCCCTTGCTCTATCTCACCTTCTTGTCCTACCAAAACCCTCACTGACCCCAAACCCCCACATCTCCCATTCAAACTCCCTACCTGCTTGTCTTCTGTCTCTCACTGTTCCTCTGTCCACTCCCAGTTTATCACTGTGCTTTGTGTTGCTGCTGTTTGTGTGAGGACTGGGTTCTGGCGCTGGGAGAGACTGTGCTTTGTGTTGCTGCTGTTTGTGTGAAGACTGTTTACTGGTGCTGGTGTTGGTGCTCGGTCTCACTGGGTGCAGTAGGTGGAAGAGTGTACGGTGGTGTTACTGGGCTTAGTGGTTGCACCTGTGGTGGTGGGATACCTGTAAGTCAATCATCAATGTACTGAACATTCTCCGAGGACAAGCAGGCTGCTTGTTCTCACGACTGGGTGACGTCCGCGGCAGCCCCCACCAACCGGAAAGAAGCTTCGCGGGACGGTCGGCACGCAGGGCACGCCCACCGCGCATGCGCGGCCGTCTTCCCGCCCGTGCGCGACCGCTCCCGCCAGTTCCTTTTTTTCCGCGCCTGGAGAGAGTCGTGTTTTGCGCTCTCTCTGTTCAGCCGCCGGATCGTTCGATCGCGTATACGCTGATCGTGTTTTTTTCTACTTTGTTTTTCGGTTTTAGTTACCGCCCGGTTTCCTTTTAAAAAAAAAAAAAAAAAGAAACCCTGCGCGTGTGGGACACGCGCTCCCTTTTTTCCCTCGCTTCCAGCGGGGACGCCACGTTGCGGCCTAGTGGCCACTCGGTCGTTTGTTTTTCGTGGTGTGATTTTAGCCACCATTGACGACTTTGACTTCGCCGACGCGATTTTTCCGTCGATGTCCTCGAAGGTCCCGAGTGGATTTAAAAAGTGTGGTCGCTGCGGCCGGCCGATCTCGCAGACCGACACCCACGCTTGGTGCCTCCAGTGCCTCGGGCCGGAGCACAATCTCAAGTCGTGTTCTTTGTGTCTCGGTCTCCGGAAACGGACCCAGGTTGCGAGGCAAGTTCTGCGGGACCGTCTTTTTGGAACTTGCGCCGGCCCCTCGACGTCGACCTCGAAGGCATCGGTATCGACGCCCGGCCCTTCGGTACCGGTATCGATGCCCGAGACATCGGCACCGATGGCAGCGACCCCAGGAGAACAGGTCCCGTCGGCCCGCCGGTCTTCCGGTGAGAGTGGGGGTGAGAGGCCGCGTGGGCAGTCGGCCCCGGTCACGCCCTCAGCTCGTGGGCCGCGGGACCGAACCCTGTCTGACCCGGTACCTCGAGACCGAGGGGGATCGACCTCCTCCTCCTCCATGCCCTCCGGCGCCGGTGACGTGCATCGGAAGAAAGACAAGAAGCGTCGTCACCGATCGCCTTCGGTGCATCCCGATGTCGGAGAGGAGACGCCGCCGAAGCGTCATCGTCGTGAGGAGAGGTCTCCGTCGGTTGTGGAGGTACCGACGCGTCGGGGTTCCGGCACCTCGGTGCCGTCTCCTGGCCCCCAGCAGCTTCCGGCACCGACACCCTTACCGGCCCCACCGCCTTTCCCGGCAGCGGGCCTGGACGAGTGCCTCAGAGCCATCCTTCCGGGGATCCTGGAAGGGCTAATGCGCCAGGCTGTGCCGGCGCCGGGGGTGCTTGCGCCCTCGGCGCCGATGACTGTGGCGCCGGTGAGCTCTAGCCCGGCGCCGGGGCTGTCGACATCGCCGCCGCTTGCGGTGCCGGTCTCGACCGCCACGCAGGTGGAGTCCCCGTCGACGTCGATGGAGGGAGCTCCGTCCCCGCCGGCGCGGGAGTCCACCGCTCGACGACACCGAGACCTCGGTGCCTCGACGTCGAGCCGGGCCCGGTACAGGACTCAGCTACATGAGCTAATGTCCGATACCGAGGATGAGGACTCGTGGGGGGAAGAGGAGGACCCTAGATATTTCTCCTCAGAGGAGTCTACGGGCCTTCCCTCGGACCCCACGCCTTCACCGGAGAGGAAGCTCTCACCTCCTGAGAGTCTCTCCTTTGCCTCCTTTGTGCGGGATATGTCTATAAGCATTCCCTTCCCCGTGGTCTCTGTGGAAGAGCCGAGGGCCGAGATGCTCGAGGTCCTCGACTATCCATCACCACCTAGAGAGTCCTCCACGGTGCCGCTGCACAATGTCCTGAAGGAGACGCTGCTCCGGAACTGGGTGCGACCATTAACTAACCTCACCATTCCCAAGAAAGCAGAGTCCCAGTACAGGATCCACTCTGACCCAGAGCTCATGCGGCCCCAATTGCCCCATGACTCAGCGGTCGTGGATTCTGCTCTCAAGAGGGCACGGAGTTCGAGGGATACCGCCTCGGCGCCCCCGGGGCGGGAGTCTCGCACTCTGGACTCGTTTGGGAGGAAGGCCTACCAATCCTCCATGCTCGTGACCCGCATCCAGTCATACCTGCTCTATATGAGCATTCACATGCGGACCTATGTGCAACAACTGGCGGACCTGGTCGAGAAGCTCCCGCCGGAGCAGTCCAGGCCTTATCAGGAGGTGGTCAGGCAGCTGAAGGCGTGCAGAAAGTTCCTGTCCAGGGGTATTTTTGACACCTGTGACGTGGCATCTCGTGCTGCGGCCCAAGGTATAGTGATGCGCAGGCTCTCATGGCTGCGTGCCTCTGACCTGGACAACCGCACCCAGCAGAGACTGGCCGACGTCCCTTGCCGGGGGGATAACATTTTCGGTGAGAAGGTCGAGCAGATGGTGGACCAACTGCATCAGCGGGAAACCGCTCTCGACAAGCTCTCCCACCGGGCGCCTTCAGCATCCACCTCCACAGGTGGACGTTTTTCCCGGGCCCGGCAGGCTGCACCCTATTCTTTTGCGAAGCGTAGGTACAACCAGCCGGCCCGAAGGCCTCGTCAGGCACAGGGACAGCCCCAGCGCGCTCGTTCTCGTCAACAGCGTGCGCCTAAGCAGCCCCCTGCGCCTCCACAGCAAAAGCCGGGGACGGGCTTTTGACTGGATCCACGGGAACATAGCCGCCCTACAAGTGTCCGTACCGGACGATCTGCCGGTCGGAGGGAGGTTAAAATTCTTTCACCAAAGGTGGCCTCTCATAACCTCCGACCAGTGGGTTCTCCAAATAGTGCGGTGCGGATACGCCCTGAATTTGGCCTCCCTGCCTCCAAATTGTCCCCCGGGAGCTCAGTCTTTCAGCTCCCATCACAAGCAGGTACTTGCAGAGGAACTCTCCGCCCTTCTCAGCGCCAATGCGGTCGAGCCCGTACCACCCGGGCAGGAAGGGCAGGGATTCTATTCCAGGTACTTCCTTGTGGAAAAGAAAACAGGGGGGATGCGTCCCATCCTAGACCTGAGAGGCCTGAACCAATTCCTGGTCAAAGAAAAGTTCAGGATGCTTTCCTTGGGCACCCTTCTGCCAATGATTCAGAAAAACGATTGGCTATGTTCCCTGGATTTAAAGGACGCATATACTCACATACCGATACTGCCAGCTCACAGACAGTATCTCAGATTCCGCCTGGGCGCACGGCACTTTCAGTATTGTGTGCTGCCCTTTGGGCTCGCCTCTGCCCCACGAGTGTTTACCAAGTGCCTCGTGGTGGTAGCGGCCTACCTACGCAAGCTGGGAGTGCACGTGTTCCCATATCTCGACGATTGGCTGGTCAAGAACACCTCAGAGGCAGGAGCCCTCCGGTCCATGCAGTGCACTATTCAACTTCTGGAGCTGCTGGGGTTTGTGATAAATTACCCAAAGTCCCATCTCCAGCCATCCCAGTCTCTGGAATTCATAGGAGCGCTGCTGAATACCCAGACGGCTCAGGCCTACCTTCCCGAAGCGCGGGCCACCAATCTCCTGGCCCTGGCTTCGCGGACCAGAGCGTCTCAGCAGGTCACAGCTCGGCAGATGTTGAGACTTCTGGGTCATTTGGCCTCCACAGTTCATGTGACTCCCATGGCTCGTCTTCACATGAGATCTGCTCAATGGACCCTAGCTTCCCAGTGGTTCCAAGCCACCGGGAATCTAGAGGATGTCATCCGCCTCTCCACCAGTTGCCGCACTTCACTGCTCTGGTGGACCATCCGGACCAATTTGACCCTGGGACGTCCATTCCAAATTCCGCAGCCCTCGAAAGTGCTGACGACGGATGCATCTCGCCTGGGGTGGGGAGCTCACGTCGATGGGCTTCACACCCAGGGTCTGTGGTTCCTCCAGGAAAAGGATCTACAGATCAACCTCCTGGAGCTCCGAGCGATCTGGAACGCACTGAAGGCTTTCAGAGATCGGCTGTCCTACCAAATTATCCAAATTCGGACAGACAATCAGGTTGCAATGTATTACGTCAACAAGCAGGGGGGCACCGGATCTCGCCCCCTGTGTCAGGAAGCCGTCGGGATGTGGCGTTGGGCGTGCCGGTTCGGCATGCTCCTCCAAGCCACATACCTGGCAGGCGTAAACAACAGTCTGGCCGACAGACTGAGCAGAGTCATGCAACCGCACGAGTGGTCGCTCCATTCCAGAGTGGTACGCAAGATCTTCCGAGAGTGGGGCACCCCCTCGGTGGATCTTTTCGCCTCTCAGACCAACCACAAGCTGCCTCTGTTCTGTTCCAGACTTCAGACACACGGCAGGCTAGCGTCAGATGCCTTTCTCCTTCATTGGGGGACCGGCCTCCTGTATGCTTATCCTCCCATACCTTTGGTGGGGAAGACCTTACTGAAGCTCAAGCAAGACCGCGGCACCATGATTCTGATAGCGCCCTTTTGGCCCCGTCAGATCTGGTTCCCTCTTCTTCTGGAGTTGTCCTCAGAAGAACCGTGGAGATTGGAGTGTTTTCCGAATTATAGGCTATCATGGGGAGTGTGGCCATTGTTCAGTATGTTCAAATATGTTGAAGGAGCATGAATTTGAAGACATTCATACCAGCAGGAAAATCATGCTGAAAGCTATCACAGATTGTCAATCAAAAAATGTGATTTATCTATTGAAATGTCCTTGTGAATTGTATTATGTGGGGCAAACGTCTCGAATGTTGAAGACAAGGTTGATTGAACATCGTCACTGCATACAAGCCAGAAAAACATATGAACCCTTGGTTTCTCATTGTTTACTGAAAAATCATGAATTTTCAGAATTACGTTGTATTGTGTTGGAACAGATTGTTGTGACTGAGAGGAGAGGAGATGTGAGAAAAATGCTTAGACAAAAAGAACAACGATGGATTTTTTCTTTACAAACTGTGATCCCTAAGGGATTAAATATATCGATAGAATGGAAAGCCTTTTATGATGCACTCCTGACCTGTTGTGACGGGTTAAGGGGATCCTGGTAAGCATTGGATGTCAAGAAGGATATGACGTCAGAGGAAGTGACGGGGGATAATCAGCTATATAATGAGTAAGGAAGCCATTCGAAGTTTAAAGACGCCATTAAGGGGCAAAGCAGTGGTGGAATAATATTGTGTGAAGAAAGCGAATACTAGCCCTTGAAATAGCCCGGTGGCGGCGAAACAGGGTTCTCCTGTTGGGCGTTTTTGTAGCTGATATTCTGGAAGAGAATGGACATTTGAAAGACACAAGCTAAGTTATATTTTTGATAGTGTTCACCAGCTTTATGGCGTGAAAAACGGCCTCTACCTTTTGTATTGTTTGAAGTGCATGCACTAGTATTTTGTGAATTAGAAGAGTGGAGTTTTTTTTGTGAAGACTAATGATTGAAGTAAGGAGTTCTCTTGGTTTGAAACACATCATTGTAAAGAGAATTATTCCTGAGGGCTCTGAAGTCTTTTTTTCTCCACGTATTTTTTCATACATACATGTGCACTGGCACCTGCAATACAGGGTTGTCTAGAGTAGAAAATTAAGTATAAGTACTATTAGTGATATAGTTTCTACTTTCCTTTATTTTTTGAGTGTTTTCCGACTCTCATTTCGCAGAACGACGGAGCGTTGCTGCACCCCAACCTTCAATCCCTGGCTCTCACGGCCTGGATGTTGAGGGCGTAGACTTCGCTGCGTTGGGTCTGTCTGAGGGTGTCTCCCGGGTCTTGCTTGCCTCTAGGAAGGATTCCACTAAAAAGAGTTACTTTTTCAAGTGGAGGAGGTTTGTCGTTTGGTGTGAGAGCAAGGCCCTAGAACCTCGTTCTTGCCCTGCACAGAACCTGCTTGAATACCTTCTGCACTTATCAGAGTCTGGCCTCAAGACCAACTCAGTAAGGAATCACCTTAGTGCGATTAGTGCTTACCATTATCGTGTGGAAGGTAAAGCCATCTCTGGAGAGCCTTTAGTCGTTCGATTCATGAGAGGCTTGCTTTTGTCAAAGCCCCCTATCAAGCCTCCTACTGTGTCATGGGATCTCAACGTCGTCCTCACCCAGCTGATGAAACCTCCTTTTGAGCCACTGAATACCTGCCATATGAAGTACTTGACCTGGAAGGTCATTTTCTTGGTGGCAGTTACTTCAGCTCGTAGGGTCAGTGAGCTTCAAGCCCTAGTAGCTCATGCTCCATATACCAAATTTCATCACAACAGAGTAGTGCTCCGCACCCACCCAAAGTTCCTGCCGAAGGTGGTGTCGGAGTTCCATCTTAACCAGTCAATTGTCTTGCCAACATTCTTCCCCAGGCCGCATACCCGCCCTGCTGAACGTCAGTTGCACACATTGGACTGCAAGAGAGCATTGGCCTTCTACTTGGAGCGGACACAGCCCAACAGACAGTCCGCCCAATTGTTTATTTCTTTCGACCCTAACAGGCTAGGGGTCGCTGTCGGGAAACGCACCATCTCTAATTGGCTAGCAGATTGCATTTCCTTCACTTACGCCCAGGCTGGGCTGACTCTTGAGGGTCATGTCACGGCTCATAGTGTTAGAGCCATGGCAGCGTCAGTGGCCCACTTGAAGTCAGCCACTATTGAAGAGATTTGCAAGGCTGCGACGTGGTCATCTGTCCACACATTCACATCACATTACTGCCTCCAGCAGGATACCCGACGCGACAGTCGGTTCGGGCAGTCGGTGCTGCAGAATCTGTTTGGGGTGTAAATCCAACTCCACCCTCCAGGACCCGAATTTATTCTGGTCAGGCTGCACTCTCAGTTAGTTGTTCTTCGTAGGTCAATTTCTGTTGTTTCCTCGCCGTTGCGAGGTTCCATTGACCTGGGTTCTTGTTTTGAGTGAGCCTGAAAGCTAGGGATACCCCAGTCGTGAGAACAAGCAGCCTGCTTGTCCTCGGAGAAAGGGTATGATACATACCTGTAGCAGGTGTTCTCCGAGGACAGCAGGCTGATTGTTCTCACCTACCCTCCCTCCTCCCCTTTGGAGTTGTGTGTTTCATCTTTTGCTAGTCATTCAACTGGCGGGAGCGGTCGCGCACGGGCGGGAAGACGGCCGCGCATGCGCGGTGGGCGTGCCCTGCGTGCCGACCGTCCCGCGAAGCTTCTTTCCGGTTGGTGGGGGCTGCCGCGGACGTCACCCAGTCGTGAGAACAATCAGCCTGCTGTCCTCGGAGAACACCTGCTACAGGTATGTATCATACCCTCTATTGCGGGTGATGCTTTGCTGGATGTGGATGACAGTTTGGAGGGGAGGCCCAGGAGAAGACTCCTATCCAAGAGTATTTAGGGCCAGCACCCACTACATGGGCCTCGCTGACCAGCAGTGCCGTACTAGGAGCTGCCATACAGCAGCTGCAACCCCTCTTCCAGGTCACAACATGTAGGAATAATCCAGTGCCAGTCTGCCTTAAGGTCACTGCCTCCCTCGCCTTTCTTGCCACTGTCACTTTTCAGTCGTGCTAGCAGTCAATGCAGACTTCACCCAGCCCACCATTTCCAACTGTCTTGCCCAGTTTCTCAATGCCGTCCTCACCCACATATTACCTTCCCCACTACTGCCCAGGCCCTCCAGAACAACATGTCTCAGTTCTACGCCATAGACTGCTTCCCCTCAGTCATTGGCATCACTGACTGCACATACGTCGCAGTCAGACCCCCCCCCCAATGAATATGCAGGTTGTGTGTGATGCCCAGAGGAAGATTGTGGATGTGTGTTCTTGGTACTCGGGGTCCACCCATGATGCATGTATCCTGCAGCATTTTGGAAGCTATTGCAGGTTTGACTGAGGGTAGATTAGCAGCAACTGGCTTCTAGGTAAGCAGTACTAGGAATCCTAACCCCCATATCCACTCTCTTCCCCCCCCCCCCTTATGTCACCGCTCTACCTCCCTCAAGATGCCTCTAGAACCCACACCCATGACTCATACTCCACAAGGTCTAAATACACACCCATGTCTGTGATTTCTGCTCCCCCCCCACAAGTGACAGAGGCTTCTACTAGCGAACCTAGCTGGTGACTGCCATTGTCCATTCACAAAATAAGGCGGAGGGAGCAATATAACAAGAACCATAAAAACAGCCACACCATCAATGAGCACACCTTTGGCCAGCTCAAAAACCAGATTCAGGTGTCTTGACTATTCCATGGGGGAGCTCCTCTACAGTCAAGTTGTTTATGGCCTGCTGCATGCTACACAATTTAGCACTGCAAAGACGACAGCCCCTGCCAGAGGACACACAACAGCAGCAGCCAGAACAAGAGGAGGATGATCCCTCCGCCCCCCCTCAGAGCTGACCAAGAACCACACCGGCTTGGGTTCCAGGTCAGACGAAGGCTCATACAGACCAATTTTCAGTAAAGATAAGTGCAGTATTTATTTGTGCTCACTATATCTTTTTCTATCCCCCTCACCACACCCCTCAGAGCCCTAACCCCTCCCCCTCCTCCTCTCCTCTGAGGGCCACCTCTCCCACTCCTCCCTCTAGCTGCTGGAGATGGTCCAGGCCTTGCAGGAATGTGGTGTCATAGTCATCTCCTTTGGGGCTGCCTGTGCCCTCAGCTACTAGTAGATGCAGCTGCCGCTGCTGCCCCTTAAAAACCTGGCCACCTGGTTGGATCTGTGGCTGAGCTGCTGATTAGCCCAGCACCCAGCAAAGCAGTGTGTGATAGCCCTGAGGGGCCTGGCCTCAAGTTTGACCCACTAGCTTGGGGTCCAGCGAGTCCTATCCATGGCTGCTTGGATAGAGATTACTGTGAAGTTGGGCTGGGTGGTGTGCACACTGGTACCACATGCCTCTGGTGTGGAGGGTGATGCTGCAGGAATGGTGGCCTATCTGGTGCCACTGGGAGGGTCAGGCACCTGCTGGGTGGGAAGTGTGCTGGACAAGGCCTGAGTGTAAATGTGGAGATCTCACCGGATCTTCAGAAGCTGCTGCCACATATTGTGCTTAGCATCCCAGCTCTGCTGCTGCATGGTTTCATTGTACCCAGCACCTGCAGGTAGTCCTCTGCTGCTGAACCTGTACCCCCTCAAGCAGCAGCTGTAGCTTCTGGTGCGCACATTGACCAGCCGCACAGCCTGCCGCCTGTGGCGGGAGGGTCCCCTACAGGCTGGCTGTGGCTCTTCTTTTGGCTCCTCATCCTCTACAGGGGCATCTGGCATTTCCAGGCGGGGGTGTGTGGGTTCAACCAGTAATTGGTTCTCCTCTTCCTCCCCTTGCAGGTGGCTCTTGGCTAATGTCTTTCGTGTGCCCTTCTGCTGCCACAGTGCCCTCCTGTGACCTCTCTGCTGCTACTGACTCCCCCTGCTCCACCTGAAGTGCCTGCGTTGGCTGCGGGGTGCCGGTTCCAGCCTCTGACTGAAAGTCCTTGTCTGCATAGAGAAAGTAGAAGAAATGTGTCTTGCGCTACCTAACCTGAACCTATCCTTCTATGTGCACTCGTATACCACAGGTTATGGGGACTGTCATTGTCATGCCTTCACATCCCACACTGCAGTAGGCAAGGGATAAGGTGCACTGTAGCCACAGCAGATGGAACCAGGGAAAAAAAGTTCAGAGCTAACCACTGTCTTAGAGGGGGCTTGTGCTGCCTTCAGCTTCTCAGTATCTTATATCAAAGCTAAGCCAACGAAAGGCAATTGTTATGTTTTGAGTTTCCAATTCACCACAATAGCCAAACCATAAACCAAGGCTATGACTACCTTCAGAAAAGACTACAATATATTCGCTGTTTAGCTTTCTGATTTTGTCAGATTGAGAGCTCTTAATTGCCATGGCTTCCATGGGTGGGTTCAACTGGTCTGGCATGACTCAAGGAAAAGAAATTTAACAAGTAAGTTTATCAATAGAAATCAAACAAAATAAAACATGGAAAAGAAAATAAGATGATACCTTTTTTATTGGACATAACTTAATACATTTCTTGATTAGCTTTCGAAGGTTGCCCTTCTTCGTCAGATCGGAAATAAGCAAATGTGCTAGCTGACAGTGTATATAAGTGAAAACATTCAAGCATTACTATGACAGTCTGACAGGGTGGGAGGATGGGGGTGGGTAGGAGGTATGCATGGGGACATCAAAGCATATCATTGATATTCTAACAGGATGGGTGTGGATAGGTGAGGGGAGGGGTGATCAACAGAGACATACAGCTTTATGGTTTATAATGGGCTAGGAACCCCAGATCCTTGTTAAGTCCTTTCTGTTGGGTGTTAAAATATTCAATCATTCTGACTTCAAAGGTCTTACGTTCTTGTATGGTTTTAAAGTTACCTTTCAGGATTCTCACTGTGAAGTCACTGGTACAGTGCCCTGGTCCTGTAAAATGCTGACCAACGGGTGGGAGCCCTACTGGCACCAGTATTGTTCATGTGATGTCTATGGAAATTGAATCTTGTCTTAAGCATCTGGCCTGTTTCTCCAATATAGCATCCTTCGTTACATTTTTTACACTGAATGATATATACCACATTGGAAGATGAGCAAGTGAAATATCCCTTTATGTTGAATATCTTTCCTTTGTGGATGACTTTGGGGTCCTGTGAAATATTTTGGCATAGTTTGCAACTGGATAAATTACAGGGAAGTGTGCCCTTCTGTTCCTTTTCAGTCTGTGATGGAAGTTTACTTCTGATTAGCTTGTGTTTTAAGTTGGGTGGCTGTCGGAAGGCCAGTACTGGTGGCCTCTACTTAACAAGTAAGTTGAAATTTCCCATTTCTTACCTTCCTTGCAAGACCAGTTCAGATGAGTGGGATGTACCTAAGCTCTACGCAGACCTGGTGGGAGGAAACCATGATAGCTCTTGGAACTCCTGTACCTAGGGTATAGAATCTCCAGACCTGCATATTCATGCTGAAACACTTAGAAAAGTGATGCAATGGAGGCAAGGTACTGCCTTACCGGTATCCTTTGGAAAGATATATTTGAGCCACTGGGACTTGCCAAATCTTGCTGGTGTGAAACTCATATAGTTCTTCGCTCAGCATATTTATTCCAGAGGTGAGGTTCAGATGCACAGTTCAGATGGTATATTACAACAGGTTTTTAGGTCTTCCTTTTGTCTTATGATCTTTTAGATTATTTATTCTGGTCCCTTGGATAATGTGATTTTATACTGATAGGTGGTTTTGTTGTTTGTTGTTTATTTGATTCTTTTTGTATTGCTGTTCTGTAGAATAATCAGGGCAATGTACAGTCTAAGATAAAGTGTAAAGGAAATACAGTTTCTTCTTGGGGGGGAAGACAATAGACATGAGGTTGAAAAGAAGAGGAAAAGTATAGTAAGGAATTCAGATGGGGGGGGGGGGGGGAAGAAAGGGGAAAAAAGAAATAAAATAAGTATCGGGCTGCTTTGCTACCATAGATGCGATCCTTCAATGGTTTTATTTTAATCTTGTGTATTTACATCTCTTAAGCGGGCATTTACTAACAGCACTTGTTAACTGTTTAGTAAATGACCCCCTTAGCATTCTAGGTTTACTTAATCCAGGGAACAGGTGCTGTCAGAGTAGTGTGGCTGAGTCTTTCCAGATTGCCTTTCTTATGCTGTTTTTGAATATTGGGATGCTTTTATGATGACATTGATATGGACGTATGATGGTGATGCATGATTTTATTGTGTTCATGTTATTGAAATATTACTATAACTCTGTTTTATGATGAGGTGTATTGCATGAAAAGGTGATTTATACGTTAATAAATTACTAAATAATTGATGCAGCTTTCAAAAATGCTGTCGGGAGTGAGCATTCATTTACATGTACAGGAGGAACTGATCAAGAATTATAAATCCAACTGGGAAGCTTTTGTGAAGGGAAGCATTCCATACCAAAGAATAAAGAATTGTATAGCATGGTTCTGAGGACCTACCTCCAACATGTCTTCATGAGGGAAGATCTCCTCTTAAGTCTTTTTTTTTTATTATACAGTTTTTACTAGAAACGGGTTGAACCAGATCTTCCAAGTAGGCATGTAAATAATCAAATGGAGGTGCTGGAATGTCCAGGAGGATGCAAAACCCTACTCTCAAACAGTTTATGATAGGGGAGTGACTACAAAGAGGAAAAAGCTGACTGGAAACAGCATGAGCCTGTGGGAATCTGACTCAGAGTAAGACTTAATATGCTCATGGGAAATGTCATCTTAAATACAAACTTCCCTAAGCACAGATAATGTGTTTGGACTCTGGGAGGAGGGCTCACAACAGGTGCCTGTGTCTTATTCTACCTCAGTTGGCAGAAGAGTAACAGAGTGGAGGAGTAGCCAAGTGGTTAGTGCAGCAGACTTTGATCCTGGGGAACTGGGTTCGATTCCCCCTGCAGCTCCTTGTGACTCTGGGCAAGTCACTTAACCCTCCATTGCCCCTGGTACAAAATAAGTACCTGTATATACTATGGAAACTGCTTTGAATGTAGTTGCAAAAACCACAGAAAGGTGGTATATCAAGTTCCATTTCCCTTTCCCTATTTGAGATTCTAAATGGAATGTTGTTACTATTTAAGATTCTACATGGAATGTTGGTACTATTGGAGATTCTACATGGAATGTTGCTATTCCACTAGCAACATTCCATGTAGAAGCCTGCCCTTGCAGATCAGCAACGCAGTGCAGGACGTCAGACTCACAGAAACAGAAGCCTGCGCGGCCGCATTGCTGATCTGCAAGGGCAGGCTTCTATATGGAATGTTGCTAGTGGAGGAGTAGCCTAGTGGTTAGTGCAGTGGACTTTGATCCTGGGGAACTGGGTTCGATTCCCACTGCAGCTCCTTGTGACTCTGGGCAAGTCCCTTAACCCTGCATTGCCCCAGGTACAAATAAGTACCTGTATATACTATGGAAACTGCTTTGAATGTAGTTGCAAAAACCACAGAAAGTATATCAAGTCCCATTTTCCATTTCCATTCTTCGTCTGGTGTGTTACAACAGCAAATGAAAATGTGTTAGTATTCCTTAGTCTGTTCTAAAGTAGAGAGATATTCTTTGTTTGTGGAGGGCTCCAAATGAGAGAATCTCAGGGTGTTTTTTATTTACATCTAATTGCCGTTTTTCCGTGGTAGCTCTAGGTGAGTTACATTCAGGTACACTAGGTACTTCCACTTCCCCAGAGGGCTTACAATCTAATTTGTACCTGAGGTAATGGAGGGTTTCATGACTTGCCCAAGATCACAAGGAGCAGAATCAGGATCTGAACCAGACTTCCCTGGTTATCAGCCTAATATTCTAACCACTAGACTACTCCTCGACTCCACTGTGCTGGGCCCTATCCAGAAGAGAACAGGTACAACAGATTTTGGTATATAGACAGAAATTCTTATCAAAGACAGTTAACAGCACATCATGAACCAAACCTTCCCATTTCAGTTAACACTAACCCCATGTTGTTGATTGAAGAAACCTGGTGATTAACATGCCAATTCAGTATTAGATTTCTCAGGACAATTCAGCTGTTGGTTTGTTCAGCTAATCCTTCTAAACCCGCAGTAATCACAGAGAGAGGGCCTGCTTTTCTTTCCTACATAAACACTATTGTTGCAAATGCATTTTCTGAGAATTTTTTTTTCACTAGTTCTTTATATATTATGCAATAACTGGTGTATATTTCTGAACATTCACTAGCAATGCTTAGCAGCAAGAATATTATGGACATCAAGAGATTACACTCGGTGAACGTGGGAATGTGGTGAAACAGCCTAACTGGCAATCTGATGTTTTTGAAACTAACGAATATATAAAAAACGGCCCAGAACACTGCAGCCAGACTCGTATTTGGAAAAACAAAATACGAAAGTGCAAAACCCCTAAGAGAAAAACTCCACTGGCTTGCTCTCAACCTATCATGTTCAAGGTCTGCACTCTAGTTCATAACATCATTCACGGAGATGCCCTGGCCTATATGTCAGACCTTGTCGACCTGCCACCCAGGAATGCTAAAAGATCAGCCCGCACATTCCTTAATCTTAACTTCCCCAGCTGTAGAGGAATAAAATACAGACTAACACATGCATCCAGCTTTTCCTACATGGGCATGCAGTTGTGCAATGCACTGCCACTTAATTCGTTCATAAATTGTTTTTAAGTTAACTTTCGTAAATCTCTGAAGACCTATCTCTTCAACAAGGCATACCACAATGATTAATAACTGAAATTGTAACATATCACCACTCTACCTTATAGTCTGAATGTTTTCTTACTATATCTGTTTGCTTAATTCAATTATGTCATCCGTGTTCTCTATGTAACGCCAATTGTGTCTTTTACTCTGGAATGGCGAATGCCATGATGGATCATTATAAGCCATATTGCGCCTGCAAATAGGTGGGAAAATGTGGGATACAAATGCAACAAATAAATAGTATACACTACAGCAACAAATTTTTTTTTTTTTTTTTTTTTTGTGGGGGGGGGGGGTTGAATGTATTCAGTCGCTAGACTAAAACAAAAACAAGGAATCCACTATATGAAAATGCTCAGAAAATATAATTCAATTAATTAAAGGAAGGAAAAAGCCTCAAAGAGCTAAAAAATCATAACGATTTACAGAGCTAAATAGATCAAAAATTTAAACCACAATTCATAACTACAAATGAAATTCAAAAACATTCAGCCCAAAGTACAGTATAAATTTAACATAAAACTAAGTAATAAAATTCACTCAGCAGTGCTTTTACACCATACTTTCACTAGGGAATCGAGCAGCTGGTAAGAATCATCATCTAATAAATTATACACATATTAACAAAACCATCAAAAAGCTTCCCCAGAAACAAACCTGCCTATTGTAGACAACCTTATTCCAGGGGTACCCACTTTACTACAGGTTTTCTTTTTGTTTGTTGTTTTTTTTTAATGCCAGCCTGCATCAATCTTTGCTGGCTGTCATCTGCTATGTTACTATGAGGGGCATTTTCAATCTGATGCCTAAATCTGATTTTGGACGTTTTACTGAAAACGTCGAAAAATCAAGTGGCGAATGTATTTTGGAACCAGAAAACTGTCTTATCTTTTTGTTTCAAAAATGGCCATTTGCTAGATGCTTATGTGCTCAGTGCGATCTTTTTGGGCCATTAAAAAAAAAAGTCCAAGGGGAAAAATGCACAAAAACAAGCCATTGGGATGTATGGGGGAGGGGTGGCAGCTTTCTTAGTAGACTGGCTACACAGACATCCCAGCAGTGGACTTTGCATAAAAGGTCCCATGTACACATCCTACTGTTACCCTCTTATATTGTATGGCGAGCCCTCCAAAAACCTATTGTACTGAACTATACACCACTACTATAGCCCTTATGTCTGAGATGTCACCTATGTGTAGGTACAGTAGGTTTTTGGTGAGTTTTGGATGGCTCACACGTTCCACCACAAGTCTACCAGTTAGAGTGGAATATGGACCTGGGTCCCGTTCTGTACAGTGCACTGCACCGACCACTAGGCTACTCCAGGGACCTGCTTGCTGCTCTGATAGGCCGGGCCATAACATCTGAAGCTGTCATAGAGGTTGGTATGTTCCTTTCATCTTTGGGGGGGGGGGGGGGGGGGGGGGGTCAGAGACCACTGGGAGAGTTAGGAGGGTGGGGGGTCATGCCTTAATCCATCCATTGGTCATTTGATCATTTAGGGCATGTTTTTGTGACTTGAAACAGGTCTAGACCAAAGCTTCTAACTTTTAGCCCTGGATGTTCTTGCCTTGTTTCATTATATAAATAAATATATTAAATATATAAATATGTAAAGGCTTTCCCCATGTGATACAGTTAGGGACTAGCAGCTCCTTGATGTGATTTTTAAGGGAGATGATGTTAGTTATATTGTATGTTTGTGTTTTGATTTTATGAGTATGTATGTTATGATGTGAACCTTGTAGGCTTAAGTGGGGTATAAGTTTTATAAACAAATAAAAAAAACATCCAAGTTTTGGGAATACCCAAAACCCACCCTCAACACACTCCTAGCATACCCCATTGTGATCTGGGTGCACTGCATATGAACTACATAGAAAAATGTCTTAAAATGGGTTTTAAAAATAGTGATTTGAACGTTTTGTCAAAAAAAAGGCCATTTGCCACTTTTTGGACATTTTTCTGTTTCAAAAATGAGCCCCTGTATTAATCAAGGGGAGATATAGAATCAGAGGGTGCTTCAGTAACAGCAAGGAAGCAAACAGGGGTAGTGTTCAGCAAAGAGAGCACTGTGCAACCCCCCCCCCCCCCCCCCCCCCACCCATAACACCTTAACTTGCTCACTGTTCACTATTCCCTATCACACTGTGAATTGTTTGTAAACCTGCCATTTTTGCCGGTATTTGAAAACTTATAAAACAGAATTATTTGTTTTTTTTTAAAAGGAAAAGTCAAGAAGGTTGGTTATAAACTATGAAGCTGGATCTTTTCACATGATACTAACTAGTAAAGAGTAGTGAAGAGGGAGAGATGGGAGATCTAGCAACCATTTTTCTAGTTAATTTGGTTCAGTATCCTTTCTCTGGGTGCTGGACTTGGACTATTGATCTAGCCCAATATGGCACCTATGCTGTTATGTTCTTGGTACAGCTGAAACTTTGTAGCAGAGCAGTTATCGCTGGAAAGTGAGGCAAATAGCATGGTCTTACCATGACTGCCTTTCTGACCCCAGCGGAATCCTGCGGCAGTGTCCACCTGCACATGCTGTGACTTGCCAGATCAAGTCTGGCAGAGGGGCGTCAGAGAGGGGGCATGGCTGGGTGGTGTTGGGGCTGAGTGCTCTTAAGTAAGCTCAACCCTGCTTATAGTGCCTTTGCAACAAGCCTGGTTCCCGTTAGTCTTGTTCCTGGTTTCTGCCGAGCCTGCCTTGTTCCCGGTTCCTGTTAAAGCCAGGCTCCCGAGTTCATGCCTTGTGTCATGACTATAGGGCGGTGAGCCCTTGGACTGCAGCCAGAGCTGCAGCAGACAAGTCCCCTGGGCTGGCACATGGCAGGAACTGAGGCAAGACTAGAACACAGGCAGACAGGACTAGGCAGGACAAGGCATGGTAAACAAGACAGGACAGGGCTACACTGAGCAAGGCAAGGCTAGACTAGGCAAAACACAAGGGACAAGGCAAGGCAGACAATACAGGGACCTGATCCAGACAGGGCAAGGAAAACAAGGCAGCAGGTCTACAACTGGAACCCAGACAAGGCAAGACAAGGAGCAAGGCTAGAACTGGGTCTAGGCAGGCAAGACAAGGGCAAGGCAAGAACAGGATCTGGATGGGACTCAACAAGTCAACAGGAAGACAGACAAGGCTAAAACTAAAACTAGACACTAAAGATGAGCAAAGCCAGAAGGAAGCAAAGACTAAACAGGGCAAGAACAAGAGGACAGGGCAAGGCTGGAGCTTGGCAGGAACTCTTAGAAAAGACAGGGCTTGGAGCTTGGCAGGAACTCTGAGACAAGGCGGGGCTGGAGCCTGGCAGGAACTCGGAAACAAGGCGGAGCCTGGCAGGAACTCAGAGACAAGGCAGCACTGGAACATTGACAGGAACTGTGAGGTAAGGCAGGGCTGGAGCTAGGCAGGATCTCAGGCAAACTGGAACTGGACACATGAGGCAGACAAGACAGGAACAAAAGACCTTGTTGCAAAGACCCTGATGGAAGACAGGCACCGCCCTTCAATGCCTGCCAGGCCTGATGGTGACCTCCGCAGGCATCCCTGGGACAGCAGCATGCTCCCCTTTAAGGACAGCTCTACACCTTTAAGGGCACACGTAGGGGAACACCCTTGATGCTGCTGCACTGGAGTGCACTGTGTGAGACCAGGCCACGAGACAGGAGGAGCAATGGAGAGTAGTGCAGGACCCAGCCTGACGCCCCCTAAGGCATCGAAAGGTGAGCAGGGGTGCGAGTCACAGCTGGAATCGTGACACCTTGCCTAAGCTCCAGGGTTCTGGCTGTGCTAGTTTCCTGTTTTTGCCTCTCTTCATGAGCTTTGATCTGTCTGCCACAGTCGGGTCTGTGACTGTGGCTCAAGGGCTCACTACCATAAAACACAACAAATATGAATAAAGAGAGGGGATTATGAACTTTTCAGATCCATATGCATCCATAGACTCTCTTCTGGTTCTAGAAGAGACAATTCTCAAACTGTGGCTCATCATTCTTTGTATTATTTTTATTTTTGGTAGATAATATATTAGCACTTTGCTGTCTGCATTCTGAGGATATATAACTGGAGCCATTTTTACCACTTTCACCCTGCTACCTTTCTCTACCATTCCTGTCTTCAGCTAGGCACAGGACGGCGGGTGATGCAGCCATCCAGTTTAGCCTGCACATATCCGTTCCATGGTATCCTTGGCCAGTGGACCAATCAGCAGCCATATCTTCATGCATGTCTTATTTTCACCATCATAAACTCCATGACGTACTAGCTTGGGTACCCTGCCTTCCAAGCAGTAACATAATCCACCACTCTTCTTGTCTCATCTCTCTCTCCCCCCACCCTCCTCTTAGTCCATTCCCCAATTATATATATGTGGTGAGTGAGTTCAAAACCATATCCTGGCTAATGGGCCAGGGCACTATTAAGTCCTATGGCTTGCATATTTTTACCTTGGTAAGGCACCACACCAGCACGATTAGTTATCTGTAGACACACTGCTCTGATGCTATTCCAGAGAGGGATAGGGAAGGGAGGAAAGCCACTGAACACCTCACACGTGTGTGTGGTGGGAGTGACATGCTGAACACCTTAGTTAGAGAAGGGAATGGAAGCTGTTGAACTCCTGGAGGTTGGGAGAGAGATGCTGCACACCTTGGGGAGGTAGGGAAGAAGAGACATGTCCAGGCTTACCCTTTCATAGTCCAACTATCCCAGGCAGGGAGTTAGAGAAGGAGAGAGCTGCTGCACACCTCGGGAGGTAGGGAAGAAGAGATATGGCTGGACTATGGAAGGGAAGGGGAGCTACTGGACATGAGGAGGAGGGCCTTCAGTTGCTCATTGATTGGGGGGTGGGTGTTTGGCTTTAAGTTTGCCTAGGGTGTCTGATGTCTGAGGCCCTTTTCTAGCTCTTGGTGGGAGGCTCCTTTGTTTCCTTTTGATTGACATTATATGGTGGATAGGTCTGGTTCTGTCTCTCTGGGGTTTTTTTGACTGTTTTTCATTTGGTAGAAATTGTTAGTCTGTAATGTTTATTTTGTTTTGATGTTCAGCACACTGCTTTGGAGAGCCTATTTTAGGACTGAGAAGGTGGTTGCTAAGTTTTTTTTTTAATAATTAAAATGTCAGATGGCTTGTTAAAAAAAAATAAAATTACCCTCCATATATATAAAGACAAGTAGGCACCTAGCTGTGATGCCCTGTTGTAAAATTACTCTCAGTGGGTAAGCATTTTGAGACAACTGTCACTGTATCCATGCCAGGAGATGTGAACGTTGCCTCTGCAACACTGCCGGCTAGCTTGAGGAGTAGATGACCTGAGCCAGGAATACTGATCAAGCGGATGACCCAACACAAAGAATCCAGGTGAATAACTAAAGATAGAGAACATTGTGACACCAGTATGGCACACAAGTAAACTTATGTTTTTTAGTTTATCTGCATTAGTTCAGTGCTGTAAAAAGTGGAAATTACACTCTTGATGCAGACAACTACCAAAATGTGGCAGTGTCGGGTCTTTGTTCATCAAATAAATCCTACCTGTGTGCCCTACTGGTGTCACATTGTGCTTTTCCCATTGTTGGTTGTTCACCCTGGAATCAGTTTTTTTTTTGTGTGTGTGTTGGGGTCATCCTGTTGATCTCTGCTCTTGGCTTTCCTCTCTATTGCATTGTATGCTGAGCCATAAGTCTTCTGTTTTGGAGTGGTAGCCTGGTACTCTTTCTGAAATAGTTATGCAGAGTAAATTGGTTTATTTATCCTTTACTCGTTCAGCTTTGCATTGTTACAGATCAAGAAACAAAGTACATAGACATTTGAAAGTGTGACGTGTTTCTGAAATGTTTCAGTTGGAATGATATTTGAAAAAGACATTCAAACGCAAAGTATTGTTGTTATTAAATTATACAGGAATGTGAAGACTTTTTGGACAAAGTGAACATGGCTAGCAAGATATGTTCTATAATCATCGCTGTGGAGGGGATGACATGTACTTCCTGTACTCAGACCATAGAGCAGAAGATTGGGAAACTGAGTGGTGTGTACCATATTGAAGTAAGTGATCTTCTAAAGATGTGCTTTGAAAGAAAATACAAAATACAATGTCAAAAGATTTGCAAATTATTCCAGGTAATAAATGGAAATAAAACAAAGCATAGAAAAGAAAATAAGATATATTTTTTATTGGACTAACAATACATTTTTTATTAGCTTTCGAAGGTAACTCTTCATCAGATCAGAAATGAGCACATTGACAAATATCAGAATATATAAGTGAAACAGAAAAGCATTCCAATGATAGTCTCACTATTACAACTGTCAGGAATGGTGAACCCTTGGACCAAAACCGGAGCTTTGGCAGACAAATAACCGGGGCTGGCACAGGCAAGAATCGGAACAGACTGGACTAGGATAAACTAACAGACTCATCAAGGCAGGACAGAGGTAACTAAACACAATGGACAACACAAGAACCGGATCCAGACGAAGCAAGGAAAAGAAGGCAAAGGGCCAGAACTGGAACCCAGACAGGACAAGGCAAGACTCGGAACTGGATTAAAACTGGGACTGGGACCCAGAAATGCAAGACAAGGCAAAACACGGAAGTAGATTAAAACTGGGTCCAGAAAAGCGCAAGACAAGGACTGGATCTGGACAGGACTAGACTGTAAGAGACAGGACAAAGCACAACTAGACAGGCAAGACAGGGTAGGAGCTAGGCAACAAGAATAACAGAAACAAGACAAACAAGGCAGGAACAGGATTCAGGATTCTCGAACAAGCTTGGCTGGAACAGGATTCAGGATTCTCGAACAGGCTTGGCTAGAACAGGATTCAGGATTCTCAAACAGGGTTCAGGATTCTTGAACAGGCTTGGCTGGAACAGGATTCTGGAACGGGCTTGGCTGGAACAGGATTCTGGAACGAGCTTGGCTTGGCTGGAACCGGATTCTGAAAGGGACTTGGCTTGACAGGGAACAGGAACAGAACTAGCTCAAACACACAACAGAATTTGGCAGAAACAGAGCTCAAGAGCCAGGAAGCAAACATAGCAGGCAAAGGATTAAGCAGACTAAGGGAAGACAAACAAACAAAGAAGCAATGTGCTTACCAGCACCCACAGCTGGAAAGGGAAAGGCCAGCCAGACTGAGAGGCAGCCACAGCTGTATAGCAGTGAAGTAATCAGGGCCGACGCTGGCTTCTATAGACTCTCAGAATAAACAGACAAGAACCACACACAGGAAACCGAACAGGGAATACAGAAACAAAGGTTGGCTTAAACACAGAGCTTAACTATAGCAAGAGTCAAAAGCAGGGCTAGACTAAAAACAGGAGCCAAGGGTAGAGTCAAACAGATACAGACACCAAGGGCAGGGTGTGGCTCTAGAGCCAGGCTTTCAGGATCAAGGTTCAAAAGCAAACACACAGAAACAAAGCAAAGCATTGAAACACAAGACTCAAAGAAACACAGAACAGACCTTCAGGAGCCAGATTCTCAGAAACAAAACCAAGCAGGGAAATGCTCTAAACAGGTAACACAAGATTAAGAGACCTCTTGCAAAGGCAACGTAGGAAAGCTCCCTGGGTCCTTATAAAGGAGTAGGCTGATGATGTCACAAGTAGGAAATGAAGCAGAAGCGGGGAGACCAAAGCGAGGCTTTGCTAACAGGAAAAACAACAACAGGAAATGAAGCAGAAGCAGAGAGACCAAAGCGAGGCTTGGCTTACAGGAAGAACAA
The DNA here is from genome assembly GCF_901765095.1 of Microcaecilia unicolor. NCBI lineage: Eukaryota > Metazoa > Chordata > Amphibia > Gymnophiona > Siphonopidae > Microcaecilia > Microcaecilia unicolor. Next base: position 16,123,238 of record NC_044037.1, read on the forward strand.
CAATAGGGAAAAAGGCAGACTGGAGAGGTCACAGAGCTAGATACAGAGAAACAGTAGGTCTGAACATAAGGGCACGGCCACAACCATGACACTCACAGGAAGAGGGTGGGGGTGGGTTAGGTGAGAGGGAGAGATGGATGGATGGGTGGTAAGAGGGTGACAAAGCAGTATAATTTTATGGTTTATGGTGGGATAGAAATCCTAGATCTTTAAGTCCTGTCTGGTGGGTGTCAAAATAAATTATCATTTTGACTTCAAAGGTCTTAAGTTCCTAGATTATCTTAAAAATTTCTTTTAGTATTCGCACCATAAAAATCATTGATTTAGTGTTCTGGTTTTGTAAAGTGCTGTCCCAAAGAGGTGACATCCTGGTTGTCATAATGATGTTTAGTATTATGTCTATGTAAATTGATCCTTAGCATCTGGCTTGTTTCTCCAGTAGAGCACCCTTCTTCACACTTTTTCCATTCAATGATATATACCAGTGTTTCCTAAGTCAGTCCTGGAGTACCTTTTGCAGTCAGATTTTCAGGATGTCCACAATGAATATGCATGAGATTGATTTCTTTGAAAACCTGACTGGCAAGGGGGGTACTGCAGGACCGACTTGGGAAACACTGATATATACCAAATTTGAAGATGAGCTGTGACCCAAGAGATACAGATAAACACTTCAAAATCCTGACTGAATCCTTCAAACAAAAAGGCTACGACCCCAAAATAATCTCCAAAAATATTACCTCTTTCCTTAAAGTGGAGGAGTGGCCTAGTGGTTAGGGTGGTGGACTTTGGTCCTGGGGAACTGAGTTGGATTCCCACTTCAGGCACAGGCAGCTCCTTGTGACTCTGGGCAAGTCACTTAACCCTCCATTGCCCCATGTAAGTCGCATTGAGCCTGCCATGAGTGGGAAAGCGCAGGGTACAAATGTAACAAAAAAAAAAAATACCCAGAGAACACCTATTGCAGTACAAAGTTTAAAAACCACATAGAGAGAATCCCCTTTGTAGTGACATACAATCCAGAGTTGGAAGAACTGAGAAGAATCATAAAAGATCTACAGCCACTACTCCAGGAGGATGAATTACTGAAAGAGAGATTCCCAGCTCCACCAGTGCTGGCCTTCTGACAGCCACCTAATTTGAAACACAAATTAGTAAAAAGCTAGCTCCCAATACAAGCTCAAAAAGAAGGGAATGGCACATGTCCTTGCAATATACCAAGATGCAGACTGTGCCAGCACATCTCACAGGATTCCACAGTCAGTCACCCGGGAAAATCATTCAGCATAAGGGGATCCTTCACATGCTTATCTTCAAATGTGGTATAATTCATTCAATGCAAAAACTGTGAAGAGGGGTGCTATATTGGAGAAACAAGCCAGATGCTAAAGACGAGGATCAGTTTTCATAGACATCACGGTGCCAACCAGGATGTCACCTCTGTGGTACAGCACTTTACAAAACCAGAACAATGCATCAATGATTTTATGGTGAGAATATTAAAAGAAAATTTTCATACAATCCAGGACCGTAAGACCTTTGAAGTCAAAATGATAAAATATTTTGGCACCCACCAGACAGGACTTAACAAAGATCTGGGTTTTCTATCCCAGTATAAACCATAACATTATACTGCTCTGTCGCCCTCTTATCACCCATCTGTTTCTCACAAGCCACCCCACCATCTTCCTGTGTTACTTTAATTGGAATTTTTTTGTGTTTCACTTACATATTCTGATATTTGTCAACATTTGCTCATTTTTGTTCTGAAGAAGAAGGGTTACTTTAAAAAGCTAATCAAAAATGTATTAAGTTAGTCCAATAAAAAAGGTATCATATTATTTTCTTTCTGTTTTATTTCTTCTATTTATTATATTTAAAAGTGGACTAACACATCTACCATACCACTTTACTCAAATTATTCCAGAAATCAGGGGGTAACAAAAAATGAAAATGTCTACTGGAACCAGCAGTGTGGCCTGTCTGTTTTTCAATATAATAGTTTCATAATGAATCCGACAGCCACGGAAAAATAAATATGTAACATGTCTCTGATAAGATAAAAGTGAAGAATATGAAAATAATCAAGCCCCAACAAACCTACATCAATTAAAAATACATTAGCTAGCTCCATTATTTGTCCTGTCATCCGTTTTTCAGTGGTAGATAAGCTTGGACATGTTTAATTATTCATATTAATCTGAGTAATTTTTTTTTTTATTTTACTTTTTTATTTGCTTTACATATAATGTGTTCAAAGTTTGAGTATGACATTTGAGTTATTTCCCTTCTGAAACAAATGAGAAGTGAGAACAATTATATGACGTTCCGTAAAATATTGTAAACCTTCCTTTTCAGGCAGTTCCTTTCAATGGAAAATGAGGTGGTATAGGAATAATGTGCGTTGTTGAGCTGTTTGTCCCAAAGGTTTCAATTCACCTTCTTATTTTGTAAGGTACTTTGTGTTGACTGTATAATTTTTCCATTCATACCTCTTGAATACTCCTATTCCTCTTTTCATTGCTGTATTTAGGATGGCTAAATTCAGAGGTCAATATTCCATCCTCATTCTTCTTGCTCTTTCCGCTGCTTTTGACACTGTCGATCACAGCATACTTCTCGATACCCTGTCCTCACTTGGATTCCAGGGCTCTGCCCTTTCTTGGTTCTCTTCCTACCTCTCCCTCCGCACCTTTAGTGTTCACTCTGGTGGATCCTCTTCTACTTCTATCCCTCTGCCTGCCGGCGTACCTCAGGGTTCTGTTCTTGGTCCCCTCCTCTTTTGTATCTACACTTCTTCCCTTGGTTCATTAATCTCATCCCATGGCTTTTCCTACCATCTCTATGCTGATGACTCCCAAATCTACCTTTCTACCCCTGATATCTCACCTTGCATCCAAACCAGTTTCAGCGTGCTTGTCTGACATTGCTGTCTGGATATCTCAACGCCACCTGAAATTAAACATGACCAAAACCGAGCTTCTCATTTTTCCCCCCAAACCCACCTCCCCACTCCCCCCGTTTTCTATTTCTGTTGATGGCTCTCTCATTCTCCCTGTCTACTCAGCTCGAAACCTTGGGGTCATCTTTGACTCTTCTCTCTCCTTCTCTGCTCATATCCAGCAGATCGCCAAGACCTGTCGTTTCTTTCTTTACAACATCTGTAAAATCCACCCCTTTCTTTCCGAGCACTCTACCAAAACCCTCATCCACACCCTTGTCACCTCTCGTTTAGACTACTGCAATCTGCTTCTTGCTGGCCTCCCACTTAGTCACCTCTCCCCTCTCCAATCGGTTCAAAACTCTGCTGCCCGTCTCGTCTTCCGCTAGGGTCGCTTTACTCATACTACCCCTCTCCTCAAGTCGCTTCACTGGCTCCCTATCCGTTTTCGCATCCTGTTCAAACTTCTTCTACTAACCTATAAATGTACTCACTCTGCTGCTCCCCAGTATCTCTCCACACTCGTCCTTCCCTACATCCCTTCCCGTGCACTCTGATCCATGGATAAATCCTTCTTATCTGTTCCCTTCTCCACTACTGCCAACTCCAGACTTCACGCCTTCTGTCTCGCTGCACCCTACGCCTGGAATAAACTTCCTGAGCCCATACGTCTTGCCCCATCCTTGGCCACCTTTAAATCTATACTGAAAGCCCACCTCTTTAACATTGCTTTTGACTCATAACCACTTGTAACCACTCACCTCCACCTACCCTCCTCTCCTCCTTCCTGTACACATTAATTGATTTGATTTGCTTACTTTATTTTTTGTCTATTAGATTGTAAGCTCTTTGAGCAGGGACTGTCTTTCTTCTATATTTGTGCAGCACTGCGTACGCCTTGTAGCGCTATAGAAATGTTAAATAGTAGTAGTAGTAGTAGTAGTAGTAAGCCACATTGAACTCGAGCTTGCTTGGAATAATGTGGGATATAAATGTTAAATTTTGAGAAAGGGGCTGTCTTATAATGTTGTTCTTAGATTTGTAAGTTATATATGTTGGCTAGGTATTTATGACCACAGAAGAGTAACTGGTTAGAATCTGCCAGCTTCAAGGAAGTGGAAATTGGCATATTGGATGAAAACAGCTTTCAGATAGTGACTTTACCTTCTGTAAAATAAGCTCCCTGTGGAAATTAGAGGAGCAGATGTTAAAAATGTGGTGGTGTTAAGAAGAATATTGGGATGGTGCTGCTTTTGGATATAGTTGAGTGATGATAGAAAGCGTTAAGCGGTTCTCCTGGGAATTATGAGATGCTGAAATTACTGTGGTGAGGTCTTAGGATGGGACATGAAGCTGGGCACTAGGTAATGCATCTTGAGTGCTCACCAGAACTTCTTTCCCCATATGGAAAAAAAAGTCTTGCGCCTAAAATTCAGTCTACTGTTAGATGCTGCTTTGATTAAAGAGGACTTAAAAAAACCCCTCCTACTTTTAGAGTAACAAGAACTTATTTTTGCTAAAATAAAAAAAGCACTCAGAGAGTTGAAAATGTTATCTAATATAATAAAACGCACCGTGAACGTTCTGAAGACAACGTTCTGTGAAGCCGGAAGCTTGAAGCCGGAAGCCTAAGTTCTCAGGACAACGTTCTGTGAAGCCGGAAGCTTGAAGCCTGAAGCCTTGAAGCCATCTGACGTCACTCCCAGGCTGAGGCTGAAGGGTTCGGGGATTCGTGGTGTGAAGCCTTCAAGCCAGCCAGCCGTCTCTGCCCCGCCCTCGCGACAAAACAAACAAATCCGGAAGCGAAACGTCAGGGAAGGAGGCGGCGCTCCCGACGTCTAGCCTTCCCTTCGCTGTGTTCCGCCTTCAAAACAAGGCGGAACACAGCAAAGGGAAAGCTAGACGTCGGGAGCGCCGCCTCCTTCCCTGACGCTTCGCTGCACGAACCGCCACGGAGGTAAAGTTAAAAAGAATTTTAAAAAAAAAAAAAGGGATGCATGGATGCGAAGGGGTGGGGGGGCATGGATGCGAGGCATGGATGCGAAGGAGGGGGCATGGATGCGAAGGGGTGGGGGGGCATGGATGCGAGGGGGGGGCATGGATGCGAGGCATGGATGCGAAGGGGGGGGCATGGATGCGAAGGGGTGGGGGGGCATGGATGCGAGGCATGGATGCGAAGGGGGGGGCATGGATGCGAAGGGGGGGGGAAAGAAGAGGGCGGGCCAGGCTGGGACATGGGAGAGAGCGTAGCATGGATGCGAGGGGGGGGGTCATGGAAGGGCGAGAGGGGACTTGCTGGAAAAGGATGAATGGAGGCGGCAGGGGACAGAGGAGCATGGATTACAGAGCAGGCCTCAGGCAGAGAGGGGAAATGCTGGAAAGGGAAAAATGGAGGGGCCAGGTGACAGATGAGCATGGATGGGCATGGATTGGAAGGGCAGGACTCAGGGAGAGGGGAATTGCTGGATAGGGATGAATGGAGGGGACAGATGGGCATGGATGGATATGGATTACAGAGCAGGCCTCAGGCAGAGAGGGGAAATGCTGGATAGGGAAAAATGGAGGGGCCAGGTGACAGAGGAGCATGGATGGGCATGGATTGGAAGGACAGGACTCAGGGAGAGGGGAATTGCTGGATAGGGATGAATGGAGGGGACAGATGGGCATGGATGGATATGGATTGCAGGGCAGGCCTCAGGCAGAGAGGGGAAATGCTGGATAGGGAAAAAGGGAGGGGCCAGGTGACAGAGGAGCATGGATGGGCATGGATTGGAAGGGCAGGACTCAGGGAGAGGGGAATTGCTGCATAGGGATGAATGGAGGGGACAGATGGGCATGGATGGATATGGATTGCAGGGCAGGCCTCAAGCAGAGAGGGGAAATGCTGGATAGGGATGAATGGAGGGGGCAGGTGACAGACAAACATGGATGGCCATGGATTGGGAGAGCAGGGCTCACGGACAGAGGGGAATTGCTGGAAAAGGATGAATGGAGGGGGCAGGGGACAGATGGCCATGGATTGGGAGGGCACGGCTCACACTCTCTCTCTCATATACAATGTCTTTCTCACTCTCACACACTCTGTCTCACACTGTATCACATTCACTCTCTATGTGCCACACAGTCACTCACACACTCGCTTGGTCTCATACACTCACTCAAACAGAGAATCTGTGTCTCACACACACTCTCTCTCTCTCCCACACACACACACTCTCACTCACACTGTGTCTCACATACACACTTGCACACACTCTCATTCTCACACACACACTCTCTCACAAACACACTCACACCCAGACTCACGCTCTCTCTCACACAATCACACTTTCACTCCGACTCTCAAACAGTCACTCTCACATACACTCTCCCAAACATACACACTCCGAGGAAAACCTTGCTAGCGCCCGTTTCATTTGTGTCAGAAACGGGCCTTTTTTACTAGTGTTCAATAAGACTTGAGAATATTGAGTTTCTCTCATGTTGCTCCAGTTGCAGTGTTTAAAAATGTATCTGCAAGTTTTTGGAGGTTTAAGATGCTGCTTTTCCACTTATTAAGGCATATTATAATGATAATAGGAAGAGAGCTTGTACTTGTAATTTAATAGCTGTCATCTTACCCTGTTCCTTCTATCCTATTTAATGTAATTTGTAATTGTATAACCACTGGTCTGGTGTTAGCCTTACATAAGTACATAAGTAATGCCACACTGGGAAAAGACCAAGGGTCCATCGAGCCCAGCATCCTGTCCACGACAGCGGCCAATCCAGGCCAAGGGCACCTGGCAAGCTTCCCAAACTTACAAACATTCTATACAATCAAGCCATTGTGATATCACTAATGAGGTTGGCTCTTATTGGTGGAATGAGCCACTATGACATCACAATAGGTTAAATCACTGCTCTATGTAATAAAAGTGAGCCAAGTAGAGGACATAAGTACATAAGTAATGCCACACTGGGAAAAGACCAAGGGTCCATCGAGCCCAGCATCCTGTCCACGACAGCGGCCAATCCAGGCCAAGGGCACCTGGCGAGCTTCCCAAACGTACAAACATTCTATACATGTTATTCCTAGAATTGTGGATTTTTCCCAAGTCCATTTAGTAGTGGTTTATGGACTTGTTCTTTAGGAAACCGTCTAACCCCTTTTTAAACTCTGCTAAACTAAGTGCCTTCATCACGTTCTCCGGCAACGAATTCCAGAGTTTAATTATGCGTTGGGTGAAGAAACTTTTTCTCCGATTTGTTTTAAATTTACTACACTGTAGTTTCATTGCATCCCTCCTAGTCTTAGTATTTTTGGAAAGCATGAACAGACGCTTCACATCCTCCTGTTCCACTCCACTCAATATTTTATGTACTTCTATCATGTCTCCCCTAGAGAGAGAGAGAGATGGAAGACTCTCTTTTTAAAATTTCACAGGGATATGTCCATTTTATCTATTTATTTATTAGGATTTATTTACCATCTTTTTGAAGAAATTCACTCAAGGCAGTGTACAGCAAGAATAAGTCAAACATAAGCAATAGACAATTACAGCAGTAAAAAATATTCCAGTAACAGTATAAGGAATGGCATAGTATGCTACATTGCCCCAACAAAATTGAACTGTTCCACAAAATATACTAAAACTAAAAATCAAAAATTGTGGAAACCTTACACATCTCAATAATACTGATCTATAGTGACCAAACACTGTTCACCAAACAAAAAATGCTCTGTTTGAGAAGAGTTTTTAACATTTTGGAAAAAAGGAGGGAAAAAAAGGCTCAGCTGTCAAAGGTAGCTGCCATTGGCTGGGCATAACCCACTTAATTTTGTAAAATGCCAAGGCTCCTTCTGATTAAGACCAATCATTGGCTAAAAACCTCCCAAATTTATTTATTTAGTAATTTAATTCAAATTTTGCCTGTTTGCTTCAGTTTTCTTCTGTGCAGTATATACGATTTGAAAAGATAGTGACAAAATATTTTGCTAGATCTGTGTTGAAATTTAGGATCTATATAAATGGGTGGTGTCTATTAGACAAATTAGGCTAGATTCTGCTATGGTGCCTGAAAATTCCATATGGAAAAAAATACATCTAGGCATATCTAATATAATCATTTGTACCGTCAACGTTCCATGGCTGGCTGGTTGTCTGGGTTCGTAACATCCTGATGTTAGAAATCCTCTAGCGTTTCATTCCTTCTCACTGTTCCACCCTCGCGTAAAGATGAAATGACGTCAGAGGGCGGAACAGTGAGAGGGAAGGGAACGCTGGAGGCGAGCTGACATCAGGATGTTACGAACACAAGCAAGACAAGTAAAGGCAATGGAACGCTGGACATGGAGGGGAGAACAGAATCGAGAGACATCGAGGGGAGGGCAGGGCAGAGGAGAATCGACTTGGATGGGATGGAAGGAGAGGAGAGAATCGCGGGACACGGATGGGGAGGGCAGGGCAGAGGAAAATCACTGGATATGGAGGGGATGGGAGGCGAGGGCAGAATCGCAGGATACAGAAGGGAGGGCAGAGGACAATCGCTGAACATGGAGGGGAGGCCAGGGCAGAGGAGAATCAATGGACATGGATGGGGATGGGAGGAGAGGAGAGAATCGCGGGACACGGAGGAGAGGGCAGGGTAGAGGACAATCACTGGACATGGAGGGGACGCCAGAATTGCGGGACACCGAGGGGAGGGCAGTGCAGAGGAGAATCACTGGACATGGAGGGGATGGGAGGCGAGGGCAGAACCGCGGGACACGGAAGGGAGAGCAGGGCAGAGGACAATCGCTGGACATGGAGGGGACGCCAGAATCACGGGACACCGAGGGGAGGGCAGTGCAGAGGAGAATCAATGGACATGGAGGGGAGGCCAGAACCACGGGACAAGGAGGGGATGGCAGGGCAGAGGAGGATCGCTGGAAATGGAGGGGAGGCCAGAATCATGGGATACAGAGAGGAGGGCAGGGCAAAGGGGAGGTCAGAATAGCGGGACACGGAGGGGAGGGGAGGGAAGAATCGCTGGACATGGAGGTGAGGGCAGGGGAGAGAGGAGAAATCGCTTCGATGAGAGCCTTAAAAACATAATCAACATTACAAGATAGCCTTGCTAGCACCCGCTTCATTTTTTTGACAAACGGGCCTTTTTTACTATATGCCTACATTTTATAGACTAGGTTTACATTTCCACGCAGTAAATAAAATTACACCAAGCACCTCTCCACGTGACCAAATCTAGTTGTGGCTATTTATGCCATGTTTTACTTGGCATAAATCCCGACACTTAAATTAGGTGCAGAGTGGGCTATAATAACATGCATAGATTCTAGAAATGCCCACGCCCCTTTTCATCTATGTGACTTAGAATTTACACACACCACTTTACAGAATACGCATAGCGATTTGTGCGTGTGAATCTTAATGCCAGTTAGTGCTGATAATTGCTTGTTAACATCCTTTAGCTAGTTAAACAATTAAGTTACATACATTGTTATAAAATACTCTTCGATTTCCGCACGGAAATTAAGACGCGATGTATAGAATCCCGGGGATTGCCTGCGTTTGCTACGTTATTTTTGTGTCACATACTATTGGTGTGGATATTCTTTAAATATACTCTTTTGTATGGTTTTCTAATTACAGCGGTTTTGTAGATAATGTCCATACATAATTCATGTTGGGTTTTTGTCATAGCAGTCTGTTTTACATTCATGTTGGGACATGCTGGTTCATTTTTTTTTTTTTAGTGGCGTGATACTAATGAATCATCCCTTCGCTGTTTAGAATAACAATAGCGTTCATTATCATTGGGTATTTCATTCATTTTTTTATGTTTTATTGTGCACAAGACGTTGTTGTTTTGACTTTTGCTGAACTTCAGGTGTTAAGTGCTCCAGATCACCGCTGTACGTTTATTGTTATGTTGCAGGTATTTTCCATGCTCCTCTTTGTCTCTTCTTAGTTTTTCAATTTTTATTTATAGTATTTTTCATATGGGTTTTATCGCTGTCTCTCATGCACATAACCCCTTATATATTTTTTTATATTTTTATCCATTTAATTATTTGGTTTTGAGTCAAGTTCTCATTTTTATGGTATTATTTTTATGTGCCACTGTTTTTACTAGTATGGGTCACCTAGTTAATTTCACTCCTTTACTACAACATTTCTTTGGTTCACATTCATATCACTTATGTTTTTAGATATTTATCTGAATTTTCCTTTTATGATTAGTAAGTACTTAGTACATAATAAGTACATAAGTAATGCCATACTGGGAAAAGACCAAGGGTCCATCGAGCCCAGCATCCTGTCCACGACAGCGGCCAATCCAGGCCAAGGGCACCTGGCAAGCTTCCCAAACGTACAAATATTCTATACAATCAAGCCATTGTGACATCACTAATGAGGTTGGCTCTTATTGGTGGAATGAGCCACTATGACATCACAATAGGTTAAATCACTGCTCTATGTAATAAAAGTGAGCCAAGTAGAGGACATAAGTACATAAGTAATGCCACACTGGGAAAAGACCAAGGGTCCATCGAGCCCAGCATCCTGTCCACGACAGCGGCCAATCCAGGCCAAAGGCACCTGGCAAGCTTCCCAAACGTACAAACATTCTATACATGTTATTCCTGGAATTTTGGATTTTTCCAAGTCCGTTTAGTAGCGGTTTATGGACTTGTCCTTTAGGAAACCGTCCAACCCCTTTTTAAACTCTGCTAAGCTAACCGCCTTAACCACTTTCTTCGGCAACGAATTCCAGAGTTTAATTACACGTTGGGTGAAGAAATATTTTCTCCGATTTGTTTTAAATTTACTACACTGTAGTTTCATCGCATGCCCCCTAGTCCTAGTATTTTTGGAAAGCGTGAACAGACGCTTCACATCCACCTGTTCCACTCCACTCATTATTTTATATACCTCTATCATGTCTCCCCTCAGCCGTCTCTTCTCCAAGCTGTATAGCCCTAGCCTCCTTAGTCTTTCTTCATAGGGAAGTCTTCCTATCCCCGCTATCATTTTAGTCGCCCTTCGCTGCACCTTTTCCAATTCTACTATATCTTTCTTGAGATGCGGCGACCAGAATTGAACACAATACTCAAGGTGCGGTCGCACCATGGAGCGATACAACGGCATTATAACATCCTCACACCTGTTTTCCATACCTTTCCTAATAATACCCAACATTCTATTCGCTTTCTTAGCCGCAGCAGCACACTGAGCAGAAGGTTTCAGTGTGTTATCGACGACGACACCCAGATCCCTTTCTTGGTCCGTAACTCCTAACGTGGAACCTTGCATGACGTAGCTATAATTCGGGTTCTTTTATGTCCCTGTTTACTAAGGTGCACTAGCGTTTTTAGCATGCGCTAAAAATTACCGTGCACTAACGCTAGAGACACCTATATATTCCTATGGGTGTCTGTAACGTTAGAGCGCATGCTAAAAACGCTAGTACACCAATAACATGGCTTAGTAAATAGGGCCATTATTGTCTAGATTGTTTTATTATTTGTTTTTTATTAATATATTTATTGTTATTTACTTTTTTCTTTTATGTATATATGGTGGTTTTCTAATATTTGTTTATTTATGTTCATGCTTTTCCATGAGGACCCCTGACGAAGGCTAATGTGCCGAAACACGGCCCGTGTTGGGTTTTGCCTGTATTTGTTATCGGAGAATAAACATTTTTGGAACATTTACAACTATATGCCTTTGGGACTTTTGTTCTTCGGAACTTGTGGTTTTTGGTGACTTGCACCCTTTTAGCTTTTGTAAACAGGCACATTTTTGAGAATGTTATAAACTTACCCTGATGTTAGGTAACTGTAGTCTAACAAATGCCTGTTAAATCATTTATGATAGAAATATAGAAAATGACTGCAGATGAATTATGTATTCTGTGTCTCTTGTTCTGCTTATGGAGCTATGGAGAAGATTCCCTGTAAAACTGTAGCAAATAAATTGAGTATAGTTTAATTATGTTCTATTTTTGGGACCGAATGTTCTGCATGTTTCAAATTTTTAAGCCTATATTTTCAAATAAAGTATGACATAATGGTGTCTTTTACTGATTTGGCTGGGCAGTGGTTTTAAATTGATTAAATGGATGGATAATTTAATGAAGAATTATCTCCTGGCTGTTTTCTTGCCCCTGGTAAAGGTAAGATTGGATCATAATGGGGCTGTCTTTCAGGTATATTAGTTTGGCCTTTTGGATATTGAAATTATACAGTGTGTCTCTGGGCACTTTGTTACTAATTGAATTGTTATTGTCCTATTAAAGGTTAATGTGTTCGTCACCAATTCATGCCCCTTTGTGGGCCGCAAACAGCTCTCTCTTTCAAGACATTCATGAGAGAGGTTTGCTTATATCTGATTTAAGGGACAAAATCATTTGCAGAATTTTGTTTCCTTGAAAACCAAACTGGTTTGCAGTCCTAAGTTACAGCAGTTGCTAGACCTTATAGGTTATCAATAGAAATCAAACAAAATTAAAACATGGAAAAGAAAATAAGATGATACCTTTTTTTATTGGACATAACTTAATACATTTCTTGATTAGCTTTCGAAGGTTGCCCTTCTTCCTCAGATCAGAAATAAGCAAATGTGCTAGCTGACAGTGTATATAAGTGAAAACATTCAAGCATTACTATGACAGTAAAATAGATACTATTGGAGATTCTACATGGAATGTTGCTACTATTGGAGATTCTACATGGAATGTTGCTATTCCACTAGCAACATTCCATGTAGAAGGCTGCGCAGGCTTCTGTTTCTGTGAGTCTGACGTCCTGCACGTACGTGCAGGACGTCACTCACAGAAGCAGAAGCCTGCGCGGCCACATTGCTGATCTACAAGGGCCGACTTCTGCATGGAATGTTGCTAGTGGAATAGCAACATTCCATGTGGAATCTATAGAAATCAAACAAAATAAAACATGGAAAAGAAAATAAGATGATACCTTTTTTATTGGACATAACTTAATACATTTCTTGATTAGCTTTCGAAGGTTGCCTTTCTTCGTCAGATCGGAAATAAGCAAATGTGCTAACTGACAGTGTATATAAGTGAAAACATTCAAGCATTACTATGACAGTAAAATAGATACTATTGGAGATTCTACATGGAATGTTGCTACTATTGGAGATTCTACATGGAATGTTGCTATTCCAGTAGCAACATTCCATGTAGAAGGCTGCGCAGGCTTCTGTTTCTGTGAGTCTGACGTCCTGCACGTACGTGCAGGACGTCACTCACAGAAGCAGAAGCCTGCGCGGCCACATTGCTGATCTACAAGGGCCGACTTCTGCATGGAATGTTGCTAGTGGAATAGCAACATTCCATGTGGAATCTATAGAAATCAAACAAAATAAAACATGGAAAAGAAAATAAGATGATACCTTTTTTATTGGACATAACTTAATACATTTCTTGATTAGCTTTCGAAGGTTGCCCTTCTTCGTCAGATCGGAAATAAGCAAATGTGCTAGCTGACAGTGTATATAAGTGAAAACATTCAAGCATTACTATGACAGTCTGACAGGGTGGGAGGAGGGGGGTGGGTAGACCTTATAAGAAACTAAAGGAGGACTGTTCTTAGCACTGCTATGGAACAGTTGAAGGGCTTCTTTTAAACCCGCTAAGTCCAAATTAGTTGCATTGGACTTAAAGGATTTTGGAAATAAGCCCTTCAATTGTAAGCAGAACATTTTAAAGAGCCAGGGCATTTTGTGTATCCAGTTGATTTTATTTTATTTATTTTAAGCTTCTGGCGAGGTTTTTTTTTTTTTTTTTTGCTTTTCTTTGGCTATCTGCTCCTCCTCCTCTCACAGTGACTTCCTAGTCTTCCTTGTAGTAACTGATGCAAACTTTTTCTCCTGGACTCCTGTTGGCCACTGCTGCAATTTCCCCTCTCCCCATCCACCCCTGGTATAATTACCTCACTGGCACCATTTCTATCAGGCATAAGGGTGATCTGACATCTGGAAGTTTTCCAGCCCTGGTTTTGTCTCTCTTTGCAGCAGCAGGTGCAATTATGGAAACCTGTGATCACAACTCGCGTTGCCGCTTTCTAGCAGCAAGGATGGGCATGCTTTAGAGTACATTCAAATATGACCAGTACCATCAGGTTCACTCAAAGTTCTATGCGCATGTTTCAGCTGGTAAAACTGTATTTGCCACTAATTACAAAAGTTCATCTAGGCATAGACACATCTATTCTATCTACAGTCATGGACCTTCCTCCCTGGACATCTTCTTTGAGATGTCTGTATTTGTGTTCAGTAAGAATTGGCACTTTTGTATGGCCATGCGACCCCTGCCATGCCATCTGCTATCCTGGAACACCTGCACGTATATCTCATTAAAGTAGATATTTTCCTAATATCTACTTTTACACATGTATATGCTGGGCTAATTTTATAAGCAGCCGCTTGAGTGTATAAAATATCCCCTCTAAAGTCCCTTTGGTTTTTAGGTGTTCTTTACTGAAGCAAAAACAGAAGAACCACCTTATGAGCAGGTCCTGTGTGTGACCTAGTTTCAGCAGGGGAACCTGATGAATGGATGTTTCTAGAATGGGCACGTGCGAGATGTGAGCAGTAGAGCCTAAGAGGCAGATGCACTAAAGCTAAATGAGCCTTTAATGACTCTCCAACGAGGAAAATTTGATCCGTTGCATGCATCAAAGGGCTTTTACCGAGGAAGCCAGCAGCTAACGAAAACGGAATGGAGATGAGCAATTAGTGTGAAAACCCCATTGAAACGACATGCACTAACCTTTTCCGATTGCCTTTACGCAGGAAAAAGGCAGGAAATCTAACGAGAGGTCTGATGCCTGCCTTCGCCCAGCTTCGGTCGCGCATCTCTCTCCTGCTGCGCCCGCCCCTGTCTGACGTCAGTAACCTACGTAGGTTACCGACGTCAGACAGGGGCGGGCCCAGGAGGAGAGAGACGTGCGACAGAAGCTGGGCGAAGGCAGGCATCAGCTTTCTTCTTGCCCGTGCAGCGCCTTCAGACAGAGGAGAGAGGCGCTGCACGGGCCCGGTAAGAGGGAGGGGGGCCCGATGGAGGAGGGGAATGGCGGCGACGACCCCAAGAGGGGGCGGGCCACAGGGCGGAGGATGTCGGGAGGCGGAGCTGAGGGGAGACAGAGTAGTGAGGAAGGGAGGGGGGCCGGGGCTGCTAAAGGTACGTTTGCTTTTCTTCTTGCTTTTTAATTTAGAATGCAGGGGGAAGTAGGGCGGGGGGAACGGCGACCACGGGTGGGGGGGCAAGGACGGCCATACAGGACGCTCCTGACCAGTGCCTTTGCCCCCTCCCGACCCTTTTTTTTTATTTTTGTTTTGATTTGGGAGCCATGTGCTTGTGATTTGACTGTGTTTTGACTGTTTGTGGCATGCGCAGAGCAGCTAACATAACGCTTGGCTGCTCTGCGCATGATTTGGGGGCCGATTAACGATGTGTATTGTGATTCTTTGATACATTGTACGTTTCAATACCGATCTCAGCATGTGTGACTTTTTTTTTTGGTGCATTTTTCGTTATTTTAAAATCGTTAGGGACTTTAACGATTTAGATTTTTTTACGTTTGGTTGCTGCATCTGCCTCTAAGAGTAGTTGAAAATGATGATTTCAGTAAGATGATGAGATCGGGGGCTAGTGGGGGTTCCCAGGTCCCAACAGCCGGAGAAAAAGTAGAAAGGGATTAGAGGGTTAGTGAGGTGGAGCGAGGCGAGGGATGCAGGTGAACAGGATTAAGTGCTACAGTTTAACAGCATTTTTGGAAATTTTGTGTAGTTTGAGTGCACCTTTTCCAATCTTGTTACATTTTCCGTTGTGGGGTACATGTTTTGTAAGGTCATATAGATCCCATCATTAAGGTCTGGCCCAAGGATTGTCTGATGTTTTAGATGAATCTTCAGCCGTGTGTGTCACCCTCCTCCCTCCAAAGGGTGGTTCAAGGCCCTACTCACTCCATAGTCTGGTGTCTCATTTTATCTTCCTTCCCTTCCCTTTCTATCCAGCATCTCTCACCTATCTTTCCTTGTTAGCCTGCATTTGTCCCTGGATTGATTTCACTGCTGCTGCCTGCACTTAAAGGCAAAGTGCATGGCCTACTGGGAACAAGCTTCCTGTCAGAGGTGTGGCACAGTGCAGGTTTTAAGTGTGGGTGACTGCTGCTGTTCTGACCCCTAGTCCAGCTAGTGGTAACGCTGGCTGTGCCCATCATCAAATGTGAGTGAAATGATGATACTAAATATGATGCAGAATGTTTGAGAGATTTGTATTCTGAAATAATGGATTTATATATTTCATACGTTCCTGGATTTGCCCATTTTTTAAGTTGTGTAAACAAATTCTGTGATGAGCCTGGGGTTATAATCATGATAAACTTTGTCTTTTAAGAAAACTATGTTCCATTCCCCTGAGATTAGATGTAATCTCCATTGCGTAAATTATGCTAAACTGGTAATGATTTAAGTCCTATTAACTTTTTTCTTATTACCCTTTATATCGGGTTCTCTCTACTGAACTTTATTTCCACACTCTTACACCCTTTAAAATCCTGTCTGAATCCCATTCTAAAGTCTCTTACATATTTACTCTTGTTTCTAGGTGACCTTGGAAGGAAAAACTGCTTTCATTATTTATAATGCAGACGTTCAAACACCAGAGTCATTGCGGGAAGCTGTGGATGACATGGGATTTGATGCTACTCTTCCTAATTCAACGCCCCAGCCTGTATTTACCAACACTGCTGCACTCAGCATCTCTGCCTCATCAGCTCTCTCAGCTGAGCAGATTCGTGGTGCACTGCTCAGTACCAGGGGGGTCCTCAATGTCAAGACATCCCTTGATCAAAATGTTGCAGTCGTGACTTTCATCCCCTCCCTTGTGAGCACCAATCAGCTCATTCAGCAGGTCCCAGGCTTGAGTCTGGATTCTCCAGCACAGGATAAAAAGTCTCCTTTCACCTGTGAAGACCCTCGCTTGATCTCCGCCAGTGAAGCGATGGTGAAGATGAAAATAGAAGGGATGACTTGTCATTCTTGCACCAGCACTATTGAAGGAAAAGTGGGCAAGCTGCAAGGGGTTCAACGAATTAAAGGTATCAACTGTATTCTTAATTTTTTCCATGGATTACTACGTCTTGATAAATTCATATTGAAAATGTATGGTTATACAGCTATTCAAAAAAAAAAACACTCTTCTCAAAGCTAGCAATAAATTACCATCTAATATAATAATTTGCTATGTGAACGTTCTAAAGTGTCTCACTGGGATCGTAACCACCTGCTGATGTCACTGGCCAGCAGTAGAACCCTGCTTGCCTGACGTCAGCAGGGGGTTACGATCCCAGTGAGAGACGCGCGTTGAAGAACAGTGGGAGTGGGCAGAGACGTCCCTATGTGCATGTCGCCCCCCTCCAAAATCGCCAACCCCCCTCTGCTCCCCTCCCCTCCTCTTACCGGGGTCCCGGCGGCAGCAGTGAAGAGCCTCGCGAGTCTGCTGCCTTCCCTTCTCTTCACTCTCAGCTCTGACTCTGGTCCCGCCCTTGCGGAAACAGGGAATGTGGGCGGGACCAGAGCTGAGAGCGAAGAGAAGGGAAGGCAGCAGACTCGCGAGGCTCTTCACTGCTGCTGCCGGGACCCCGGTAAGGGGGGGGGGGGGGGTAGGGGAGGGTAGCAGAGGGAGGGGTTGGTGATTTTGGAGGGGGGGCGACGTGCACGTAGGGGGATGGGCGGGGCCAGTGTCGGGGAGGGGAGGGCCGCGGGTGGAGGCATCGCAAGGACGTGTCTGTGAGACAGAGAGGAGGGGGGACTGGAACTCGGGGGAGGGACAGAGGGAAGGAGAGAGAGAGGGAGGGAGGGCCTGGAAATCGGAAGGGAAGAAAGGGGGCCGTGGGACTTGGAGGGGACAGAGGGAGAGAGCGAGGGAGGGAGAGAGAGAGAACCTTGCTAGCACCCGTTTCATTTCATACTGAAACGGGCCTTTTTTTACTAGTTTGTAATATAAGGAATAGTGTAGGCCTCAGAACCCAACCTGCCTTAACATTTCTTTTATAGCAGGAATTATAGGGTGGTTCCAGTCATTGGCATAAAAAGTCTCTTTGCCAGTCAGATCACTAAATCTATCTGCTGTAATAACAACAACTGGTTACCATATAAACAGTGACTAAAAAATTTATGGAAAAAGTGCAAAAATGTAGCTTTCTCAAAAGACTTGTGCTAGTTTCGCTGTAGCTGTATCAAGGTATCTTGACTTAATCAGCAGTGAATCGCACTGTCATTTCCAGTGTCACCAAAAAATAAGTACACAGTGAAAACGCGTTTGGACTGACTTCTACCAATATTTGATATAGGATGCATTTATTTATTATTTATTTATGTGCAGTATTTGTATCCCCCATTTTCCTCATTTTTCTTCAGTAAAACCTTTATATGACCTCTGATGCAGGCAATCCGCTGAAACACAGGCTGTGTTGGGTCTGTCGGCCAATAAATACTGCTTCCTCATTCAAATGTTTTTCTAGGTATTGTCTCTCTTAATGCCACTTGTGGCCAACCACATTGAGCCTGCAAAGAGGTGGGAAAATGTGGGCTACGAATGCAACAAATACATAAATAATAATAGCAGATCTAAAAGAATGAAATAATCCAAAGAAACTGGGGGAGGATTTCAGTACTCTCAAATGAATAGCAGAAATAAGTATGAGGTAGATTTATTTATTTATTTATTGCACTTGTATCCCACATTTTCCCACCTGTTTGCAGGCTTAATATGGCTTACAAAAAACCTGTTATGGCATCGCCATACCAGGGTTAAAGAATACAATTGGTGTTACAAAAAGGTCAAGGAAAACAAGAGGATTTGTTCAAGCAGATATAGAAAGATACATTCTGAATAAAGGTGGATAGGTGTTGTGTAATAGTTTAGTTATGGGTTCTCGTGGTAGGCCTTGTTAAAGAGATGGGTTTTCAGAGATTTGCGGAAGTTAATTAATTCGTTGATCGTTTTCAGGTGAGTTGGAAGTGCATTCCACAGCTGCGTACTCATATAGTAAAAGCTGGTCCTGTATGATAGCTGTGCATGCATTGCCTCTTTCTTATGCAGATCTCTCCCATATATATTCATTGTAGATCTCCTGAAAATTCAACTGACCAGGTGTGTCCCGAGGATTGGGTTGAGAAGCACTGATTTAGATATTCAAGTTTGTAAGATGTATTCATGAAAATGACATGTTTTCTTGTGCATTTTCAGTGTCTCTGGACTGCCAGGAAGCCGTGATTGTCTATCAGCCTCACGTCATTACAGTTGGCGAGATAAAAACTCAAATTGAAGGTGCCGGTTTTACAGCATCTGTTAAAAACAAGCCAAAGCCTCTCAAACTGGGGGCCATTGATGTGGAGCGTCTGATGAACACACAAACCAAAGGCTCAGAGGAAGTACAGCAAAAAAGTCCCAACAATGTGAATCACTTAAAGACGGTAGTATTTGGGGTGGACGGAATGCATTGCAAATCCTGCGTTGCAAACATTGAAAGTATCGTTTCTGCTGTCCCCTGGGTCGCAAGTGTAAGTGTGTCCTTAGAGACGAGTTCTGCCACAGTGAAGTACAATTCAAAACTCCTCACACCAAGTGCTCTCAGAGAAGCCATAGAAGTAGTGTTGCCAGAAAAGTATAGGGTCCAGCTTTCTGGTGAGAGTGCAAATGTGGAACTTTACAACTCACAGAAGTCTGTAGCCACTTCTTTACTACCAAGTACTTCCTTGACCAATACGAGTCCAGAACCATTGACTCGCGTTACTGTTTTAAATATTGAAGGGATGACGTGCAATTCTTGTGTGCAAAGTATCAAGGGAGTCATTTCTCAAAAGCCAGGTGTGAAATCAATAGACGTATCTTTGGCCAATCACACTGGGACAATAGAATTTGAACCTGCACTAACTAACCCTGAAGCTTTAAGAGGCTTCATAGATGATATGGGATTTGAGGCTTCCTTGGCAGGTAAGTTGCAAACTACTATTTCTAACTTACTGTTTTGTAAGAAACTTGTTTGGTGTTACATGGAAAATATCTTTCAGTCTATTATTTCACTCTCAATAAGGTTATCAATAGAACTCAAACAAAATAAAACATGGAAAAGAAAATAAGATGATACCTTTTTTATTGGACATAACTTAATACATTTCTTGATTAGCTTTTGAAGGTTGCCCTTCTTCCTCAGATCGGAAATAAGCAAATGTGCTAGCTGACAGTGTATATAAGTGAAAACATTCAAGCATTACTATGACAGGGTGGGAGGATGGAGGTGGGTCGGAGGTATGCATGGGGACATCAAAGCATATCATTGATATTCTAACAGGATGGGTGTGGATAGGTGAGGGGTGGGGTGATCAACAGAGACATACAGCTTTATGGTTTATAATGGGCTAGGAACCCCAGGTCCTTGTTAAGTCCTTTCTGTCAGCTAGCACATTTGCTTATTTCCGATCTGACGAAGAAGGGCAACCTTCGAAAGCTAATCAAGAAATGTATTAAGTTATGTCCAATAAAAAAAGGTATCATCTTATTTTCTTTTCCATGTTTTATTTTGTTTGATTTCTATTGATAACCTTAAGAGTGGACTAACACGGCTACCACACTCCTCTACTCTCAATAAGCAAATCCTTTAGTATGATCAGGGCGGGATTAAAGAACAGGCAAATTTGGCATGTGCCTAGGGCTGAAATATTTACGAGAGGTACTCTAAGATGTGCTAATTCAGTGGCTCCCAAGGTATATTTTTGCCTTTATAAGAGAGGGATAGAGAGAGAGGAACAGTTTTGTTACCTCAGAGACAATCTTCTTTCATCAAAGAAATTGGGACATTTTTCCTGAAAACTTTTCAGCACAGCTCTGGAAGGTGACAGGAGGTTGGTGCAGGTCCCCTGGATCAGCATAGGGTCACCTTCTGTCTCTGGTGGCTGGAGGTTGGCATTATTTAATAAATGTAGTATTTTACTGTACCAGTTGTCAACTGTGATTCATAATGGTCAAATGATCTGTTCCGCCTTAAAGTACATGCAGGTTTTGATGAGGAGAAAAGTAGCAGGCTATGAGAAAGCAAGAAGAGAACCAGAAGCCTCATCTATATATATAAAAGGGCAACCCCAACGTTCTATGAAGCCTCCAGCCGGAAGTGTGAAGCGCCAGAGATATCTGGTTTCCCCATGAGTGAAGGAAAACAGCACAGCACGAAATCCCTCTCTCTAACAGTGAAGGACTCAGAGGGGGGAGGGGACAGAGACGCCCTCAATCTCTCTGTAACACAAACCCAGCACAGCAGGAAACTTAACACTGAAGGACTGGACTCGGAGGGGGGGAGGGGGAGGGAGAGAGGGCAGAGGGCAGGGACACTCCCACATGCGCACACTGAAGAAAACCTTGCTAGCCCCCGTTTCATTTGCATCAGAAACGGGGCTTTTTTACTAGTATACTATAAGCTGGACTGAGTAAAGGACAGACAGTTTTAACATGATGAATCACTTGACATAGGTACAATGAAAAGATACTTCTTTTATTACAAGAAATACAGCTTTAAGAAGGCTAAATTTTAAAGAGTAGAACAGTGCAAAAATGACTTCATAGATAAGATGTGCAAAAAATGATTCTTATTCACTTTGATGCAGTTTTTATTATCTGTCATTGCAATCTGAATAAGGCAGTCAAAATGTTCATTGCTTAATTACTTCTGGGTGACTGCTGTGCAAAAAGATTAAAACTTCTGTGTATTTAACAAATAATAGCAGTATAACCACTGTCTGTGAAGAGTAATTAAACATTTAAACTATACATTTCTTGGTGAAAGATGTTTTTGCTACAGATTTTCCCCAGGAGTACAGTAACAGTGCACCATAGCTAGGGAGTTAGGTTTCGGGCTTTCAGTGATTCCTATTTCAGCAATCCACTGAGTCCAAGGGGAGGCTCTGAGCTGCAGGCGGTTCTGACTTCTTGCAGCAATACAGCAGTGTCCATAGGTAGCAGTTCTGCTTAGGCTTGACAGATTGCCAAATGAAAATACATGAAGGGAGGTTAGGGCCTCTGGATTTCAATACTCTCTCTTAGCTCGTCTACCCCCATCTTATGCGCATTTGTTACCTCCCTCGGGTCTTCCTCAACTTATATCACACCACAGTCCTCCTCCAGGTTGTCTCCCTCCTACTCATTCCCTAAGCCCATCTCCCCCAGCCATATCTTTTCCACACATCCTCTTACCCTCTTGTTATCCCCAGCTCTTCCACCCCCACACACACACACCTCCCCAGCTCTCAAAACCTTGCACTGTTCTCAGAGTCTCACAGGAATTGCACGGGACTTCAGTATCACATTGATCACATGTTGGGAGGCTGCAACACCTGCTGAGTTTCAATCACAGCTCTGACTAGAGGTAAATTTTCCATGAAACAAGATAAATTCTGTATGCCAGGGGAATACTATGCAACTGTGCATGGCAGAATTTGTGCACAATTCACCCAGTAGTAGTCAATGTATTCCTTTGTATTTTTTTCACAGGTTATATGTACTGACTAAAAGTGATAGCACGGACATCGTCATGGTCAGGGATAACATTACAGAAATGATAAACACGACTCTCCTCTCCAACTTTGTCTGAATAAAATTGATGATTGGCTCCGTTGTCTGGTTTTGAATCCCAAGAAACGGTGACCTTGGCACTGATCTTTCCCTTCTACTGTTCTCGCCCTACGGGGCTCTCCTGTCCAGCTGGTGGACACCCTCAAGTATTTAGGGATCCATATCGACCCTGCTCTTATTTTTCATTTGCAGATTTTATTTATTATGTATTAGGATTTATTTACCGCCTTTTTGAAGGAATTCATTCAAGGCGGTGTACAATAAAAATAAATCAAACATGAGCAATAGGCAATTACAGCAGTAAAAACATTCAAATAACAATACAAAGTATGTCATAGTATACAACGTACAATGTCAACGTAATTTGTAATAGAACATTTTAATTGACAGTGTAGGATAAGAGCAAAGATGGAACATATAGATAGGTAAGAGTAAGATGAGTTAGAAAGTAAGGGGACGAATTTAAAGAAACTTGCACATGAGGTCAGAGAGACGGTTACATATAGATAGGTAAGAGAGTAGGGTGCCTCATGAAAGACTCCAGAGGAAACTGGAGAGTCATGGGATTGGAGGTAGGGTATTACTATGGATTAAGAGCTGGTTGAAGGATAGGAAGCAGAGAGTAGGAGTGAATGGTCAGTATTCTCAATGGAGAAAGGTACATAGTGGGATTCCACAGGGGTCTGTGCTGGGACCGCTGCTTTTTAACATATTTATAAATGACCTAGAGATGGGAGTAACTAGTGAGGTAATTAAATTCATAGATGACACAAAGTTATTCAGGGTCGTCAAGTTGCAGGAGGAGTGTGAAAGATTACAGGAGGACCTCGCGAGACTGGGGATTGGGCGTCCAAGTGGCAGATGAAGTTCAATGTTGACAAGTGCAAAGTGATGCATGTGGGTAAGAGGAACCCGAATTACAGCTATGTCATGCAAGGTTTCGCGTTAGGAGTCATTGTTGATAAAACGTTGAAAACTTCTGTTCAGTGTGCTGCGGCAGCTAAGAAAGCGCAAAGAATGTTGAGTATTAGGAAAGGGGTGGAAAACAAACACGAGGATGTTATAATGCTGTTGTATCGCTCCATGGTGCGACCGCACCTCGAATATTGTGTCCAATTCTGGTCGCCGCATCTCAAAAAAGATATAAAGGAATTGGAGACGGTGCAGAGAAGGGCGACGAAAATGATAAAAGGGATGGAACGACTTCCCTGTGAGGAAATGCTAAGACGGTTAGGGCTCTTCAGCTTGGAGAAAAGGCAGCTTAGGGGTGATATAATAGAAGTCTACAAGATAATGAGCAGAGTAGAGCGAACAGATGTGAAGCGTTTGTTTACACTTTCAAACAATAATAGAATCAGGGGACACATGATGAAGCTAGAATATGGTAGATTTAAAACAAAATAGGAGAAAGTTTTTCTTTACTCAGCGTGTAGTTGGACTCTGGAACTCGTTGCTGGAGAGTGTGGTGACAGCAGCTGGCCTTACAGAGTTTAAGGGGGGTTTGGACAGATTCCTGAGGGAAAAGTCCATTGAACATTATTAGATTTTTTTTTTTTTTGGGGGGGGGGGGGGGGGTTGCTGGGTTCTTGAAGCCTGGATTGGCCGCTGTCGGTGACAGGATGCTGGGCTTGATGGACCCTTGGTCTTTTCCCAGTATGGCAGTGCTTATGTGTTAAATGGTCAGTGTTCTCAATCGAGAAAAGTAGATAGTGGGGTTCCCAGGGATCTGTGCTGGGACCGCTGCTTTTTAGCATATTTATAAATGATCTAGAGATGGGAATAATAAGTGAGAGAGGCACTGTGATTGCTATCCCTCCTTACCTCTCATGCAGAACCTCTCTCCCTCCATCACCACACTCCTTCCTTGCCCCCCTCCTGATGCAGCACCTCTCTCCCTCATTCTCACACTTCACTAGTCCAGCACCTCTCCCTCATTCTCAAACTGTTCACCCCATGTCCCACCTTTAAACTTGTCTTTGAAGTCGCCCGCGAAAGGCCCTGCAACTTCCCTACTCCAGTGTCCCACCTCCCTTCTGATGCAATTTCCTGGTTTTTCCAGCAGGGCGGGATACAGTCAAGGGAGAGAAATTGTGTCGGGGGGGGGGGGGGGGCACCGGAGAAGGAAAGTCATTGGGGACTTCAGATACGAGTTTGAAGGTAGGATGGGGGGTGGCAGTTTGAGACTGAAGGGAGAGATGCTGGATCGTGGATGGGGAGGAGAGGGGAAGATATGCTGGACCAGGGAGAGTGAGAGAGAAGGCCAAAGGAAGGGGACTGATCCCCGAATGCATGTGAAGAGGGGTGCTCAACATGTGAGGGCAGCCAAATGTGTGTGACTTGGTATCTCTGTGTAGGGGATTCCCATGGCCCACCTGGAGAGCAGTCGCAGCACACCGGTTGAAAAACACTGCCAAGACATGATGCTGTTAATAGATCTTTTATTGACTGTGAGATTACTTTTCCAATTTCACCCGCTCTTCTCATTATGAGTGCGTCAGACATCTGTAGGCCTTTTATTTACTTTAGGATTGCATTTTTGTTATTGACATTAGCAAAAAGGATTTTTGCTGTAATAAAAAAAATATATATATTCTATGACAGCCTGTATACAGTGGGGGAAATAAGTATTTGATCCCTTGCTGATTTTGTAAGTTTGCCCACTGACAAAGACATGAGCAGCCCATAATTGAAGGGTAGGTTATTGGTAACAGTGAGAGATAGCACATCACAAATTAAATCCGGAAAATCACATTGTGGAAAGTATATGAATTTATTTGCATTCTGCAGAGGGAAATAAGTATTTGATCCCCCACCAACCAGTAAGAGATCTGGCCCCTACAGACCAGGTAGATGCTCCAAATCAACTCGTTACCTGCATGATAGACAGCTGTCGGCAATGGTCACCTGTATGAAAGACACCTGTCCACAGACTCAGTGAATCAGTCAGACTCTAACCTCTACAAAATGGCCAAGAGCAAGGAGCTGTCTAAGGATGTCAGGGACAAGATCATACACCTGCACAAGGCTGGAATGGGCTACAAAACCATCAGTAAGACGCTGGGCGAGAAGGAGACAACTGTTGGTGCCATAGTAAGAAAATGGAAGAAGTACAAAATGACTGTCAATCGACAAAGATCTGGGGCTCCACGCAAAATCTCACCTCGTGGGGTATCCTTGATCATGAGGAAGGTTAGAAATCAGCCTACAACTACAAGGGGGGAACTTGTCAATGATCTCAAGGCAGCTGGGACCACTGTCACCACGAAAACCATTGGTAACACATTACGACATAACGGATTGCAATCCTGCAGTGCCCGCAAGGTCCCCCTGCTCCGGAAGGCACATGTGACGGCCCGTCTGAAGTTTGCCAGTGAACACCTGGATGATGCCGAGAGTGATTGGGAGAAGGTGCTGTGGTCAGATGAGACAAAAATTGAGCTCTTTGGCATGAACTCAACTCGCCGTGTTTGGAGGAAGAGAAATGCTGCCTATGACCCAAAGAACACCGTCCCCACTGTCAAGCATGGAGGTGGAAATGTTATGTTTTGGGGGTGTTTCTCTGCTAAGGGCACAGGACTACTTCACCGCATCAATGGGAGAATGGATGGGGCCATGTACCGTACAATTCTGAGTGACAACCTCCTTCCCTCCGCCAGGGCCTTAAAAATGGGTCGTGGCTGGGTCTTCCAGAACGACAATGACCCAAAACATACAGCCAAGGCAACAAAGGAGTGGCTCAGGAAGAAGCACATTAGGGTCATGGAGTGGCCTAGCCAGTCACCAGACCTTAATCCCATTGAAAACTTATGGAGGGAGCTGAAGATGCGAGTTGCCAAGCGACAGCCCAGAACTCTTAATGATTTAGAGATGATCTGCAAAGAGGAGTGGACCAAAATTCCTCCTGACATGTGTGCAAACCTCATCATCAACTACAGAAGACGTCTGACCGCTGTGCTTGCCAACAAGGGTTTTGCCACCAAGTATTAGGTCTTGTTTGCCAGAGGGATTAAATACTTATTTCCCTCTGCAGAATGCAAATAAATTCATATACTTTCCACAATGTGATTTTCCGGATTTAATTTGTGATGTGCTATCTCTCACTGTTACCAATAACCTACCCTTCAATTATGGGCTGCTCATGTCTTTGTCAGTGGGCAAACTTACAAAATCAGCAAGGGATCAAATACTTATTTCCCCCACTGTAAGTAAATGCCTTTCTGTGCTAGTATCCATGCAATTTCAAAATGTGCCTCTGTCAAACTCTGTGCATTGGATGCCAATTTTTGTATTATTTTTTGCAGGCCTTTTACAAGTGCAACAAGTCATTCAATTTTACTTTTTCTCATGTTACTACCAGTTGGATAATTTGTTGAGTTCTATATGCGTTATTTAATGATGAACTAAACTGCTGCACTTTAAATCAGGACATGGCTTTTTGACAAATCAAACAGGCCTCATACGTGCATCATTAAGCACAAAGACACACATTGGGCCACTCTTTTTGAAATTGTCTTTATCTTCCAATACAGCCCTTATACCGCTAAATCCCCAAATAATGGGTCCTGTGGAGTTGGCCATCAGAGGATCATGGCGATCTGCTTCTTCAGCCAAATTATTTAGTTTGGTGTTTGAGTAGATGTACAAGTTGCGATTTTGATATATTGCTGGGCTGAATAAGTGTGACCACTTTGAGAGTGGTGGTTATATGTTAGCAGCCATAAATTATTCATCAGATTTTAAACTGAAATGCAAGAAGAGTTTAAGTTTATACGGTACTGAGCTCATATACTTTAATGTAACATAATACGTTGGAGACCTTGTTTAATTTTGAGCAACCTTTGTTTGTTTGAACTTTTGGGGAGCAGTGCAGTAGCCATAATTTGTAAAACAGGTACGGTTGCCCATAGGCTTATATTTACAAGCCGTTATAAGCCATTCATAGCAACTGGAACGGCATCATACGTTGGCTCAGGCTTATGTTTACAAACCGTTCATAACAGCCGGAATGGCGTCACATGCTGGCTGGTAGAGTTTCTGAGGTTTCTTCCTGCCCCCATTTCTCTGTTTTGAAGAAGCACAAAATCATTTATGCAGAACATATTTTCTAATATTTGCTTTTGAGCAGTAGTTCTGTTGTATTTGGATAGCGTTTGCAGTTCTAGTCCTGCCAGCTTGAAACAAATTGTGCCAATGTTATTCTTCATCTCTAAGCTGGTCAAATAAGGACAGTTTTTCTCGTGATCCCCAAATAATTCTTGAAAGGGATAAACAGAAACTGCAGCATCTGAAAAGTTGTAAGCAATTATTGAAACAGAAATAAGGAACCCATTGCGATGGAGCCTCAAAAAAAACAGAAATTTAGCTTTCTCATACTGATCTGCGTGAGGAGGTAAAGTGGTCTGTGTATTTTTTAAGAGAGCAGTAGTATCAGTGGAATCGTTGTAGTGTTTATCTCTGGCTGCAGGGTTATTCCAGGGCTGTAGTTCATTTTAGTTTCCAACAGTTTTTATTGATGAAGCACAAAAATAGTGTTTACATATTGAAAGTATCAGTACAATCAACCAACAAACACTAGGTACGATAATTGTCCAATATTACGCATCTTCATTAATCTTTTAACTTTATCCCCCCCCCCCCCTTTTTGTTACTGATAATTGACATTTTATTCAACAGGGTCTATTAACAACAATTTAACAACAACTCCTTTCCCCCATGCTCTTTCATTCTACCAATTGGCATCATATATTCAAATGCATTAACCCCCGAAATATAACCACTTTCAGATGTCAGCTTTACATTACACAAACAAAAGCATTGAACCTAAAGACAAGCAAAGATGTGGGGTCTTACTCCCCTCCGTACCCCCCTCCACTGGAGGCTGACAGCCCAATAGAATGCACATAGGCAGCCGTTTAACCGTCTTCCCTCCTATCCTTTCTAAGAGCTTGACTATCCTAGTCCAGAAAGCTGTTATAGCTGAGCATTTCCAGAAAGCATGGTAGAAGTTATTATATAGCGCTCCACAGCGTCTACATTGGGCCGATTCTATATACCCCATTTGATGCATCCGAGACTGAGAGGTGTATGCCCTATATATCACTCTGACCTGGCATTCTCGAAGGTTTGCGTTTTGCGTCCATTTCAAAACTCCTCTCCAACCTTTCAACAAATCTCTCGAAGTGAGGGCTGTAGTTCATTTTAAGTGAAATATTTGGAATAAACTGTCAGTGAGACGGTGAATCTTCATTTTTTTTCACCTTCTTTAGGACTTCACTGCATCATTTATAATATTATTATTATTATTATTATTATTACATTTGTATCCCACATTATCCCACCTCTTTGCAGGCTCAATGTGGCTTACAATTCATTATGGATACTGGAAATAGAAAAGAATATACATTTGGTTTTACAGCAAGATTTGGGTATATGATGGTGAAATACATAGCCATGGACATAGAAAAGATTATGCATTTGATTTGCGGAAGTTTTGGTTACATGTTGGAATACATGATGGTATTAAAGCCATAGATATAGGTACATGATAGTATAGAGGCAAAAGATGTAAGGAACATTCTTAGATATCTTAAAGAAAGTGGAGTTCCTTATGATATATTTTGTCGAAGAGATAAGTTTTCAGGAGTTTGCAGAATTTGGTCATTTCACAGACCGATTTCAGGTTACGTGGCAGTGTGTTCCAGAGTTGTGTGCTTGTATAGGAAAAGGTTGATGCTTGCATTGATTTGTATTTCAAGCCTTTACATTTGGGAGGATGAAGATTGAGGAATGTTCGGGAGGATTTTTCTGCATTTCTGGGTGGAAGTTCTATTAGGTCCAACATGTATGTGTTAAGTTTTGAGAAATAAATGGGCTTCTATTTTTGCTGGAATTGGTTAAGTTCTTTTTTTTTTTTTTTTTTTTTTTAATTAACACTATAATGCCATCAGTGCTTGGCTATTATATCAGACAGGCAATGAAAAATGCAGCCGTTGATAAATTAGGTGCTCTTCCTTCTGTTGCCAACAATAAATCTGTTTGTTCTAAGAGCATAAGCAATACTTGGAAGAAGATGCACATAGCCTGATATTCAAGAAACGTCTTCCGCTGTACAGAATGGAGAGTTTGTTTACAGATCATTCTGGCATAACGGTCGTTCACAACCGCGCCAAGACCAGTATCGTCTTAGGCTTCGATCCATCTAACTGCCAGTTTCACAAACTAAAATCTCCTGGAGCAACTGGGCTCCCAGCCGCAGGTGACTTTTTTTTGCAGTTTGTGTTAAGTAGCTGCTACCTGCTTGTTTCAAAAATCCTTTCCTTTCCTGGTCATTTTTTTGTTCCTTTGTGCTCCCTCCCTTTTTTTCATCATACAGTTGCCTGCTAACCCACTGCTAGAGATTGGCAAGACATAAAATTCATGTATCAAGCTAAACCAAGAATGTTTTTTAGTATGAAAATGAAATGGCTGCAGCTCCATTCAGTATTGGAAAATGATAATGCTTGGTTCTTCTTGAGCCTTCCTCTGGACACAACTGCAGCATCACAGTTTATCGTACCTGAAAAATATTATAAACTACTGTCAGCTAAAATTGGGAAGGCTGTCTAGAAATACTGCATGCTTATTAAACTAGCAGAAAGAGCCCATCACAAAATGGTGGGTGAAAACCTCCTCAGCATTGTACCGTACGGTAATGGAATTAAAAAAAATGTGTGGGATAAACATAAAAGAATCCTGTTCAGAAGGAAGGGATCCTACTACTACTACTACTTAACATTTCTACAGCGCTACTAGGGTTACGCAGCGCTGTACAATTTAACAAAGAGAGACAGTCCCTGCTCAAAGAGCTTACAATCTAATAGACAAGTGAACGGTCGGTCCGATAGGGGCAGTCAAATTGGGGCAGTCTGGATTCACTGAACGGTAAGGGTTAGGTGCCGAACGCAGCATTGAAGAGGTGGGCTTTAAGCAAAGACTTGAAGACGGGCAGGGAGGGGGCTTGGCGTAAGGGTTCAGGAAGGTTGTTCCAAGCATAGGGTGAGGCGAGGCAGAATGAGCGGAGCCTGGAGTTGGCGGTGGTGGAGAAGGGTACTGAGAGGAGGGATTTATCCTGTGAACCGAGGTTACGGGCGGGAACATAAGGGGAGATGAGGGTAGAAAGATAGTGAGGGGCAGCAGACTGAGTGCATTTGTAGGTAAGAAGGAGAAGCTTGAATTGATCTTCAGAAGCTTAGCGGAGATTGGGTGGCAGAGCCGGTGGTGGGAGGCGGGGATAGTGGGTGGGAGATGTAAAGATCCCTGCGGCATTCCACTGTTCACCCTCCTTCACTGAGAAAAATGGCCATTTAACTGTACCCTCTGTTTTCTGACCAATAACCAATTCCTAGTCCACTACAAAACATTGTCTCCTATCCCATGACTTTTTCATTTTCTCAGGAGTCTCTCATGAGGGACTTTTGTCAAATGCTTTCTGAAAACCTAGATACACTTGAGGTAGTGTATCAAGATTTTCAAGTGGCTCACCTTTTATCCACATATTTTTTTCATGCCTTCAAAGAAATGAAGCAAATTGGTGAGGCAAGACTTCCCTTGGCTGAATTCATGCTGACTGACTCTGTCCCATTAAACCATGTTTTGTCTATGTGCTCAGCACTTTTATTCTTTACTAGCCATTGAGCCCGTTAAAACGGGCTAGTGGGTCACCGCTGCCAGTACCCCCCCCCCCCCCCGAGTCGCCAACGCCGCCGCCACCCCTCCACCCGGCCCATCTCTTCGCTATTCAACTTACATCTCTGCAGCAGGCAGATCAGCTGAGCTCCCATCGGCCTTCCTTCTCTGCCTGTGTCCCGCACTCATGTAACGTAACGTCGGCAAGGGCGGGACACAGGCAGGGAAGGAAGGCCAACGGCAGCTCAGCTGATCTACCTGCTGTGGAGATGTAAGTTCAATAGCGAAGAGACGGGCCGGATGGAGGGGTGGCGGCAGCGGCGATTCGGGGGGGGGCACCAGTAGCGGCAACCGCGGGGGGGGGGGGGAGCGGTGGCGACCTCGGCGGTTCCCTCCCCTTCGCGCAGTTTCCCTCTCTGTCCTGCCCCCCCATCATCATGTATTGACGCGGGGGCGGGACAGAGAGGGAAGTCTCTACTGCGCATTTGCGAGTGAGTACGGTCACTCGCCATTTATATGTTTGATAATACACTTGTTCTATTGGTTTATAATTGTTGTGGTATTAAACCCCACACCTTTTGTTTCTATTTGGTATTTTTATGAAAATACCAAAATGTCCTTTTTTGATATTGGATATGTAAACCACTATGATATGTATAACAAACGGCAGTATATTTTTCTCGTGCATACTGGTATATAGGAACTTCCACCCTTTTTGTTTTTTTAATTCTTTATTTATAATTTCCATTTTAAAATCACAACATTCAGAAGTGAGAAGAAAAATAGCAACATATTATCTAGGAAGTAAAAAATATTGGAAATAAAAAGTTATTAGTTTGTCCTCAGTATTAAAGGGGATGGGTTACTACTGAAAAATATTCACAAGCAAATCAAGTCATAATACATTCCAAATTCTGGGGTTATTCTACAGTTGATATCAGCAGTTATACCTGAGGAGTTGCATTCAAAGTTTTCATACCTTTTTTTTTTTGTTACATTTGTACCCCGCGCTTTCCCACTCATGGCAGGCTCAATGCGGCTTACATGGGGCAATGGAGGGTTAAGTGACTTGCCCAGAGTCACAAGGAGCTGCCTGTGCCTGAAGTGGGAATCAAACTCAGTTCCTCAGTTCCCCAGGACCAAAGTCCACCACCCTAACCACTAGGCCACTCCTCCACTGTTGCTACTATTTGAGATTCTACATGGAATGTTGCTATTCCACTAGCAACATTCCATGTAGAAGTCGGCCCTTGCAGATCACCAATGTGGCCGCGCAGGTACTGCTTCTGTGAGTCTGACGTCCTGCACATACGTCAGACTCACAGAAACAGAAGCCTGCGCAACCTTGTACATGGAATGTTGCTAATGGAATAGCAACATTCCATGTAGAATCTCCAATAGTAGCAACATTCCATGTAGAATCTCCAATAGTAGCAACATTCCATGTAGAATCTCCAATAGTATCTATTTTACTTTTGTTACATTTGTACCTCGCGCTTTCCCACTCATGGCAGGCTCAATGCGGCTTACATGGGGCAATGGAGGGTGAAGTGACTTGCCCAGAGTCACAAGGAGCAGCCTGTGCCTGAAGTGGGAATCGAACTCAGTTCCTCAGTTCCCCAGGACCAAAGTCCACCACCCCAACCACTAGGCCACTCCTCCACTCTATGTATATCAAAAACTCTTAAGAGCTCTTTGGGGTAAAAAAAAAAAAATGATTTACCCTCAAAAAGAACAGAACAATTACAGGGAATTTTTAACAAAAAGCTCACACCAAGCACAAGTGTTCAAGGCGTAATGGCCAAGAACTCTTGTCTTCTTTTCTGCGTTTTTCTTGATAAGTCAGGAAAAACATGATCCCAAAAACTGCCCTTGCTATACTTGAAGAATAAGCGCAATACAAGGTCATGGTCCATTTCCAATGCAAATGTCACTACCAAAGTCATTCCAAAAAATTGGTCTCATCCAGTGTCTTAGTCATCTTCCTGATCACCTACTTACACCCTTTTCAATTAATAATTTCAGGTTGTGTTTCTCAGGGAGGGAAGGAAGGAACTTAGAGGAAAGGGAGGTTTATAGGTTTCAAGCAGAAACATTGCTGTTGTTATTGTTACCATTGGTTCTTAGCTGTTATGGAATATTTTGGTATGATCTACATTGTTAATGATACACTTATTTCCTGTAATAAAAATATCTCACCATACTGGTATATAGGTGTCAAAAATGCCTTTATAAAATTACCTGTATAGGAGGCATTTCTAGAAATGGAGCTTGCTTATTGCCAATTCTAGAACAGCTTCAGGGCCCCCCCAAACCATTCTAGAATATTTGCATAAAGGCACATTGGTGCGTTGAAACTTAGGCAAACCCACTTACAGCAGGTCAATGACTGGTGTAAGTTGGCGCACCTAAATGCTCTGTACGGTGTGAGCAACTGATAGTGTTGTGTAGGTTACACACATTGCATGGAAACACACCCATGTTCTACCCAATTGTATTCCCCCCTTTCATTTATGTACCAAGCGAGATTAGCACCTTGCACTTGTGTGCATAAATGCCAGTTATTGGTGCTACTGACTCATGCAAGTGCTAGTCAAACATATAAACGGCAAGTGCGCAGTAGAGACTTCCCTCGCTGTCCCGCCCTCGCGTCAAGACGTGATAACGTCAGAGGGCGGAACAGAGAGGGAAACGGAGTCGGAGTCACCATTGTAGGACGCTGCCGCCTGGAAATGAACATCGCACGCACCAACCCCTCCCCCCCCATCCGTGCCGCCGCTCCCGCCGTCCTCCGTATAGGACCCCCTGCACTGACCCGACAGCGCCTCTCACCTCCGTGTGGAAGCACTGCAGGCAGCAGCAGAGCGATCTACTCCTGCCTGCAGCGCTTTCACATGAAGGTGAGAGGTGCTGTCAGGTCAGTGCAGGGGGGAGGGAGCAGCCGCGACGAGGGTAGCTGGAAATCTCGGCCATTTTAATGGGCTTAATGGCTAGTATTCTATAACCTATGATGTGTTTGGCACCTTACATTAGGAACCAGCTGATAGAATTGCTTTTATAGTGTACAGGCTGAAAAGAATTCTCCCAAGCCTTTGATACAAAGGTTGACTGACTTGACTGTATACACCATTATGCACCTGGACTAGCTTGCTAACTTAGACCAGTTGCTTATATCTTGTTTAACTGTACAAAGAACTTGCCTAGAGTTTAGCCACTCATCTATTTATCACAACTGACTCTGTACCACTTGTCTTGTCCCCATCTATATACCTGCACTTGGCCCCTCAGCTACATGGTAAGCTGTATTTGTAGAAAAGCATTGCATCATATCTATATTATTTATATGTTTTAATGTGTGCTTATTAGATGTTTCATTAGTATAGTATTATGCTGACTTCGTATTATAGCTCTATTATTTGCATTTCAGTGCTGTTAAATGTGTATATTTTTGATACTGTTTCATGGTGGTCCTTTTATTTGGTTTTAATTTGCTATTTTCAAATTTACCTCATTTATTTGTTTATATTTGGTCATTTTTTACTTTATTATACTGTTAACAAAATTGTTTGTTTTATTGTTAAACTATACCTTCTATATGTTGCTGTGAGTGAGTCTTCTCTCTCATAAAGGTGGGTAAAAAAAATCCCAATAAATAAATAGATTTTTCTTGCAGAAGTCTTGGCAACTAGCAGCTAGTTACATGCTTTCTGCTTCACTTGTGCAGCAGACAGATAAACCAGACCAACATAAGTAAACAGTGGATAGGTTATTGTTATTTTAGGATGTCCCACATCCATAGAGCTGTAATGTATGCTTCAGCTGAACTGCTTGTTTACTCTGCCTCACTGATAGCCATTTATAATAGTTCAGAGTTTACCAGGCTTCTCCTTGTGTTATAGAAACTGTAGGTGAGAAACTACAGATAAGTCATACTGCAAAATGCACAAAGAAGAAATTCCTGATTGACCAGGGTCCTTATTAACCAGATGAGAGGACTATTTATTGGGATTCTGTTGAAGGGCGGATTTTGTGTCTTGGAAGGCAGGGCGTCTCAAAATAGATCCAAACCTAATTTTCAGGTTTTCCCACTACATCAAAAGAGTTTTAATTCAGTTGGTGTTTTCCAGTTTTGAATTTCAACATTGTATACTGTATTAGAAGAGGAAGAGGGAATCTGATTTTAGAACAGGTGCGGTACTGCACATTCTGCTGTTTACTTCTTTCATATTTGTCTACCAGCTAAAAGAACAGGATAACAGATTTTTAGACCATGCTGGATAATTTTAAAGGGAAAATATCCTCGTTTCACAATTGCTAGATCATTCCAACATTGTTTTTTGTTGTCAATTCTTTTGAAGCATTGTCTTATTTTGCTCTGTTTTTTGAATGAGATGTCTGCATTTTGGTTCCCCACTTTCGTCCATTTCGGAATTCATTGATCTGTTTTGATTTCTTCTCAGTTATTCAGGTGTTAGCTTTATTTCCTCTGCTGTTTGCATTCTCCCCTATCTGGCAGCCTTAACTCTAGCAGTAGTACCATGAGACAATTGCTAGGGGTCGACGACAGCCATTTTGACAGACGGAACTGTTGGAGCAGAAGCAAATGGGAACATAGTAACATGGTAGATGATGGCAGAAAAAGACCTGCACGGTCCATCCAGGCTGCCCAACAAGATAAACTCCATATGTGCTACTTTTTGTGTACCTTACCTTGATTTGTATCTGCCATTTTCAGGGCACAGACCGTAGAAGTCTGCCCAGCACTAGCCCCGCCTCCCAACCACCAGCCCCGCTCCCAACCACCGGCTCTGCCACCCAATCTGGGCTAAGCTTCTGAGGATCCCTTCCTTCCGAACAGGATTCCTTTATGATTATCCCATGCGTGTTTGAATTCCGTTATCGTTTTCATCTCCACCACCACCTCACGTGAGAAGGCATTCCAAGTATCCACCACTCTCTCCGTGAAAAAATACTTCCTGACTTTTTTTTTTTTTACATTTGTACCCCACGCTTTCCCACTCATGGCAGGCTCAATGCGGCAGGCAATGGAGGGTTAAGTGACTTGCCCAGAGTCACAAGGAGCTGCCTGTGCTGGGAATCGAACTCAGTTCCTCAGGATCAAAGTCCACCACCCTAACCACTAGGCCACTCCTCCTCCATTTTTCTTGAGTCTGCCCCCCTTCAATCTCATTTCATGTCCTCTCGTTCTACCGCCTTCCCATCTACGGAAAAGGTTCGTTTGCGGATTAATACCTTTCAAATATGGAACTGCTTCTTCCTCCACATCCTGCAGCCCCCTTGGGTGTGTTGAGGCCAGTAAATGGAGGCATAGGGCAGGGATGGCTCAGCCCATTGTTTTAGTTTGGTTTTTTTTTATTCGAATGGATGGGCTCTAGGGTATTGTCTTTGTCAATTATGCCCTGATTTGGGCTTAGGAAAGTGACACGAGACCATTAGGGACTTGTGATCCCCCAGAAAGGATCTAGCGGGGTTCTTTTAATTGTATTTATATGCTCTGCATTGGGAATGGTGAGTTCCTGTGGCCTTTCAGGGAGGAGCAGAAAATCTACAATACAGGCTGTGAGGTTCATTTAAATTGTAGCCACTGTCATGCAAAATGCGGGCTTAAGTTTTTGCATGTTACTGCTCCTAGGAATGTGCAAAGTTCCCTTCCGTGGCAAAGTGCAAAGAAATTATTGTGAAATTTAGACGTGGAATGCTGTGGGCAAGTCTCCCTTTCTTAAAGAACACCCGTATCTCCTTTGGCCTTTCATTTTAGATGGGCAGTCCCATTTTAGGATGCAGAAGTTGAAATTGAGGCGTCCAAATCTCAAGTTTCAGTACTATTTTTAGAACAGAATCTGCTGACGTAGAGGATGTTTTGAAAGACAGGAAAAATGGACATTTACATGCTGATTGCGGGCAGCATAAACATCCATTTTAGAGAAAAAAAAAAGGGCAAACATTTCCAGCATAGCAACATAAACGTATGTGTCAGTTTAGAAATAGAAATGTGTGTTATCCTGATGCTGTCACAGAGACTGGTATCCCTTGCCAGTTTCATTGGGGGAAGGGGGGAGGATTAAGGGGCAACTTCTCCTAATCCCTCCAGTGGAGTGGTGCTCAATAGCAGCTGTTTACCAAATCCTAAACGTGCTTGGTAGCAGGTGTAACTCCTGGTGATGATCTTTTAGGACATAGACATTTAGTCCCCTTCTGAAATAGTGAATAAATGTCTATTAATTTGCCACACCCATTTGCAATCACTTGGGTTTGATATGTGCATATCCCGGCTGTGTAAAATGGGGAGTTAAACGTTTATATAAGATAAACATGTAAGTACAGGTTTATGTATGTCTCAAACTTGAATAGCTTTTCTAAAATGACCACGGTAGTGTCAGTTTTAAGGTTAAAGCTTGGCTTTTTAACCAGGCCTTTAATCGAAGAAGTAACTTACATGTTAGTCTCACTCATACACAAGGAGTGACACGGGCTGCACATACTGCAGCAGGACATGTTTATCCACTCCTACCCTAGTTGAGATAATATTTAACCATCTCCCTGACCTCATGTGCAACTTTCTTTAAATTAGTCACCTTACTTTCTAACTCCTCTTAGTCTCTTACGTATCTATATGTTCCATCTTTTACCCTACACTGTCAATTAAAATGTTCTATTACATATTGTGTTGACATTATAAATAGTGTACTATGCCATATGTTACATTGTTATTTGAATATTTTTACTGCTGTATCTGTAAATGTTTGATTTATTCTTATTGTACACTGCCTTGAGTGAATTCCTTCAAAAGGGCGGTAAATAAATTCTAATAAATAAATAAATAATGTGGGGTTATAATTCCCACCACGTTTGCAGAATTTATTTCCTTATTCAGCTTTCTCCATTTTTTCACTGATTTAAATGTGGGAGCCCTATTCTCTCCATAGTGAC
This sequence comes from Microcaecilia unicolor, assembly GCF_901765095.1. Classification (NCBI taxonomy): domain Eukaryota; kingdom Metazoa; phylum Chordata; class Amphibia; order Gymnophiona; family Siphonopidae; genus Microcaecilia; species Microcaecilia unicolor. The sequence continues at coordinate 16,161,435 of NC_044037.1, forward strand.
CGCGACCAATAGCTGTGAGGACAGAATATGCCTCCCCTTCTCTAATATGCTCCTTACACATTTATCAATAGGTGCTGCAGTTAACTTAAAATTCCTAGCACTTGTTGTTTAATAAAGTCTTAAAAATTGAACTAAAACCACTCATACAGATATGGCCCCCAATTATCACAGTTTCCATAAGGGACTACTCTACTACTACTACTACTACTACTACTACTACTACTACTACTGTTTAGCATTTCTATAGTGCTACAAAGCGTACACAGCGCTGCACAAACATAGAAGAAAGACAGTCCCTGTTCAAAGAGCTTACAGTCTAATAGACAAAAATATAGCAAGCAAATCAATTAATGTGTACAGGAAAGAGGAGAGGAGGGTAGGTGGGGCGAGGGGTTACGAGTCAAAAGCAATGTTATAGAGGTGGGCTTTCAATCTTGATTTAAAGATGGTCAAGGATGGGGCAAGACGTAGGGGCTCAGGAAGTCTATTCCAGGCGTAGGGCGCAGCAAGACAGGAGGAGCGAAGTCTGGAGTTGGCAGTAGTGGAGAAGGGACAGATAAGAAGGATTTATCCATGGAACGGAGTGCACGGGAAGGGGTGTAGGGGAGCACGAGTGTGGAGAGATACTGGGGAGCAGCAGAGTGAGTACATTTATAGGTTAGTAGAAGAAGTTTGAACAGGATGTGAAAACGGATAGGGAGCCAGTGAAGCGACTTGAGGAGAGGGGTAGTATGAGTAAAGCGACCCTGGCGGAAGACGAGACGGGCAGCAGAGTTTTGAACCGACTGGAGAGGGGAGAGGTGACTAAGTGGGAGGCCAGCAAGAAGCAGATTGCAGTAGTCTAAACGAGAGGTGACAAGGGCTGACATCTTTGGTGAACTACTAGCAGCAAGGCATCTGTCTGCCAGGAGCAGTGACGTCAGAGGTGAATGGAGAATGGATGCAGTTTAGGTGTGGCTTAGTCCACCCTGAAACTCACCTCCCAGCAGGGGCGTAGCCACGGGTGGGCCTGGATGGGCCCAGGCCCACCCACTTTTGCTACAGGCCCGCCCCGCCCGTGACAGCCCGCTGCACTGACCTGAAGCGCGTTCTCCCTCCAATCCAGCACCGGCGATCATAGCCAGCCTTCTACCACGTCCAGCAGGAAGTTGCAGAGTAGGCGGAACGCGCCTGAGAAGAAGCTCCGACGACGCGCGCTGGACGTGGTAGAAGGCTGGCTATGATCGCCGGTTCTGGATTGGAGGGAGAACACGCTTCAGGTCAGTGCAGGGGGCTGTCACAGTCAGGGCGGTCGCGGGTGGACACAAAATGTGGTGGCGGCGGGCGGGGGGTGGACGGTGGAGAGGAAAGAGGTCTGTGCCCACCCAGTCCACCTCCAGGCCCACCCAAAAATTAATCGCTGGCTACGCTACTGCCTCCCAGGATGCTGCAGCCCTTGATGCAGTAGTTGAAATCAGAATTTTAAGGTCTCTGTATTGTGTACATGGTGTGATTCTTGTAGCTCTCTAAATTGCTCTGCTTCTTCAGTGAGAGCTGCCTCTGATTCAAAAGAAGTCTCTTTGGCTTACAAAATCTTATGTCTGGTATCCTACTTGAAAGATCCTTGTAACAGAAGCTAGCCAACAAAAGGCATTCAAATGAGCTAAAGTACCTTTCCAGTAATTCCAGTTGTAGTAGAGCTCTGTGTGTCACTTATTTCGAGAGTGTATTCTAGTGCGGGGACAGGGGTGGAGACAGAACTGGCGGGGACAGGAACAAATTTTGTCCTCATTTCATTCTCTAAAAGCTTGAGACTAGCCTTAAACAGGCTATTCCAACCAGATGGAACAGCATCTATAAAATGCTGGCATCAATATGTAAAAAATGTAACACATCTTATTTTTATTTATTTTTTGCATTTGTATCCCACATTTTCCCACCATATGACAGGTTCAATGTGGCTTACATGTTGCTAAAAAGGCGGTTACAAAATTTAGATTTGTAGAAGTCTAGTACATAATACAGAAGTACAATAAACGCTTAGGTTGATGATGAAACAGATGATGAAATGAGCAGCAAGGCACATGCTGACAAAATTCAGCAACCTCCTGTCACTTTTGCAAGAGCGCTGGAGAGTCTCAACACCGTGCGGGCCTATCTGGAGGCCATTGGATGTCAGTGCTATGACAATTTTTACCGTCTAGCAGACGTAGTCTATGGAACTCACAGACACAGTAGTGTCCAGAGGACTATGATTACTTCAAGTAAGCCTAACGTCAGTTAACTAATGTCACTCACTCCTTACCTCTCTCACTACCTATGGCCCCCTTTCACATTCTATTCCTCGCCCTATCCCTCCCCAATCTCTTCCCCCTCCCTCCGCTGTCTACCACATGAACTCACTACCCATCCCCCCCGTCCTGCCCACTACTGCAATACCCTACCTACCCCTATCCCCCTCCACCTCACCATCCCTACTGTCCTCCTCCTCCTTCCTAGCTCTCAACCTCCAACACCTCCTTCCTGCCATGAACCCTTCCCCATTCCTCCTCTGCACATCCCGCCTTCGGCGCCTTCGTCGCCCTACCTCCCCCACCCTTCTCCGCTCTCTCTTGCTCCTTCTCCTGCTATTCGCGGGAGACATCAATCCCAACCCAGGTCCACCACACATGTCCTCGTCCTCGTCTCATCTATGCAAACGTTCCCGCGATATCTCCAATCTCATCTCCATTCCCCTCCTCCCCCCTTCCTCCCTCCCCTTCTCGTGTGCTCTGTGGAATGCCCAATCAATCTGCAACAAACTTACCTTCACCCATGATCTCTTCATCTCCCATTCCCTCCATCTGCTCGCCCTAACCGAAACCTGGCTCATCCCCGACGACTCTGCCTCAGTCGCAGCCCTTTGCCACGGAGGCTACCTTTTCTCCCATTCGCCCCGCACAGCTAGCCGCGGTGGCGGTGTTGGCCTACTACTTTCGCCCTCCTGCAGTTTTCAACCCCTCCTCCTACCACAGTCTCACTGCTTCTCATCCTTTGAAGTCCATTCCATCCGTCTATTCTACCCGCTGCCACTCCGAGTTGCAGTCATCTACCGCCCCCCTGATAAGTCCCTCCCTTCCTTCCTTAATGATTTCGATGCCTGGCTCTCCGTTTTTCTTGAGCCCTCATCCCCATCCCTCATTCTTGGTGACTTCAACATACACACTGATAACCCATCAGACTCATACACTTCTCAATTCCTCACCCTAACTTCCTCCTTCAACCTCCAACTGAGCTCCACCACCCCTACTCACAATCTGGTCACTGTCTTGATCTCGTCCTCTCCTCTACCTGCTCGCCCTCTAATCTCTGCGTCTCTGCTCTTCCCATTTCTGACCATCACCTGATCACATTCACACTTCATCACCCTCCCCCTCAGTCCCGCCCAACACTAACCACTACCTCCAGGAATCTCCAGGCTGTTGACCCCCCCCCCCACCTTATCCGCTAGTATCTCCGATCTCCTCCTGTCCATCACGTCCTCCGAGTCTGTCGACAAGGCTGTTTCCAAGTACAATGCCACTCTCCCCTCCGCCCTAGACACCCTTGCAGTCTGTTTCCCGTCCCACAAGGCGCACTAATCCCCAGCCCTGGCTTAACCCTTGCACCCGTTACCTTCACTCCTGCTCCCGATCGGCTGAACGCCTATGGAGGAAATCTCGCACCCATACTGACTTCATTCACTACAAATTCATGCTATCCTCCTTCCAGTCCTCCCTATTCCTCGCCAATCAGGACTACTACACTCACTTGACTAACTCCCTCAGCTCTAACCCTCGTCGTCTCTTCGCCACCCTCAACTCCCTCCTCAAAGTGCCCTCCGCTCCCCCCCCCCCCCCTCACTCTCTCCTCAATCACTGGCTGACTACTTCCGCAACAAGGTCCAGAAGATCAACCTCGAATTCACCACTAAACCTTCTCCTCCTCTTCATCCTATCACCCACTCCATCAACCAATCAACCCAGGCCTCCTTCTCCTCTTTTCCTGGTATCACCGAAGAGGAAACCGCCCATCTTCTCTCCTCCTCGAAATGCACCACCTGTTCCTCAGACCCCATCCCCACCAACTTACTTATCACCATCTCTCCTACTATCACCCCTCCCATCTGTCATATCCTCAACTTCTCTCTCTCCACCGCGACTGTCCCTGACACCTTCAAGCATGCTGTTGTCACACCTCTCCTCAAAAAACCTTCACTTGACCCTACCTGTCCCTCCAACTACCGCCCCATCTCTCTCCTACCATTCCTCTCCAAAATACTTGAACGCGCCGTTCACAGCCGTTGCATTGATTTTCTCGCCTCTCATTCCATCCTCGATCCGCTTCAATCTGGCTTTCGCCCACTTCACTCGACAGAAACGGCATTATCCAAAGTCTGTAATGACCTGTTCCTCGCCAAATCCAAAGGTCATTACTTCATCCTCATTCTCCTCGACCTATCCGCCGCTTTTGACACTGTCAATCACAACTTACTTCTTGACACACTGTCCTCTTTTGGGTTCCAGGGCCCTGTCCTCTCCTGGTTCTCCTCTTATCTCTCCCATCGTACCTTCAGAGTATACTCTCATGGCTCTTCCTCCACCCCTATCCCGCTCTCTGTTGGAGTCCCTCAGGGTTCTGTCCTTGGACCCCTTCTTTTCTCTATCTACACCTCTTCCCTGAGCTCCCTGATCTCGTCTCATGGCTTCCAGTATCATCTTTATGCTGACGACACCCAGCTTTATCTCTCCACACCTGACATCACTGCGGAAACCCAGGCCAAAGTATCGGCCTGCTTATCCGACATTGCAGCCTGGATGTCCAACTGCCACCTGAAACTGAACATGGCCAAGACCGAACTTCTTGTCTTCCCACCCAAACCCACTTCTCCTCTACCTCCACTCTCTATCTCAGTTGATAACACTCTCATCGTCCCCGTCTCATCTACCCGCAACCTCGGTGTCATCTTCGACTCCTCCCTCTCCTTCTCTGCGCACATCCAGCAGATAGCCAAGACCTGTCGCTTCTTCCTCTATAACATTAGCAAAATCTGCCCTTTCCTCTCTGAGCACACCACCCGTACTCTCATCCACTCTCTCGTTACCTCTTGCATTGACTACTGCAACCTACTCCTCACTGGTCTCCCACTTAGCCACCTATCCCCCCTTCAGTCCATTCAGAACTCTGCTGCACGTCTTATCTTCCGCCTGAACCGATACACTCACATCACCCCTCTCCTCAAGTCACTTCATTGGCTTCCGATCAGGTACCGCATTCAATTCAAGCTTCTGCTACTAACCTACAAATGTACTCGATCTGCAGCCCCTCCTTACCTCTCAACCCTCATCTCCCCTTACGTTCCTACCCGTAACCTCCGCTCTCAAGACAAATTCCTCCTTTCAGTTCCCTTCTCCACCACCGCCAACTCCAGGCTCCGCCCTTTCTGCCTCGCCTCACCCCACGCGTGGAACAAACTCCCCGAGCCCATACGTCAGGCCCCCTCCCTCCCCATCTTCAAATCTCTGCTTAAAGCCCACCTCTTCAGTGTCGCCTTCGGCACCTAACCTCTACACCTCTACCCAGGAAATCTAGACTGCCCAACTTGACATTTCGTTCTTTAGATTGTAAGCTCATTTGAGCAGGGACCGTCCTTCTTTGTTTATTTTGTACAGCGCTGCGTAACCCTAGTAGCGCTCTAGAAATGTTAAGTAGTAGTAGTAGTTAACGGAGCCTGTATAACGTCAGTTAACGGAGACTGTATACTGTACGTATAATAAACAATAGTGTACATATGTTTATCAGATGTCAAGCTTCTTTGGGTCACAACAGTTAAGTGCACGCTCCGGTTAACTGCATGTATTTCTTTGGTCCCAGACCCTTGCACTTAATCGGATTGCACTGTATATACATATATGTAGACCATGAGGTTCACTTTAGGCTGGCAAATAGTAATACTGGTGATTTCCACTTTCCCTGGTATCTGGAATCAGTGGTTCTCCCCAGTTATATTTTGCTCTGCTCCCTCCCCTTCTCTCTATCTGTATGTACAAGGGACTTTGGGACTTAATTCTTGAGAGAGCATAAATCCCTAAATTAGAGCATAAATGTTCTCTCTCTGCTTGGGGCATAGAGAGAGGAATGGCCAGCAGTCTCTGGTCAGACCTCATGTAGTTTACTGTGTGCACTTCTGGAGCCCACACCTTCAAATAGGTAAAAGCAAGATGGAGTCGGTCCAGAAAGCAGATGCTAAAATGGTTATTGGTCTCTGTCAGTAACATGTATGTGGACAGTTAAAGATCTTAGTATGTATACTATGGAAGAAAGACGTGAGAAGGGAGATATGATATACATTTAAATAACCTTTTGGCATAAATGCACATGAGGCAAGTCTCTTTCAGTTGAAAGGAAGCTCTGGAATGAGGGAGTATAAAAGGTGAAAGGGGACAGATTGTTCTTGTGTCTAAGGAAATACTTCTTTATGGAAAAGGTGGTGGAAGAGTGATGGACACCAAGACTTGTAACCTGAATTCAAGAAAGCATGAGATGACCACATAGGATTTCTAAGGGAGAGGAAGCAATAGTAGACAGTATAGATAAACAGACTGGATTGCTCATATGGTCTTTATCTGCTGTCATTTTCTGTTTTACAAGCTCTAGAATTACATGTTTCTCAGAAGAGCTCTGGGCTTCTTGGAAGTGCTCTGTGTACAGAGATACAGTCCTTGCTGCATGCGTTTCCTGTCCCCAAATGAGATCTGGCCCCCAGAGCAAGTTTTTGCTGTTATTTCTTTGTTTGCTTCCTGCTGTTCGGGGATTTCAGCTAGTAGATCGCCTCAGGTGCAGAAGCCCTCCTTTCTCTGTTCCTACTACTACTACTACTACTATTTAGCATTTCTATAGCGCTACAAGGCATACGCAGCGCTGCACAAACATAGAAGAAAGACAGTCCCTGCTCAAAGAGCTTACAATCTAATAGACAAAAAATAAAGTAAGCAAATCAAATCAATTAATGTGAACGGGAAGGAAGAGAGGAGGTTAGGTGGAGGCGAGTGGTTACGAGTCAAAAGCAATGTTAAAGAGGTGGGCTTTCAGTCTAGATTTAAAGGTGGCCAAGGATGGGGCAAGATGTAGGGGCTCAGGAAGTTTATTCCAGGCGTAGGGTGCAGCGAGACAGAAGGCGCGAAGTCTGGAGTTGGCAGTAGTGGAGAAGGGAACAGATAAGAAGGATTTATCCATGGAGCGGAGTGCACGGGAAGGGGTGTAGGGAAGGACGAGTGTGGAGAGATACTGGGGAGCAGCAGAGTGAGTACATTTATAGGTTAGTAGAAGAAGTTTGAACAGGATGCGAAAACGGATACGGAGCCAGTGAAGGGTCTTGAGGAGAGGGGTAGTATGAGTAAAGCGACCCTGGCGGAAGATGTTCCTCCCTAATGAGCTTTCCTGTTGCTCCTCCCTCCTCTTCCTTTCCTCTGCAAGAGCCCCAGAATAGGCACTGTAACGACAGGCAGACGATCACAAACCCCTTATACCTAGCAACAGTGGCGTTCCTAGGGGCGCTGACACCCAGGGCGGTCGCCGATGCGCCCCGCACCCCACGGTGCAGCGCGAACCCCCTCTCCCCCGGGTGCACGCTGCTGGGGGGGGGGGGGGGTGCCGCGCGCCGGTCAGCTTCGTTGTTTCCATGCTCCCTCTGCCCCGGAACAGGAAGTAACCTGTTCCGGGGCAGAGGGAGCATGGAAACAACAAAGCTGACCGGTGCGCGGCACCCCCCCCCCCCCCAGCGGCGTGCACCCGGGGCGGGCCACACCCACCCCCCCCCCCCCCCCCTTAGTACGCCACTGCCTGGCAAATCTGTGAATTCAAGAAAGCATGAGATAACCACATAGGATTTCTAAGGGAGAGGAAGCAATAATATAAGGTAATACCTGGCAAACCCTATGCCAGCTCTGAGCTGGCATAGGGTTTGCCACAGTAGCAGAGGCAGTGTTTGGTACGCTGACCGTTGAGCATTGGGGAGGAATAACTAATGCCCTGTTTAGCATGCATTTGCATGCTACTTGTGCTCACAGCCAGCGAGCTCATTGTTACCTTCGCCTGCTGACTCTGATCATAGGTCGAAGGCAAACACAGGCGCTAGTCCAGCGCTAATGGCCTCTAGCACTTGCGTTTGCCTTTGATCATTGGCCTCTGAGAGCCCAGGACTGCTAAACCTGATAAAAGTTAATCCACCAAACTGTTTGATCTCTGTTAACACAGCTCAGCCCTAGTAAGCTGGATACTATTATTCTAAGGAAGGAGATGGCTCCTACTTTTGTGGGTGGAGGGCCTGGGGCTGTAAGTTTGCTTCCCTGGCCCTGGGCTGCAGCATTGGGCATGTGTGTGTGTGGTTTTGGTGCCTGGGGCTGCAGGACATGGATTGCAGTTGCTTAAGGACCAGGCTAGTTGAATCCTGGTTTTGCCCCATTGCATGCATGGATATATAGTTCTGTTTTTTCTTGCTGAATTTCCTAAGATATGAGAAATACAGGTTCAGGCATGAAATTGGGCAACATTAGGAATGGAATAGCCAGGTCCTTATGTTATGGCGTCAAGGAGCAACACTAACTAGGCTCTGTGTGTGGGTAGGTGCTCTTTGCTCACCCTAGTGCAGTACCAGGCGAGTGTTTGTGGTTGTGCCGTGCTCCAGGATAGCAGGGGAAAGGGTATGGAGGTGGGAAGGAGAGGCTTTAAAAAAACCCTCATCTACCTTATTCTCTGTTAGTACTAGAATTAATATGTTGTACTTTTCACCAACTGTTGTAAGCCACATAGAGCCTGCCTTGGTGAGATTATGTGGGATATAAATGTTCTCAATAAATAAACGAGATTTGTGTTCATTTAACTGCAGTTTAATAGGTCTGCTGGATCTTCCTACATAGATTAGATCAAAAGGGCATATAATAGCTTATATTACTCCACTAGAGTCGCATGTAGTACTAGTGCGAGATGTCAAAACTTTAATTTTCTTTTCCCAGCTAGAACCTTCTATCGTACTATTGCACCACTGGCAATGTCCACATTTCCTATGTTCAGGCACCCCAACCGCCAAAACATAATCTAGCTTCCTACAGGATAAGATCTTTCCCAAGGATTTCTCTCTTTGATATGCTTTCAGGGGGCGATCACTAAAACCATTATGTAGAGAACACACTTGCCAGTGTTTAAACAATAAAGCTACCACATCATTTACATTCAACCTATAGGGAGAAATTGCCACAATGTTCGGGCAACCTGATGAATCTGTATATCCCAATATAGCTTCCCTCTGAGCAAATTTAGCCCTATTGTAAGCTCTCTTAATAGCAGACTTGGGGTACCCCCGATCTTGAAATCTTTTAAACAGATCAGCAATCATGTTTTTCAAATTCATTGTCGGTAGAACATATTCTATGAATGCGTAGAAACTGACTTGTAGGTAAATTTTGCCTCAAACAGAGTGGATGAAAACTCTCAAAATGTAAGAAAGTGTTCTGTGCTACATCTTTTCTATATAAATTAGTACCAATATATCAACCTGATCTTTATATTTTTTAAAAATCCAGAAAATCTGTCTTCTTTTTATCATAGCCTTATGATATCTGCATTAAATGTAGCTAACTGGGGCTAGACCTACTTCGACAGCGATGGGAAATGGATATGGGACGAGAGCTGACGACATGGAATATTATCAAACAGGTTAAGGATATCCCCAGCGTACTAGGGAGGGCAAGTCTTAGAGAATGCGCGTTTAGAATGATACATAGAGCCTATTTTACGCTGTTCAGATCGGGAGGAATACAGACAGCTACCTGTGTGAAATGTAACAGGGCAGAGAATACATTGTACCATGCGATTTGGATCTGTCCATTAATACAGCGTTATTGGAGACAAATCACTGTATTTCTATCTAACATTGTGCACAGTAGGATTGAACTGAATCCATTAATGCTACTATTAGATATGCAAGAAATGCATCCCAGATTGAAAGCAGACAGAATAATGTTCTGTCGTAAAGTGTGTTTGGTAGCCAGAAAATGTATAATGCAACACTGGAAGAAGAAGAAGAAACAAAACAGCAAAGATGACCAACAAAAGCAAAAAACAAAAAATATAAAAATAAAATATATATATATATATATATATATATATATATATATATATATATATATAAACGTCAAAATTAATCATAAAATATGTATTTAAAAGATGAATCCATCAAAATCAAAAAATTACCTAAAAAAGACGACACTTTGGATGTAAAAATGAAGAATCAACTTTATTAGCCAAACTGTAGCAGGGAGAAAGGGACTCGACATAGCTGTGTTTCGGTCGTACTGGCCTGCGTCAGGAGTCTTCTCTGCCGTCTGTTGATTATTAATTCTATCCAAATATAAAAAGAATATGTGTGTCTTACCAATAAACTGAAGCTATAGTGCTCAATTGTACTGGAAACAAAGTTGTTGAGCGGAGAAGATCAGAGCAGCGTCTCTGATCTATGCAATCAAACCGAACTAGTATTTTGAATCTCTGTTTTAAAGTTTTTCCACCGAAAGTAAACTGAAAAAGTGACGTCAGTGGACCTCAGCACATCCACCGACCTTTTGGCACTGGCGCAATCAGGTACATCAATTACTGACCTGGGAAGCGAGAGAGGCGAAAGAAACATATAAGCGGAAAACACGCTTTCTTCAAATTTGGGGGTGTTTATTGGATAAGATGACCCATAGAGGGAGAAGTCTAATTCTCAATACTTTGTAATAATAAATAGGATAATTGTAGTGACATGATATATATGTAACAGAATGTATAGGGAGGGGAGGGGGGGAGGATTGGGGGGGGGGGGGGGAAGGGAGAAAATGTGAAACTATTGTTTAGGAATGAGGTTATGCCTGTTTGACATTGATATCTTTATTATATGTTTACCGACCAGCATGTTGGAATTATTCATTCATCAATAAAAATGTTGAAACATAAAAAATGTAGCTAACCACATTTTATGTGTATTTGTTTCAGCCAAGTCGGACCCATTGTTATTACAGACTGACCCCTCATCAGAAATTCCGTTAGAATCTCCGGACAGTTCATTGGGCAAGATAGGACCACTCTCGTTTAAATCCTCACCAATGCATGAAAAGGAGGGGGTGAAGACTACAACCAAGTGCTTCATTCAAGTCACTGGCATGACCTGTGCATCGTGTGTGGCAAATATTGAAAGAAATCTAAAGGGTGAAGATGGTGAGAACATAATTAAATGTGTTATTACATATTAAATTGTTCTGAAAAAAATTCAAGGAAGTGGAGTCAGTGAGTTGAGGAAATCAATTAGGCTGCTTGAGAAATGTATAACCTTTACTGAAGGTTGTTTTTTTTTTAATGTCCCTGCTGGATCCCATTAGTACAAATAACCAGTGAGTGAATCTCACCTGTGGCTATTTCTGTCCTTTGGTGCCTCATAACCATGTCCCAGCTTTATATGCAATTGTTGAACATAACTTCTACTCAGCTTGCCCAATATCTTTGTTATATATCCCAATGGCATAGCCACGGACAGGCCTGGTTGGGCTCAGGCCCACCCAGCAGCAGCAGAACTATAATATGGTTTTTGGGGATCCCCAAGCCCTGTCAGCTGAAGTCTCCCGGCATCTATTCCTCCCCAGGACATCAGGGAGCTCTTGTCTCTAATCCCCCAACCCCCATTATCTTTTAAATCCTTTAGTTCTTCATTGGCAGTAAGCAATGACCCACTCCCGTTGCACATGCCAGCTCCAAGCCCTTCCTCTGCTGCAACTTCCTCTTTGCGGAACCAGGAAGTTGTATCGGAGGGAAGTCTTGAGGCCAGTGCAAGCAGCAGGCACGAGTTACTGCTGGGGAAGAACTAAAGGACTTAAGAGATACTGGGGGTCGGGGAGTAGAGTTGCGATACCCCCTTTTGCCTTGGGGGGAGGGGAGGGAAAGATGCTGGGTGGGGGTGGGGGGGGGTTCTTGTACTCACCCAAAATTGGGTTTCTTGCTATATCTCTGCTATATCCACTTTATGTGGCCTCATTGCTGCTGTTGTACAGCGTAGCTCTTGCCAAAATATATTTTGGAATATTTAATTTATTTTGCTTGTTTGTTCATCACCTGTTGTAGACCAAGAGTACAGAATATACAAACAAGCCAATATAAAATAAAGAAAATCACATAAAGTACAAATCCAGCTCAACAACAACTACAAACCAGAACAATAAAATATAGCAGCACAAAAATCACAAACGTGCTCATTTCTAGCAATTAAGGTATATGAATAAAGATTTGATCGTTTTTCAACATCACAAAAATTCAATTTAAAGCACCATCAGAAGCATTCAAAATGTATCAGGGCATGAAACCAGCTTCTTTTAAGCAGAAGTTGAAGGTTTATTTATCTGGCTGGTGATTTCCAAGTGATAAGCTCTGAATATCTTTACAGACTGCCTTGGAACTATCCCGATAGTGCCTCTGAATATCCTTATAGACTGTTTTAGCAGTATCCGGATAGTGCCGGGGTGGAGCAGAGCATGAGTGGAGAGAGGGCAGTCCCCGAACTTATCTAGATAGCTGCTTTAGCCAGTCTGCTGTCCAGATAATTAAGGGAAAAAAAAAAAGGACTGTCCTAAGTTATCCAGATAAGAGATCTGGATAGGAGGCTGGATGTCCTCGCTGTCCAGAAAACTCCAGTGCTGGCTACATTATCCAGATATTTATCATTAGCCACTATGTGGATAGTGGTTCTGAGTATCCAGATATTTTTTAACCTCCTCTTCCAGCAGCAGCTGAATATTGACTTGTTTTCATCTCTGTAGGATTTATATAGCACAATATATTTTGTGTTTTAGTGGTAGCATTTCAGCCCAGATGGTTCAAGGAGCAGATAGTTTGAAGTGCTGCTGCATTAACCAAGAGCTGGTTTTACATGCAACCTCTTTGGTTATGAGTGAAGTGGAGGAGTAGCCTAATGGTTAGTGCAGCGGCCCGAGAACTAGGGGAAGCAGGTTTGATTCCCACTGCAGCTCCTTGTGACTGTGCAAGTCACTTACCCCTTCATTGCCCCAGGTACAAAATAAGTACCGGTATACAGTGGCGTTCCGACCCTAGCTGACACCCATGGCGGAACGCCGATGCGACCCCCCCCCCTGGCGAAATGACCCCCCCCCCGGGTGCACGCCGCTGGGGGGTGCCGCGACGCACGCCTGTTGCCCTATCTCAGTCCGAGTTCGCAATTCGCATGTGTTCACTGCTCCCTGTTCCAGGGCAGACTCAGAGGGAGCAGTGAACACATGCGAATTGCGAACTCGGACTGAGACAGGGCAACAGGCGCGCGCCGCGGCACCCCCCCCCCAGTGGCATGCACCCGGGGCGGACCGCCCCCCCCTTGGTATGCCACTGCCGGTATATAATATGTAAACCGCTTTGATTGTAACCACAGAAAGGCAGCGTATCAAACCCCATCCCCTTTCCCTTTCCTTTATCTGTTAGGTCTGCACACCCAGATTCTACTAGGAAAAATATATGATTTGGTCTGTCCCTTCTAATTTAAGGCAGAATTGGTTACTGATCTGGAATCCTGTGTATTGCAGCTCTTTCATTATCTTATAGCTTGGAATAGTGCTGTCTTTTACCGTAAGTGGCTTGTTGAGGGTTAGGCACTTTTCTGTTAACTCTTTGCTTTCCATGGTAAATTTCTAGGAATATATTCTGTCCTTGTGGCTCTGATGGCAGGAAAGGCAGAAGTGCGATATAATCCTGCTATCTTAAATCCCCCAGCAATAGGAATGTTAATACAAGAATTGGGGTTTGGGGCAACGGTCCTGGAGAACTATAATGAAGGAGATGGTGTTCTAGAACTTGTTGTAAGTATGTCAAATAGAAACGATTTTTGATCTGTGTCTATACTTAAGATATATCGATCCGCATCAATCCTCTGTGGTCATTGTAACATAGCTGCATACATAGTAACAGACGGCAGATAAAGACCTGAACGGTCCATCCAGCCTGCCCAACAAGATAAACTCATTTTACATTGTATGTGATACTTTATATGTATACCCAAGTTTGATTTGTCCTTGCTTTTCTCAGGGCACAGACCGTGGAAGTCTGCCCAGCATTGTTCTGGTCCTATAAGTTCTGAAGATTCTGGAATCCTAAAGAATTAAAAGATTCCGGAATCCCAATTAGTAACAACATTCCATGTAGAACCCCAAAGAGTAACATAGTAACACAGTAAATGATGGCAGATAAAGACCTGAACGGTCCATCCAGCCTGTCCAACAAGATAAACTCATTTTACATGGTATGTGATACTTTATATGTAGACCCGAGTTTGATTTGTCCTTGCCTTTCTCAGGGCACAGACCATAGAAGTCTGCCCAGCACTGTTCTGGTCCTATAAGTTCTGAAGATTCTGGAATCCTAAAGAATTAAAAGATTCCGGAATCCCAATTAGTAACAACATTCCATGTAGAACCCCAAAGAGTAACATAGTAACACAGTAAATGATGGCAGATAAAGACCTGAACGGTCCATCCAGCCTGTCCAACAAGATAAACTCATTTTACATGGTATGTGATACTTTATATGTAGACCCGAGTTTGATTTGTCCTTGCCTTTCTCAGGGCACAGACCATAGAAGTCTGCCCAGCACTGTTCTGGTCCTATAAGTTCTGAAGATTCTGGAATCCTAAAGAATTAAAAGATTCCGGAATCCCAATTAGTAACAACATTCCATGTAGAACCCCAAAGAGTAACATAGTAACACAGTAAATGATGGCAGATAAAGACCTGAACGGTCCATCCAGCCTGTCCAACAAGATAAACTCATTTTACATGGTATGTGATACTTTATATGTAGACCCGAGTTTGATTTGTCCTTGCCTTTCTCAGGGCACAGACCATAGAAGTCTGCCCAGCACTGTTCTGGTCCTATAAGTTCTGAAGATTCTGGAATCCTAAAGAATTAAAAGATTCCGGAATCCCAATTAGTAACAACATTCCATGTAGAACCCCAAAGAGTAACATAGTAACACAGTAAATGATGGCAGATAAAGACCTGAACGGTCCATCCAGCCTGTCCAACAAGATAAACTCATTTTACATGGTATGTGATACTTTATATGTAGACCCGAGTTTGATTTGTCCTTGCCTTTCTCAGGGCACAGACCATAGAAGTCTGCCCAGCACTGTTCTGGTCCTATAAGTTCTGAAGATTCTGGAATCCTAAAGAATTAAAAGATTCCGGAATCCCAATTAGTAACAACATTCCATGTAGAACCCCAAAGAGTAACATAGTAACACAGTAAATGATGGCAGATAAAGACCTGAACGGTCCATCCAGCCTGTCCAACAAGATAAACTCATTTTACATGGTATGTGATACTTTATATGTAGACCCGAGTTTGATTTGTCCTTGCCTTTCTCAGGGCACAGACCATAGAAGTCTGCCCAGCACTGTTCTGGTCCTATAAGTTCTGAAGATTCTGGAATCCTAAAGAATTAAAAGATTCCGGAATCCCAATTAGTAACAACATTCCATGTAGAACCCCAAAGAGTAACATAGTAACACAGTAAATGATGGCAGATAAAGACCTGAACGGTCCATCCAGCCTGTCCAACAAGATAAACTCATTTTACATGGTATGTGATACTTTATATGTAGACCCGAGTTTGATTTGTCCTTGCCTTTCTCAGGGCACAGACCATAGAAGTCTGCCCAGCACTGTTCTGGTCCTATAAGTTCTGAAGATTCTGGAATCCTAAAGAATTAAAAGATTCCGGAATCCCAATTAGTAACAACATTCCATGTAGAACCCCAAAGAGTAACATAGTAACACAGTAAATGATGGCAGATAAAGACCTGAACGGTCCATCCAGCCTGTCCAACAAGATAAACTCATTTTACATGGTATGTGATACTTTATATGTAGACCCGAGTTTGATTTGTCCTTGCCTTTCTCAGGGCACAGACCATAGAAGTCTGCCCAGCACTGTTCTGGTCCTATAAGTTCTGAAGATTCTGGAATCCTAAAGAATTAAAAGATTCCGGAATCCCAATTAGTAACAACATTCCATGTAGAACCCCAAAGAGTAACATAGTAACACAGTAAATGATGGCAGATAAAGACCTGAACGGTCCATCCAGCCTGTCCAACAAGATAAACTCATTTTACATGGTATGTGATACTTTATATGTAGACCCGAGTTTGATTTGTCCTTGCCTTTCTCAGGGCACAGACCATAGAAGTCTGCCCAGCACTGTTCTGGTCCTATAAGTTCTGAAGATTCTGGAATCCTAAAGAATTAAAAGATTCCGGAATCCCAATTAGTAACAACATTCCATGTAGAACCCCAAAGAGTAACATAGTAACACAGTAAATGATGGCAGATAAAGACCTGAACGGTCCATCCAGCCTGTCCAACAAGATAAACTCATTTTACATGGTATGTGATACTTTATATGTAGACCCGAGTTTGATTTGTCCTTGCCTTTCTCAGGGCACAGACCATAGAAGTCTGCCCAGCACTGTTCTGGTCCTATAAGTTCTGAAGATTCTGGAATCCTAAAGAATTAAAAGATTCCGGAATCCCAATTAGTAACAACATTCCATGTAGAACCCCAAAGAGTAACATAGTAACACAGTAAATGATGGCAGATAAAGACCTGAACGGTCCATCCAGCCTGTCCAACAAGATAAACTCATTTTACATGGTATGTGATACTTTATATGTAGACCCGAGTTTGATTTGTCCTTGCCTTTCTCAGGGCACAGACCATAGAAGTCTGCCCAGCACTGTTCTGGTCCTATAAGTTCTGAAGATTCTGGAATCCTAAAGAATTAAAAGATTCCGGAATCCCAATTAGTAACAACATTCCATGTAGAACCCCAAAGAGTAACATAGTAACACAGTAAATGATGGCAGATAAAGACCTGAACGGTCCATCCAGCCTGTCCAACAAGATAAACTCATTTTACATGGTATGTGATACTTTATATGTAGACCCGAGTTTGATTTGTCCTTGCCTTTCTCAGGGCACAGACCATAGAAGTCTGCCCAGCACTGTTCTGGTCCTATAAGTTCTGAAGATTCTGGAATCCTAAAGAATTAAAAGATTCCGGAATCCCAATTAGTAACAACATTCCATGTAGAACCCCAAAGAGTAACATAGTAACACAGTAAATGATGGCAGATAAAGACCTGAACGGTCCATCCAGCCTGTCCAACAAGATAAACTCATTTTACATGGTATGTGATACTTTATATGTAGACCCGAGTTTGATTTGTCCTTGCCTTTCTCAGGGCACAGACCATAGAAGTCTGCCCAGCACTGTTCTGGTCCTATAAGTTCTGAAGATTCTGGAATCCTAAAGAATTAAAAGATTCCGGAATCCCAATTAGTAACAACATTCCATGTAGAACCCCAAAGAGTAACATAGTAACACAGTAAATGATGGCAGATAAAGACCTGAACGGTCCATCCAGCCTGTCCAACAAGATAAACTCATTTTACATGGTATGTGATACTTTATATGTAGACCCGAGTTTGATTTGTCCTTGCCTTTCTCAGGGCACAGACCATAGAAGTCTGCCCAGCACTGTTCTGGTCCTATAAGTTCTGAAGATTCTGGAATCCTAAAGAATTAAAAGATTCCGGAATCCCAATTAGTAACAACATTCCATGTAGAACCCCAAAGAGTAACATAGTAACACAGTAAATGATGGCAGATAAAGACCTGAACGGTCCATCCAGCCTGTCCAACAAGATAAACTCATTTTACATGGTATGTGATACTTTATATGTAGACCCGAGTTTGATTTGTCCTTGCCTTTCTCAGGGCACAGACCATAGAAGTCTGCCCAGCACTGTTCTTGTCCTATAAGTTCTGAAGATTCTGGAATCCTAAAGAATTAAAAGATTCCGGAATCCCAATTAGTAACAACATTCCATGTAGAACCCCAAAGAGTAACATAGTAACACAGTAAATGATGGCAGATAAAGACCTGAACGGTCCATCCAGCCTGTCCAACAAGATAAACTCATTTTACATGGTATGTGATACTTTATACCCGAGTTTGATTTGTCCTTGCCTTTCTCAGGGCACAGACCGTAGAAGTCTGCCCAGTACTGTTCTTGTACTAAGTTCTGAAGCTAACATCGAAGCCCCTTAAATTTACACTCAAGCCCATCCATATCTATTCAGTCACGATCAGGGCACAGACCGCAGAAGTCTGCCCAGCACTGGTTTTTGCTGGGCAGACTGGTCCGCACATAAGTATATTTATATAGTAACTGAAGGGTCCTTTTACTAAGCTGTGGTAAAAAGTGGCCTTAGTGCACCCTTATTTGGGTTTTTCATGCACGCTAAGACCATTTTTTTACCTCAACTGGGAAATAGCCAGTTTTTTATTTTTCCTATTAATGGCCAATTTACTTTTTTTTTTCTTATTAATAGCCATGCTCTAACGTTGCCATTAGTGTGCAGCCATTAAAAAGAGTTACCACATGAGCACTTACCAAGGCCTATTTTGTAGGCAGTAAGTTCTCACTCAGTAATTTTGCACTTACCAGTTAGTGCACAGTAATGTGGATGTGCTAACTTATTGGTGCAGGAACGTCTACTCTCCACCCCCTGACACACACCCTCCAACAAAAATTTTCAAATAGCGCATCCCGTGGTAAGCCATTTTAAACTGAGGTAACTTTAAGATTGAAGTCTGTGACCACTATGCCAAAAGCTATTTGAAGCAACAATGACAGCTGTACAGATGTTTTTGATTTTTCTTGAGTTATTTCCAGGTGTACCTATAGCACAAATATTATTTTCTTTATCCTTCTAGATCAGACCAGACAAATGGGTTGTGCTCCCCAACCAGCAGATGGAGGCAGAAAATGCTAGTATTTCCATACCTCTAGCAGATAGTGCTGATTGAACTTGAGGCCTGGCTCCCTGGGGCGCAGTCTGCGTCCTGTGGCACTGTAGTTGATCCTCTAGCCAAATGGAGCTCCTAGGGATTGGTCTACAGAACATTGCCCTGATGGATCATGAGGAGGTCATTTCCTTGGCTCCAAATCTTGGCCAGCAGCTCTTGGCTTGGTGCGGCCAATCTGACCTCTACTGGAGCTCTGGTTAGTTAGTACAGCCTGATCAATTTCCTGGGCGTACACAGGGAAGATTAGAACCTATCCTTACTTGGGTGATGAGCTGGTTATACCCTTTTAGAATTAGGTGCTGGAATGGTCACTTGCAGGTACTATCAAAAGGTAGAGTATCTAGAGTATCTGTTGCACTCCTGTCCACAAGTGTTCAGGTTCTTTCTGTGATGGAGCAGGTTGAGCATATTGTTACTGAAAATTCAGTCCTTGTTCTTGTCTACCTTAAGAGGCTTTGTATGCTTGCATTTCCTAATGCCCAGGGCAGAGACCCCAGGACAAATCTCTGAGCAAGAGCACTTGGTCAGTTCTGTTGGCCCTGCTGTCCAGTTGCTTATCGTAGCCGTAGCAATAAGTCATTCAGCTGTCTCTTCTGTTGGCAGTCAAGGCACTTCCTTAGAGTTTCTCTTTCACCTATCCAGGTATGTGGCCTTGGAGTCTCCCGTTTAGGTAGTAGCATCTCCCAATCCTGGGCCATTGGGAGGAAGGGGTCCTTTGCCAGCCTTGATTGCATTTTGGACAATGTTTGAAGCAGGTAGCTTTCTGGCCCATCAAGCCCATTATTTTCTTTTTAATGAATGAATTAATTAATTTTCAACCTATGCGGCTTACAAATAAAGCATACGTAAAAACTAAACCTATAACCACTCACAATAATGTAAACTTCCAGACACTCAAATCTATCCAATCATATCATCATACATTACAAAATCTTGCAGAAATACGTTTTTAATGCCTTTTCAAATTGTTGCAAATTTTAAAGTTCTAGTTAAGGAGGGGACGGGGGACTTCTGTTGGCCTCTTTTGGAGGTCTGATGAGCCAGCACTGCTTGGTCGGTTTCCAAGGTCTGCATGTCAACTTTGCAGTCTGTAGGAACTGTGGCCTGAAAAGTTGACATTTCCCTCCTTCCTGGTCTTGTCCAAGGCATACTTCCATTTTCTGCTCTGGGAGAATCACTTGAGGGATTTTGCTTCAATGTGCTCAGTCTCGCTTATAAGTTCAGAGTCTCCCTGCAAATCTATTTTGTCCAGATAGTTAGAGATATTTTTCCTGCTAGGGAAGGACCTTCAGGTTGTACCAGCAGTGTCAGGAATATAGTCTGTCAGATGGCAGAATGTCATCTGAGGAAATGCAAGTGCCATTCTCAGTTGGGTGTGGTCCTAGTTCCAGGTGAATGGGAGCTGAAATCCTGAGCATGTCAGAAGTAGTGGGGCACTGGAACCAACCAAAATTACATTTGGCTGCAGCGGTGGGATGCCAGGGCCACCTGATGGTTCATTCGCAAGAGGGAGCCTGGGGCTGTAGCCTCGGACTGTAAGCAGGGGTTGTAAGCTTCAGTGTGCTGATGCTGCTTGTTTTAAGTTCTTCCTTCATAGCCTCTTTTTGACTGAGTTCTGTACAGCTTGCCAGGCTGACTCTGGTAGGCTTCTGTAAGAGCTTCTGTGCGACTACCTTAAGGCCTGGTCTACTTCTTCAAGGCCCCATCTTTGAGAGGGCCCAGTTCTCTTATCAGTTGGCACTCTGGCCATTGAATGGAGTAGGTTGAGGCATGAGGCTATTGACAGCAGTTGTAGTCAAGCTACTGAAGGTGCTCCAGGTGTCCCCTTTTGCACTGTGCACATCTGGTGGTGTTTTGTGGCCTGACGCAATATCTGCTATTGTCTTTATGTGTTGCTCCTCCAGTGTGACCCTCTGGTAAGGAATGTTCAGCATTTTGGTCCTTGGTTCTCTCAGGGGGTTAGTGGTATGTCTAGTCTGCTTCAGAGGTAATGGAAGATTACAGTTGACTGTCCCTGGTTGTTTTCATGTCTTGCAAGAGTTATGTGTCCTCCCTTTTGTTAGTACCTAAGAGGGTTTGTCCTGAATGCTCCAGCAGGCCCAATCTTGGAGACATTGCATCAGGCAACTCAAAGGGCCTGGATGGTGACTTTGGATAAACATATTTTCAAGGGAGTCTTTTCTTCCACCCACTTGGACCTTAAAGCTTGCTACGTCCCACTTGTGTGGACTGATCTGGAAGGATGTTAAGGAAGGTGAAATTTGTTTCTACCTACTAATTTTCTTTCCTTGATTCTTGCTAGACCAGTCCAGGACTCACCCAGTGAGGCCCTACTGATTATTTTCTGAGGTTTCTCTCAGCAATTTAACTTTGCTTTCAAATTTTATCCTTACAGGGGACTTGAGCACATTGTCAATCATGTTGAGGGTGAATGAATGTGTTTTGATTTAAAGCTCTTCTTTGTCACTAGGATACTGGTGAATTCCAAGGCTGCACCACTTCTTATGCCAGTGATGGTACCTTTAAATGTCAGTGTTCTCTGCCTCCATTTGCTAGTTGGAGAGCACAACCCACCTGTCTGCACTGGTCTAGCAGAAATCAAGGAAAGGAAATTAGTGGGTTGGAACAAATTTAACTTTTACTACTGTTTTAAAAAAAGTCACATTCCAAATAAAATGTCCAAATTCTCCTTTCATGTGTTATTTTTTTACTTCACTATCTTTGCTGCTGAAAGGGTAGAATGTTTTGCCAGTTTTTAGACATGTCTAATGTGTTAATTACAACGGCAGTTTCATTTTCGTGTTGTACTTTGAAACAGGTGAGAGGAATGAGCTGTGCCTCTTGCGTGCACAAAATAGAATCCACACTAATGAAAACAAAAGGTGTGCTGTACAGCTCAGTTGCTCTTGCAACCAACAAAGCGCATGTAAAATATGACCCTGAGATTGTTGGTCCTCGGGACATTATGAAAATAATTCAGGTAAGCAGACATGATTTTTCCTTTTTGTTTTACTTTTGGTTGCATGTTAGAACTAATAGGCATATACCACCAGATTATATATAGGACGCCTAGAGATCTGCACCCAAATCCAAGCATATCTCTCTATATAAAACGCACCTCCAACGTTCTAATGAAGCCGGAAGCCTGAAGCGAAGCTGGAAGCTGTAGTTGTGTAGATCACTGTTTCCCCATGAGTGTCTGCCCTGCTCTCGCGTCACAACGTAATGACGTCGAGGGCGGAGCACTGACACTCACCGAATCGCATAGCTCACCCGTTCCTACGCCACGAAACGTTACATCAGACGCATCACAGACCCATGAGAACGACGGCCATGACAAAAGTAAGGAGTATCAGCAGCTGCTGGAACTCGGAGGGAGGCGGGGAGGACCCTGGAATTCGGAGGGAGGGGGGACCCTGGAACTGGGAGGGGGGACCCTCGAACTGGGAGGGAGGGAGGAAGAGGGGGGACCCTGGAACTTGGAGGGAGAGAGAGGGGGAGACCCTGGAACTTGGACTGAAGGGGGACCCTGGAACTTGGAGGGAAGGGAGACCCTGGAACTGGGAGGGAGGGGACGACCCTCGAACTCGGACGGAGGGAGGGAGGGAGAGGGGACACGGCCTTGCAACTCCGAGGGAGGGAGGGAGGGTGAGAACACATTTAGCCTTACAATCCCTTTCAAAACATTAATTGCACAAAGGCGCAATACCTTGCTAGCGATTCATTGGTTTCAGAAACTGGCCTTTTATCCTAGTTCTCTAATAATGCGCATAACTTAATTGGCTTAAGCCAATCAACATTGTTAGCAGCACTTACTAAGCAATAATGAGCACTAATTGGCAATAATTAGAATTAATGCGCAAAACTCCCTAAGCGTATTCTGTAACGTTCTGTGCCTAAATTTTAATGTGTACAGGCAAAAAAAGGGGCATGGAAATGGGCATTTTGTTCACATCTCAAAATTTATGCACATTACAGAATTTGGCCCTCTGCATCTAAATCTATGTGCCGGAATTTACGCCATGTTCTCGTTGGAGGCATGTAGTTTTGTGCACTAGGATATCAGCTAAGTGCATTGTATGTACTACGCCTAAATCTAGGCACCGCTTATAGAATAGCTTAGGCGGAAATATTTTCCATGCTGATTTTCTAGGCGCCATATATAGAATCTGACCCACAGGGCCCAATATTCAGAAAATGCTGAGCTCCTAAATTTGTGTCCTGTTTTCAGCCAGATTTAGGAGTATAACATTTCAGCTGAAAATTCATCTTAATTTAGGAACTTAATTTAGTGCTCATAAATTTAGGCCTGCCATAAGCCTAGTGCTGAAAATCGGTGCTAAACTCCTAACTTCTTTTCCCTGCCCCTGTTACCACCCACTTTTTATGCTCCTATATTTAAGAGTTGAATGAAATTTGGAGTAAAAATGTATGCTCTCATCCCCAGTAAATTTTCAAAGCGGCCAATTTATGATCATAACTCTCAAAGTTAGGAGCGTAAATCCTTTGAATATTGGGCCCATAGATATTTTCCAGTGCAAATTAATGCCATGGTTTTCCTATTTTAAGTTGTTTTGTGGTTCTGGTTTGTCACTTGTGATGTTATTTTAGACTTTATTTGCCTAAAACATTTGCCATAATTAACTGCTGATTTACTTTCCAGTACTGCTGTGCCCAGGTGTTTCTAGACCAAACTTTGGAGTTTTTAAGCAGCTGATTAGATTGCAAAGTTCATGTTTCAAGAGCTAGTAAACAAAATACTCTGGGCTTGAGGTCATAAATCATTCGAGTCCTTTAATTTAAGTATTTATAAACTATTTTCTCTTTGTCTTTCAGTTCATCCAAAGCAGTATACAAATAAAATGTAACATGGCAGTATTAACAAATAAAGCAATATGCAGGTACTAAGGGCCAAAATAAAGAGCCCTAAGTGCTATTCTATAAATGGTTCTCCGAGTTGGGCGCCATTTATAGAAATAGCGCATAGCGCTGGGATCTGTGCATAACTTTTAAGCACTGTAAAGCTGCGTGGGTTATGCTATTTTCAGGAAGAATAAAGTCAGAGACCAACAGACAGGAAAAGGGAGGTTTTATTACCCACTACAGAAGTAGCTGGTACCTGTAGCAAGCATTAGTAATCTCACAAACCTAACATCAGTAGCCTTGGTAGTTATAAAAAAATAATTAGTCTGAACTCAGAGAACAGGAAGGAAAATTTGTTCCTCATCAGGACATATCATGTGAAGGACACAAAGCTGAGAGAAACAAAGAAGGAAAGAAAGAATGAAAGATTCTTAGCTGCAAAGACCAAGTCCCCACCCATAGTCACAGTGTGTGTGTGTGGGGGGGGGGGGGGGGAAGCACACACATCTCCCCCTGCTGGGGAATATGCCCTACCTACCAGAAGAATATATTCCAGCATTCCCTAGAGGTGCAGTCACTTATACACCTTCCATCACAGAGCACCACCTCATATATCACCTAATGAGGAATCCTGCACATACATAGGCTCTGCCCATGTATCTGGTCATTACCTCATGTTTTACCAACCATTGTTCTTATATGTCCACCTAAAAGTGGTTTGTACTAGTTTGCAGATAAAACCGTTGTAAACAGGATGTGCTCAAGTCTGCAGTAACAGGCCTCAGAACAAACACAAAGGACAAAGAAGCATAGTTGCATGACAACAGCACAAGGATTTACACCAGCTGAAACCTGGTGTAAATCCTCGTGCCAAAATTAGGTGTGGATCCCCTGAATTCTGTAATACTACGTGCATCTCTAGGAGAGCCCCTGATCTACCTGTGCTCCTTCCATGGCAATGCCTTCTTTTCAGTTGTATCTTTATAGAATAGCTCTTAGCAAGATTGCAGAAATCCAAATTGTTGCCAGTTAAAGCCAATAATTAATAGCACCCAATTATTGGTCCTAATAGGCTTATTAATTTGTGTGCACCCAAATTTCTGTCCACCATATGTAGAATCTGGGGGTGACTGGATGATGCACAAATGATTCTGAGGGTAATATTCAAAAGGACTTATCCAGGTAACCTTATGTGTTACCCGGATAAGTCCCTCATTTTCCAAATCTGCTGATGGTCAGCACAGTTCATGCTGGCCAAATCTCACCCATGTAAATTAAGGAGGGGGGGCTATGTGTGGATCAGTGATGTTTTAGTTTATTGGACAGTGACAATATTAAGCAACTATAGCAGGCCTAAAAGATATCCAGGTACAATATATGAGTGTGTCTGAACTGTGAGATACAGGAGTCTCCTTTTGAAAAGCTAGATTAAGATATTGAGAAAAATGTATGTGGATTTGCCACTGCTAAATATTATTACCCCCTTAATTTTTTAGTAAAGCAAATTAGTGAAAGTTTTGTTGTTCCAATGTCTTTGATTTTTGTGATTATGGAATTGGGGGTGGACTGTTTATTTTAATTTAGTTGGTGAAGTTGATGTTTATGTGTATTGTGATTTAATATTGCTGGACTAAATATTGTATGAATTATATGATGATGTAACCATTTGATATTACAAAATGTGAAGCGACATGGCAACTACTGGCAAATAATTAAAGCCAAGATCAAAACAACACAGGACTTTTAGTGGCATACGAACTCGGGAGAAAGAAAGAGAGAAGTAGCTAAATAATACATATATATATATATGTATTATTTAGCTACTTCTCTCTTTCTTTCTCCCGAGTATATATATATATATATATATATATATATATATATATATATATATATATATATATATATATATATATACAGTGGTGGAAATAAGTATTTGATCCCTTGCTGATTTTGTAAGTTTGCCCACTGACAAAGACATGAGCAGCCCATAATTGAAGGGTAGGTTATTGGTAACAGTGAGAGATAGCACATCACAAATTAAATCCGGAAAATCACATTGTGGAAAGTATATGAATTTATTTGCATTCTGCAGAGGGAAATAAGTATTTAATCCCTCTGGCAAACAAGACCTAATACTTGGTGGCAAAACCCTTGTTGGCAAGCACAGCGGTCAGACGTCTTCTGTAGTTGATGATGAGGTTTGCACACATGTCAGGAGGAATTTTGGTCCACTCCTCTTTGCAGATCATCTCTAAATCATTAAGAGTTCTGGGCTGTCGCTTGGCAACTCGCAGCTTCAGCTCCCTCCATAAGTTTTCAATGGGATTAAGGTCTGGTGACTGGCTAGGCCACTCCATGACCCTAATGTGCTTCTTCCTGAGCCACTCCTTTGTTGCCTTGGCTGTATGTTTTGGGTCATTGTCGTGCTGGAAGACCCAGCCACGCCCCATTTTTAAGGCCCTGGCGGAGGGAAGGAGGTTGTCACTCAGAATTGTACGGTACATGGCCCCATCCATTCTCCCATTGATGCGGTGAAGTAGTCCTGTGCCCTTAGCAGAGAAACACCCCCAAAACATAACATTTCCACCTCCATGCTTGACAGTGGGGACGGTGTTCTTTGGGTCATAGGCAGCATTTCTCTTCCTCCAAACACGGCGAGTTGAGTTCATGCCAAAGAGCTCAATTTTTGTCTCATCTGACCACAGCACCTTCTCCCAATCACTCTCGGCATCATCCAGGTGTTCACTGGCAAACTTCAGACGGGCCGTCACATGTGCCTTCCGGAGCAGGGGGACCTTGCGGGCACTGCAGGATTGCAATCCGTTATGTCGTAATGTGTTACCAATGGTTTTCGTGGTGACAGTGGTCCCAGCTGCCTTGAGATCATTGACAAGTTCCCCCCTTGTAGTTGTAGGCTGATTTCTAACCTTCCTCATGATCAAGGATACCCCACGAGGTGAGATTTTGCGTGGAGCCCCAGATCTTTGTCGATTGACAGTCATTTTGTACTTCTTCCATTTTCTTACTATGGCACCAACAGTTGTCTCCTTCTCGCCCAGCGTCTTACTGATGGTTTTGTAGCCCATTCCAGCCTTGTGCAGGTGTATGATCTTGTCCCTGACATCCTTAGACAGCTCCTTGCTCTTGGCCATTTTGTAGAGGTTAGAGTCTGACTGATTCACTGAGTCTGTGGACAGGTGTCTTTCATACAGGTGACCATTGCCGACAGCTGTCTGTCATGCAGGTAACGAGTTGATTTGGAGCATCTACCTGGTCTGTAGGGGCCAGATCTCTTACTGGTTGTGGGGGATCAAATACTTATTTCCCTCTGCAGAATGCAAATAAATTCATATACTTTCCACAATGTGATTTTCCGGATTTAATTTGTGATGTGCTATCTCTCACTGTTACCAATAACCTACCCTTCAATTATGGGCTGCTCATGTCTTTGTCAGTGGGCAAACTTACAAAATCAGCAAGGGATCAAATACTTATTTCCCCCACTGTATATATGAATTTTAGCCTAAAAGGCACAGTTCCTGTTTGTATTTTATTTTTTATTTTCAGTAGATGTTTTTGTAAAACCAAAAAGGACTCTGCAAGTTTACCCCGAGCTTCCTAGAGTTGCTGTATTAGTTCAGGAAGCTCTCGTGCAGGATGTGTGCCTCTGTCTGTGGTGGAGACATGTAGAATGGGAACTTGAGTGTGTGCTATTCTTTTCTCTTCCAGAATTTAGGTTATGAAACGTCTTTAGTTAAGAAGGATAGATCAGCAAGTCATCTAGACCATCAACAAGAAATAAGACAGTGAGTAGTGCTCTTGTAACATATGAAACTTGAATTCAAAGCCCAAAGCACACGTTTGGAGCCCAGTCTTTCAAATATTTTTTTGTTTCTTTTGCATTTTGTGTTGGTTGAACTATATAGTAAGACGATATGTGTACATTGTAAAATATAAAATAGTTTAGAAAGAAATTTCATATTACACTTCTTTAAAGGTGCATCTCTAATCAGCTAATTCAGAGCATTGGCGTAATGAATGTGTTCATGTGAACATGTAATGTTAAGACAGAGTACGTTCATGCGCAGAAAGAGAAAATGATGATTTGCAATTCAGTCATGTGACACTCAGTTTCACTTAAAGGAACGTGCAGGATGTCAGGACTCACAGCACAGATCAGTGAAGTGAGCAAACGCGCCGGAGACCGGCGCTGAAGAAGACTAAGGCTGGTGGGGGTTGGGGACCCCACCAGCAAAGGTACCTTGTGGCGGGGGAGGCAAACTAATATGTGCTCCCCCCCCCCCCCACTCTAGGGTCTGGATCCCCCTCCCGCCGAGGTCTGGCTATGCCCCTGGGACAGACAAACAGGACAAATAAGAGATAAGGGAATTATAAAACATGGGTACTGAACAAGAGAAGTAAGGGTTAGGAGTTAAAAGCAACATCAAAAAGGTGGGCCTTAAAAGTGCCCTTGCAGTCCTAAATTTAGTTTCTGAGTTTTCCAACAGTGTATATTGTTTAAATGTATTCATAAAATAGTTCCTATTCTCAAAGGTATAAAAAGTCCACATTCAGTAGTGGAAGGCTACTTACGGCAACACCTTATATAATTAGCAATACAGATCCCAAAATGCATTTCTTCATCTGGAGCTTCTATAGAGGTTAACTGCAGTCCGTAAAGCAGAGGTCTTACACATCCAGCTGTGCCTTTTCTTTCTTTGGAGGGTAATACCACACTGCTCTTCTATGTGATTATTGGGGTGAGGTGTAACACAATTTTAATCTGTTGTGATATGCTTCATGGCAAGTACTGTGGATTAGAGTACTCTTCCTGGGCCACCTTGAGAGAGAGATTTGCAGAGTTGCTGTTTTGTCATACTCTTGTATATGCTGAGCACAGAGGAAGAAAAAGGGAACTGTGGAGATTTATATAAGGTTTTGTACCACTGAGTGCTGTAACCCTTCTTGGAAGTTCCTCAGTGAACAATAGAGTTGGCACATCACCCTGGTATTTAATAAAGTTAGGGATTAGGGTTTCCCTTTTGGAATATTGTACGTTAACAAAAAGAACTTGCTGAATTCTCATGTATTCATTTTTTTTATCCATTTAAGGTGGAAAAGATCCTTCTTAGTAAGCCTCTGTTTCTGTATCCCCGTAATGGGCTTGATGATATACATGATGGTTATGGACAGTCATCAGCCGGTTCACCATCACAATATGAGCATGGAAGATATCGAAAAATTTCACTCTTCCATGTTCTTGGAGCGCCAAGTTCTCCCGGGATTGTCCATTATGAACTTGCTGTCTTTTCTTCTCTGTGTTCCTGTGCAGGCAAGTTGGACATACTCTAAGGGGTGAAGTTGTCAACGTGGGCTACCGTTAAGATGTGTTATTTTATTGTCAACCCCAGTTATTGATAGCTAGGTCTCATTGCATAACTCAATGGTAAAATAACGCTACAGTAGTACACATTTGTAACTATGCCCCGAAGACTTTATATACTACTTAGGCAAGTCAAATACATTGCTGTTTAGGCAGTAATTTTATAAGTGACTGAAGTGTGTAGAACACCACACATTTAACTAACCCCCCTGTTTACTAAGCTGCACAGCAATGTTGACATAGTCCATTCAAAGTGAATGGGTAGTGTCAGCATTAGCGCATGGCATCCGCTAGCACGGCTGAGTAAACAGGGGGGTAAGCTTTTACAAAATTTCTCTAGGGTATACCCACACAAAAGTATGTTGCACCAATGAGTAGCGCATACTTTTGTGAGAGATTTGTGTACATTTTATGTTTATTTGGAATTTGCTATACTGTCTTCCAGACATTCTTAGGACAGAGAGTAGATAGAGCTGGAGAGGAATCAGCATTTATGCGTATATATATTATAAATACAACTTAGAAGGGTCAAAATATAATCACAGAGGTAAGATCACAGTGTATATCAATTAAATCCCAGTGCGAATAATCATATCAAGATACAAAAGGCATTAAAAAACTAGTCATACATTGTTTGGCCTCTGTAGCGACTCGTTTCACATGAGAACTCATCTCGTGATTCGCTCAAATCTTCATTGGTCGTTAATTTTTATTTTCACATAAACAGCATCTTCATAAACTGGAATTTCTTATTCAAGTCTATAGTAGTTAGTGATATACTTTGCTTTCAAAGCAGTACCAAACTACTGAAGACCCATCTTTTTGAGAAAATTTATGGAAAGAACCAAAACACATAAATCCCACACTCACTGTTTAATAATGCATCATTACAGCCACTCTGAATTTCTCATCCCCCGTAATCTCACCACACTCATACCTTTACTCACAGAAAATGTATACCAAATGCTTTCTTGTCATTATATATTGCCCCTTTTAGCTTCCCCTTGTTTCCTTTCCAACGTTTCAATGTTCTTTTTCATTGTTATATTCCTTAATGATACTGACTTTGTCTCGCATAACTCCCCACAATGTAATCCATAACCGAGTTGTAACAAACTGTATTTCCATTTTTCACAACATATTGTAAGCCACACTGAACCCGCAAAAAGGTGGGAAAATGTGGGATGCAAATGCAATAAATACCAACGTGCTGACATAGGCCGTGTTTCACAAGCAACTACCCTGCATCAGGGCAAGGTCATGGTAATGCAAAGTCGTCTTCTTCTTCCTGCATTACTTGAGGCTTCATTTGTTGCAGAAGCTTGACATTTTTAAGCAACAGTTAAAGGCATTTTATTTGCACAGGCATATTTTGGGATTTAATTCAGTATGCATTTATTTTATGAAAATGAAGGAATAAAATATATGCTGATTCTGTGTTTGTATGTGATTTGATAAAACTACTGTGCTTGTTTATTTTGCAACTTGCCTAGTTATGTTTTAAATAAATAAAACTTCAGAGACTGGGACAGCTGGATCAAATACAAAAAATGTTTTTTTACAGACTCGACACAGATCTGTGTTTCGGCCACAGGCCTGCCTCAGGAGTCTCGATGGTGTATCCAACAAAGAAAGTCAACTTACACAGGAAAAACCAAAACAGTCTTAAAAAAGACCTTAGAAAAGTCTTCTGGTATTAACACGCAACAGCGTGTCACGCAGTTCGTCAGCTGACCATTTCGGTTTGTCCTGTGTAAGTTGACTTTCTTTGTTGGATACACCATCAAGACTCCTGAGGCAGGCCTGTGACCGAAACACAGATCTGTGTCGAGTCTGTAATAAAACATTTTTTGTATTTGATCCAGCTGTCCCAGTCTCTGAAGTTTTTGGTCCATTTCCCACTTTTCTTCATACGCCATTTCTTCCGTGGGATTCCGTTGTCCACCCACCCGGGTTGATTTTCCTCTCTTAAATAAATAAATAAATCCCCATCTGTCCCCCACTCCCCCCAGGCCCCTCCTTATATATATAAATCAGAATGGATTACTCTGGGGTCCTTTTGCTATGGTGTGCTGAAAAATGGCTTGCGGTAGTGTACACGTGGGTTTGGGGCACATGCTGATCCATTTTTCAGTGCGCCTGTAAAAAAGGCCTTTTTTAAAATTTTGGCCAAAAATAGATGTGCAGAAAAATCAAGATTCTTGCACATCCATTTTTGGTCTGTGACCTTACTGCCAGCCATTGACCTAGCGTTAAAGACTCGCGTGGTAACAGGGCAGTAAATGACCTATGCGCATATCGGACGCACGCCAAAAATGAAATTACTGCAAGAGCCACCCGATTGTCAGGCGGTAACTCCATTTTGGCGCACGTTGGGCGTGCATAGACGTTTACTCGGCTTAGTAAAAGGGCTCCTCTTTTAGATTAGGAAAAGATTTCTAATGTAATAATTCGCACCTCCAACATTCTGAAGTTGACTCCGTGGCAGTGAAGCCGTGTAGTATTCATAGGGTTCGTAATCGCCCCGCCCTTGAGGGAATTCTGTATAGTTGCCAGGGAAACAAACACGATGTCAGAAGAAGAAGGGACAAACCACAGGCAATCGCACTCGCTCTCACTGCCCTGCCCTCGGAGGGAAGGGAAGGCTGCATATAATATTCACCCACCGGAAATTCGTTCCCTCCCTCCGAGTTCCAGGGTCGTCGTCCGTCCCCCTTCCCTCCCACTTCCAGCGTCCCCCTCCCTCCCAATTCCAGGGTCCCCCTCCCTCCCGCCCAGTTCCAGGGTTGTAGTCGCCCCCTCCCTCCGAATTTTAAAAGTTATCCTGACTTACCTCACGCGGTAAAAAGCGTGCAGGCTCGGCACTTCAGTTTTCCCTTCTCTGTCTGTCAGCTCTGGTCCCACCCTTGCCGAAACAGGAAATGAGGGCGGGACCAGAGCTGAGAGACAGAAGGGAAAACTGAAGTAAGTGCCGAGCCTGCACGCTTTTTACCGCTTCTGCTGGCTCCGTAACCCCGACAAGGTAAGTCAGGATGACTTTTAAAATTCGGAGGGAGGGGGCCTGGAACTGGAAGGGAGGGAGGGAGGGATGATGACCCTGGAACTGGGAAGAAGGGAGGGAGGACCCTGGAACTGGGAGGGGGGCCCTGGAACTGGGAGGGAGGGAGGGAGAGAGGGGGACCCTGGAATTGGGAGGGAGGGAGGACGCTGGAACTTCCCTTAAAAACATTAATGGCAGAAGGTGATTACCTTGCTAGCGCCCGTTTCATTTCAATGAGAAACAGGCTTTTTCTACTAGTCCTTTAATATAAAGAGGTTCTTAGGAATACTATGGAGTGATGATGCTGTAGTGTAAATAAACAACAATGTGTTTCCATTTGATTTCAATTTAATTCATTTAATTTTTGTGGTTCAGATTATAGGAGGCTGGTACTTCTACATTCAAGCATACAAAGCTCTGAAACATAGGACAGCAAACATGGATGTGTTGATTGTCCTGGCCACTACCATTGCATTTGTGTACTCTCTTGTGATTCTGTTGGTCGCTATGTATGAGAAGGCTAAAGTGAACCCCATCACTTTCTTTGACACTCCACCCATGCTCTTTGTGTTCATTGCAC
Source organism: Microcaecilia unicolor (assembly GCF_901765095.1). Lineage (NCBI taxonomy): Eukaryota > Metazoa > Chordata > Amphibia > Gymnophiona > Siphonopidae > Microcaecilia > Microcaecilia unicolor. Next base: position 16,194,261 of record NC_044037.1, read on the forward strand.
TGGGCCGGTGGTTAGAGCACGTGGCAAAGGTAAGGGCGCTTCTAACCGGGTTTCATTTGGCAGAAGGGAGTGCAGTCTTTGGTGAAATTCAAGAATGATACAAGATAAAGAAATGTTTTTAACAGAAGCTACAAGTGAATGAATTTGTAAAGTAAAAATAATAAAAAAGCACCATATCTACGTTGCCCTTCTGCATACTGCATTTCCTCCCTTCTCCCCTAAATCGCTCGCAAACTGTAAAAGTGGAAAAAACTGATGTTACATTCAGACATTTTATCACCAATAAAAGGGAAGAGAGTCATATAATTATAACTCTCAAGGTAAATAGCAAAAGAAAACTCTCAAAGGAACCCAACAACTATAACTCTGTGAGGTGCATTCGTATTGTTTGAAAGGGTAAGGAAGAAAGCCTCTGATTCAAGCCCAACCTCCAACCCAATAGTTATAGGTTAATAACAAGGGTGGAGTTTTTGTGTATGTAAATGTTGGGTATATTTTTCGTCATTGGCAAAAAACCCTTTGATATACATAAATGCTATCTCCACAGAGTATATGAGGGATCCAAATAAAACATGAAAGAATCAAATCCAAACTTTGCTTTCAAGCGCGAGTGCAGGGAACTGTGTGAATCATTGGTTCAGCACGCCTACTCTGGCCATAGTTTCACTAGAGAAGTGCTGTATCAAGGCGTGAGTAACCAGAAGTAATCACTCACAAACAAACTTCCTGCTCGCTGCAAGCAAGAAGTGATTACTTCTGGTTACTCACGCCTTAATACAGCACTTGATACACCTTGATACTGCACTTCTCTAGCGAAACTATGGCCAGAGTTGGCGTGCTGAACCAATGCTATGCTATGCTTATGCTAGTCATCAAAAGAGGGCTAGGGAGAGAGAATGACTTAATTTGGAAAAAGAGGTTACACGATTGGGGCACCTCTATGGGACAAACCAAAGTGTTCAGGTCAAAGCTCAACTTTTAGAATTGCAACAAACCTTAAATGAGCTGATACACCAAAATACACAGAAATCACTCATTTATTTTAAATATCAATTATACAAACATGCTAACAAGAGTGGCAGGCTGTTGGCATGCTTGGCTGATCCTCAACAGGGTGCATTTAAAACAGGTGCCTTGTACTCCACCGGGGATCTGGAGAATAGAGATGATATAATTAATCATATTATGAAGGACTATTATGCTCAGTTATATTCGCTACCAGATCCTCCACTATTAAAAAGTTCTATGTATCTGTCTGGTTTGGACCTTCCGAGGTTGGATATGGCAAGTGTGGCCATGCTGAATACCCCTTTTGTGGAGGAGGAGATATCCTGGGCTATACAGAGATGTCCCCTTGGAAAGGCCCCTGGGCCTGATGGTTACAAAGGGGAATTCTATAAGATAACTGAGATTATTCCGTGTTGACATCCATGTCCTGTTTTTGCGGATACCCTGGCCAGTTAAGTGGTGAATATCGGCATTTAACCGGTGAAGTGCCGACTCTGTGCCCTGAACACCTCCAAAATAGCCAGTTTTCAGTTTGGCGCTAACTGGACATTTTCAGCAGCACTAACCAGTTAAGTGCCACAGAAAATGACTGGTTAACCCCAAACAGGCGATTTAACCGTTAAATTGCTTTGAATATTGACCCAGTGTTTTTTTTTCTTACACTTTACTGCTGCTGGCATTTAAGAAACCACTTTCTACACCAGCTGAATATTGATCTGCCATGGGCACAGTAGAATTAATCACCTTTGGTTGAGTATTCTATGCCATTTCTAAGCTTAAAGCCCCTGGGCTTCAGTCCTTTTTATAATTTTGTTTGTTCAAAAGTATAATTTGCTCTCTTTGCTAGAGGCAAACTTTGAGAGAACCTATATTTGGAAGGAAAGCTTGGCTGGAGGTATATTTCTTAACACTCTACTAAAATTTATTTATTTATTTATTGTGAACATTTATATCCCACATATTCCCACCAAGGCGGGCTCTATGTGGCGTACAAGGCAGGAGAAAGTACGACAAATAACAGTAGCGTGAAGCAGAAGAGAGAGAAGAAAAAGAAAAAAAAATGTAGGGTAGGGAGGGAAAACTGAAGGGAAAGGAAGGAGGGGATGCAAGGATCAAGCTGCTGAGGAGAATGAACGAGCACATAGGTAGGTCTTCAGGGATTTCTTGAAGAGGCTGTGATCAGTGGTCTCTTTTAACGACGATCGGAGAGCGTTCCAATAACGGGGACACTGGAAGCAGAATGAAGATGCAAAGAGCAGCTTGTAACGTAAGTTCTTGCAGGAAGGAAAGTGGAGATTGAGGTATGTGCGGGAGGACTGCACGGCGTTCCTAGGTGGGAGGTCGACCAGGCTGTACATGTAGGAAGGAGCGTCCCCATGAATAATCATGTGTGTAAGGGCACAGACTTTGAACTCAATCCGCTCCTTGATCGGGAGCCAGTGGAGCTTCTCACAAAGGGGTGCTGCTGCCTCAGATCGAGATTTACCAAATAGCAGCCTCGCCGCTGTGTTCTGGGCTGTCTGGAGTTTTTTTAAGGGCATGCTCCTTGCAACCGGTGTAAATGCCATTGCAATAGTCTAAATGGCTCAAGACGAGGGAGTGGATAAGTGACCTGAAGAGGGCAAAATGAGCAGTCAAGTAAGATATGCATTATTGTCAGTGTTGCTGCAACTCTTTTATATTTTTATATAGGGTAAAACATCTGAAGCTCTATCAAGATTAATTTCACTGCAAGCTACAGAAGCAACTATTGTCACCCGCGCAGCTGACAACACTGTTGTGAGGTACATTTGCATTTCTAACCATTTTCTATTTCCGATAAACTTCAGCATTGATGCAGATTAGTTTCTAATGTTTCTGCTTTGTACTATTGTTCCTCTGATTTAACCCTTTTGGGTTTGGGTTTGTTTAAATTCCTAAAATTTAATAAAAATGTATTGTTATAAAATTAAAAAAAACAACCCCTTCCCCCCAAAAAAACTTCAGCATGAGGAGCTCAGCAACTATGACTGCGCTATGGGTATAAAACAAAGTAACTAATGATATCAATGGGGCAATTTTGGAACTCCATGAGGGTGCTTGCAAGTGCATTTTAAAGGGAAATGAATGAGCCGGCTATGCCACAGGTACAAATTAATACACCTGTTGGTTTTATAACTGCTTTGCAGCGAGAATAGAATCCGTGACATCAGCCACCTGTGGGGATTTCAAAATGAAATTCCTGTGTATGATTGACTGGTTCTGCCGTCACCCAGCTCTAGACTCACTCTCTTTTTCTTTCCAACCCAACTGAAGTCAAGAAATGTCCACCTATCTGTCTGAGGGCAAAATAATCTGAAAATTTAAGATAATGGGGTGAAGCTCGGGTATGTGAAGGAAAAAAATAGTTAAATGACACACCAAGTTTCAAAATGGGCCAAATTGGACTGAGGATTCCAGAGAAATAACCCCCACCCCCAAGAACAAGAAAACTGAATCACCACTCAGGAAAACGATCTAGGTGTCATCATTGATGATACGTTGAAATCCTCTGCTCAGTATACAACCGTGGCTAAGAAAGCAAATAGAATGTTAGGAATTATTAGGAAAGGAATGGAAAACAAAAATGAGAATGTTATAATGCCTTTGTATTGCTCCATGGTGTGACCGCACCTCAAATACTGTGCAATTATGGTCACTGCATCTCAAAAAATATATATAGTGGAATTAGAAAAGGTACAGAGAAGGGAGATGAAAATTATAAAATGTATGGGATGACTTCCCTATGAGAAAAGGCTAAAGTGGCTAGGGCTCTTGAGCTTGGAGAAGAGACAGCTAAGGGGGAGATATGATAGAGGTCTATAAAATACTGAGTGAAATGGAATGGATCGACGTGAATCGCTTGTTTACTCTTTCCAAAAATACTAGAACTAGGGGGCACGCAATGAAGCTACCGTGTAGTAAATTTAAAACAAACCAGAGAAAATATTTCTTCACTCAGTGTAACATAGTAGATGACAACAGATAAAGACCTTTACGGTCCATCCAGTCTGCCCAACAAGATAAACTCATTACATAAGGTATGATGTGATACTTCATGTGTATATCTGATCTTGATTTGTCCTTGACATTTTCAGGGCACATAGACCATAGAAGTCTGCCCGGCACAGTCCTTGTTCTAAAACTTCAGAAGTTGTCATCAAAGCCCCGGAAAAGCTCCTCTCCAACCCATCCAAATCTATTCAACCACAATCAGGGCACAGACTGTAGACGTCTGCCCAGAACTGGCTTTGCTTCCCAGTTATTGGTGTTGCCATCTAATCTCCACTAAGCTTCTTTTGATCCATTCCTTCTAAACAGGATTCTTTTGTGTTTATCATCTCCACCACCTCCCACTGGAGGGCATTCCAGGTATCTGCTACCCTCTCAGTGAAAAAATACTTCCTGACATTATTCTTGAGTTGGCCCCCCCTTCAACCTCCATTTATGTCCTCTAGTTCTACCACCTTCCCATCTCTGGAAAAGATTTGTTTGTTGATAAATACCTTTCAAATATTTGAACGTCTGTATCATATCACCCCTGTTTCTCCTTTCCTCCAGGCTATACGTGTTCAGGTCATCAATGTCTCCTCATACGTCTTGCTACACAAAGCCCATGCCATTTTCGTTGCTTGTCTTTGAATCACTTCGTCTTTTTACATTCTTAGCAAGATATAGCCTCCAAAACTGAATACAATACTCCATGTAATTAAACTCTGGAATTCATTTCCAGAGAATGTGGTAAAAGCAGTTAGCTTAACAGGGTTTAAAAAAGATTTGGATACTTTCCTAAAAGAAAAATTCATAAGCCATTATTAAGATGGACTTGGGAAAATCAACTGCTTATTTCTAGGATAAGCAGTATAAAATCTGTTTTAATGTTCAGGAATCTTGTCAGGTACTTGTGACCTGGATTGGCCGCTGTTGGAAACAGGGATACTGGGCTTGATGCACATTCGGTCTGTCCCAGTATGGCATTGCTTATGTTCTTAAGGTGGGCCCTAGCATCAGGTAACTGTTATTCAGATGATTCTTCCCAACATGCATCACTTTGCATTTGTCCACATTAAATTCCATCTGCCATTTGGATGCCCAGTCTTCCAGTTTCCTAAGGTCTTCCTGTAATTTTTCAGTCCACATGTGTTTTCACATCTTTGAATAGTTTTTTGTCATCTGCAGATTTAATCACCTCACTTGTCATTATGATTTCCAGATCATGTATAAATATGTTAAATAGCACTGGTCCCAGTACAGATCCCTGCGGCACTCTACTATTCACTCTCCTCCATTGAGAAAAATGGCATTTAACTCTACCCTGTGTTTTCTGTGTAATAATCAACTCCTAGTCCACAACAAAACATTGCCTCTTGCCTCAACACAGGCACATACAGAAGGATTTGAAAGAATTCCAATGACCATGCTCTTCATTTCCCCACTTGTTTGCTTTGGGAAAAACACAGAGACTTACCTGCAGAGAGGGAGAGGGCAATTTTCAGCAAGGTTTTTTACATGGGTTGCCAACTTTGCCCTCCCAGTGTGTTAGATGGGATTTGTATAGAGACTTTTACATTACTTGTATTATGTTTGTATTAAATGTTGGGTTGCAGTACATGAATATTTGTTCTATGTGTAGAAGGCTGGCCCTCATGACTCAGACTGTAGCAGTGTGCTCTGTGGCACATTGACGGGCATGGTTGGGGGGATGCTATTTAAGAAAATGCTTTCAGATCCAGAGAGAGACATAAATTTGTTGTGACTACTACAGTAGTACATGGTGGTCACAGATGGATATATTACAGATGAGAATCTCCTCTAGCCATTAAGAGGACGGTTACTGAGAATCACTGCTGTTTGCTGTAAGAGTTGGAACTCCAGATTTCTGGTTGATATGAGTATCCCACAAAAAGAGGCAATAATGGTTGTATTTCTTTGTGTACCAAAAGTCTCTCTCTCTCTCTCTCCCCCATATTCCTGAATCTTCTCCCTTTCCGGAATGGTGCCTCAGTGAAGATCAGGTGGATGTTGAGCTGGTGCAGCGTGGTGACATAGTCAAAGTGGTACCAGGAGCTAAATTCCCTGTAGACGGGCGAGTTATTGAAGGACATTCTCTGGTTGATGAGTCTCTTATCACAGGTAAGGAATGTTCGCTGCATTTTCTTATGGATTTTTATGCTTTTTATACAGTGCTAAATGGTTTCTTTGCAGTAAGTTCAGAATGAATGCCTTATTTATTTTACTAAGGAAAAGAAAATCAAATCCAGGATTATACTAATTACAAGAGAGGCAAAAGGTTTTAAACTGTACTCTCGACATAGTAACATAGTAGACGATGGCAGAAAAAGACCTGCAAGGTCCATCCAGTCTGCCCAACAAGATAAACTCATATGTGCTACTTTTTGTGTATACCTTACCTTGATTTGTACCTGTCCTCTTCAGGGCACAGACCGTATAAGTCTGCCCTGCACTATCCCCACCTCCCAACCACTGGCTCTGGCACAGACCGTATCAACTTATGGAGTGGAGGAGTAGCTAGTGGTTAGTACAGTGGACTTTGATCCTGGGGAACTGGGTTCGATTCCCACTGCAGCTCCTTCTGACTCTGTCACTTAACTTTCCGTTGCCCGAGGTACAAAATAAGTACCTGTATATACTATGTAAACCGCTTTGAATGTAGTTGCAAAAACCACAGAAAGATGATATATCAAATCCCATTTCCCTTTCCCTTATGTATTAATGTTCAATCGATGGACCATCATATCAAGATGTGCTTCATAGATTAGATTAGGTGCTGGGAGATAATATTCATCAATCCATGTATGGATTTTCACATAAATATAGGACTGAATTCTGTATGTGCCGAAAAATCAGTGCAGATAAAAATTAGGACTAAGCACTATTCTATAAATGATGCTCAGAGTTGGGTGCCGTTTATAGAATAGTGTTTGGTGCCAGGATCCACACCCAGTTTTGGGTGTGAGGATTTACAGAAACTGAAACCTGGTGTAAATCTCTCACCTAAATTAAGCACGGATGTCCCTTTTCCTGTAACACCGTGTGCAAATTTCAGGAACACCCCTGATCCTCCCATGACCGCACCCCCATTTCTGATCCACACATAAAATTTATGCGCGGATCCCGGCGCCTAACAATGCATGTGTAAATTTAAATTAATGCTAATTAGTGCTGATAATTGATTAGTACCCAAGTTAACTTGTGCACGCACCCAAATTTGCAAGTGAAATGTTGAGTGCCATGTATAGAATTGGGCTGACAAGGTCTATTCTTTGTCTTGCAATATAAATTGGGAGAGATTTTCAAAATGTATCTGTGTTTGCAAGGTGAAGAATGGATATTATATTGATTAGAAAAGCCATTTGATTGATGAGATCAAGGTGCTGGGAAATAATATTCATCTGTGAAGCACTTTTTGATATGATGGCTTATCAGTTGAAAATTAGTGTACAGATCAAGATAATCTAGAACATTTATGTATTTTGTTTTTTTGTTACATTTGTACCCTTTCCCACTCATGGCAGGCTCAATGCCGCTTACATGGGGCAATGGAGGGTTAAGTGACTTCCCCAGAGTCACAAGGAGCTGCCTGTGCCGGGAATCGAACTCAGTTCCTCAGTTCCCCAGGACCAAAGTCCACCACCCTAACCACTAGGCCACTCCTCCACTCCACTGATATATCTGAAAAAATATAATTAATAGGAAGTTAGTTTGACCAGAAGTGAAATTGTCAGAAACCTCATTCGTCACACCCCTTTAGGATACCCTTCATCCCTCATTTTTCTCCAAACTGGATCAGATCCCCAGGGTGGCTGTTGGAGCCACAAATTCGCCAGCTCCTGGTATAAAAGCACACACAGGTTATTTTATTCCTCTGGAATTTCTTTTGCATTTATAAGTACATAAGTACATAAGTAGTGCCATACTGGGAAAGACCAAAGGTCCATCTAGCCCAGCATCCTGTCACCGACAGTGGCCAATCCAGGTCAAGGGCACCTGGCACGCTCCCCAAACGTAAAAACATTCCAGACAAGTTATACCTAAAAATGCGGAATTTTTCCAAGTCCATTTAATAGCGGTCTATGGACTTGTCCTTTAGGAATCTATCTAACCCCTTTTTAAACTCCGTCAAGCTAACCGTCCGTACCACGTTCTCCGGCAACGAATTCCAGAGTCTAATTACACGTTGGGTGAAGAAAAATTTTCTCCGATTCGTTTTAAATTTACCACACTGTAGCTTCAACTCATGCCCTCTAGTCCTAGTATTTTTGGATAGCGTGAACAGTCGCTTCACATCCACCCGATCCATTCCACTCATTATTTTATACACTTCTATCATATCTCCCCTCAGCCGTCTCTTCTCCAAGCTAAAAAGCCCTAGCCTTCTCAGCCTCTCTTCATAGGAAAGTCGTCCCATCCCCACTATCATTTTCGTCGCCCTTCGCTGTACCTTTTCCAATTCTACTATATCTTTTTTGAGATACGGAGACCAGTACTGAACACAATACTCCAGGTGCGGTCGCACCATGGAGCGATACAACGGCATTATAACATCCGCACACCTGGACTCCATACCCTTCCTAATAACACCCAACATTCTATTCGCTTTCCTAGCCGCAACAGCACACTGAGCAGAAGGTTTCAGCGTATCATCGACGACGACACCCAGATCCCTTTCTTGATCCGTAACTCCTAACGCGGAACCTTGCAAGACGTAGCTATAATTCGGGTTCCTCTTACCCACATGCATCACTTTGCACTTGTCAACATTGAACTTCATCTGCCACTTGCACGCCCAATCTCCCAGTCTCGCAAGGTCCTCCTGTAATCGTTCACATTCCTCCTGCGACTTGACGACCCTGAATAATTTTGTGTCATCGGCGAATTTAATTACCTCACTAGTTATTCCCATCTCTAGGTCATTTATAAATACATTAAAAAGCAACGGACCCAGCACAGACCCCTGCGGGACCCCACTAACTACCCTCCTCCACTGAGAATACTGGCCACGCAATCCTACTCTCTGCTTCCTATCTTTCAACCAGTTCTTAATCCATAATAATACCCTACCTCCGATTCCATGACTCTGCAATTTCTTCAGGAGTCTTTCGTGCAGCACTTTGTCAAACGCCTTCTGAAAATCCAGATATACAATATCAACCGGCTCCCCATTGTCCACATGTTTGCTTACCCCCTCAAAAAAATGCATTAGATTGGTGAGGCAAGACTTCCCTTCACTAAATCCGTGCTGACTTTGTCTCATCAGTCCATGTTTTTGTATATGCTCTGCAATTTTATTCTTAATAATAGCCTCCACCATCTTGCCCGGCACCGACGTCAGACTCACCGGTCTATAATTTCCCGGATCTCCTCTGGAACCCTTCTTAAAAATCGGAGTAACATTGGCTACCCTCCAGTCTTCCGGTACTACACTCGATTTTAGGGACAGATTGCATATTTCTAACAGTAGCTCCGCAAGTTCATTTTTTAGTTCTATTAATACTCTGGGATGAATACCATCAGGTCCCGGTGATTTACTACTCTTCAGCTTGCTGAACTGACCCATTACATCCTCCAAGGTTACAGAGAATTTGTTTAGTTTCTCCGACTCCCCCGCTTCAAATATTCTTTCCGGCACCGGTGTCCCCCCCCAAATCCTCCTCGGTGAAGACCGAAGCAAAGAATTCATTTAATTTCTCCGCTACGGCTTTGTCCTCCCTGATCGCCCCTTTAACACCATTTTCGTCCAGCGGCCCAATCGACTCTTTGGCCGGTTTCCTGCTTTTAATGTATCTAAAAAAATTTTTACTATGTATTTTTGCTTCCAACGCTAATTTTTTCTCAAAGTCCTTTTTTGCCCTCCTTATCTCCGCTTTGCATTTGGCTTGGCATTCCTTATGATCTATCCTGTTACTTTCAGTTGGTTCTCTTCTCCACTTTCTGAAGGATTGTTTTTTGGCTCTAATGACTTCCTTATCTTACTGTTTAGCCACGCCGGCTGACGTTTAGTCTTTTTTCCCTTTTTTCTAATACGTGGAATATATTTGTCCTGAACCTCCAGGATGGTGTTTTTAAACAGCATCCACGCCTGACGCAAGTTTTTTACTCTGCGAGCTGCTCCTTTCAGTCTTTTTTTTTCACCATTTTTCTCATTTTGTCGTAATCACCTTTTCTATAGTTAAACGCTAGCGTACTTGGTTTCCTAGTTTCACTTCCTTCAATGCCAATATCAAAACCGATCATATTATGATCACTGTTATCAAGCGGCCCTCGTACCGTTACCCCCTGCACTAGATCATGAGCACCACTAAGGACTAAGTCTAGTATTTTTCCTTCTCTTGTCGGCTCCTGAACTAGCTGTTCCATGAAGCTGTCCTTGATTTCATCAAGAAATCTTATGTCCCTTGCGTGTACAGATGTTACATTAACCCAGTCTATATGCGGGTAATTGAAATCCCCCATTATTATTGTGTTGCCCAGTTTGTTTGCGTCCCTGATTTCCTTTAACATTTCCGCATCCGTCTGTTCGTCCTGGCCAGGCGGACGGTAGTACACTCCTATCACTATCCTTTTCCCCTTTGCACATGGAATTTCAATCCACAGTGATTCCAAGGAGTGTTTTGTTTCCTGCAGAATTTTCAATCTATTTGATTCAAGGCTCTCGTTAATATACAATGCTACCCCTCCACCAATCCGATTCACCCTATCACTACGATATAATTTGTACCCCGGTATGACAGTGTCCCACTGGTTATCCTCCTTCCACCAGGTCTCAGAGATGCCTATTATATCTAATTTTTCATTTAGTGCAATATATTCCAACTCCCCCATCTTATTTCTTAGGCTCCTGGCATTCGCATATAGACATTTCAAACTATGTTTGTTGTTCCTAAGTACATCATGCTTAGTACTTGACAGTATTAATTGGCAATCTTTTGTCTGATTTTATTGTTATTTAAGGATACCCGATCTACTACAATCTCTTTTGCAACCTCACTATCAGGATACTCTATCTTCCCTGTTATGGTGATATCTTTGAAAGATACCTTATCCCGAACCATGCTCTTTTGAGCGACTGTCGGCCTTCCCCCCATTTCTAGTTTAAAAGCTGCTCTATCTCCTTCTTAAACGCCGATGCCAGCAGCCTGGTCCCACTCTGGTTAAGATGGAGCCCATCCTTTCGGAATAGGCTCCCCCTTCCCCAGAATGTTGCCCAGTTCCTAACAAATCTAAAGCCCTCCTCCCTGCACCATCGTCTCATCCACGCATTGAGACTCTGGAGCTCTGCCTGTCTCTTGGGCCCTGCGCGTGGCACAGGTAGCATTTCAGAAAATGCTACCCTGGAGGATCTGGATTTCAGCTTTCTACCTAAGAGCCTAAATTTTGCTTCCAGAACCTCTCTCCCACATTTTCCTATGTCATTAGTACCCACATGTACCAAGACAGCCGTCTCCTCCCCAGCACTATATAAAATCCTATCTAGGTGACGCGTGAGGTCCGCGTGATAATGTTTACTGTTGCTGTGATAATGTTTACTATTATACTCTTATGGGGGGGGGGGGGGGGTCAATATTCAATGCAATTTAAAGGGCCAGGAGAGGCTCCAGCCCAGTGAAATCTCTTGTGTGGGGCCATCTGCTGATGTTCAGTGACACTTAACTGGTTAGTGCCACTGAATATCAGAACTGACCACTAAACTGAAAGCCGGGAGCAGAGTCGGCAATTATGGGGTTAAGAACCAACGTTGTGCGCTTGACTGCCTAAGTTAAGTAGCCAGATTGTACCGCATAAAACAATCCTATTTTTATGCAGTATTGCTTAGGCGTTTAAAGTGCTGAATATTGCATTTAACTGCTACACTGGCTCCCTGTAAAAGATTGTATTACATTCAAAATCTGCTCACTAACACACAAGATAATATATGGTGAAGCCCCTGAATATATGCGCAGTCTAATTGATCTACCTTCCAGAAATGCGCTAATAACTGCACGGTACTACCTCAATCTCCATTATCCCAGCTGCAGGAATGTAAAATACAAGACCGTCTTTGCTTCATCCTTCATCTACATCAATCCAAAATCCTGGAATGTTTTGCCAAAACAACTGAATGAGCTAGTCGACCACCAACTGCTCAAGAAGACCTTAAAAACATTCTTGTTCGACAAGGCTTATTCCACTGGCAACTCCTTTGCTTAACCTCTGTTGACTGTGCACGGTTATTCACCGGTTGCTATGCCCTCATCATTCACCCCGTGTTATCCCATGTTCCATCCCCTCCTGTCATACCCGTATTTGTGCCATCCCTGAACTGTATTGTATCTTTTTCAATTAATGTATGCCACATTGCGCCTGCTCTTGTGGGAAAATGTGGGGTAAAAATGCACCAAAATAAATAAATTAAAGAGATAGCTGGCTGCATAATGATGGTACCCGGACTTGGCCTGACATTGAATATTGGGGCATAAAACCAGCAGCAGCTAAATAAAGTGCTCATCACTGCTGGCTGATTACCCCTTAGTGTTGTTTTCTCTTGGGTTTTTTGTTGTTGTGGCCTAATAATCCACCTTTCTTCTTTTCCTTCCAGCCCCTCATCAGAACCAGTACGGGGAAGCTAGTGCCATACCCAGGAATTTTCCATTACTTTCATAGATACCTCTTCCCGTTATTCTTAGTTCCATTATTTCTGCAACTGTCCTGAGGCCCAGAGCCATACAAGTGGGCTCTTTCTGGAACCCTGTATCATGGCCTCTAATTCTGCTTACCAGGTGTTAAAATATTTATTACCTGTTCTATCCACAGATCTATGAAAGGTACAGGAGAAACATAAATAAAAAATGACTAACCTCCTCTCCCTGGTCCTGTCCCGTCCTCTGGTTCCATGGATATCACCGCAGAATCTTGAGCCCCAGCCAACCCGGGGCTGTGCCCTGAAGGATTTTTTTTTCTGATTGTAAAAGTTAGGACTGAACTTTTCCCCTATTTTATGTATGGAATAAGGCTTTTTGTCAGATGTCGTTTTGTTATAAGGGCTGAGTGAAAAAAACCTTGCAACACAAATACCAAGATGCACTGAAATATCATTTTTAAAAAGCACACATATAAAATCAGGAGCAGTATTTAAACCCCACGGTGGGAAGAAAGGATTAGAAATTTGATGTCTGTCAAAACATGCAACATTGATAAAGGCGTAGTCCTGCTAAACTAGTGATGTTTTTACTGCGCTTATTTCTCAGGCGAGGCGATGCCGGTCACTAAGAAACCTGGTAGTTCTGTAATCGCTGGATCCATCAACCAGAACGGTTCTCTGCTGATCGTTGCAACCCATGTGGGAGCGGACACAACCCTCTCCCAGATAGTCAAACTCGTGGAAGAGGCTCAGACATCCAAGGTAAGCTGCCTTTAACTGTGACACTGATCATGCAGATTGGTTCTGTAGAAACATTTTTAAAAGGTTTGGTTTGGTGTGTGTGGCTCATGGCACTTCTGTTGTCTTCATATACATTTAGAATTATTATTATTATTTGTTACATTTGTATCCCACATTTTCCAACTTATTTGCAGGCTCAATGTGGGTTACATAGGACCGTAGTGGTGTTCGCCAGTTCCAGAATAACAAATACAGGTGTCATTGTAGTAGAATAGGTTCATGTAAGGTAGTAAATTAGGGAACTTAGGGAGGAAGAGGGGAGTTGGGGTGTGTCCAATAACCTTCAGCTATATGTATTTAAAAATACCCATTGAAAAAACACGTTTTCAATTTTTCTTGAAGATCCCATAACAACTCAATTGCCATTATTCTAAAGGAACTGAATTCCATAATTTAGACCCTACACAGCTAAATGCTTCTACATCACTTATCTTCGCCTTAACCGTTGAGATATTTTCAGCAGTTCTGAATCGTGTGTGATTAGACCCTGCAGTGTTATAACGTTTTCAAATATCTGAAGTGAAATAATTGATTGTTGAAAGATGTAATGCAGTGGTTTATGGTACCCTCATTGGGCCTGATATTCAGCTGGCAGTGCTCAGCGTTTTGCTCATCACTGCCAGTGTTGTGCCCAGAAATTCAGTGCCGGGCCATGTCCAGGCTCCAGCATTGAAATTTCCATTAGAACGTAAGAACAGCTATACTGGGTCAGACCAGTCGTCCATCCAGCCCAGTATCCTGTTTCTAACAGTGGCCAATTTCAGGTCACAACTACCTGACAGAAACCCAAATAGCAACAACATTCCGTGCTACCAATCCCAGGCAAGAAGTGGCTTCCCCATGTCTGTCTCAGTAGCAGACTATGGACTTTTCCTCCAGAAACTTGTCCAAACCTTTTTTTTTTGAACCGAGATACGCTAACCGCTGTTACCATATCCTCTGGCAGAGATTTCCAGAGCTTAACTATTCATTGAATGAAAAAAATATTTCCTCCTATTTGTTTTGAAAGTATTTCCGTGTAACTTCCTTGAGTGTCCCCTAGTCTTTGTACTTTTGGGACGAGTAAAAAATCGATTTACTTCTACTCGTTCTACAGCACTCAGGATTTTGTAGACCTCATTCATTTCTACTACTACTACTTAACATTTCTAGAGCGCTACTAGGGCTACGCAGCGCTGCACAATCCAACAAAGAGAGACAGTCCCTGCTCAAAGAGCTTACAATCTAATAGATAAGAGTGAGACAAATATAGGACAATCAAGCCATTGTGACCTCACTGATGAGGTTGGCTCTTAGGCATTGGTGGAATGAGGCATTATGACATCACAATCTCAGCTCTGGTTAAATCACTGCTATATGTAATACTACTACTACTACTTAACATTTCTAGAGCGCTACTAGGGCTACGCAGCGCTGCACAATCCAACAAAGAGAGACAGTCCCTGCTCAAAGAGCTTACAATCTAATAGATTTCTAATAATTTCTCCCCTCATCCGTCTCTTTTCCAAGCTAAAGAGCCCTAACCTCTTTAGCTTTTCCTCATATGGGAGGAGTTCCACCCCCTTTATCATTTTGGTTAGTGCTTAACCGGGTATGGCGAACCACATAAAGATAGGACTGACTGTTTTGCAGTCCTATTTATGCAGTTGTTACCTTGACTGGTTAAGTGCTGACTCCACCCTTGGAATGCCCACAAAATAGCTGGTTTTGAGTTAAGTGCCAAACGGATATTTTAAGCGGAACTGACTACTTAAGTGCTGCTGAAAATGAGCAGTTAGCCCCAACCAAACGATTTAACTGGACAGGAGCCATTTCTGGCTGGTTAAATTGCTTTGAATATTGACCTCATCATGTTAAACTGTTTCCTGAAAATTGAGTTCACTAAAAGTTTGATAGTTTTTTTGTTTTTGTGTAGGGTAGATTCAGTGGCCTAGCTACGTGGGGCCACTGGGGCCTGGACCCCCCTGCCGACGACCCTCTCGACCACACCCCCTCCTGCTGCCAACCCTCCCCCACCGCCGCCGTTGCCTACCTTTGCTGGCGGGGGACCCCAACCCCCGCCAGCCGAGGTCCTCTTCTTCCGGCGCAAGGCTTCGTTCTGTTTCTCTGAGTCTGACGTCCTGCACGTACAACGTGCAGGACGCCAGACTCGCAGAAACAGAACGAAACCTTGCAGATCAGCCAGCGAGGTCCTCCTCTTCCCTATGTATCTAGTCGTTAAGATCATCATAATCTAATCTACTCAAAGTTCCCACATACGCTTTGCAAACAGTTTTTTGGTATTGTGGGCCCCCAACTCTGGAATCAGCTTCCATTATTTCTCCTTAGACAAGCTTAAGGAAGGCTTAAAAACTTATTTGTTTAATACAACCTTTCCAGAATGATAGTTTATTTAGTGTGTGATGTGGCACATAGGCAGACCTCCTCTGGTGCTCTGTGTGTTTCTTCCCTAGCTTTGTATTTTTTATTTTTACTGACTCTTTCCTATTGCTTTTGGTAGTTCCTTTCCTTTCTTTAAGAATATTTTGTAAACTGCTCAGAAGGATTTCAATGATGCGGTATATCAAATCGCAATAAACGTGAACTAAAAGAGTAAAACAGATTTTATGCTGCTTATCCCATAAACAGGCAGTGGATTTCCCCCAAGTCCACCTTAATAATGGCTTATGGACTTTTCTTTTAAGAATTTGTCCAAACCTTTTTGAAACTCTGTTAAGTTAACTGCTTTTACCACATTTTCTAGCAGTGACTTCCACAGTTTAATTACATGTCTAATTACAAATTGAAACGTCAAGGCACTAGGTTAGTTGTGTTTGGCAGCATCGCAGTAATGATGCTTCTATCGTAGGATAAAAAAGACTCTTGCTGTATTCTGTTATTAGTGGCTGGCTTGCTGCCGAGTTTATAGGAGGATTTTATATCACTCAGGTACCAGGCATAAGCAGGAAAATGTCATCACCAGACCTCATTGCCAGTCAGCGCTGCCTAGTGTTAGGAGATTATTATGACTGGAAGAGTTATGCTGAGGGCTATTAAGTCACTTGGACTACTGCAATGCACTTTACGCTGGCTGTAAAGAACAAATCATCAAGAAACTTCAAACTGCCCAAAATACCGCAGCAAGACTTATATTTGGAAAAACAAAATACGAAAGTGCAAAACCCCTAAGAGAGAAATTACACTGGCTCCCACTTAAAGAACGGATCGTGTTCAAAATCTGCACGATTGTTCATAAAATCATCTACGTAGACGCCCCGTCATACATGCTAAACCTCGTGGACCTCCCACCCAGAAATGCTAAAAGATCTGCCCGCACTTTTCTTAATCTACACTTTCCCAGCTGCAAAGGACTAAAATACAGACTAACACATGCGTCCAGCTTCTCCTTCATGGGCACGCAGTTATGGAATGCACTACCAAAACACTTGAAAACAATTAACAAAATAACTAACTTTTGCAAATCTTTGAAGACCTATCTCTTCAACAAAGCCTACCACGAGAATCCATAACTAAGTACAACACATCACCACTCCTCCCCTATTCTGATTGTCGTCTTTCTATAATTGCTTGATTAGATCGTCTTGTTATCCTTGATATCTTTGTAACACCAACTGTATCTGTTGTACCCTGAAATGGCGATGCCATAACAGGTCTTTGTAAGCCACATTGAGCCTGCAAACAGGTGGGAAAATGTGGGATACAAGTGCAATAAATAAATAAATTATAGAAATAACTTGCAGCAGCTGCCAACTGTGGTCATCAGAATGCAACAAAAACTTGAGGAAAGGCAGAGGTAACACAGAACTTCATAAACTTTGGATCACCCACGTTTGGAGTCGCTACCTGGACAGGCCCTCCATAAGATGTCATTAGTTTGCTTCGTTCGGGGGTTGTGAGCTTTTGGCCACAGAAAGATCGATAAGCACTGCTGTAATAGGAAAGAGTAGAGGATCCTGTCACCAACCTGGTGCCATGCTGGTAGCTGTATCAGTCTGGCATAAATACCATTCTCTGTAGGTTGATGGTGGTGGTATCCTTGGAAGTAATGGTTTCACTTCTTTTTATTCTTTTCCAGGCTCCTATCCAGCAGTTCGCAGACAAAATCAGTGGCTATTTTGTTCCTTTTATTGTCGCTGTCTCAGTTATTACTTTAATTGCTTGGATCGTGATAGGATATCTCGATTTTGAAATTGTGGAGAAATATTTTCCTGTAAGTGACCTTCAGTTGTTCACATTTCTTGAAAATGAACAGATGTGTAAACATTTCAAGTCTTTATTTTTCTGTCTAATAGTTGTGTATAACCTCTTCGTGTATTTTCTTCTGACTGATTAAATGCAGGTGAGTATCAGCCTGTGTCTATAGTAACTTCATAACAGGGCACCTATGCAAAGAACCCAAAAAAGCACCTGTTTTATGCCTGTTTTTTTTACAGCAACATAAGCTCTCCTGTACCTGTATGAAATACGCTTCCTGATCCAGCCCCTGTAACATACAAGTTGTACCACCTGCTTGAAGAAGTTGTAAGTTTGTGTGTGCACTCTACAGATGTACACGCGCATTTTACAAAATATGCGTGTACATTTCAACTCTGCCTGCACTTTGCCTGAGCTGTGCGCCTGGCATGTCTGCTCACAGATCACAGATAAGTAGGTTCAGCCTTTCCTTGTGCATCTGTAGGTGGATACACAATTATAAGCCCTTTTCTGCATGTAAAACAGACTTTACATTTGCACAAAGATTTATAAAATTGCTCCCTTAGTGATTTTGTGCTTCCTTCAGACATGAAGCACTGCTGTAATCAGATGACGTGTGTGTCATCAAAGGGAAGCTGGAACAGGAAGGGCCTTTTGATTGAAAGATTGCCACACACGGAAGTCCTATAGCCTTCGAAGCCTGGAATACGAGAACATTTTCTGACACATTTCAAGGCAATATTTAATACCTGCACCTACAAATGAAATGGCATCTTGTTAGAATTAACTATAAACTCAAAATAGATGTGGACACACAAAATCTAAATGAAAAACAAAAAATGTTCCACTCAGAAAAAGAGAAAACAAAACTTAAATCAAAAAATGGAAGGAAAAGCCTCAAAGAGCTCCAAGTCAACAAAGAGCTAGATTGATGGAACAGATCTACTCTTCATCATCGGCAAAACCCCACAAAATCAAAAATACCCACAAACAGTGTTAAATAATGTCCAACTCCATTCCTCATATATGAGCCAACTTCTTAGAAATGTTGGCCATCGTCGGTCACAGGGGATTTCAGCACTAAGAAGTTGGCTGATATATGAGAAATGAAAAACAGAGTTGATAAGTGTGTACTAAGTTAATGGTTTTAGCAAACAGTATTATTATTTTTGAATAGAAGAAGTTGGACATTCTTTAACACCGTTTGTGGGTATTTTTGATTTTGTGGGGTTTTGCCGATGATGTAGAGTAGATCTCTTTGATCAATCTAGCTCTTAAGGTCTTCGTTGACTTGGAGCTCTTTGAGGCTTTTGCTTCCATGTTTTTATTTAATTTTTGCTTCTCTGAGTGGAACATTTTTTATTTTTGATTTAGATCTTGTTAGAGTTGTGCATTTTTGTTTGAAGATAAGGAGTCTTGTTTTTATTTTATAGTACTTAGCTTTTTTCCTGCTATGTAAATTTAGACTATTCTTCTATACGTAAGATAGGCAGTGCTGACTGGAAAACTGTAGGAGTGCATTCCCCTAATACCAAGGCAGGGAACATTGTGTGGAAGACTATAACTCAGTGGTTTTCAAACTGTGGATCGTTGGAAAATCTTCATTTGAAGTAATGACTACAGCAACAAAAAAACAAAAACCCTGAACTGGGAGAGTGGAGGAGTAGCCTGATGATTAGTGCAGCGGGCTTTGATCCTGGTGACCTGGGTTCGATTCCCACTGCAGCTCCTTGTGACCTTGGGCAAGTCACTTAACCCTCTGTTGTGAGCCCTGAAAGTACCTGCATATAATGTGTACAGCTTACATCTAGTAGTGCTATAGAAATGATTAGTAGTAGAGTGCATCACTGCAAGACTCAGTGGGAGGTGAGGCCTGCAGCAGCAAAGTGTGCATTGCACAGAAGAAAGACTGAGTTTGCAGGACTGTTTTTTGCTGTGAAATGGGTCCTGGGCAAAAAGAAGTCGGTAAGTACTGCTGTAGGGAGTATACATTATTATTATTATTATTATTATTTGTAGCATTTGTATCCCACATTTTCCCACCCATTTGCAGGCTCATTGTGGCTTACTTACATTTGCCGTTATGGCGATTACCATTTCCGGACTTTAGATATGCACATGATTTTGCAATCAAGTGCGTACATACATGGTAGAAAAATGCATTGTGTGCTTGCGTACTTGTTAACACTTGGTTTTTCAATCAAGTGCATATGTATGTGGTAGAAGAATACATTGTGGTCTTGTGTAGGTGTCGGCTTTATGTAGTTGCTCAGATGATGGTATTATGGTGTGAGTAATAGTGTTGGGCAGTGGTTCTGTCGTTTCGGTCTTATTCTTCATTGTTGTTGTTTAGAGGTTAGGACGATTGTTTGTTGTATGCTTTTTTTTTAATAGGTCCGTTTTCAGTAGTTTACGAAAGATGGTTAGATCTTGCGTTGTCTTTATGGTCTTCGGGAGTGCGTTCCATAGCTGTGTGCAAATGTAGGAGAAGCTGGTTGCGTAGGTGGACTTATATTTTAATCCTTTGCAGTTGGGGTAATGGAGGTTGAGGAATGTACGTGCTGATCTTTTAGCATTCCTAGCAGGTAGGTCTATGAGGTCTGACATGTAGGCCGGAGCTTCTCCATGTAAAAGTTTATGGACCATGGTGCATACTTTGAACGCAATTCGTTCCTTTAGTGGGACAAGGAGCATTGTGTGCAAGTCCAGAAAGAGTGCTCTCCCTTTTTTAAGGTGAAGACCATTCTTGGAGTAACACAGGATTTTCATTCATTCAATTGGTGTTCCTTATAGTAGGTGGACTGGCCTAGGGACTCAGCGGTGGTAGTATATGGTGCTATGCAGAGGACGTGGGTTTGATTCCCAGGCCAGGCTTCTGCTTATTGATCCAGCCAAGGCTAGGGAGCAGCGTTCACTGACCTGGGGTTGGGAGACTCGGCCATTGCACAGTGGCAGTGCTAGTGGGAGCAGTGGTCACTGCAGTAGCTGGGGTGGGAAAGGGTTGTAAAATATGGGGAAAATCTCTACTAGACTTAAATGAAGGCTCATGGCACATTAGGTATATTTTTAAAAATCTTACATTAAATGAATGGTATTGAAAAAACAAAAAGCAAAGAAAGCTGGAGATTTTTCTGCATCAGACCATCAGATATGTGTAGTCCTTGAGACGGTTATTAAAACACCCAGTTTGAGAGAAGATTATTTCAAGAATACTTAAGTCGCTCATTTGTAAAGATGCGTGTCATGCTGAGGCTGTACTATTTATATTTAGGGAATGTTCTGTTTGTTTTGAAGGGGTACAACAAGAGCATTTCAAGAGGAGAAGTGATAGTCCGCTTTGCTTTCCAAGCTTCCATCACAGTCCTGTGTATTGCATGCCCCTGCTCCCTGGGATTGGCAACCCCAACTGCAGTTATGGTGGGCACTGGGGTAGGTGCTCAGAATGGGATACTGATCAAAGGAGGAGAGCCACTGGAGATGGCACATAAGGTAAGCTAGAAACAATTTTTACTTTTGTTAATTAATCTTTCAGCTCTTCTTGGACATGCTGTAAACATAGTTCCATTATAGTTCCCCCCTCAATAAGCACCTCTCCCTGTGATATCACTGCCTTGGCTACTCCTATCTCCATTTGTCCATTGGTCAGTAGTGAAGGACTCTTTGCTAAACTCCCATCTCAAATTTAACAAAAAAGAAAAGCAGACTTCCCAGCAACATATGTGTTTAAGCATTTTTCAGTGTTTCTAGTGTCTGTGGGTGCTAATTTTGTCATAGGGATCCAGGAATTGTCACTTGGAGTAACAGAGACTACTTCTGTTTACCAGAACTCATATAAATTTCTTGCTATCTAGATGTATTTAAATAATAATACCTGAAAACAGGGCTGGCCTAACAATTAGTCAAGACTAGGTGGTTACCTAGGACAGCAGCTTCCTGGGACCAGCAAAGAGTAGCTACAGTCAAAGCAAAACTCTAGGTCTTAACAGCCACAGAACTGAAATCATCTGCACATACTTTAAATTGGATATTCTGTGCCAAAGCCTGGACATGACCTGGCATTGAATATCCGGGAATAACGCTGATGGAAATCAGCAAAATGCTCACCTCCGCCAGCTGAATATTTACCCCATGTGATTTAAGGGTTTGAGAATAAGGATGGGATTTTTTAAAAACAAAATTGTTAGCTAATGTGGTTTATGTATTTACTAGGAAAAAATGCCCGTTTCTGAGCGCAATGAAACGGGCGCTAGCAAGGGGCCCCCTCCCTCCGTCCCTCCGAGCTACTTGCCTTGTTCGCTGTGGAGTTTCCGTTTCGGCCCTCGTCGAGTGTCATAGCTCCGCCCTCGACGTCATGACGTTTTGACGCGAGGGCGGTGCAGACACTCCAGTGCACACCGGATATCTCGGGCGCCTCAACTTCCATGGAGGCTTCAGAACGTTGGGGTTGCCTTTTATATAGAGCGATTTCTTTTGCCTGTATTGTTTTTAAATTACATTTTCTATTTATTTGCATATTTATAGCTTGTCTTTAAAGGAGGGAAAAATCACTACCCTTGGTGAATTACTGCATAGTTAGGGTCATGGCTTATGAAATGTATAAAATATAAATAGGCTTCTTGAACACAAGGGTATCATCCTCCCCTCTTGGCCTTCCTTGGAGACTCCACTCTGTTTATGTGTCTTTTCTATACTCTCTGTTGCACAGTTTGTACGTTTGATTTCACTAGAAATGGTATCTGCACTGGAAAAACACTGACTTTATTTTTCAATTTTTCCTGTTTGGGTTTTTTTTTTTTTTGTATTCTCAAAGAACCTCAAATTAGCTGGAAAATAAACACTTAAATCTACAGTGTATAAATGTCTAACCATAGAAGTACGAAATATCAAATGTAAGAAATGAAAGATTTTTAGTGAGAAGCAGGTTGTACTTTGAATAAATCTGTTCTGTCATTTGCGACTACAATTAGATGTTCTAAGCTGGGGAAGATCTCTTCAGAGTTGGGAATAGCCATGGAGGTGACATAAGTACATAAGTAATGCCATACTGGGAAAAGACCAAGGGTCCATCGAGCCCAGCATCTTGTCCACGACAGCGGCCAATCCAGGCCAAGGGCACCTGGCAAGCTTCACAAACGTACAAACATTCTATACATGTTATTCCTGGGATTTTGGATTTTTCCAAGTCCGTTTAGTAGCGGTTTATGGACTTGTCCTTTAGGAAACCGTCCAACCCCTTTTTAAACTCTGCTAAGCTAACCGCCTTCACCACATTTCCAGCAATGAATTCCAGAGGTTTAATTACACGTTGGGTGAAGAAACATTTTCTCCGATTTGTTTTAAATTTACTACACTGTAGTTTAATCGCATGCCCCCTAGTCCTAGTATTTTTGGAAAGCGTGACAGACGCTTCACATCCACCTGTTCCACTCCACTCATTATTTTATATACCTCTATCATGTCTCCCCTCAGCCGTCTCTTCTCCAAGCTGAATAGCCCTAGCCTCCTTAGTCTTTCTTCATAGGGAAGTCGTCCCATCCCCGCTATCATTTTAGTCGCCCTTCGCTGCACCTTTTCTAATTCTACTATATCTTTCTTGAGATGCGGCGACCAGAATTGAACACAATACTCAAGGTGCGGTCGCACCATGGAGCGATACAACAGCATTATATAACATCCTCACACCTGTTTTCCATACCTTTCCTAATAATACCCAACATTCTATTCG
Source organism: Microcaecilia unicolor (assembly GCF_901765095.1). Taxonomy (NCBI): domain Eukaryota; kingdom Metazoa; phylum Chordata; class Amphibia; order Gymnophiona; family Siphonopidae; genus Microcaecilia; species Microcaecilia unicolor. The sequence continues at coordinate 16,217,645 of NC_044037.1, forward strand.
CTTTCCTAGCCGCAGCAGCACACTGAGCAGAAGGTTTCAGTGTGTTATCGACGACGACACCCAGATCCCTTTCTTGGTCCGTAACTCCTAACGTGGAACCTTGCATGACGTAGCTATAATTCGGGTTCTTTTTTCCCACATGCATCACCTTGCACTTGCTCACATGTGGGAAAAAAGAACCCGAATTATAGCTACGTCATGCAAGGTTCCACGTTAGGAGTTACGGACCAAGAGGTTCAGCTTTCAACATGAGACTGCAGCCAAAAGGAGCTGTTGATCAGACTCCCTGTAACTATATCCAGCCCACAAGGTGTAGATTGGTGTAGAACTTAACAAGAATTGGCAATAAGAGAACAATTTCAGGATTGGGACCAAAACGATTTATCAGTTAACTTAACCTGTGGGTGGACTGACCATTTGGGCAATAGGGCATTGCCTGAGGGCCCACAACAGTAGGGGTCTCAGTCTCTCCCTGGTTCCATGTAGTTTATAGGGGTTTAGGGGCCCATGACCCTTATTGCCCGGAGACCCAGATCACTTTTAGTTTGCCCCTGTCTTAACTAGATAAGTTGTGCTATTTCAAAATTCTGGGTTGGTGACCATTGAAAATTTTGCCTATACAACTTGATGATAAGCCACAAATTAATGGGATGTGAGGCATACTAGGGGTACGCATTTCTTTTAGCTAAGTAACGCCAACATTCGGTGTTAACTGGTTAAATTGGACTGTGCAAATATTGGTTCTAAAATAAGCTAGAAAACATATGGGTAACGTTAACCTGCTATATTCAATTTGGAGGAATTTTTTACTGATTAACCTATAAAATGATACTGTGATGTTGGTGCCCCATGCCATTTCTTTTTAGGTGAAAACGGTGATGTTTGATAAAACAGGAACCATAACCCATGGAACACCGTTAGTGATGCAAATGAAGGTTCTAGTGGAGAAGGAGAGCTTGAGGCTGAATAAGATCCTGGCAATTTTGGGGACTGCGGAGAGTAATAGTGAACATCCGCTAGGTTCAGCAATCACAAAATATTGCAAGCAGGTAACACGTTCAGTTTGCTTTACTCAATGTCTTTGATGTTTGACATGATAGGTAACTTGGCATTAACATCTGGATACAGAGATTTTAATTATTGAAAGCATTTTTTTGGATTCATTTAGCTCATAGGAATATTTCCACTCTCTTCCTGTTGCTGCGATTGAATTGTGAGTGTCCCGCTAGCCCATTGCACTTTAATTGTTGATGGTTCGGTGAGCTCTACTCCCCCTTTGATATTACTGTTCTGCAACCCGCATTCCTTTAAATTGCTGAGGAGTGTGGTAGCCGTGTTAGTCCACTCTTAAGGTTATCAATAGAAATCAAACAAAATAAAACATGGAAAAGAAAATAAGATGATACCTTTTTTATTGGACATAATTTAATACATTTCTTGATTAGCTGTCGAAGGTTGCCCTTCTTCGTCAGATCGGAAATAAGCAAATGTGCTAGCTGACAGTGTATATAAGTGAAAACATTCAAGCATTACTATGACAGTCTGACAGGGTGGGAGGATGGGGGTGGGTAGGAGGTATGGTTCCCACACCTGTTGGTCAACATTTTACAGGACCAGGACACTGTACCAGTGACTTCACAGTGAGAATCCTGAAAGGTAACTTTAAAACCATACAAGAACGTAAGACCTTTGAAATCAGAATGATTGAATATTTTAACACCCAACAGAAAGGACTTAACAAGGATCTGGAGTTCCTAGCCCATTATAAACCAAAAAGCTGTATTTCTCTGTTGATCACCCCACCCCTCACCTATCCACACCCATCCTGTTAGAATATCAATGACATGCTTTGATGTCCCCATGCATACTTCCTACCCACCCCCCTCCTCCCACCCTGTCAGACTGTCATAGTAATGCTTGAATGTTTTCACTTATATACACTGTCAGCTAGCACATTTGCTTATTTCCGATCTGAGGAAGAAGGGCAACCTTCGAAAGCTAATCAAGAAATGTATTAAGTTATGTCCAATAAAAAAGGTATCATTTTATTTTCTTTTCCATGTTTTATTTTGTTTGATTTCTATTGATAACTTTAAATTGCTGGAAGTTTGTTGTGAGCTGCTGCAGGCACACTGATGAAGGAGACATGTCCCTTTGTGTGGCCCATTTAGCAGATTGTCAGGCATGCATTTTGCATATTTTTTACAGTTTGCTTCATTTGTTGTACTGGATTTTTCTGTGTTAGATTTGCAGATGTCTGGATCTTATGTTATTCCTGTTAGCTCAGAGAGAGGCATTTGCAGCGATTCAAATCCTATTTTTAAGCCATTTTAGCAGTATGGACCATATACTCTCATTCATCCAAATTGAGTCAGATTTTCTAAATGTAATTTATTGTGATAATTCTATCAGTAATAAGTGTGCCTTGGTAAATGCTTGTTCTGTTTGTAGGAAGGTTCCAGTCTTGATTTATTTATTTGAATCTAAGCAAATTGATGTCTTCGATATGAATGAGATTTGAGCTGATGTTATTCACAATGAGCTTTGTCCGTCTACTGTAGTAATATATTAGTATGAGAAGCCAGGTCAAGAGTGAAAAGTAAGGAAGTTCTAGTAATTGCTCATGGTAGCTTTAATTTGTCACAAATTAATTTTTATTTTTTGGAATTTGCTGAAGCAATTGTATTAATGAATAACTTCTGGAGGTATGAGGTGTTGATATCTCACTGGATCATTCTACAATAGATATTCCAAATTCTTTGAGTAGTTGGTGCCTTCTGATTTAAACTTGTCGAATCTTATTGTATTGGGTGATTTCAATACACACACCGAATGTGCTGTTCATAGTGGAACAGACTTGGATTTGATTAGTTCAGTGTCCTCTTCGGATTATGTTCAGGTAGTGTCTAAATCGCCTTGCTGCACTTTTTAGCTTGATAAGCAGTATAGTAAATGACCATAAATAAATAAACCAAGCAACCAACTCATCATAGGGGATAGACTTTGAATTTAGCTTTTCTTTTTTCACCTTATGTGATTCACGAGTTGACTTCCTTGCACCGAATTGTTGCAGGGCCTTGGATGATTGCTATTTATTATCTTTAATGATACGTTACAGGTAAACTTAATGGTATCTCTCCCACCTGGGTGTTAGCATTGGGCCACCTTGGATCAAGAGGCCCTGCAGGCCAGCTGGCCATTTAAACAAGTACTTGAAACCACATTGGTCGATGACATAGTTACTATTTGGTCAACTGTTACACCATGTTGCCTTAAGAAGGTGCCAAGAATAATGAGTGAAGGTGGGGGAGCCGGTGCACTAAGAGTGTGCCATGATTTACTACGAAGTTAGTTGCAGAAAAGTATACTCTTTGGTGGCGTGAATGGAGATGGCTCCAGACAGGGTTGCAGAAAGCAACAAGGCAAACGATCTGCAAAACCCAACGTGGAGAACAAACCAGCAGATCAGTACAATATCCAAAATACTTTATTGAAGATACCGTATGTTAGACAAATGCCCGACACAGGCCGTGTTTCGCCCAACAAAGGGGCTGAATCAGGGGCTAGTTAGTATCTTTCTTAAATAAGAACAGTCGCAAATCGCATATCAGAGCAAGGATAAAAGGAATTTCTTTAAAAAACCAGCACACTTTTTACTGATCACTTGGCGACACAACAGGAGACGCTGTTTTGTGCTGCTTATGCTGGCGTTTTAAAGAAATTCCTTTTATCCTTGCTCTGATATGCGATTTGCGACTGTTCTTATTTAAGAAAGATACTAACTAGCCCCTGACGCAGCCCCTTTGTTGGGCGAAACACGGCCTGTGTCGGGCATATGTCTAACATACGGTATCTTCAATAAAGTATTTTGGATATTATACTGATCTGCTGGTTTGTTCTCCAGACAGGGTTGAGCAGGATAAAAGTGCCTGTTGATGTGCTACGACACATTATAAGTCTGTGATAGGTGTGGAAAATGAGGATTTTTTTTAACTAAGAGACCCTTTTACTAAGCTGCGATAGTATTAGAGTGTGGCTACCTTACACTAGAAAGCACTATTGTAGGATGTGCTGAGGTGTCCCATGGTAATGCACTGCTCAGCGCATACTAATCTCGTGCTGAAAAAATACTTATTTTTCAGTTCGGGAGGCGTGCCCTTGGGCAGAGCGTAGTCATGCCCTGTGCTAATCAGCACGAGCACATTGTCAAGTGCTGTCCGATTACCACGGGAGTAGTGTGGGAACCCTTACCACCAAGTTAATAAGTGCCTTAGCGCTATAGAAATGATAAGTAGTAGTAGTAGTGATAAGGGCCCCCCCCCCCCCCCCCCCCCGTGGTAATGACCATGCACTAATTGAGAAAGTAGCACGTGGCCATTTAATGGGAGAGATAGCAAATGTGGCCATTTTACTGCCACGCTAAAAGTGGCTGCAGTGTGCAGTAAAGCCATGCACTAACAGTAGTGCCGCGCACTTTTTAGCATTGATTAGTAAAAGTGCCCCTAATTGAATTAAGAAGTCTGTGTTATGACCGTTGAGGTTCTTTGCGACTGTAAAGGAAATATTGTATTCTTCCACTAGTGGGTTTTGCCTAAGGTATAAACATTTGCAGACATCTTCTGGGAAACAGTTGATTCCATTGTGGGTCCTTGCCAAAATGTAATTATGGCTCATCTGTTAATTTAGACTTAAGTATTACTATGCTGTGGAAGAACTTCTTTTCAGTAACCGACACACAATTCCTCCACCTTTCTCCACTGCAGTCTAGATCCCCTCTTTGCCACATGCTGCCATTTTGCTGGTTCGCTAAATCTTTGAGTCTTCTCCACATCTGGAACCTCTAGGCTCCCTAGCCTGCCAGCCTTCTTGAGGCCTTATCCAAGTTTTATGTTGGACATTTTGTCGCTAACTACGAACCTGATTCGAAAGGGAAAAGGCCATGTGTATCTCACATTCTCCTACATAAGCACACAACTGTGGAACGCACTCCCAAAAGCTGTGAAAACAACTTACGACCATCTAAACTTCAGGAAATCACTAAAAACCACCCTGTTCAAAAAGACATACCCTACCGACCCAACATAAATGCCTGAACTCTGCAACACAGCAAAACCAAAGCTCGTTATGGACATTACCTAACCCCTCCTCTCTTCGATCCCAGTCGTGCCTGAAACACAGGAACCTTACTCGACCACAACATCACATTGTACTTGCTTCTCCAACCGGTCTTGGCGAACGCCACTGGTACTATGTAAGCTTGCAAATAGGTGGGAAAATGGGGGGTACAAATGCAACAAATAAATGAATAAATAAAATTACCGTATCTCCCTGCAGCTTAGCAGTAACTCACTTAAATTCTTTCTTCCTTTGCAGTGTGCCCAGTGATGCCTACAAACAGTTCAGCGGCTGCACAGCCTTTGCTTTGGCTGCGGTCTTTGCTTTGAGCTTAAAATCATGCACTCCAGGAAGCATTCACCTTCCTGCCTTCAGGGCTCTGTGGAGTCTATCCAGTTTAATGTCTGCCATTTCAGACTGTTTGGCCCCAATGCCAAGAATCACTTTGCATATTTGGACTGCTGCCTCCATACTGTCACCATGTTTCTTAAATGTTTGTATCTGAATCTGTTCTCCAAGCCTTCAATTTGTTTGTGCTCAATATTGTTTTATTGATCACCAGTCAAAGCAAATACATCCAGCATCAAACACAGACATATAGGCAACTGCCTAAACGTACAAGTAAAGACAAAGTACAGATGTCTGTCATCAAAATTTTTTTTTACAATGTTAACACACACCCCTCCCCCAAACTCCTACTATAGATGCCTTATTGACCAACAGTCGCTTACCAGAATTGTGTAAGCCAAATTCCCCACTCTGATCCAGAAGGATCCCCACAGGGAGTACAAGACAAGGTGTGCCTCATGATACGAGAGAAGAAACTAAATAATCTTTGCCAAACGGTCCGAATTTGGGGACAGTTCCAGTTAGCAAGAAAAAAAAAGTGGCTTGTGTACTCTGACATTGAGCACAGGTAGGGATATCCAGAAGTCCCATGTGACATGCCTATCTGGGTGATACATAACCTCAAAGAAGCACTCGAAAACCAAGTCCTCACCCTTTTTTTTTAAAGCAATTGATGGTTCATCTTTTCCAAATGTTATACAGTTTCTCATATCTTGCAGTGCCCCTCCTTGTTCTGCTAAACTTTAACTCCAGCTCCTTTAGCTAGTTTCCCAGCTCTGTAACCTGTCTGAAGTTCAGCTGTGCATCCCATGATTTCAGTTTTCACAGCAGCAAAATCTGCCTTAGGCCCTCATGATCAAAAGCAAACTCTGGCGCTAGAGGCTGTTAACGCCATACTAGCGCCAGAGTTTGCAGCCGACCCATGATCAGAGCCCTCGAGCGCCTGAAACAGCGCACTCGAGGGCTCTCAGCGCAAGTAGCATGCAAATGCATGCTAAACAGGGCTTCTAGTGCAATTTGCTTGCAAATGCATGCTAATTGGCGCTTAACGCATTCATCCCCAATGATCAGCGACCAGCGCGCCAAAGATTGGGTTGCTGGCTGCAGCAAAATCAACGCCAGCTCCGAGCTGGCATTAGATTTTGCGGATCATTGGGGAGGAATGGTGAGCCCTGTCCAGCATGCAGTTGCATGATGGCAGGCCCCCCTTCCCCCCCCCCCCAAGGCAAACGCGAACGGGGGCTGGAGGTCCGGTGGGTCTCCAGCCCCCGAAACCCCCAGAAATCGTTGCTCCATCGACAGCGTTGTCCTTAAATTCCCTGGTGGTCCGTGGTGTCGTGACACCCCCCTGGCCCCGTCCCGGCCCCCTCCCAGCCCCCCTACCTTGTGTTGGAGGAGGGACGGAGCCTGCCTGCCTCCCTCCTCTTCCAGTCAGTTGACACCCAAAATGGCGGTGCCGAGCAGCGCCCACTGCATCCTGGGATGCACTGGGCGGGGCTACAGACCTTGATCAGCTATGATTAATGGAAAGAAAATTATCAGGTATGATACATAATTTTACCTTCCATATCATCATGCTGATCAATCCATAGACTGGTGGGTTGTGTCCGCTGTGGAAGAGTGGCCTAGTGGTTAGGGTGGTGGACTTTGGTCCTGGGGAACTGAGGAACTGAGTTCGATTCCCGACACAGGCAGCTCCTTGTGACTCTGGGCAAGTCACTTAACCCTCCATTGCCTACCGCATTGAGCCTGCCATGAGTGGGAAAGTGCGGGGTACAAATGTAACAAAAAAATAAATACCTGGACTTTAAGGGAACTGAGCGACAGGCCTTTCTCCAGACCTTCTTGCAGGAACGCCAACACTGAAGAGATTGGAGCAGTGAAGGGAGAAAGTGAGCCTGCTTCACACCACGCTGCAAAGGTACGCCAAACCCTGGCGTAAGCAGTAGAAGTAGAGCGCTTCCTCGCTCTCAGCATAGTGGCGATGACCTTGTCTGAGGAGCCCTTCTTCCTCAGACGCTGCCGTTCAATAGCCAGGCCGTAAGACCAAAGGGGGAGGGATCCTCCATCACCACGGGACCCTGATGCAACAGGCCCGGCCCCGCTGGCAGCCGCAGAGGGCCGTCCACTGAGACCCTGATCAAGTCCGCATACCAGGGACGTCTGGGCCAGTCCGGACCCACCAGGATTATCCTGCCCGGATGCTTTGCCACCCGGTCTAGCACCCTGCCCCTCCCGAATCAGCACTCACCTCTGCTCTTTAATGCACTCCCCCTGGCATCATACAAGTATCATTGTGCAGATCCAGTCTGCCCCCAGAATTGGAGAACTCCCTCAAATCCAATATTTCATTTTGCTGCCACTTGTCCACACCCCTCATTTTCTGTTCTACGCCCCTGCACTTGTTTATTTACTGCTGCAATAGAAGAGAATGTTTATTGATTTTATGTTTATTACGGTTCACAATAAAAAATAGAATCATGAAATAATAGACCGGTGTTGGTGTGGAGCCTTCGTTGTATTACTTCCTCCTTTCAAGCCTTCTTTCTGCTTTTACATCCCCCCCCCCCCCCCCCCTTCTCAGTCGGACCACATGACTTTCTTGAAACTAAAATGATGAAAAAGAAACAGAAGCGACATGTTTCTACATCAGCCACTCGGGCTTTTTTTGTTTTGTGGACAGTAGTCTGTGGTGTAGGAGTGATGCAATGCAGTGTCCCCTGAGGTAAACGTGACTGTTGCTCCAACCACCTTTGCATCACTCATTGCTAATAATGCTATCCATAAAAGCCAACACACCAGTAAAAAAGTAAAATTCAGCATTGTAATATGCATGGAGGACCTCTGCCTCCCTAAGAGTCCTGGCTTTTTTTTTCTCATGACACATGTAATTTATTTTATTTTATTTTTTTATTTTTGTTACATTTGTACCCCGCGCTTTCCCACTCGTGGCAGGCTCAATGCGGCTTACATGGGGCAATGGAGGGTTAAGTGACTTGCCCAGAGTCACAAGGAGCTACCTGTGCCTGAAGTGGGAATCAAACTCAGTTTCTCAGGACCAAGTCCACCACCCTAACCACTAGGCCACTCCTCCACTGTTGCTACTATTTGAGATTCTACGTGGAATGTTGCTATTCCACTAGCAAAATTCCATGTAGAAGTCGGCCCTTGCAGATCACCAATGTGGCCTGCGCAGCCTTCTACATGGAATGTTGCTAGTGGAATAGCAACATTCCATGTAGAATCTCCAATAGTAGCAACATTCCATGTAGAATCTCCAATAGTAGAAACATTCCATGTAGAATCTCCAATAGTATCTATTTTATTTTTGTTACATTTGTACCCTGCGCTTTCCCACTCATGGCAGGTTCAATGCGGCTTACATGGGGCAATGGAGGGTTAAGTGACTTGCCCAGAGTCACAAGGAGCTGCCTGTGCCTGAAGTGGGAATCAGTTCCTCAGGACCAAAGTCCACCACCCTAACCACTAGGCCACTCCTAAAATACTAAAAGCACTCCACTACAGATTATACTCCCAGTCTCCACATTTCCGCTAGTACCTGTAGTATGTATTGGGCTGTTCTCTGCCTCATGCCCCCAGCCTTTGTATATCCGTTTTACAAAGCAGTAAAAGTTTATTCAAATTAAATACATGATGGTGGACCACCCCAAATAGACACATCCAGCATGAATTACCCCATTCCGAATGTCTTTGTCTATTCACTTATGAAAACTCCTTTTCATTTAAAGCTAGATTTACTAAAGTGCTGTACCTTGTTAAATTAAGATCCTTCTGCGCTTCCCGGATCCAACCTTATGACAGAACCTGAAATACGCTTCCTCTTTCACCCTGTTTTCATCCCTCTTCCAGCCATCATTATACATTCTTCCTTAATTAGAACACACTATCCCAATTTACACCCTCTTTCCACTCCCTACCTCTACCACCTTCCTCCCTTACCCATCCTACTTACCCACCTTTTATTCTCCACCTCGTTATATACTATATTCAGCTGTTTTATCCGTTTTGTGTTATCTTGTAAACAGTATCTGTGTGGGGCCACAGGGGCCTGGGCCCCCGCAGATTTCGCCCTGGACCCCCCTACCATCGACCCTCTCCACCTCCCCCTCCCGCCCGCCCGCCACCAACCCGTCGCCGATCTTTGCTGGCGGGGGACCCCAAGCCCCCGCCAGCCGAAGTCCTCTCTTCCGTGCAGGATGCAAGTTGCGACGCTTCCTGTTCTTCTGAGTCTGACGTCCTGCACGTACAACGCGCAGGACGTCAGACTCAGAATTTGGAACTCAGTCTGACGTCCTGCGCGTTGTACGTGCAGGACGTCAGACAGAAGAACAGGAAGCATTGCAACTTGCAGCCTGCACGGAAGAGAGGACCTCGGCTGGCGGGGGGGTTGGGGGTCCCCCGCCAGCAAAGGTAAGTGACAGCAGCGGGGGAGGGTTGGCGGCGGCGGGAATGGGTGGAGAGTGTCATTGGTGGCGAGGGGGGGGTCTGGCAGTGGCGGGGGGGTCCGGAAATGGCGGGGGGGGGGGGGATCGGTGGCACCAGAGGGGGGGGGGCTAAAATGTGCCCCCTCCCTCTGGCTCTGGCCCCCCTAACGCCAGAGTGCAGATACGCCCCTGCTTGTAAACCTGTTATATTTGTAAGCCGCATTGAACTTGCTAATAAGTGGGAAAGCGCAGGATATAAATGTTACAATACAATACAATGGGCAGATTAGTAAATTGCTCTCATGCCTTAATACTGCACATCAATCTGTGCTATCATGTAGTAGCGCACCTTAGCAAATCTAGGGTTCCTTTTACCAAGCTGCGGGGAAAAAGGGCCCTGCGCTAGCAGCGGAGGCCATTTTTCCTGCGTCCAGGACCCTTTTTACTGCAGCGGTAAAGAGCCCCCCCCCCCCCAGACAAACATGGCCTGCGGTAAGAGAACCCTTACCATGTGGCTTTGCAGCAGGAGCCCTTACCTCCACCTATTGAGGTGGCAATAAGGGCTCCTGCGGTAACTGGGCAGCACACTGCTATGACCAATTACCGCCAAGCAAGCCATTTCTGGGGGGGGGGGAGGGTCTTTTTCCCCCGGAAATGGTGTGCACTCGGGTTGGAACTACCACTGGCAGTCGCATTGGGCTGGTGGTAGTTCCAATTTAGCGTTTCGTAAGCCCGTGCTTAGGCTTACCGTTGTTTTGTAAAAGACCCCCCCCCCCCCAGCCCTTAATGCAACAACTGCGAAAATGCAGATGCACATCGAAAAGGGAAGTTGATCTAGTTTTGCAAGAAGCAAAAATAGTGTAAAGAGTGTACAGACTAAATCACAGTTATGAAAAATTGTAACAGTAAATGACAGTGGTCTTTATAACCATAATCACTGTAGTTGGTGAACAAAAGTTGTGGGCAGGAAGAAGAAACATACGTAGAGAAAATGAAAAACTGTTCAGTTTTGCAAAATTGGAAGCAGTTCTGAGCATCTGCTTAGGAAGCAGAGAGAATGACTAAAATTTTCTGCTGTTTGTTGCCCCACGATTAGGAGCTGGACACAGAGAGCCTTGGTAAATGTGTGGATTTTCAGGCTGTACCAGGCTGTGGAATCAGCTGCAAAGTTAGTGGCATTGAAGCCCTGCTGTATGGAAGTAACAGGAAGACTCTGGAAAACAATGCCCGGAATGCAGTGCTGGTGCAAATGGATGGAGTAGCAGAGAGCTCGGCGTATCACCCTAACATTATGGACGCCTGGCCTCCAGGCAAGTTCATCTGAGCTTTGAAAGTGAAATGCACTCCTGTATTATCTTTCTTCAGACACTGGGCAGCAGGGCCGTGCCTAGGGTCTCTGGCGCCCCCCTGCAGACTATCCGTTGGCGTGCCCCCAGCTCCCGCCTCCCCCCCGCACCTGCCTGGCTCCAAGGCGCATGGAAGAGCTGGGCGGTGCCAAAGAGCCGAGCGCTGCTCCCCCAAGCTGCCGTCTGGGGCGCAATGGATGAAATGGCTGGGTTTGGCCTGCAAAGGAGGCTCTGAGCAGACTCAGTCAGTCTGAGCCTCCTCCGCTCCATCCTCGATTCCCCGGCGCTTTAAATTTACCTCGCTCCGCCTCCGACGTCTGCGCAGCGTCAGTGAAAGCGCTGCCTGTCTGACGTCTCTCCACCAGCCTTCCCTTCGCTCGTTCGTTCCCTCTGTGTCCCGCCTTCTTCTGACATCATTTCCTTGAGGGCGAGACACAGAGGGAACGAACCAGCGAAGGGAAGGCTGGTGGAGAGACGTCAGACAGGCAGCGCTTTCACTGACGCTGTGCAGACGTCGGAGGCGGAGTGAGGTAAATTTAAAGCGCTGGGGAATTGGGGATGGAGCGGAGAAGTAAGGTTTTTTTGGTTTTTTTTAAATACAACTCGACGGCGCAGCACCCTTGAAGACAGGCGCACCACCGTGTTGGCACGGCCCTGCTGGGCAGATCATTTTACATGCTTTTCTAAAATTGTGCAGCGGTATACCCCATGATTACAGTGTAGCTATGGAATGCTTTACCAAAATCCTTAAAATCTACTTAGAACTATAATTATATTTAAAGGTGAAGAGACATTAAATGCCATCGTACTTACAGAGAACAGGACATCGTTAATCAGTTTCCTGGCGTATGTGTAAGCATTTGAGTACTGTTCCAGAGTCTTGGATATACTGAATTAAGGGAATAAGCAAAACTGGGCCAAATTTGCAACAAAAATACCTCTGGTTCTAATTTAAAAAACAATGTAGTGCTGAAAGAAGTGTAAATAAATCTTGTCTCAATAAATAAAACTTTATCCATGTGGTTTATGGATAAATATTGGTAAATGGTGATAGATGTGTAACCCGAAGAATGAATATGTGTGATGTGTGTGTAGGTACCCCTGCTTCACAGGTCTACTCGGTTCTCATTGGAAACCGCGAGTGGATGAAAAGGAATGGCCTCATCCTTAAAAACGATGTTGATGCCAGCATGACCGAACATGAGAAGAGAGGTCGTACTGCTGTGCTGGTGGCTGTAGATGGTAAGGGGCATGCGGCGTTCTTTACATGTGCCTCTTCTTATTTTGCCTTTCCTTTGTATTTGCACCTTGATTCAGGCCTTCGGACATCACAGCAGTCATAATATCAGCAGGAGACTCCCGCTTTCGCAGGTCATTTCCCATTGAGAAATTGGGATCTTCCGCTGAGTGGCCTTCCGTCCAGCAACAGCAGGAAGCGCCTTCATAAAACACGATCTTCTGCTACTGCTGATCCCACAGCAGCAGGAGATGATGTTTTATGAAGGTGTTTCCTGCTGCCCGCTGGACAGGGAGACCACTCCTGTAGCTGCTGGCTGTCAATCAACTGCTGGGGTGGGGAAATGGGTGGCATTGTGGGTGGAGCTATGGGTGGGCTGGGGATGGACCCTAAATCTGCCACTGAGTGGATCCACCCCCTTGGCAGCTCTGTAATATGGATGTGTATTTCCCCGACAGTCTTCACTCTGTCCTGATGTGAGTTATAAGAAGGGAAGGGTAGGGATTTTTGACTTTGCTCATGCCTTTTTTTGTTTGTTACATTTGTACCCCGCGCTTTCCCACTCATGGCAAGCTCAATGCGCCTTGCATATCGTATACAGGTACTTATTTGTACCTGGGGCAATGGAGGGTTAAGTGACTTGCCCAGAGTCACAAGGAGCTGCCTGTGCCTGAAGTGGGAATCGAACGCAGTTCCTCAGGACCAAATTCCACCACCCTAACCAATAGGCCACTTCTCCACTGTTGCTACTATTTGAGATTCTACATGGAATGTTGCTATTCCACTAGAAGTCGGCCCATGCAGATCACCAATGTGGCCGCGCAGGCTTCTGCTTCTGTGAGTCTGACAGAAACAGAGGCCTGCGCAGCCTTCTACATGGAATGTTGCTAGTGGAATAGCAACATTCCATGTAGAATCTCCAATAGTAGCAGCATTCCATGTAGAATCTCCAATAGTATCTATTTTATTTTTGTTACATTTGTACCCTGCGCTTTCCCACTCATGGCAGGCTCAATGCGGCTTACATGGGGCAATGGAGGGTTAAGTGACTTGCCCAGAGTCACAAGGAGCTGCCTATGCCTGAAGTGGGAATCAAACTCGGTTCCTCAGTTCCCCAGGACCAAAGTCCACCACCCTAACCACTAGGCCACTCCTCCACTGTTGGTGCTATTTGAGATTCTACATGGAATGTTGCTATTCCTCTAGCAACATTCCATGTAGAAGTCGGCCCTTGCAGATCACCAATGTGACCGCGCAGGTCTTCTTCTGTGAGTCTTACGTCCTGCACATACGTGCAGGACGTCAGACTCACAGAAACAGAAGCCTGCGCAGCCTTCTACATGGAATGTTGCTATTGGAATAGCAACATTCCATGTAGAATCTCCAATAGTAGCAACATTCCATGTAGAATCTCCAATAGTATCTATTTTATTTTTGTTACATTTGTACCCTGCGCTTTCCCACTCATGGCAGCCTCAATGCGGCTTACATGGGGCAATGGAGGTTTAAGTGACTTGCCCAGAGTCACAAGGAGAGCTGCCTATGCCTGAAGTGGGAATCGAACTCAGTTCCTCAGTTCCCCAGGACCAAAGTCCACCACCCTAACCACTAGGCCACTCCTTCACTGTTGGTGCTATTTGAGATTCTACATGGAATGTTGCTATTCCACTAGCAACATTCCATGTAGAAGTCGGCCCTTGCAGATCAGCAATGTGGCCGCGCAGGCTTCTGCTTCTGTGAGTCTGACGTCCTGCACGTACAAACAGACTGTAAACCCGCTGGAGGCCAGGAAAATACTTACTGTACCAGAATGTAATTTGCCTTGATCTAGTACTGAAAAAGTACTGTGGCCTAGTGGTTAGGGTGGTGGACTCTGGTCCTGGGGAACTGAGTTCGATTCCCACTTCAGGACGTCAGACTCACAGAAGCAGAAGCCTGCGCGGCCACATTGCTGATCTGCAAGGGCCGACTTCTACATGGAATGTTGCTAGTGGAATAGCAACATTCCATGTAGAATCTCAAATAGCACCAACAGTGGAGGAGTGGCCTAGTGGTTAGGGTGGTGGACTTTGGTCCTGGGGAACTGAGGAACTGAGTTCGATTCCCACTTCAGGCACAGGCAGCTCCTTGTGACTCTGGGCAAGTCACTTAAACCTCCATTGCCCCATGTAAGCCGCATTGAGACTCACAGAAACAGAAGCCTGCGCAGCCTTCTACATGGAATGTTGCTAGTGGAATAGCAACATTCCATGTAGAATCTCCAATAGTAGCAACATTCCATGTAGAATCTCCAATAGTAGCAACATTCCACATAGAATCTCCAATAGTATCTATTTTATTTTTGCTACATTTGTACCCGGCGCTTTCCCACTCATGGCAGGCTCAATGCAGCTTACATGGGGCAATGGAGGGTTAAGTGACTTGCCCAGAGTCACAAGGAGCTGCCTGTGCCTGAAGTGGGAATCGAACTCAGTTCCCCAGGACCAGAGTCCACCACCCTAACCACTAGGCTACAGTACTTTTTCAGTACTAGATCAAGGCAAATTACATTCTGGTACAGTAAGTATTTTCCTGGCCTCCAGCGGGTTTACAGTCTGTTTGTACCTGAGGCATTGGAGGGTTAAGCGACTTTCCCAAGATCACAAGCAGCAGAAGTGGGGTTTGAATCCTGGCTTCCTTAGTTTTTAGCCTACTGCTCTAACCATCAGGCTACTCCTCTGCTAATAATAAATGTTTTTTTTATTAATGACCACAGTACAGTGAAAACCTGAAAAACAATTGTTGTCATTTTCCACTAAAACCTGGGTAACTGTCTTAATCTGTCCCACTCTATCCCCAAGCCACGCCCTTATACCCCTTGAGAGAAAAAGCATGTGAACATTAAACTGAACCTTGATAGTGAGATACTCAACAACAAACTATGCAATAGCTATATAGCAACATCAGAAATTAAATTACAATTACAGTTGCAAGTCATTTACACTTCACATATGCCTACCAAGTTCAGTGTGGCTTGCAGATTTGAAGGGCTGGGCATACACAGAAATCATTACATCAAGCAAAACAGCAGATGTGATCCCTTCCCTCTCCTGTGCCTAGAAGCTTATAAACCCAGACAAAGGATAGTAGGGCGTCAGTTTCCTGCAAAATCATTCAAAGTCAGGCAACGAGCTTTTGAGAGGAGCTCCTAAATGTATGCCCCCCCCCCCCCCCACACACCTGCAGAAACCCCTTCCTCCTAACACCCCAAAAGTGGTTTAAAATCCTTCGGGACTATAATTTGGTACAGGGATTTATGGAAATAGGAGACCTGACCCTGATCGTGCCAAACGAATCTCATTGAGTTCTTTGATTGGGTGACAGGAGAATTGAATCAGGGACGAGCTATGGACGTAATCTACTTAGATTTCAGCAAAGCTTTTGACACGGTTCCCCACAGGAGGCTCTTAAATAAACTGGAGGGGCTGAAGATAGGACCTGAAGTGGTGAACTGGATTAGGAACTGGTTGACGGACAGACGCCAGAGGGTGGTGGTGAATGGAATTCGCTCGGAGGAGGGAAAGGTGAGTAGTGGAGTGCCTCAGGGATCGGTGCTGGGGCCGATTCTGTTCAATATATTTGTGAGTGACATTGCCGAAGGGTTAGAAGGTAAAGTTTGCCTATTTGCGGATGATACTAAGATCTGTAACAGAGTGGACACTCGGGAGGGAGTGGAAAACATGAAAAAGGATCTGAGGAAGCTAGAAGAATGGTCTAAGGTTTGGCAATTAAAATTCAATGCGAAGAAATGCAAAGTGATGCACTTAGGGAATAGAAATCCACGCGAGACGTATGTGTTAGGCGGGGAGAGTCTGATAGGTACGGGCGGAGAGAGGGATCTTGGGGTGATAGTATCTGAGGATTTGAAGGCGACGAAACAGTGTGACAAGGCGGTGGCCGTAGCTAGAAGGTTGTTAGGCTGCATAGAGAGAGGTGTGACCAGCAGAAGAAAGGGGGTGTTGATGCCCCTGTATAAGTCGTTGGTGAGGCCCCACCTAGAGTATTGTGTTCAGTTTTGGAGGCCGTATCTTAAGGATGTAAAAAGAATCAAAGCGGTGCAAAGAAAAGCTACGAGAATGGTATGGGATTTGCGTTACAAGACGTATGAGGAGAGACTTGCTGAACTAAACATGTATACTCTGGAGGAAAGGAGAAACAGGGGTGATATGATACAGACGTTCAAATATTTGAAAGGTATTAATCCGCAAACTATCCTTTTCCGGAGATGGGAAGATGGTAGAACGAGAGGACATGAAATGAGATTGAAGGGGGGCAGACTCAAGAAAAATGTCAGGAAGTATTTTTTCACGGAGAGAGTAGTGGATGCTTGGAATGCCCTCCCGCGGGAGGTGGTGGAAATGAAAACGGTAACGGAATTCAAACATGCGTGGGATAAGCATAAAGGAATCCTGTGACGAAGGAATGGATCCTCAGGAGCTTAGTCAAGATCAGGCGGCGGGGCTGGTGGTTGGGAGGCGGGGATAGTGCTGGGCAGATTTATACGGTCTGTGCCAGAGCCGGTGGTGGGAAGCGGGACTGGTGGTTGGGAGGCGGGGGTAGTGCTGGGCAGACTTATACGGTCTGTGCCAGAGCCGGTGGTTGGGAGGTGGGGATAGTGCTGGGCAGACGTATACGGTCTGTGCCCTGAAAAGCACAGGTACAAATCAAAGTAGGGTATACACAAAAAGTAGCAAATATGAGTTATCTTGTTGGGTAGACTGGATGGACCGTGCAGGTCTTTTTTCTGCCGTCATCTACTATGTTACTATGTTCAGGATGTAAGAGGTCTTCGAGTGAGTTATGAATATATGCCTCCCTAGGCCCTCAGGTCCAGGGAACAAATGTAGTGATCTCTGTGTATAGGCAAAATAGTCCCGTTCAGTAACAAGGCACAAAGGGGTCTTTCAAAGAATCGTAAGCCACTACCGAACCATCTTATCTTTAAAAAACGTTCAACCCAGCTAAAACCTTGTCTCACCCGTTTTAGTATGATCTCCGAGTTCATTCCCTGCAGAAAGTGACCTTTATCCACTATGAGAAGCAACTGACCGCATGTGGCAGAATGCCCCCCCTCACAAGGACATAAAAAAGCGCCATACGTCACAGAGAGGTTGCAGAAGAACACTGAACATCCTATCCGAGGGAACCTGATCCGGTGTAGCATGCAACAAATATATTAAGCTCCATGGTGCAAAAAAAGCTCGCTTGTAAGTGATTGGGGTAAAATTAGCCGTGCCAAGCAACCAGTCGCTGAGATGCTGCAGCTTGCATGCCCAATTTGTAAACCACTAGATCAAGGAGGCCAAATCCCCCCCCTGATCCCGTGGGCCAAAGAGAAACTCCATACTCATCTTGGGCTTCTTCCCATCCTAAAGGAATCATGGCTGTACTGATGGTGTCGTCAAGAGCATTTTGGCTTCCTGGACTCAGAGTGCTTTTCCAAGGGCTGCTGAGCAGAGATGGTGTCCATCTATCAAAGAAGAGACAAAAGAGGAGTCAAGATGGCGGCTCGACGCTGAGACTTCGTGGTCGCATAAGCTGAAGCTCTCCTGCTTACCTTTAGATTCAGCAACTTTAACATATGCCGCACACAAAGAGAAAGGGGGTAGTAAAGGGTCTACCACTGCTAGCCCGAATATCTACCCCTGGTCAGCAAACGCTTCTGCGATATGTCTCTAGTACCTCAGTGAATACCGGTGAGAGGGATCCCGTGTTTGGACCAGTCGAAGGAGCGACGTCTCCACTAGGGATCGAGACATCATTATCCCCACCGGAGCTTAATCCACCGCCTTGTCCTGCTATCCTTCAGCCAGGTGTGAAAGGTACGATGGAACCGGAAGTCGGAGACCAGAGGCCTTCAGACAGTGGTGCTTTGCCGCGGGAAGCAGATGATATGAACAGGGAGTCAGTAGCTCCCCAGGCGGTAACTCTACAATCTATCTAGTCAGCTATACAACAACTAACGGCTGCGGTGACAAAAACATCCCAGGATACGGCTTTGCTGGTAAATAAATTTGATTCTTTATCGTTAACCCTTGAAAATGTAAAAGTTGAACTATCTACTCAGAAAGCCGCAATCTCCTCTCTTAATGCAGTAACAGATACCTTGGTAAAAGATAAGTTGAAGGTCTCTTTAAAGTTGGAACACCTTGAGAATTACAATAGGCGTCTAAACTTACGGATATTGAATTTTCCCGTTTCAAGTGGAATTGCTCCGATTGATTTCCTAAAAAAATACCTTTGGGAAGTTCTTGCTGATCCTCAATCTGCCATTCCACATTTACTACTTGCCTGATTCCAAACAACCCAAGGTGAATCCAACAGTAAACAATCAGACTCCTGAATTGAATTTGCAAGATATATCGGCCTTTTTGGAAGAGTCTTTGTCAGAAGTACCTACCCGAAGGACCCTTTTGGTATCGTTTGTCTTCGAGCAAGACGCGAAGGCACTACTTGGACTCTATTTTAAGAATTCAAATAGAACTTTTTGCGGACAAAAAATCTGGATTTTTCCAGATGTGATTAGGTCTACACAAGATCATAGGAAAGCCTTTCTAGCTTATAGAGAAGAGATTAAAACAATGGGTGCTACATTTGTGTTAACTTATCCATGCAAATGCTGTATTAAATATCTGGGAAATAAATACATCTTTTTTGAGCCAGACCAGCTTAAAGCATTTATAGATAGTAAGAAACTGGCCAGATAGAGTTTGTGGAGTATTAAGTAATAGTATAATAATAGGGTTTTTTTGAGCCAGGCCATTTACATCTGTAAAAATGCCTTATTTCTCCTTAAAATAGTTTTCTCCTTACCCCCATCTAGGATTGTGGTCTAAGAAAGCAACCTATATTTTCTTATTGTTTATTATATTTCTACTTATTTTAGAGAATGCGAAACTAAGTGAAGTTGGGAATATTTTCTTTTGTATATAAGGAATAATGCAATCTCTGTAATTACATTGCTGGGTTACTGATTTATAAGTGTTTATCTTGTAAATTTGAAAATTTAATAAAGAAATTGAATAGCAAAGAAGGGACAAAAAAAGGCCTGCAACTGGCAAAGCATAGAACATCTTTTTTTTTAATATTAATTAATTATGGAACAGCTTGAAACAGGATTTTATAGACCTCAATCATATCCCCCCTCAGCCATCTCTTTTCCAAGCTGAAGAACCTTAACCTCTTTAGCCTTTCCTCATATGGGTGGAGTTCCATCCCTTTATCATTTTGGTCGCTCTTCTTTGAACCTTTTCTTATTCCGCTGTATCATTCAACAACCAAGAACATTTCCCTCAGCTCTATCCAGTGGCGTACCAAGGTGGGGGCGGTCCGCCCCGGGTGCACCCCGCTAGGGGGTGCTGCAGCGCGCGCCTGTGGGCTCCGACTTCGCGAACTTCGCTCGTTCGCTGCAGCTCTCTCTGCCCCGGAACAGGTTACTTCCTGTTCCGGGGCAGAGGGAGCTACAGCAAACGAGCGAAGTTCGCGAAGTCGGATCCCACAGGCGTGCGCCACGGCACCCCCCCCCCCCCCCAGCGGCGTGCACCTGGGGGGGTGTCATTTCGCCGGGGAGGGGATAAGGTGTCATTTCGCAGGCGGGGGGGGGGGGGGGCGCATCGGCGATCCGCCCCGGGTGCCATCCACGCTAGGAACGCCACTGGCTCTATCCCATAAACACTCCCCTTGAGGCTAGACTTCTCCTCTCCCTTCTCCATCCCACTTCTCTCCCCCCCCCCCCCCCCCCCAGTGACTCTAGGGAGGGGTTGCTCCACAGTCCAGTAATCCCCATTATAAAGGGAGATTGCACTTGACTTCTGTATCTGATTTTGTTTTTCCTGCCATCACCCTTTGCCTCATTTCATAACACAGGTATTTGTGAGTTTTGTTTTCATGACTAGGAATTTGGAACTTGCAATAAGAATGCTCTGTAATGCATCCTTCTCTTAGGGGAGCTCTGTGGATTGGTAGCAATCGCTGACACAGTAAAGCCCGAGGCAGCACTAGCAGTCCACACTCTGCGCTCAATGGGATTAGAGGTAGTTCTCATGACGGGTGACAACAGCAAAACTGCCAGAACAATCGCTTCACAGGTATGGTATTTTACCTTAGCTGCTCCTACACCTTTACCTTAGCAGGGCTCCTTGCTTTCTATGCTACCAGAATAACTGCTGCAGAACAGTGGCGTAGCCAAGGGTGGGCTTGGGTGGGCCCAGGCCCACCCACTTTGGGCTCAGGCCCAGCCAGTACCAGCATAGCTATAATGTGGCTGGCAGGGATCCCCAAGCCCCACCAGCCGAAAACTCCCAACAACTGTCCCTCCTGCATACCTTGTAAATAGCAGATCTTCGCCTGTAGTGAGCAGTGACTGATGCATACTGCTCACACCGGCCTCATACCCTTCGCTCTGATGTATTCTTGCCTAGGTGGAAACAGGAAGTTGCATCAGAGGGAAGGGTATGGAGCCAACATCAGCTGTGTGTATTAGGTGCTGCCTGTTGCCGGTGAAAATCCGCTATTTAAAAGGTATGCAGGAGAGGGAGGATATTTGAGAGACCATATGGCATGCAGGTGAGAGGAGAGACCACATCATCTGGGGATGAGGCGGGGGGGGGGGGGGTTCTGCCCACCCATCTTGGTCCCAGGCCCACCCAAAATTGGGTGTCTGGCTACGCCCCTGCTGCAGAATTGGGTCTTTCCTGGGGATTCATGGAAAAGACTGATGGGGAACAAGAGTCAGATGAGAGAAAATTGGAAGGAAGTGGGAGAAACCAGGAATAAAAAGTATTTAAAAACAGAAAAGAGAGGGATGAGATGGAGGAACGTGAGTTTGATTTTCTGCTGCTTAGGTGAACTGTGGATGCAGCAGGGGGAATGTTCACAGCTCCTATGAGGAAGGGAGTCTGGCCACCTAGTGGTGAAATCTAGGAGCTGTAGTTTAATATTGTCACTTGGAGATACAGTATAAAAATCCCTGAGTAGTTGTGAATGAAATCTCATGGCACCGGACCCCAGTTCTAGTTTCAGTTGAGCTGGAAACCCAGTGGAACGGGAGGAAGCTGCTGGGTCAAAAAGAAACGAGCAAACAAAACACTGTATATAGTGCAACACAAGTTTGAAACTAATAAAGAAAAAGATCAAAAGAAATTGAATTTAATTTAAAATGGCATTTATATTCCACATACACAGTGGTCCTTCCCCACAACCTTTCCAAATGGAGTCAGTGACCAAGAAAATGTGGTAGAAAGATTTTTAGAAATGTTTCCTATTGTATTGTGAGCTGCAGGCTTGCTTTAGAAATAATTTTTCAAGCTCACCTAGATAGGTTGTCTATATGTGTTACATCTTATGAACTCCAGAGGGAAGCGGACTTTGGCACAATGCAAAGTACTATGGTGAGCATGAGGAGTAAGTTTGAGATTAAGAACATATTCCACATACCCTGACTTAGGAGCGAGGTTCATTACTGTCATGATATGTGCAAAACTAACCCATGTGAAGTGGAGACACTGCCACATTCAGCATTCTACCAACAGTTACCACTTCTGGTGACCCTGGAAATAGGCAGAACAGCTCACTCTCTCAGGGGGGGATAATTGGAGAACTGCAAATAAACATTTTAAACTCTGAAATATATCCAGAAATGTTAGCCATTCTTCTAGCTTCTGAACATGAACGTCAGAATCAGTAGAACCCTGAAGAAAGCTAAACAGTTGTCGATCCTAACCTCCTGAGTCCTGATGGGGCCCCCACCTAAACATTTTCCAGTGTCTTAATCTAGCCCTGCCCATGGCAAAACATATTAGTGGAAGCAGAGAGCTGCATGGGAATGGGGATTATGGGAATCCCGCGGAACCCGTGGGAATCCTGCAAGAATAGAAGAAATTGCCACAAGATTCCCTCAGGAGTGTAGTCAAAATCTCTGGTGATTCCAGAATGAGCCTTGGAATGCACTGAGAGGCAATTGGAGCACCAGAATGAGGCTTGGAACACTCATTGGTTGAATAGTGAATACCATTCAAAAAACCATGGGAGGCTGTTGGAGTTGGGAGGAAACAGAGGCCTACAAGCAAATAAATAATAGCGTTCACTCCTGCGCTTATGGGTGGAGATGGAGATTAATTGTGGGAATGCAATGGATCTTAGCGGGTATGGGTGGGTATGGGTTAAATTCCATTGGGGATAGGTAAAATTTCTGTCCCCGTGCAATTCATAGCAATTGATAAAAAAGTAGTACAATTCAGTCTGAAAGTTTCACAGTGGAAAGAACAAAAAAAAAAAGAAATATATATCCAAATAACTTAAAATTCCGTACATCACAACTAGGGAATTATTTTAATCCCTGTACTGTGTGTGTGGGTGTGTCTGTTGTGTGTTCTGTGTATATGTCGTGTGTGTGGGGAGTAGTGGGGCAATTTGCAGAAGGGATCAATTGTGAGGGGAAGTTGGTATTTGTTTTTTCAGGTGGGGCAGTTGAGGGTATTTTTTTTCAAGTGGGGCAGTTTAAGGGGTTGGGAGCATAGACAACAGGGAGAGGCAGCTGGAAAGGAGGTGATTCCCTAATTGCTGTGCTACACTGTATGCAAATTCCTCTGTTAACAGAAGTTAGAACTCCTCCCATAGAAATGCATTAGTACAATTTTTTGTGGAGGCTTATTTCTCTGGAATCCCTGGTCTGATCTAGCCCATTTTCAAATTCTGTATGTCCTTTTTACTGTTTTTTCTTTTTCTTCCCACAGCAAGTTTCATCCCATTCTGTTACATTTTCAGAGAGTTATTTGTATAATTCTTTCCAAATTTCAGGTGCACCATCTCAGCTGGCATTGCTAATATTGGGCGTGCTGAGAAACAGCAAAAAAACATCGCACAAATCTTTGTTTGCTCTTCTTCTCTTCTAGGTTGGGATCAGCAAGGTGTTCGCTGAAGTCCTTCCATCCCACAAAGTGGCCAAAGTGAAGCAACTGCAAGATGAAGGAAAGCGGGTTGCCATGGTGGGAGATGGCATCAATGACTCCCCCGCCCTTGCCATGGCAAACATTGGCATTGCTATTGGCACCGGCACTGATGTAGCTATTGAAGCAGCCGATGTGGTTTTAATTAGGGTAGGTGACGTCCCTGTGTCTAAATGCCAGTGTTCTATCTTAATTTGTCTTTTTCCTTTCAGGCAGTTGAGAGAATTACATACTTGACTCTTATTTCGGAAATCTCTTAAAACCTCTCTTTATTTTAAATGATGTTATGTATGTTTTTTAAATACTTTAGTATTATATTTTGTAATTTTCCTCTATTGCTGAGGCTTATTACTACTACTAGCATTTATATAGCGCTACCAGACGCACGCAGCGCTGAACACTTGACAGAGAGACAGTCCCTGCTCAAAGAGCTTACAATCCAGGTAAAACGGACAGACAAGACATTACGGGCAAGGGAAATTACAGGGTAAAGAGGAACAGAATCCTGTTGAAATATGTGGAATATAAGATCATTGATGGTATTGCTACGATATGGTATCCTCTTTGTCTATTGAGACATGCCTTGTCCTTCAAGCATGTGGCTCTTTCTCCTATCCGCTTCCCCCTTTCTGTTGTGAGCTTGGGAAGGGCAGGCAGGCAGAGCGTAGCAGAAAAAGGCCAGAATGATGATGAGAGCCACCCCCTGAATTAGTGACATGTATATGTGACAGTACAGACTGCATTTAAGAGGGAGGAGAAAAGGAGTGTATCCGCCTGTGCCTCGAAACTGCACTAACTTTAGATTCAACCTGTTTCTTATGTTTAACTCCTTTCAGTGAAGGGAAACTGAGTTTCATCTTGTGAATCATACATACTGCTAATCGATTACTAGGCTAATGTAAAATCTTAGTAGCCCCTTTAGAGTTTAACCCATAAAATGATTTAAAAAAATCAAACAGCCTATTTTGAAAGCTATTTGTGCATTGACTGCAAGCTATTGTAAAGAATCTAACAGGGGGTGTGTGGCTCTTTCAAATCTACCCAACCTAAAAATGAACCTAGCTGCTATATTCTGCAAAAGCTGCAACTTTCTCTGTAGCTTTGATGACACAGAACAATACAAAGAGTTGCAATAATCCAGCTGCGGAAGGGGGTGTAGGTTGTGTAACAATTCTAAAGCTTTCTTTGCTCAAGGATGGCCTGATAACTCTGAGCTGGCACAACTTAAAAAAAGAACTTCTTCAGAAGATGGTTAATTTGGGATTCAAAAATCAATTTAGAATCTAAGAAAACTCCCAAAACCCTTGCTTCTTTTGCCAAAATTTAATATTTCACCGGTGTCCAGAATTCTTTGGTTGGCAGAGAATCAGAAGTTACCAAATCATGTATCTGGAAGTGCCCATTTCTTGAGGATACACCCAATGAAGGCAGGCTGATGGGGATGGATGTCATGGACATACACTGATGAGCAGTGTCAAGGCCTCTCATGGGAAGATATTTGGTGACTCTCCTTCAGCTCATTTGGATCCAACATGGCCCCGGCTTAAAAATTAGTGAAGACCACTGTACTAATTGTATGGTATTTAACTTTTTTGAAATGAATACAGAACTCCTTTTGTGTATGTAGATCCATTAAATGTGAGCTGTTGTATTGTGGCCTAAGCTGAAAATACCGTGGAATCCATTGTTTCTCCGAGGACAAGCAGGCATGATATTCTCACGTGAGTGACATCATCCATGGAGCCCAGTGCGAACATAAACTTCATAGGAAACTTCTGGATTGTTGCAAATATCTGGCAAGACAAGCCCTTAATGCCTTTGATGCCCCTTCTCACATCTCTACTTTGGGAGTAGCAATGCAACGTCTTTTCCTGGCTGAGTTTCCAACCTAGCGTCTGCTGTCCAAGAAAGTTTAGCAGATGTCCCTTGTCGTGGAGACAACTTATTCAGTGACAAGGTCAAGGAAGTGGCCGACCTGATTAAAAAACATACAAATACCATTAAAACTCTCTCCAGCCCACAGCCCTCTACCGCTACTTCTAGAAGATTTTCAGAACAATTTAGTTAATCTAATTACTATCTCTCTATATAAAAGGCAACACCAACGTTCTATGAAGCCTCCAGCCGGAAGTGTGAAGGGGGCGAGATATCCGGTTTCCCTATGAGTGTCTGCCCCGCCCTCTCTGTAACACAGTCAGTGAAGGAAAACAGCAGAGCACGAAATCAAATCGCTGGCTCTGTAACAGTGAAGGACTCAGAGGGGGGAGGGGAGAGAGGCCAGAGGGCAGGGACACACACACTCCCACATGCACACAGAAGAAAACATTGCTAGCCCCCGTTTCATTTGCATCAGAAACGGGGCTTTTTTACTAGTATAATATAAGAGCCATGGCAGCTTCAGTAGCCCATTTCTTCTCTACCTACATTGAAGAAATTTGCAAGACGACAACGTTGTCTTCTATCCATACCTTCACTGCTTACTACTGTCTGAAGCACCATTCCAGGCAGGACATCCAGTTTGGAAAAGCAGTCCTGCAAGATCTTTTTACTACTTGAATGTCAACTCCATTCTCCAGCTGTTTTTTTTTTCCACCAGGCTCACTTTCTGTTTCAGTTACCACATTCATTATTCACATTGTGAGCCTGGCAGGTAATGAGTCCTACATGTGAGAATACCGTGCCTGCTTGTCCTTGGAGAAAGCAAAGATACAGCAGGTGTTCTTTGAGAACAGCAGGCATATATTTTCATATCCCTCCCACCTCTCATTGGCATTGTCTTCTTAGCTTTCGTATTATACTGCTGGTCCTGTGCTCAAGCGTCGGGCAGGAAGACCCCCACGCATGTGCAGTGGGTGCACTGCCCCAGAGTTTTTCTAAGTGACTGTGCACTTTGGCAGTGTCCACACCAGGCTGTGTGGACGATGTCGCTGACATGTGAGAATATATGCCTGCTGTCCTCGGAGAATACCTGCTTACAGGAAAGCATCTTTGCTTTCTCACAGAAGGATTAATTAGACATTTGCTGGACCACATGAGTTCAGAAGGGACTTTTTCAGTTATCACACTCCGTGGGGTTAGTACAAAGGCATGTGTGTGTGTGTGTTATGTGATTCGATTCTTATAGCCCACCAACTCCCAATTGTTGGTTCAAAGTGGGTAACATAGAACAGATATAAGGGATTGGCCCAATGACCCAGTGGTCGGTGCATTGTGCTCATATGCAAGATCAGTTTTGGGCGCCAGCTTGGATCTGCAACCTGTCAGACAGAATTGGGTTGGAAGCCTCTTAGAGCACTAGCTTTGAGTCTTGGTGGGAGGTTAAAAATGCGGTCACTGGCCCACACTTCCTGAAGCTGATCTCGTACATCATAAAGAACAGCTGGCCCCACAGCCACATAGTTTGAACATGCTTACAGTGCCAGCCTTGAGAGAGAGCAAAAGTTGGACTTGGGGAAGGGGAGGGGGGGAGAGCAAGAGATGGCTGAAGATTGATTTACCCATAGCACCTAGTACTCTTGCACCAACATTCTCTTCTTCCCCCATGCTCATTGGCAAAATTCTGTTCACAAAGTTGGGTACACCCCCCTCCACATATACACATAAAGACATTAGTGGGAACTTTGATGAGAAGGAAGACTTGCTTCCATTGCTTCTATGGTAGGTCTTGGAATAGCTGATTGTCCCTGGATGGAATATTAGGTGCACTAAATCCAGACAGTGCTGTAAGCGCTTGGGGCTAGTAGACAGAAATCAGAAGTATGGAGAGGGGGGAGAAGAAAAAATAAAGAAATATAAATAATCTACATTATATTTTTATCTACAGAATGATCTGTTGGATGTGGTGGCAAGTATAGATCTGTCAAGGCAAACCGTCAAAAGAATCCGGATCAATTTTGTCTTTGCCCTGATTTATAATCTGGTTGGGGTACCAATAGCTGCTGGTATGTAAATACAAACATTAAAGTGTATTACAATTGGGTTTGTTGCAAAATATTTTTTAGATTTGCATGCTTGTCTACCGGTGCTTTCATATTCTATTAATAAAAGTAACAGGAGATCAGGGAGAGCGAAATCCTCCGAAAACCTCTGCATTTTCTTCAGATGAAGTACAGAATACTCCATGGACACACAAGCTAGTGTATTAGACCACTGCTGATCTTAAATGTCGCCAAAAAAACTCCCCTTCCAAGGTTCAGACGTAGCATTGCATAGCACAGGGTCTGTAGACCATTCTGACTTGGTAATGTCCTTAAGTGACCAATCTGACAGTAGAATGTTTGTGTCATACAGATGGTGACATGGTGGGATGCTTTTTTGCAGGTGTCTTCCTGCCGATTGGCTTGATTTTGCAGCCCTGGATGGGGTCAGCAGCAATGGCTGCTTCATCTGTTTCCGTGGTGCTTTCTTCTCTGCTTCTGAAACTGTAAGTGTTCTGGCTTTTTACATTTGTCTGCATGTAGCTAGATGTAGTACAGCTGCATACCTCTGTGGGAGTTTTGCTGTGACTCCAGGATTCATTTCACTGTTCTTATAGAAATTGTCTTGGGATCCTTAATGTCCACAAATGGGTTGTTGATTCACATTTATACATCAGGTATCCTCTAGCGCAGGGGTTCTCAACCTAGTTCTCGGGACACGCCTAGTCAGTCTGATTTTCAGGATATCCCTGATGAGTATGCATGAGCTAGATATGCATTCACTTCCTTCACTTTATGCAAATCTATCTCATGCATATTCATTGTATCCTGAAAACCTGACTGGCTGGGTGTGTCCCGAGGACTGGGTTAAGAACTGCTCTAGAACAATGGGGGAATTCTACAACCAGGCGTCTCCATGTATGCACCCAGAGGACACATGGTAAGATCCTTTCCTATAACAGCACCTGGGCGCCCAGATTGCATTGTAGTATCAGCATACCTAACATTTACACATCCAGAGTTATATTATCCATAGACCTGGTGTAACTGTGGGCAAGTAAGTGCAATGGAGGCATGGATAGCATGCAGTTTCCTTGTCATCTATACCAGACCCGTCCAGTCCAATGAGTTATGTCCATCCCCTAGTGGAAGGAGACAGAGAAAACAAATAGTTCCAGGTACTTTGCCCTTAAAGGCATTGTGCAGCCTGGAATGTTCCGTATTTTTCTCAATCTCCTAGCAGATCCTGGGCGGATTGTGCAGCTCCTGACCTAGGTTTCCTAGGTGTCAGTTGAGCGGGGGTTATAGCTGATTCTTGAAGTTCTGGTTGGAACAGATGATACCTGGTGAGACCGGGTCCCTCATCTCTGAGCTGGGGTGACACCTGGTGAAGCTGTCTTCCCCCCCCCCCCCCCCCCCCAGCTCCATCCTGGCCCTACATGACGTCTTGGGGAGTGCTGTGAGGCTTACCTTTCGCATTTCAGCTGGTTTCCTGGTAGGCAGCAATTATGTTCTATGCCATGCATGTATGCCGTCAAAGAATAGTGCCCTGCTGGCACTTTTGCAGATTACACATACACTCGCACGCACAAGGGGCATGGAGATATGGGCGCCTAGTTTATAGATTTGTACCTTGTGTCTGAACGTTAGGGAGGGGGATAAGTATATAAAGAGTGCGCCAAGATTTAGGCATCAAGACCTGAATACCGACATGTGCATAAATGTCAGTATTCCAGCCATGTGCTATTATTATTATTAATTACATTTGTACCCCGCGCTTTCCCACACATAGCAGGTTCAATGCGGCTTACATAGTAAATAGAATTGCAAAGTCTTGAAGGAGAATGTTACAAGTTGTAGTAAACATAGTAGTAGTGGGGTTTTGAGGCTATGTAAATTGAGTATGGAGAGGTAAACAAAGATAGGATGAGCAAAAGGAGAAGAGATTGGGAGGGGTACATGTGATAGTACATATGGAGGGGCATAATCGAACAGAAACGCCTATCTCCATGGGCGTTTATCTCCGAGAACGGGTCCATGAAGGGGCGGACCCAAGCGTATTTTCGAAAAAATTAGACGTCCATGTTTTATTCGCCAAGTTGTGAGCTGGGCGTTTTTGCTTTTCAGCGATAATGGACAATGAAATCGCCCAGCTCAAAAACGAATAAATCCAAGGCATTTGTTCGTGGGAGGGGCCAGGAGTCGTAGTGCACTGGTCCCCCTAACATGCCAGGACACCAACCAGGCACCCTAGGGGGCACTTTTACAAAAACAGAACAAAAGGTAAAAGAGCTCCCAGGTACATAGCACCCTTCCCTTGTGTGTAGAGCCCCCCAAATCCCCCTCAAAACCCACTGCCCACAAGTCTACACCATTACTATAGCCCTAAGGAGTGAAGGGGGGCACCTACATGTGGGTACAGTGGGTTCGGGGGGGGTTGGACGACTAAGCATTAAGCAGCACAATTGTAACAGGTAGGGGGGGGGATGGGCCTGGGTCCACCTGCCTGAAGTCCACTGCACCCCCTAACAACTGCTCCAGGGACCTGCATACTGCTGCCAGGGAGGTGGGTATGACATTTGAGGGTCAAAATAAAAAGTTGTGAAACATCATTTTTTGTGGTGGGAGGGGGTTTATGACCACTGGGGGAGTCAGGGGAGGTCATCCCCGATTCCCTCCAGTGGTCATCTGGTCATTTAGGGCACTTTTTGGGGCCTTATTCGTGAAAAAAACAGGGTCCAGGAAAAGTGCCCTAAATTCTAGCTAAAAACGCATACTTTTGTCCCATTATCTGTGAAATGCGCCCATCTCTGTTCGGCAGATAACCACGCCCCAGTTCCGCCTTCGCCACACCTCTGACACGCCCCCATCAACTTTGCCCGCATCCGCGACGGAGTGCAGTTGAAAACGTCCAAAATCGGCTTTCGATTATACCGCTTTATTCGTTTTTGTGAGATAAACGTCCATCTCCCGATTTAGGTCGGAACTTGGGCGTTTTTCTCGTTCGATTATAAGCAGGATGATCTACTTGCGCACTTTGGTGATTTACACCAGCTGTGTGGCTGCTCCTTAATTCTAGGTGTGTTCCTGACATGTTATGCTGATATTCTATAAAGACAAAAAAAACGGGGAGTGGGAAGTGGACCAATGACTCCAGAGTGTAAGCTGTACTTTTTGCGCTTTTCCATCGATGCTCCGGTGAGAGAGCTGAATTATGCACCTTTGAGATTGCATACTTTCAGGTCTTTTTCAAGACCGCCCAATCTCTCAGACGCATTCCTTTCAACTACATCTCACGAAGACTCCTGAGGCAGGCCTGTGGCCGAAACACGGATCTGTGTCGAGTCTGAAATAAAGGGGTTTTTTTTTTTTCGTTTTACCCTCCTGTTCCAGTCTCTGGAGTCATTGGTCCACTTCCCACTCCTGTTTTATTGTCTTGTTGATCTGTGGGATTTCGTTGTTCATCCACCTAGGTGGATCATCTGTCCCTAAGATATTCTATAAAGAACAGTGGGCACCTATTTATATAATAAGCTCCAAGTAGGTGTGTTGTAGGTGCCTAGATGTCCCTGTATAGAATTAGCCTCCATGTGATAATGGGTGGTTGGGAGGCGAGGATAGTGGTGGGCAGACTTATACGGTCTGTGCCAGAGCCAGTGGTGGGAGGCGGGACTGGTGGTTGGGAGGCGGGTAATAGTGCTGGGCAGACTTATACGGTCTGTGCCAGAGCCGGTGGTGGGAGGCGGGACTGGTGGTTGGGAGGCGGGGAATAGTGCTGGGCAGACTTATACGGTCTGTGCCAGAGCCGGTGGTGGGAGGCAGGACTGGTGGTTGGGAGGCGGGGAATAGTGCTGGGCAGACTTATACGGTCTGTGCCAGAGCTGGTGGTGGGAGGCGGGACTGGTGGTTGGGAGGCGGGGAATAGTGCTGGGCAGACTTATACGGTCTGTGCTAGAGCCAGTGGTGGGAGGCGGGACTGGTGGTTGGGAGGCGGGGAATAGTGCTGGGCAGACTTATACTGTCTGTGCCAGAGCTAGTGGTGGGAGGCAGGGCTGGTGGTTGGGAGGAGGGGATAGTGCTGGGCAGACTTATACAGTCTGTGCCCTGAAAAAGACAGGTACAAATCAAGGTAAGGTATACACGTATGAGTTTATCTTGTTGGGCAGACTGGATGGACCGTGCAGGTCTTTTTCTGCCGTCATCTACTATGTGTGTTACTGTTGGGCAGACTGGTTGGACCATTCAGATCTTTATCTGCCGTCATTTACTATGTTGTTATGTCAGCAGTGGCTGAGAAGGAAAACAAAAATCCCTTGCTGAACACCAGTTCCTGCAGCACCTCTGTGAATCTCACGTCTTTCACCCATATCAGGCCCATACTTGCTTGTCTTCAGAGAGTGTATGGTATGTTGCTGAAAAACCAACAGAAAACCTCCCCAGGTGCAGCCTGCATTCAGGCTTAGATTTATTGTCTGTCTAAATTGAATTCTAAGCTTATGACCTGCCCAGAGGGAATAATTGCCAGCAATATGCTCCATTAAATTGTTATTTAAACAATGCTGTTGGATCAAAGTGCTTTATAGGATTTTAGGGTTGGGCAAAATATTACGTGTTCTGTCACATGTAGTGATGGGGGCTCCAGGAAATGGGTGTAGAGGAAGTTGCAAGAAGGGGAAAGATATAGCTATGCAGATGGAAAAAGAATGTTGGTTGCTCGTAATGGAACTGGTAACTGGAACTTTTTGTCCTTATTTGGCAGCTTAACACCTAATGGTAATACCATGAGACTACTGCTATGGGGTTGGCTGCTGGCATCAGAAGGAGCAGGGAGCCACTGGGAATTGTTCCTGTCCCCCCCCCCCCCCCCCACACACACACACACACAATGGATCTCAGAGAAAACCATAAGACACAGGGAAGGGTCAGTGGATTGCCTTTGTCAGTGGGTTTGGGGGTATGGATATTGGTGCTGTCGGGGGGTGGGGGTGGGGAGGAGGGAGATGGATACCGAAACTGTTAGGGGAAAGTGTAGGAGCCAACTTTTCAAAATGATTGGGGGTGCTAAACCCAATGGAAATTACCACTCCCTGGACAGAGTCAATGAGTTTGCTGAATATTGGGAGTTCTCAAGCACCCACAGAGTTGGCTCCTATGGGGGAGAGGATCAATTTAGGTGGAGGAGTGGCCTAGTGGTTAGGGTGGTGGGCTTTGGTCCTGGGGAACTGAGGAACTGAGTTTGATTCCCGGCACAGGCAGCTCCTTGTGACTGGGCAAGTCACTTAACCCTCCATTGCCCCATGTAAGCCGCATTGAGCCTGCCATGAGTGGGAAAGCGCAGGGTACAAATGTAACAAAAATAAAATAGATACTATTGGAGATTTTACATGGAATGTTGCTGCTATTGAGATTCTACATGGAATGTTGCTACTATTGGAGATTCTACATGGAATGTTGCTATTCCACTAGCAACATTCCATGTAGAAGCCTGCGCGGCCACATTGGTGATCTGCAAGGGCCGACTTCTACATGGAATGTTGCTAGTGGAATAGCAACATTCCATGTAGAATCTCCAATAGTAGCAACAGTGGAGGAGTGGCCTAGTGGTTAGGGTGGTGGAATCTCAAATAGTAGCAACAGTGGAGGAGTGGCCTAGTGGTTAGGGTGGTGGACTTTGGTCCTGGGGAACTGAGGAACTGAGTTCGATTCCCGGCACAGGCAGCTCCTTGTGACTCTGGGCAAGTCACTTAACCCTCCATTGCCCCATGTAAGCCGCATTGAGCCTGCCATGAGTGGGAAAGCGCAGGATACAAATGTAACAAACATAAACATAATGCAGTAGAGAGTAGCAGTTTTAAGGAACTGCAGACGTGGAAACCCGTGGAGAACAGAGTGCTGTTTATTCTGCATGTGCAGCTTTTTAAAACTGACGCTTCTGCTGGACATACTGACTAATATATGTACACTCCTTCCTGCACGTCATTGTGGTATTTTACAAAAGGCTGTGTGTTTGGAAAAGCCTTTTGTAAAATACCGAAGGAAGTCTAAACGTCCCAATCTGGACATCTTAGTTCCCATTTCAGCTTTCTATGTGAAATAATTCTTTTATGTATAAGAATATCTTAGATCTTGTCATTACGGTACAGTGCAAAAATCAGGCTATTCCTCTAGAGCAGGGCTTGTCACCCAGTCCTGGGAACGCACCCAGCCAGTCAGGTTTCCTGGATACACACAATAAATATGAATATGTCTTAAATAAATTTGCATGCAAATTTATCTTGCGTATATTCATTGTGGATACCTTGAAAGTGGACTGGCGCTCAAGAGAAGACCCCATCACGTTTGCTCATTTCTACCCATTCTCTAGTAATCATTGATTGTTTTTATGAGCTCATTTTATGAAAAATTCAAGTAGAGATGGTTCTACTCGTGAACTGCTGAAAATGTTTAGGATTGCTTTGCATTTTTTTTAAATCTAAAATGAGATTTGGCATCTTGTCATATTGTTACTCCAAGCTAAAAAGGGCATTTTTTTATTCTAGTTACAAGAAGCCAACACGTGAAGCATTAGAACTTCGTGCCCGCGGCCAGATGAGACAGAAGACTCCTTCCGAAATCAGTGTGCATATTGGTATTAGTGAAACAGTAAGGAGCTCCCCAAAACTCAGCTTACTGGATCGCCTCATCAATTACAGCCAGGCCTCGATAAACTCCCTGCTCTCCGATAAAAGGTCACACAACAGCATTACTCTCACTGAGCCAGATAAGCACTCGCTGCTCATGGGGGATTATGGTGCTGAACAGGACACCGTGGTATGAAGCCTCCAAGTCATACCGGAGTTGGGAAATGAATTTCCATATGCACTAAGTGATGCACTGTTAGATTGTGGTGGTTTTAAAAGCTTTATTTTGATTGTGTGCTCTAATGACATAATGCTTAAATTTCAGCAGCTCGATTGAGAAAAGAAGTGGGATTTTTTTTCAGGTTACCTCTGGCATGCTGAAAAGCAGTTTGCCTGTAATGGAAACATAAACCTTCCAGTATTGTAATAAGGGCAGCCACAGCAGGGGAGGTAAAGGGGACCAGATCAATGTAGGATCATACAGACAAGGATGTGGAAGTACTGTAGTGTATTGCTACAGGCCCATTTTCAGAAGGAGCAAGTGCTATAAATACACAACATCTGAGCCTGAGCGTTGTCCTTGCTTTGAATATGGTCTGGTTCTAGGGAATTAGGACAACCAAGCTTTCAAGTTATAAAGACTGAATTCTGTATCTACATATTCTTCTGGGAATGCAGAACAGCTGCAAATGAATAGTAAAAAAAAAAAAAAAAAAGAACTTTAACCTCTTGTAAAGGATTTAATTTATTCTAGCTTTGAAAG
This sequence comes from Microcaecilia unicolor, assembly GCF_901765095.1. Taxonomy (NCBI): domain Eukaryota; kingdom Metazoa; phylum Chordata; class Amphibia; order Gymnophiona; family Siphonopidae; genus Microcaecilia; species Microcaecilia unicolor. The sequence goes on from NC_044037.1 coordinate 16,252,421, forward strand.
TGCCTGAGAGAAACAATGGTCATTTAATTGGATGGAAATGTACCGTTAGCTTTTCTGTAATCATACATTCCATATCACTAAAAAGGAGGGGGCCGGATGTTTCCTAGATTCTCCGAGGACAAGCAGGCTGCTTGTTCTCACATGTGGGTCAACGTCCACGTCGGCAATATTTTCAAGCAAAAAATATATAAAAATTTTGCCAGAGTCTTCTTGCGCGCGTGCCGCGCATGCGTGGACAACTTCCCACCCGTTGCGCGAGCGTGCCCCTTTAGTTCTTTTTTTGTCCGCGGCGAGGTAACAGGCTGTTTTCCTCTTCTCGTTTTTTTTGGGCCCAGGAACTAGAATCTGGCAACTTTTGTGTTTTTCTTTTCACTTTTTGTCATTTTCTTTAAAAAAAACAAAAAAACAAAACTAAATTTTATTGCCCGTCGTTTCTTTTCGGTTTTTTTGCCTATTTTTAAGTTTACTTTCTTTTTCGACGCAGCCGGCTTTCTCCCTTTTTGTGCCCTTCGAAAGCTGTTTGGGGCTCGGTCCGGTCCTTCGACATCAGTACTGAGGTCGACATCGACACCGAGGTCGACATTGACAGGAGCATTGATGTTGGGAGCAGAGGTCGAGCGAAGGCGAAGAAGTACCGTCATCGTTCTCCTTTGACGCACAGTACCGGGAGCTCTGGGGCGTCGAGAGAGTCGGCACCCGAGAAGCGTCGGCGCCGAGAGGATTGCTCCCCCTCGATACAGGAGGTGCCGATGAGTCATTCTCCTAGCAGCCCGATGCCTGCTCCAGAGCCTCCATAGATTCTGACACCGCCAGTTCCACCGAACCCGCAGCCTTTTCCAATGGCGGCTCTCAACGAGCACATCCGGGCCCTGCTTCCAGAGCTTCTGGAGGGATTGCTGCGCCAGTCTGCTTCGGTGTCGGGGGTGTTTGTGCCTTCCGTGTTGCCAGCCTGCAGCGGCATCTGGCCCTTCTCCTGCGGAGAGGTCCCCGGCCTCGGTGCCGCCTGCGGCATCAACGTCAGCTACCACCCGGGTTGACTTTCCTTCGATGTCGATGGAGGAAGCTTCACCGCAGTCTAGGCGGGCATCAACTTCTCGACATCGCCATCGAGGACATCGTTCCTCGGCATCGAGGCAGGCTCAGTCTCAGAGTGCCCTTAGGGAGGTCTTATTTGATACTGAAGAGGAGTATTCGTGGGAGTCAGAGGGAGACCCCAAGTACTTTTCTTCTGACGAGTCCTTTGGGATTCCTTCTGATCCTTCCCCTCCACCAGAAAGGAGACTATCTCCACCGGAGAGTCTGTCCTTTACATCTTTTGTCCGGAAAATGGGTACGACTATTCCTTTCCCTATGGAGGTTGAGGATGAGCCCAGGGCTGAGATACTCGAGGTCCTGGATTATCCTTCTCCACCTAGAGAGGCTGTGACAGCTCCTCTACATAAGGTACTGAAGGAAGCCCTTGTGCAGAACTGGTAGTTCCCTCTGTCTGGCCCTGTGATCCTGAAGAAAACTGAATCCTAGTATCAGATCCACGGTGAACCTGGATTGATGAGGTCTCAGTTACCCCACAATTCCATGGGGGTGGACTCCGCCCTCAAGAGAGCCAAGAGTACTAGGGATTATGCCTCTGTGCCCCCAGGCAGAGAAACTAGAACCTTGGACTCTTTTGGGAGGAAGGCCTATCAGGCTGCTATGCTCGTCGCCAAAATTCAATCTTACCAGCTCTTCACAAGCATCCACTTGCGGAACTCGGTGAGACAACTGTTCAGCTTGGTTGATGCACTCCCTCTGGAGCAGGCCAAGCCTTTTCGCCAGGTGGTGAGGCAGCAGAAGGCATGTCGAAAATTCTTGGCCAGGGGTATGTTCGACACTTCTGATGTAGCATCCAGGATCGCTGCCCAAGGTATAGTGATGCGCAGACTCTCATGGCTGCATGTCTCTGACCTGGATCAATCAGTCCAGCAGCGGATGGTGGATGTTCCTTGCCAGGGGGATAACCTTTTTGGTGAGAAAGTAGAGGATCTATTTGACCAGGTCAAGAAGCACAATGATGCTATGGATTCTCTCTCCCGCCGGGCGTCTTCTGCTACTACCTCCTCATCTAGGAGGTTTTTTGAAGGGAAGAGGAGTGCTCCCTATTCCTATGCAAGCCTAGGTACACTCCTGCTTCTCGGCAGCCTGCCCAGGCTCAGTCCCAGCGTGCTCGTTCTCATCAACAGTGTGCGCCTAAGGCCACTGCGGCTCTCCAGCAAAAGCAAGGGACAGGCTTTTGGCTCCAGTTCAGCATAGCCTCAGTAAATGTGTCCGTATCGGACGACTTGCCGGATGGGGGGAGGTTAATGTTTTTTCCCCAAAGGTGGCATAACCTCCGACTGATTGGTTCTTCAAATTGTCCGGTTAGGATACACCCTCAATCTCATTCTTGTCTTACACAGACCCTGCTTGAATATCTTCTACACTTGTCAAGAGTCTGGTCTCAAGACCAACTCCGTAAGAGTTCACCTCAGTGCGATTAGTGCTTATCATCGTCGTGTAGAGAGTAAGCCTATCTCTGGACAGCCTTTAGTTGTTCGCTTCATGAGAGGTTTGCTTTTGTCAAAGCCCCCTGTCAAACCTCCTATGGTGTCATGGGATCTCAACGTCATTCTCACCCAGCTGATGAGAGCTCCTTTTGAGCCACTGAATTCCTGCCATCTGAAGTACTTGACCTGGAAGGTCATTTTCTTGGTGGCTGTTACTTCAGCTCGTAGAGTCAGTGAGCTTCAGGCCTTGGTAGTGCATGCACCTTATATCAAGTTTTATCACAACAGAGTAGTCCTCCGCACGCACCCTAAGTTCCTGCCAAAAGTGGTGTCAGAGTTCCATCTGAACCAGTCAATTGTCTTGCCAACATTCTTTCCCCGTCCTCATACCCGCCCTGGCGAAAGCAGTTTGCACACCTTGGACTGCAGGAGAGCATTGGCCTTTTACGTGGTGCGGACGAAGCCCTGTAGATAGTACGCCCAGTTGTTTGTCTTTTTTGATCCCAACAGGAGGGGAGTCGCCATCGGAAAACGCACAGTCTCCAACTGGCTGGCAGATTGCATATCCTTCACTTATGCCCAAGCTGGGCTGACTCTGGAGGGCCATGTCATGGCTCATAATGTTAGAGCCATGGCAGCGTCAGTGGCTCACTTAAAGTCAGCCTCCATTGAGGAGATTTGCAAGGCTGCAACGTGGTCATCTGTCCACACATTCACATCTCACTACTGCCTTCAGCAGGATACCCGACGCGACAGTCGGTTTGGGCAGTCGGTGCTGCAGAATCTGTTCGGGGTTTAGAATTCAACTCCACCCCCCTAGACCCATTTTTGTTCTGTTCCAGGCTGCACTCTCAGTTAGTTTATGGTTTCAGGTCAATCTCTGTTATGTCCTCACCGTTGCGAGGCCCAATTGGCCAATGTTCATTGTTTTGAGTGAGCCTGGTTGCTAGGGTACCTCTGGGCAAGTCAAGTATTAAGTATTGCCCCAGGTACAAATAAGTACCTGTATACAATATGTAAGCCGCATTGAGCCTGCCATGAGTGGGAAAGCGCGGGGTACAAATGTAACAAAAATAAAAAAAAATAAATAAAATGTGAGTACCAGCAGCCTGCTTGTCCACGGAGAAAGCGAAGATACATACCTGTAGCAGGTATTCTCCGAGGACAGCAGGCTGATTGTTCTCACAAACCCACCCACCTCCCCTTTGGAGTTGTTGTTTATTTGCTTTTTGATTAAACTGAGCGGGAACGCTCATACGACGGGTGGGAAGACGGCTGCGCTGCGCGCACGCCAGAAGACTGGAAAGGTTTTTTTATATTTTGTTTGCAAAATAGCCGTCCGATTCCTGGGCCGACGCAGACGTCGACCCACATGTGAGATCAATCAGCCTGCCGTCCTCGGAGAATACCTGCTACAGGTATGTATCTTCGCTTCGGGGCCAGAAAGATCAGTAGCATAGTACTGTCTCCATCTGCCGTCTCAGAGTGGCTAGCTCATTCAGACCCCTGCTCAGAAATTTGATGTAGTGAGGCAGACTGCTTGGCCGGTATTTCTGTTCAAAGAGATCCAACCTGCAAGTAATACTTACAGTGCCTTTTCACATTACTTGAAACCAGGGGCGTAGCTACTATGGGGCCTGGGCCCCCGTAGATTTGGCCCTGGATCCCCCTGCCGACGACCCTCAACCCCCCCTCCCGCTGCCAACCCGCCATCGCCGTCTGCTACCTTTGCTGGCGGAGGACCCCAACTCCCATCAGCCGAAGTCGTCTTCCTTCGTTTTGATTATGAGTCTGACGTCTTGCACATACAACGTGTAGGACGTCAGACTCACAGAAACAGAGGCTTCGTTCTTTTTCTGAGTCTGACGTCCTGCAGGTTTTATGTGCAGGACGTCAGACTCGGAAACAAAACGAAGGAAGAAGACTTCGGCTGGCGGGGGGTAAGGGATGGCGACTGTGATGGTGGGCGGGTAGTCGACGGGGGGGGGGTTCAAAGTTGGTGGTGGTGCTGGCGGTGGCGGGGGGTGTCGGCAATGGCGGCAGCACCGGGGGGGGGCTAAAATTTGTCCCCTCACCTCGGGCTCTGGACCCCCCTCCCGCCAAAGTCTGGCTACACCCCTGCTTGAAACGGGTAGGTTTTAGGAATCAAGTGGACTTTGAAAAGTTTACATTTCTTGTCAGTGCAAATGTCATTAAGAATTAGGCTTAGGGCTCCTCTTCAGTCTGCCCATAGGATATATCTTTACCAAACAGGATCAACAGTGATTAATGCTTTATTACACATGTCCAGCCATTGTGACTTTTAACTCTTTATTGAGATTTTTAACCAGCAGATATTTCCTGGCCTTGCCGAGTAACTGCACTACATTCCTTAATTATAAAGTGATGTGGTTTAAAAATGAGTGTTGAGGAGAACAGATGCGTTTTTGATCCTCTCTGAGGTTCCCGCTACCTATCTACACATTTCTCTGCTGTGACTGTACAAATTTAGCCAGTTTTAGCTTCCTGGATCACTGGTGTATGGATAACTTCATGACTTGTCTGGATGTCGTTATGACTGAAAAATCAACCCAAAAGGATTCGGAAAAGACACGTGGTGGCAGTGAAAACAAAATGGTGCAGCTGGCAAATGTTACCCTGGCGATCTTCACCACTGCACAGCTAACTCAAATCACGGAAGTGGTGGAGCAAGCAGTAGAACTGCGTCTAGGCCAATGTTGAATCTCTTTTAGCAGATACCACCTGCCGCACTGGTGAATTGTAACAGCAGGTATCTGTGATGGAGGATGTGAGGACTGATACATCCGCTACGTTAGCTACACTGCAGAAGCACCTTTACGAGCTAGTGGAAAAGATTGATGAATTGGAGAATCGATCCAGGAGGGATAACCTCCGGATCGTTGGAATACCTGAGACTGTGCCTGACCCGTGTCTTGCCCGCTCTTTTGGAGAGATGGCTGAAAACAGAGTTTGCTCTGGCAGATAGTATGTGCCCTCTTTGCCTGGAGTGGGCACACAGAATAGGTCGGAAGCAAGATGGAGGCAATCAATCCTGGGTAGTCGTCATTAAAGTTCACAATTCCATCCAAAAAGTGGAAATCTTGTGGGTCTTTCGTCAAGAGAGGTATACTGACCTACGATGGAGTGCTGGTGAAGGGTTTTTAGGACTACTCAGCAGCACTGCAGGAATGCAGACGCCAGTTTTCTCCTATTTGTGCTGCAGTCCATGAAGCTCGAATCTGCTTTATGCTCGTCTATCCTGCACTTCTCAAAATCTTCTACCATGGCAAATGGCGCACTTTTGAGTCACCTCAGGTGGTTTAAGAGACCTACAAAGCCCAGCTACTTCAGCTACTTGAATACACTCATAATTCTTTATTCATTGCTGATGCTCTGATTAGTCTATGCATAGATTTCTTGCCTTGCTTAGTGTAACCACCTGTTTGTTTGATTTATAGGTGTTTAGTGACCCTGTTTCTTCAGCTGCGGGGATCACGTTCCATGTTGTAATTTTCTAGACAAATGTGTTGGTTGGGTGCGGGACCTCAAATATTAATAGTGACTCCCTCTTCCACTACATTTATGTGGTGGAGAACCTTTGGGATCTTTTGGGGGGGGGGGTGTCAGGGAGGGGAGGACGGTTTGGGGAAGTAAGGTAGAACAAAGGGAGAAATCTTGCTTTTGGATTGATGGTGATGCTACTGGTGAAAGAATGGAGATTTTTGAGTTTGGGCTGTATGACGCGTTTGTTTGGAGACTACAGTTGGCAAAGTGTTTTCCCCTTAACTCTAGATTCAGCCAGGCCTGGGTGAGGCTGGGCGCCCGGGTCTGGTTATATTGTCACTATACAACTGCTTTCCTGTTTCATTTTGTTGGTTTTGTAAGATAATCACAGATAATAAATGACCTGTTTCCAGGTTCCCCAAGCTGAACTATCTGCAAGCAAATAATCCTGTACTAGGTCTAGGGGTGGGAACCTTGGAACCTAGCCAAATACTTCCGTTAGAAAGCAGGCTGATATATATATTAGATTTATTATGGTATATCAGGTAAGAAAATATAGCTAAGGTATACAAAATAGAACTCTGCAAAGCTTTGGCTGAATACAAAATTACTGGCTGATAAAAATTACACTCATACGTCACACTACTAAACACTAATTCTTACTGGTTACCAGATAATATTACACCACTGATAAGTCACACTATGTTATGAGGTAGTACAGTTATTAGCAGCTTCTCCTGATCACAAGTATGACGGCACCAGCCTTCTGCTTAGGTAAATACCACTAACTAGCCCCCGACTAGTAGGAAATGAATCACCGTGTGTCTCACCAGGCTGACCTCAGGGTCGTCTTCCGGGAATGCACGGGACACCTCACAGACTCAAGCTGATATGGCAGCGAGTCTTAGTCAGAGCTGGAATAGAACTCTGCAGCAGACAAAGAGGGCACAGGTCACTCAGTGCAGGTACAGCTGAACCACGATACTTTCCTCCAGATACACAGTTCATCAGTTGGTGGACCTTATTAGGTCTCACTGGTCTTCTTTCCACCTCCACCTTCTTCCAAGGTTTCTGACTAACCCTTTCTTGTTCCCGCTCTTCCCAGTACCTCTTGGTCCGGTGGCTGCAGGAACCAATCTGGATCTTTCTCGGCTCACTGCCTGGCAAGAACAGTCTGTTGTTCTTGACCTTCAAGTTGTTACATTTTGGTATGCATTTTCTGTTTCTCACCCGCCTTGCTGGAGCCAGCCTCTCAGGCAGATAAGGGGGCCTGGTTTGCCCACAGCATGTCCTTGGTGTTGAGCTTCTGCTGTAATTTTCCACAAGCTGCAAAGCTGTTTCTTGCTGACACAGAGATGTGCGGGTCAGAGTTTACAGCCTCCATTTTGCTGTCATAGGATTATACAGGCCAGGGCCCGCAAGGTGAGACACACAGGGAAATACTCCTACAGTTTCATGACTAGGTTGTCAGCTAGGTTTATCACATGGAATGTGGGAGGGATTACATCTCCTGTGCAGCACACAAAGATCTTGTCAGTTCTGAAAATGGCATAAAGCAGATATTGCATGTTTACAGGAGACACACCTTACAGAGCATGAGCATTTAAAATTAAAATGCTCCTGGGTGGGTGAAGTCTATTCTGCATCTTCAGTGGGTCAGCCGGGAGGTGTGGCAATTTTAATTCGGAAGGGCCTGCCCTGTAGAGCTTAAATTTTATCTAGAGACCCTGGTGGACGTTATGTTCTACTACATTTATGACTCCACAGTCGTGAGTTCTTTGTGTTGGCAGTATATGGCCCTAACAAGTACGACCCCACCTTTTACCACTCACTGGTGCAACTTTGCCTTTCCTGTCACTCACTCAAGGTGATGGTTCTGGGAGATTTTAACCTAGTGTCGAATCCTATCCATGACTGCTCAGCCCTTTGCTTTTCTCACCATGGTGGAGCCCAAGCTTGTGCCCTTCCCTCTTTTATGTGCTCACTTAATTTGATTGATGCATGACGTTCTCTTTATCCAGGTGAGAGAGACTTCACACGTCTTTCCTGAGCGCATGGTAATCTTTCTCACCTGGACTATATTTTGGTAGAACTCTTTCTTTTCTCTTCAGTGATTTCTGCAGTCATTGGTCCAGAGGAGGTCTCGGACCACGCGTTTATCTGGATTGAGGTTGAAGCACCTGCATACTATCAGTCTTCTTTGGGTTGGCGTTTCCCCTTTTACCTTTATCATGACTTAGATTTTCGCAATTATTTGCATAAAAAATGGGTAAGCTATGTGCAGTATAATGGGGTTCACTTGGATCAACCTTCTTTTCTGGCCGACAGCTAAAGCAGTGCTCTGTGGGGATATTATTGCTTATGTACATGCTCGCAATAAGCGGTTGACCGCGGGGGTCCTTCTTCTGGAAGCCCAGTTGAAAAAGGCTAAGAGGGCCCACATTCACCAACCCTGCCAAGCCACACGAGAGCAATTACACGCCACTGAGGTGGCACTGAACTCTGTTCTTCATGAGTATATTACTCGTTCATGGTGTACCGCAAGTTTTGTTTTCATCGTTTTGGGAACAAGCCAGGACACCTTCTCGCTCGTGTGGTAAAATCCTGGAGTATGCCTCGGGCAATTGTTTTTGTTATGTGATTCCCTTGGCAAGATCTGTAATAAAAGTGCAGATATAGCTAGAATTTTTACTAACTGCTTCTCTCAGCTTTACATGGCCAATGACCCACCTGATCCCTCCTCTTAATGAATTTATCTGGAAATGGCAGGCCCTCCACATTTGACTACCCAGGAGTTTCAGATCCTTAATGATTCCCTCTCTGCTAAAGAACTGCAAGGAGCAGTCAAGTCTTTGAAGCTGCACTCTGCCCCAGCCAAGATGGTTTCTCAGGAGCGTTTTATAAAATGTTACCCCCTCAGTTTCTGGGCCCTCTGTCAGATTATTTTGTAGATGTAGTGGATCGAGGCACATTTCCGTTACGTGCCAACTCTGCTTTAGTATTATTGATCCCAAAACCAGGTAGGCCTGCAGAGTTGTCAGACTCATACCGCCCTATCTCGCTCCTTAATGTAGACCTTAAAATCTTTAAGTCTTGGCGGAGCATTTGGCAGGGATCCTCCCTCGCTTGGTGGGAAGTGAGCAGGTGGGCTTTGTTCGCCAGCATCAGTCTGTCTGCAACCTGCGTCATTTACTATTGGCTATAGCACATTGTCAGCATATGAATGTGCCTTCCTTGGTTGTTAGTCTAGATGCCGCGAAGGCTTTCGACAGGGTGGGCTGGAAATATTTATTTCAAGTTTTGCACCAAATGGGATTTGGGGGTTGGTTCTATCAAGTGGTTCAAATTCTTTATTCTGAACCTACTGCTTCCATATTTGTCGGTGGGGTAGGGGCATTGCCTTTCTGCTTTTTTCGAGGTACGCGCCAGGGGTGCCCTCTTTCTACTCTCTTATTTCTACTTTCTCTAGAGCCTCTGCTGCGTGTCCTGAAATCTGCTGGGAAGGGGTCCCGATGGGTGGTGATGTTTGATTCGTGTCGGGTCGTTGTTTTAATTGGTTTGCAATAAAGACCTTGTTTTAGAAGACACCACTTGAGAGAGGACTTTTTTGTTTTCCACTGTTTTCTTTGCTTCATTGCTCTTCTGTGGAGAGAACACCTTCTGCGTGTGTTGGCGTGGTGATGTTTGATCACCATATTAAAGCCCTTGCTTTTGCAGATGATCTACTTGTGGTGTTGACTGATCCACAGGGATCTTTGCCTACTTTACTGCAAATACTCCAGCAATTTGGATAGCCTTCTGGTTTCTCACTAGATTTAGAAAAATCTCATGTGCTATCGGTGTTGCCTGATATGAGATTGTCTTCGACAGGGCATTTACCCTTGGTGTGGGTAGAGGGGGCCCTCAAATTCTTAGGTGTTTATATACCCTCTGATCTGTCCCAGCTTTATTCTGTAAATGTTTCTCGCTTGCTTAAAGAAACCTGTGCTACGTTACAAGCGTGGCGAGCGTTCTCTCATACTTTGCTGAGGTGTATTTCATTATATAACATATTCATTGTCCCTCGTTGGCTTTGTTTTTCAGATGTTACCTTTGTACCTACAATTTTCTGATGAGAAATGCTTAAACCTTTACTTACAAAAACTTCTTTGGCAGGGAAGGAGGGCACGCCTTTCAGTGTCCATTTTACAAATTCCTGTGGAATATGGGGGACTTGGATTATTGAGCTTATGCCACCTCACGATTGCTAGTGGCATGAGATGTGTTAATGACTGGTTTGGATCAACGCAGGATTTTTCTGCCACAGCAATTGAAACACAATTGACTTCAGAAATTCATTTTATCTCTTTTTCATACTGCAGAGGGCGCTATACCCCCAGTATTGAACCATTCTATCTTCTCTACAGCTTAAAGCTGTGGGTTTGTAAACATCACCATCATTTCTCACCAAAGGTTTCCCCTTTTCTGGCCATTTGTATTAACCCAGCTTTTCCTCCAGGACAACAACATCTTACCTTTCACAGATGGCGTCTGTGGGAAGTTAATTATTTGTAGTATGTGGTGACGGAGGAGGGGCGCATTAAATCATTCCCTGCCCTTCTGTAAGAGTTTTCAATACCTGCTACTGACGTTTTCCACTACTTTCAACTATGACATTATATTGACAGCCTGTCCTGGTAGGATTTGGCAGAAGATGTCCAAGAGAAGCATGCTACTGCATATACTCTGGCAGCACAACAAAAGGTGCCTCTTTCTTTTCACCGTCAACTGCTTAGAAACACTATGACAGAACTTAATTATGCTCGCCTAGTTGCCCTTTGGAGTGCAGATCTTTCTATTTCACCATCTACGGCTCATTTTAGAGCTCGTGTACTGTCTCTCCGAAGCTGATCCTCAACCTCTTCTTGTTGGGAACTCCAGTACAAGTTTGCCCTTTGACATTATGTGGCTCCATGATGGGCCTTTCACCACTAGATCCTGCTTAAAATGTGGCACATCTGGGGTTACGCTGGGACACATGTTTTGGACCTGTCCTCAGGTTGTCACTTTTTGGAAGACACTTTTGACTCAGGTTTCTCAGATTTGGCATGTGGGCTGGCATTTTGACCCCTTACACCTATTTTGTCACCCCCGGCTGGCTTCGCCTGTACCCTGAGGCTTGAGGGGGTTTGTCTGTCGCTCAAAAATTATGGCTAAGAGGGTCATTCTGATGAAGTAGCTTTCTCGACGTAGCCCCTCTCTGCAGCAGTAACGTGCTCAGATGATTGTGCTAATGTTCTTGGAGCGGATGGAGGTAAACGACATCTCATCAGCCTTGGGGCTTCATTTTCAATGATTTTGGACTCCATTCTGTAACACATTGACTCCAACGGCATGTAGTCGGTTGCTGAACTTATGAGTCCCTGCACGTCAGACTCACAGAAACAGAACAAAGCCTTGCAGATCAGCCAGCGAGGTCCTCTTCTTCCGGCGCAAGGTTTCGTTGTACGTGCAGGACGTCAGACTCACAGAAACAGAACGAAGCCTTGCGCCGCAAGAAGAGGACCTCGGCTGGCGGGGGTTGGGGTCCCCCGCCAGCAAAGGTAGGCGACGGCGGGTTGGCGGCGGGAGGGGGGGGTTGAGAGTGTCGTCGGCGGGGGGGTCCAGGGCCAAATCTACGGGGGCCCAGGCCCCCGTGGCCCCACGTAGCTACGCCACTGCCTGAAACCCAAAAGCTTGCCCTGGAGCAGTAAAATACACATGCTCCTTCGGTTAGGGTGACGTGCAGGGAGCTGATATAGTTGGCATCGTGTTTACCACAGCACTGAATAAAAGTCATTACTTTTAGACTTGCAACAGAATTGGCATCTTCTTTTGGATTTTAGATGGTAAAATACCATTTGTTCCAATCAAATAAATGAACTTGAGGGTTTTTTATTTTTATTTTTTTTAAGACAACTTTGTATTTAACTGATAGTGACCTGAGGCTTGAAAGAGTGCTGTGCAGGATGAGGGCTGGGCTCAGAGAAATAACAAAGCAGTCCGCCATGCAAAAGACCAGGAAGATGTGAAATTGGGACAGAAGAACATGCCAAAAGAGAATTGCAGAGAAAAGCAGACCGGTAGCACTCACTGACAGACAGAAAGAAGGAGCCCCAGAATCTAGATCAGGGGAATAAGAGAGCTTTGTTTACCTCTAACGTGTTCTGAATAATGAAGGGGAGGAAATGACTCAAGCACTGGACATCTGACTAGAAATGTTTAAAATGGTTGTAAAAGGTAGAAAAGGTCAGTGCTTGTATGAAATCACATCACAAAAAGTCCCTGTCCCCCCAGAAGTGCCAGAGCATTGATGTTGGATAAATCTTTCCTGGGGGGGGGGGGGGGGGCGGGGAGCTAGCATCCCTCTGGATAAGCAAATGCTTTGGTTTAGCACTGAGGTGTTCTTGCTGTTAAAAAACTCATGTAGTGTACATTTTGGAAGCCAAGGCATTCCACAGTTTCTCATCCTAGCGGTTTGTTGTTTTATTAATCTAGTTATAAAAGGAGGAAGCCCAGCGATAGAGGGGAATCCTTACATCACATGCCAAACACAGTACAGGTACAGTGCCAGAGAACTAGAAATAGTAACTAGAAGCATAAAGTCACAAAATTAGTATAGAATTCATACTGATTAGCTATAGTGTAATAGTGTGCATTTGATGTTGGCATGCAGCAGAAAGAAACCTTTAGACAAAGCACAGAACGTAGTCAGAAGCCGAGCCAGGTTGACGGCGCAGGGGGAGCAAATGTGGCGCGAGAGCGGACTTCCATTGGCGCCGGTGCACATTTTCAATGCAACACGTTCAGAAAAAAATAGGTGCAGATGCTGGTAGAACTCCATTTGGGGGAGCGGCTGCTCCCCTGGCGCCCCACCTAGCTACGCCACTGAACGTAGTCTGAAGTCGCATCATCCTCTGATGCAAACCAAACGCTTCTTCCACCAGAACTAGTAAAAAGTTACAGGTCATTATTCAAAACAATTTGTGCATCTAACTTTAAGAGTTAAGCACGTAAATCGTTTGGTTTCAAATTTCAGGATAGCTCACAGCGTAATTTTTCACTGGGTAGGAGAGGAGAGGAGAGGGCCAAAAGTTATTAGTTAACTCAGCACTATCCAGACAACCCTGTCCATTTAAGTAGGACTTTATAAATATCGTTACTAACTTAAATGGCACATTGCATGATCTAACTTAAACGATCTTGTATTCAGTTGTCTGACTTTCCAAACCGGAGATGAAGACTTGCTAGAATTCAGATAGAGCAGGTGTGGGCATACACAGAAAGCCACATGAATGCCAGTACTGTCCCTAGTGAGCTGCAATGTTACATAATGTTGCAACCAGAAATGCACAGAGCTCCTCAGACCTTCTGTGATTAAATAACTAAAAAAAGTAACATACTTGCAGAGTACAGTATTTGAATCATCAGAAGTTGAGTTCATGATGTTTTTTTCTGTGTATACGTCCCATTTTCTCTCTGGCCACGGGTTGCCCACCCCTGAGACTGAGTAAGTAGATTAAGTTTTGTACCTGAGACGGTGGAGGGTGAAGTGACTTCCCCAAGGTCACAAGGATCGTCAGCGGGAGAAGTGGGATTTGAAACTTTGCCATAACTACTAGGATACTAAATGTTCAAGAAAGCACCCTATAACAAAAAGGATACCCATACCTCCCCCCCCCCAAAAAAAAAAAAAAAACCACCAAGCCAGTTTTCAAGCATAAGGTAACTCCCATGCGTTCTGGTTGAATATTGGGTTGTTAATGGAACTAGAAGTACCCACAGACCCTTAAATGGTTTAGAGTGATGGCATATCTGTTAAGTGCATACCTACAGCACTTGGACATTTTTGAAAATGAAATGTGCTTGGAAAGTTTCCAGGCATTGCCCTTCAGAAGGGCCTCATTTATACATTACAGTTTATGCCTATCCTTTCTGGAGCTTGTACCCCAACAAGTGCCTCAGCGTTTGAAAATCTAACCCCATTATGTATAAAGTTTTGAAATGACCTTGTTCCTCCTGTGTAAATCTCTTGGGGGTTTTTTCTCAGTTTGCTTCCTCCAGCTGTTCAGTAGTATATCTTCATTTCAAGTGGTTGTGACTTCTTGGCATTACGGCAAGCAGTTCTCGCTGCTTCCAAGGAGACATTGGGAATGCACAGTAAGGGGGTAGTCTAGCACCTAACTGTAGGCTTGAAAATGGCAGATAACAGTACTTAAGAGCCAAAATGAGAGCAAAGCGGCAGGTGCGAAAGTGCGTTTAAGTGCTATTCTGTAACTGGATGCCTAAGTGTTCTCGCATGTAACTGCAAAGGGGGGCATTTACCTGGCAGGGGCATGAGCATTGCCACTATTCTTGCAGGCACTTTTTAAGAATACCTGCAATTACACACACAACTGCTTCAGACATGGCATAAGTGGTTGCACTTTTTTCTATATATGGCGCCTGAAAATTCCACGTAGAAAAAATATAGCCTAGGCGTATTCTGTAAAGTACACCTATATTTTATAGAATAGGCTTAAATTTCCGCGCAGTATACAGAATATGCCAAGCGCCTTTCCACGCAACCAAATTTAGTTGTGGCAATGTACGGCGTAAATCTTGTTGCCTAAATTAGGCGCAAAGTGGTTATATTCTATAACAATGTGCGTACATTTTAGAAATGCCCATGCCCCGCTCTTGGCCACACCTCCTTTTCAACTATGTGACTTAGAATTTACGCGCAGCACGTTACAGAATATGCTTAGCGAGGTGTGTGTAAATCTTAATGCCAATTAGTGCAGATAATTGCTTGTTAACATCCAGTTGACAGCGCTAATTAGCTAGTTAACCAGTTAAGTTTACACACATGGTTATTGAATACACTTTGATTTCCTTGTGGAAATAAAAGCGTGATCTATAGAATCCGGCAGTTAACAGGGTACTTAGTATTCTATAACAGATTTGGTGTGCAAACCACTGTTCCCTGTAAGCTGAGTGGGAGTCCTCCATGTACAGTCCTGCCAGTGTGTGGTGCTGTTTCACTATCATGTTCTCAAGAGTGAGAGACAGGACTCCAGGGAACCTGCCTGTTCCTAGTGTTTGATAACCCATATTGAAGCACAGCGATGCCTTTGGAGGACTCCTGCTCAGTTTAGAGAGAACGGTGCTTCAAACGTTCCATTATAGAATACTACCTGAGTGCCCATATTTTTGGCACCTAATTTTAGCACCTTTTTATTGAATGGACCCCTAAAAGCATAATTCAGTTTATTTATTTGAAATGTTAAAATTCTGTTCAGCAATGAAGCTCCAGTAGACTCCTGTCTGATCGTGTATGCCAAATGTCGCAGTGGACTAGATGGCAAAAAAAAGCTCCTGTTTCAGAAATATTTAACTTAATTTTATTCTTTGCGTCATTGTCTTTGCCATTACGATTCTCCTCCTGATGCCTTATGAAGAGCAGATACTGTGTGCTTGCTTAAAATTTTCTGAACCAAAGTACCAGCTTTCTTTTGTGTTTGTAGGATTAAACAAAATGTTGATTGTAACTTTTTAGTGGACTTAAATGTGTAGAATCACCTTATTTGACATAAACTGATATTTAATCCAGTTTTAACTGGAATTATGTACTGAGCAAATGCATTTCATTCTATTTATTTTAATGTTTCATTATATCAGTTACTTTATGGAAGGCTTTTGATTTTTGTGTTAAATATATATGTATATATGTGTGTGGTTTGACTCTTTTTGTATTGGACATTGCCTGACCTGGTCCCTAGATAAAATGCCATATTATAATTTTCATTAGCCTTTTTGCTGTGTTCAGCAGAGCTAGGATGCTTTAAGAAGAACAGGCCAGGCTGCTTGAACTGCTTTCATTGCCTTGTGGATGCATTTTCTTGATACTGCATTCTTTGCCAGTCTCATGCACTGCTGTTGGTGACGCGAGGCTGAGTACACTTCTATTGACAACCTGCTTTATGGCAGTGGCATAGTGAACAGTCACCGTAGCAGTGAGACATGTTTCAAAGATCCACATGGAAATCTTCCTGTCCTGATAATTATCCTGCTCTACTCATTGTTAGTACACCATACATGTACTGAGTTACAGAATCTGTATGAATGCCAATAAATACCACACATTTTTTTTTGTCTAAATCTTCTGTTCCTTGGAAAAAAGAAGAATCCTTCAGAACATGCATTCTGGGGATTTCACCTTATGGAGAAATGTTTGTAAAATTGATTTTTTTTTTAATGTTTAAAGAAAAGAAAAATGTCCAATATTAATCCTACACTGTTATAGAAATCAGCATATATCTTCAACTCCTCCAAATAGACTGCTTCTTGATAGACTATAATGTGCCTCTAATATTTACGTGCAGCATTATGAAACACAATTATATATATATATATATATATATATATATATATATATATAGTAACATAGTAGATGACGGCAGAAAAAGACCGGCATGGTCCATCCAGTCTGCCCAAAAAGATAAACTCATATGTGCTACTTTTTGTGTATACCTTACCTTGATTTGTACCTGTCCTTTTCAGGGCACAGACCGTGTAAGTCTGCCCAGCACTATCCCCGCCTCCCAACCACCGGCTCTGGCACAGATCGTATAAGTCTGCCCAGCACTATCCCCGCCTCCCAACCACCAGCCCCTCCTCCCACCACCGGCTCTGGCACAGACTGTATAAGTCTGCCCAGCACTATCCCCACCACCAGCTCTGCCACCCAATCTCGGCTAAGCTCCATAGGATCCATTCCTTCTGAACAGGATTCCTTTATGTTTATCCCACGCGTGCTTGAATTCTGTTACCGTTTTCATTTCCACCACCTCCCGCGGGAGGGCATTCCAAGCATCCACTACTCTCTCCGTGAAAAAATACTTCCTGACATTTTTCTTGAGTCTGCCCCCCTTCAATCTCATTTCATGTCCTCTCGTTTTGCCTCTTTCGCATCTCCGGAAAAGGTTCGTTTGCGGATTAATACCTTTCAAATATTTGAACATCTGTATCATATCACCCCTGTTTCTCCTTTCTTCCAGAGTATAAATGTTCAGGTCATCAAGTCTCTCCTTATACATCTTGTAACGCAAATCCCTTACCATTCTCATAGCTTTTCTTTGCACCTCTTCTATTCTTTTTACATCCTTCGCAAGATACGGCCTCCAAAACTGAACACAATACTCTAGGTGGGGCCTCACCAACGACTTATACAGGGGCATCAACACCCCCTTTCTTCTGCTGGTCACACCTCTCTCTATACAGCCTAACAACCTTCTAGCTACGGCCACCGCCTTGTCACACTGTTTCGTCGCCTTCAGATCCTCAGATACTATCACCCCAAGATCCCTTTCCCCGTCCGTTCCTATCAGACTCTTCCTGCCTAACACATATGTCTCCCGAGGATTTCTATTCCCTAAGTGCATCACTTTGCATTTCTTCGCATTGAATTTTAATTGCCAAACCTTAGACCATTCTTCTAGCTTCCTCAGATCCTTTTTCATGTTTTCCATTCCCTTCCGGGTGTCCACTCTGTTACAGATCTTAGTATCATCCGCAAATAGGCAAACTTTACCTTCTAACCCTTCGGCAATGTCACTCACAAATATATTGAACAGAATCGGCCCCAGCACTGATCCCTGAGGCACTCCACTACTCACCTTTCCCTCCTCCGAGCGAATTCCATTCACCACCACCCTCTGGTGTCTGTCCGTCAACCAGTTCCTAATCCAGTTCACCACTTCGGGTCCTATCTTCAGCCCATCCAGTTTATTTAAGAGCCTCCTGTGGGGAACCGTGTCAAAAGCTTTGCTGAAATCTAAGTAGATTACGTCCATAGCTCGTCCCTGATTCAATTCTCCTGTCACCCAATCAAAGAATTCAATGAGATTCGTTTGGCACGATTTCCCTTTGGTAAAACCATGTTGTCTCGGATCTTGCAAGTTATTGGCTTCCAGGAAATTCACTATCCTGTCCTTCAGCATCGCTTCCATTACTTTTCCAATAACTGAAGTGAGGCTTACCGGCCTGTAGTTTCCAGCTTCTTCCCTATCAACACTTTTGTTTTTTTTTTTGTTTTTTTTTTTTTCCAAATATTTTTATTGCTTTTTCAATTTCAACAAAAAAAACATTTGCCAAGTCTCAGACATAAGCTTTCACATACAATTCAAAACAGTTACAGATAAAGCAACCTTCCCCCCCCCCCCCCCATCCCCTCCCGCACTATGGTGGTGACAAAAGCATTTCTCTCTTCTGTTCGTATGGGAGCCATATCTTCTGAAACAAATTAACATGGCCTTTTCTAATTGCTGTCAACTTAGACATCTGGTATATATAATCTAATTTACGTGCCACCAGCTGCATGCTTGGTGTTTCGACCTGCTTCCAGGCCTTCGCTAGCATAATTTTAGCTGCTACAAAACACTGGATCGCTAATTTATGCCAGTGTATCCTGACTTTCGAGGGCCGAAGGTGTAATAAGCAATATCCTGCCTGACTAGGGTATGTCACCTTAACCATTGTATGAACCATCTCCAGCACCTGTGCCCAATACACCTTGACTTTTGGACATTCCCACCAAATATGCATAAACGTCCCTCTTATCCCACAGCCTCTCCAACAGTCTGCAGACATGTGTGTGTAAATTCTCTGGAGTTTGTCCGGCGTGTAGTACCACCAGTACAGTATCTTATACCCATTTTCAATTAGGGGTTGTGCTATAGATGGCTTTAACAAATATCTATATACACTCCTCCAGCTCTCATCCGTACAGCTAATTTGGAGCACCGACTCCCATCTCCTCACATAATATTCCTGGGGAGTTGAGAGCAGCAGCAGGGCCCTATAAAGCCTAGTCACACCGCCCCTGCCCCCTCCCCCCCTGATCGCTCTCTCGAGCACTGTTTCAGCCAACTCTAGTTCTTCCCTTGCTCGTCTGTGTATATAATTTCTCAAACAATGATAGTATACCAGATCCTTCTCCTCCAATCCATACTCCACCTGTAGATCCTGGAATTCCCTTATTGTCCCCTTATCCCATATCTGATCTATTTTATGGAGTCCCTGCTTAGCCCACCTTTGATACACACTCTCTGATTTTCCCAGTGGGAATCCTGGAGCTCCACAGATAGCCATTTGTAGGAAATATTTCCTGTCTGGGAATGTCTGCGCTCGGATGTGGTACCAGGTGTGTAAGAGATGACCTATCCCCACCGGAGCCCGTCTAATAGCTGCCCAGAGGTCCTTCCCCGGGGCCCATAGTATAGCTCCTAAGTATCGGGTTCCTAGCCATGCTCTCTCCCAGTGTAACCATTTCTTATTATTTTCAGGGTACCATTCCGCTAGAATCCTCAACTGTGCAGCCTGATAATATAGATAGAAATTTGGTACACCCATGCCTCCCATGGCCGGGAGTTGGAACATCACCGACCTGCGCACCCTGGGCGGCCTCTTCCGCCAAATGTACGCAAACATTTTCCTATTTAATTGTTGGAAAAACGAGCGGGGAATTGGTATTGGAAGGGCCAAGAACAGGTATAGTAGTTTGGGGAGTATCATCATTTTTATTGCATGGACTCTGCCCATCCATGATATGTTTAGACCTTCCCATCTGTCTAACTCTTCAAACAACTCCTTTATCTTTCTGGGATAGTTTGCTTGAAACATTGTTTCTACCTGATTAGTAATTTGGATTCCCAAATATCTGATGGATTTCTCTGCCCAAACGAATGGGTGAGCCCTCTGTATTTGTTCTACCTCGCTTGGAGGCGTCGTGAGGTTTAAGATTTCTGACTTGTTTGCATTAATTTTAAAGCCTGACATGCGCCCATAGTGGTCCATGAGCTCCATCGCCCGCTCCAGTGATTGTCTTGGGTGTGTAAGGGTTAGTAAGATATCGTCTGCAAACAGCATGATCTTGTGCTCACGTCTACCTCTGACCACTCCCCGTACCTCTTGATGGCGTCTAACCATCCTGGCTAGTGGCTCAATTGATAGTGCAAACAACAGTGGCGAAACCGCACACCCCCCTATCAACACTTTTGTGAAGAGGGGACCACCTCTGCCGTTCTCCAATCCCTCGGAACCTCTCCCGTCTGCAAGGATATATTAAACAAACCTTTAAGAGGACCTGCCAGAACCTCTCTGAGGTCTCTCAATATCCTGGGGTGGATCCCATCTGGTCCCATGGCTTTGTCCACCTTTAGCTTTTCAAGTTGTTCATACACACTTTGTTCTGTAAAGGGTGCTCTATCCACTTCAATCTCATTTATACTTTTTGCAGTCCATCGCGGCCCTTCTCCAGGATTTTCTTCTGTGCAAACAGAGCAAAAGTATCTATTTAGCAAATTTGCTTTTTCTTCATCATTATCCACATAGCGGTTCGCAGTATCTTTTAGTCTCACAATTCCCTTTTTAGTCATTTTCCTTTCACTAATATACCTTAAGAAAATTTTGTCACCCCTTCTTACATTTCTAGCCATTTTTGTTCTTCCGCTTGCGCTTTCGCCAGACGTATCTCTCTCTTGGCTTCTTTCAGTTTCATCCGGTATTCCTCCTCGTGTTCCTTTTCTTGAGTTTTTTTGTATTTCTAGAACGCCAACTCTTTAGCCTGTATTTTCTCAGCCACTTGCTTGGAGAACCATATCGGTTTCCTTTTTCTCTTGCTTTTATTTACTTTCCTTACATAAAGGTTCGTGGCCCTATTTATAGCTTCTTTCAGCCTGGACCACTGTCCTTCCACTTCTCATGTTTCCTCTCAGCCCATCATCTCCTTCCTCAGGTATTCCCCCATTTCACTAAGTCAGCATGCTTGAAATTCAGAACTTTGAGTTTTGAGTGGCCGCTCTCCACTTTAGCTGTAATATTAAACCAAACCATTTGATGGTCACTGCTGCCCAGGTGGGCACCCAGTTGGATATTTGGCACGCTATCCCCATTTGTGAGCACCAGATCCAGCGTCGCTCCCTCCCTCATGGGTTCTGTCACCATTTGTCTGAGCAAACTGATCTAATACAACTTTAAAGCAGTTTTTTTAAACCCGGTTCTCTGATTTACAGATATCAAAAGGAAATAGCTAATAAGCAGTTTTAAACTAGTACTTGGATTTAGCAGATATCAAATTAGAAATAGCCAATAGCAGTTAGTTCGGAAATCAAACAGTAAACAAATCACAAAATTCACAAGCTTAGCAGAGCAGATAAAGACAGCTAACAGCAAACACATTAAAAAAAAACAAAAAACTCTCGAGAGAGCTGTATTGAAATGCACCAAAAATACCCAAAACCACAGCAATAATGTCAGAATATATATATATATATATATATATATATATATATATATATATATATATATCTCCATCCATCCTATAAAATAAAACTCACCCTCAACGTTCTGAGGACACTGATGTCAGTGTCACTTGCTGCGGGCACTTCCTTCGGGTTCGAAGGGTTCGTGGTGGTGAAGCCACCGAAATCACAGTGTCTGGGCCCTGCCCTCGCATCAAACGTGATGATGTCGAGGGCGGAGCAATGGCATCAAAGATTGAGGGCGGAGCAATGGCATCAGTGGATGAAGGTGGCTGCGTTGACGAGGTGCGGAGCAATGGCGGTCAGTGGCTTCACAACGCTGAAGGGGTGGGTAGGGAGGGGGGGGTTTGGGAGGAAAACCTTGCTAGCGCCCGTTTCATTTCCTCTAGAAACGGGCATGTTTTACTAGTATATATATATATATATATATATATTTATTTATATTTTAATTCTTTTTATTATTTCCAACTCAATGGAAATTGGACAGACCCCTACAAAAGGGAAATGGGACTTCATATACTGCCTTTCTGTGGTTTTTTTTGCAACTACACTCAAAGCGGTTTACATAGAGGCATATTTTCAAAGCACTTTGGGAGGCTAAGTTTCATAGGTTTCTATGGAACTTTGGGAGGCTAAGTGCTTTGAAAATGAGCCCCTATATAGTATATTCAGGTACTTATTTGTACCAGGGGCAATGGAGGGTTAAGTAACTTGCCCAGAGTCTCAAGGAGCTGCAGTGGGAATCAAACGCAGCTCCCCAGGATCAAAGTCCACTGCACTAGCCACTAGGCTACTCCTAGTCTGTTTGGAGGGGGGGGGGGCAAAATTACTCTCCAAAAATGTAACAAAATCAAATGAAACATAGCATTAGGGGAAAAAAACCAATAAAAAGACACATTCCTCCTCCTTCTATAACAGAGGTGGACAACCTCTCTCCTCGAGGGCCAAAACCCACACTATGGACTGGACTGCTGTGCGTTACAAATGGATGCTATCTCTTCCTTGGATTTCTTGTCCCCAAGAATCACAGAAGATGTGGCTGTATGCAGTGAATGCCACCCAAGCGTTGTTGATGTTGCAATAAAGGGGAGGAGAGGCATTTAAGGGGACTTTTGCAGAGGTTAGTGCCTTGAAGCCCATCCTCCTCCGCTGGGCTTTGCGATCTCTGCTGGACACAGGCTCCCTTTGAGCTGTGATTCCCTCTCTCCTACCTATCAGCTTTTCCATCATCTCTTGTAAAATCCTCACTACAGCAGACAAGACTACAGCTTTTGGGTGGAGATGAGCCAAACCACCAGCGTCTACTGTTACTTCTGCATGGGGATGAACAACTCGATGGAAGAGAATCCTAATGGTGGTTTAGGTAGCCTTAGGGTTACCACATTTTGTCCCCCAAAAATGAGGACACATACCCTGCCCCCACCACAAACCCCGTCCTGCCCCGTCACACCCTCGCTCTGCCCCTGTCACATTTTCCCCTCCCCCTGTCACATTCCCCGTCGCCCCCCCTCCCTGTCAACCCCTCCTCTTACTACTGCCCCCTCTTTCCTGCCCGGAGCACTGCCCTGCATGTATCCTTCCTGTTGCTGATCCTTGGCGCTGATTCAAAATGGCTGCTGAGAGTTGAAGTCTCGCAAGGTCATTTCAACTCTCTGTGGCTATTTTGAATCGGCGCCTAGGATCAGCAACAGGAAGGATACATGCAGGGCAGCGCTCCGGACAGGAAAGAGGGGGCTCTTTCCTGTCCCAAAGGCGGAAGAGGTCACTAGACCACCAAGGCACTAGTAAGGCACAAATTTTGTTCTTTAGATTGTAAGCTCCTTTGAGCAGGGACCGTCCTTCCTTGTTTATTTTGTACAGCGCTGCGTAACCCTAGTAGTGCTCTAGAAATGTTAAATAGTAGTAGTAAGTAAGGGGCGGGGAGGCTAGCAATCTGCCTGTTGGTCCGGATTTCTGGACAAAAGGGCAGGCTGGTGGGCGGGCTGTCCTATAGGATGGCCCTTCCCCCCCCCACCCTGCCAGTTTGTCCACAAATCCGGACCAATGGGCAGATTGGCAAAACCTGCCCGGATGCCCGGACATGCCCTCAAAAAGAGGACATGTCCGGGTAAATCCCAGACATATGGTAACCCTAGCTAGCCTTCATCTGCCAGGCCGGGAGAGCACAATGTCTTGTGCTTGCAAAAAAAAAAAAAAATAAAGACTACCTCTACTGCTTTTGTATAGGTAGCTTACCGATTGGCTGTTCTGTTCATGCACACAGGGCCGTGCCTAGGGTCTCTGGCGCCCCCCTGCAGACCACCAGTTGGCGCCCCCCTGCAGACTATCAGTTGGCGTGCGCCCCCCCCCCCCCCCCTGGACCTGCCTGGTTCCAAGGCACGTCTGGGGCGCGATGGAGGAAATGGCTGGGTTTGGCCTGAGCATCCTCTGCTCCATCCTCGATTCCCCGGCGCTTTAAATAAATTTACCTTTCTCCGGCTCCGACATCTGCACAGCGTCAGTGAAAGTGCTGCCTGTCTGACATCTCTCCACCAGCCTTCCCTTCGCTCGTTTGTTCCCTCTGTGTCCCGCCCTCAAGGAAATGATGTTAGAAGAAGGTGGGACACAGAGGGAACGAACGAGCGAAGGGAAGGGTGGAGAGACGTCAGACAGGCAGCGCTTTCACTGACGCTGCACAGACGTCGGCGGCGGAGAGAGGTAAATTTAAAGCGCCGGGGAATCGGGGATGGAGCGGAGGAGTAAGTTTTTTTTTTTTTTAAATACAGCTTGACGGCGCAGCACCATTGAAGGCAGGCACCCCCCTGCGGCGCTTACCGCGCTTACTGTGTTGGTACGGCCCTGCATGCACAGCTGGTCGACTGGCTTCTCCCCTATTGCATGCAAATGAGCTGGTTCATAAAATTAGCGATCAGCTCGTTTGCATGTCAGGGGCGTAGCTACGGGTGGGCCTGGCTGGGCCCAGGCCCACCCAATTTCAGCCCAGGCCCGCCCAGCCCCAGCACCCATTGCCGGCCACTGCTGCTTTTCCTGTTGAGCAGCAGGGCCAGCGCTACAAAAAGAAGAAGCGCTAATGGCGCTAAGGACGAAAAATGTTTTTTTTTTTTAAAAAGCGCTTTTTTTTTTTAAACATTTTTCGTCCTTAGCGCCGTTAGCGCTTCTTCTTGTTGTAGCGCCGGCCCTGCTGCTCAACAGGAAAAGCAGCAGTGGCCGGCAATGGGAGCTGGGGCTGGCTGGCGCTGGCATGCAGGGCGGGCCTTGTCGAAGAAAAGAGGGAAAATATGGTAGGATGGGGAGAAAGAGGGAAAACAGATGGAAGGATGGCAGAGAATGAGGGAAAACAGATGGAAGGATGGGGAGAGAAAGGGAAAACGGATGAATGGGGAGAGAGACTGGATGGAAGGATGGGGAGAGACTGGAAGGATGCAGAGAGAAAGGGGAGAGACTGGAAGGATGTGGAGAGAGAAGGGACACTGAACAGAAAAGGGTAGAGTGATACAGAGACACTGGTTAGAAAGAGGGAGAGAGAGACATTAGATGGAAGGATCAGGAGAGAGGGTAGATGGATGGAAGGATGGGGAGAGAAAGAGGGAAGACGCTGGATGGAAGGGTAGGGAGAAAGAGGTGACACTGGACGGAAGGATGCAGAAAGAAAGAGGGGAGACTACTGGAAGGATGGGGCGAGAGAGGGGAGACTGGAAGGATGGGAAGAGAAAGAAGAGAGCTGCTGGATGGAAAAGGAGAGTAGTGAAAGACTGGAGAATAAGAGGAAGGGGCATGGGGAGAACAAGGGTGAGAAAAAGATGAAAAGCCATAAGTAGATGAAGGAAATTAAAGAATGGATAGTAAGAATGAATTAAATCAGGACAGAGAGAGAGAGGCAGGAAAATATTGAAGAAAGCAAAGAAAAAGGAGAGAAAAATGAGAAATGGCCAGGAAACCCTGGCAGAAGAGTTAAGCGAAAACGAAGGAAAGCAGAATCTAGAGACTGGGAGCGACACAATGAGAAAAAGTAAATGGCCATACAAGAAAGGTAAAGAAAATAATTGTATTTTTAATTTAGGATAAAGTAATATGGTGTTAATAAAGTTTCAGAGACCAATACTTCCTTCCTTAGGTCAGGAGAGGATACCGTAACAGCATTATACTGACCTGAGGCAGGAGGTTTTGGCCTCTGAAAGCTCACTGAAAAGGATTAGGCTATTAAATAAATTTTCTGAAATCGGATGCACTGAAAAGCAGCACTTTACCCTGTGTGACAAATGCATCTGAGCGTGACTACATTTTGCTGGGGGAGGGGGGGGGGGGGTAGAGAGAAAATTTTGTGCCCACCCACTTTGGGTTCAGGCCCATCCAAAATTGGCAGTCTGGCTACGCCACTGATTGGGAATCCCTCAGTATTTTAAAATTTGTAATTTTTACCAAGGTGCAGCTACAGAGTGGTCTAGATATGGGATGCTTTCAAATAAGTGAAAAAAAAAAATCTTTTTTAGGCACTGCCTATCCCAACTGGGAGAGCTTTAGACTTTTTACTGATGAACGACGCATAGCCAGTCCGTAATCTTTTTTGCTATCTTTTTTTCAACAGCATTTACTGTTGTTGTGAGTGTACTAAGATGCCGGCAAGCCCCGCCTACTGGTTTCAGCCGCCATAACAGGCCCGATAGGCTCATGCCGTTTCCTATTCTGAAACCTCTTGCATTCCCCCTCCCCCATAGGCCTGCTGCGTGAGGAACGTGACCCGCTAACGTCACAAGCAGCACTGACGCCAGTGTGCAATGACAGTTCTATAAGTCAATCATCGCTCCAGAGTCCCGGTTCTACCCAATGGCGTGGTGGCAGGGGCGGGCTCTGGACGTGCCGGGTTGGGCTGAGGAAAGGTGACCCGGTCCCGGACCCACGCGCAGTTTGCAGCGTCCGGCAGCAGGAGCAGGAGCATCAGAACCGCAGACATGTCTCTTTCTAGCAAACTCACGCTGGACAGGGTGGATGTGAAGGGCAAGAGGGTGATCATGAGGTGAGAATGTAGTTCTCTTCCATTCATTGCATTGCATGAGAGAGACAGATATTCCCCCCACCCCCTGCTCTTTAGTCATAACATACAGAGCACAAATCATCCCTTCTTCTGGCTTGTCATTAGGCGCGCAGTGAAGTGGAGCTCTGCTTATTTATTTGATGCAGGCTACTAATTGCATTGCATTGCATTGCATTGCATTGCGGAAGATATGGCCTTCCTTCCTTTAGGTGCCTTACATGAGGGAGGACTGCAGGCCTGATCATACTACTACTACTACTACTTAGCATTTCTATAGCGCTGCCAGGGTTACGCAGCGCTGTACAAGTTTAGCATGGGGAAGGACAGTCCCTGCTCAAGAGAGCTTACAATCTAAAGGTTACAAACTATGATCATGCTTTTCGGCTCATTGCAGTGCTTTGAGCTGTGGGCCGTTTTCTGCTTTTGACACCCTTACGCACCTGCGGCAGGGACTCTGGCTTTCGCCGATTAATCAGCTGGCAGGCAGCGTGTCTAGCGACTGCTGCTCCTTTTAGGGAAGGGTGTAATGAGGGGTGGGTGTGGCAACTTGGTTGGGTACAGGGAGGGCTCTTCCCTTGCATCCCTTTCTCTGTTCATTCCTTACCCTGATCCTCTCCCAGCCCATCCCAGACATCCAACCCCTGCTGCCGAAAATACTTTCCTTTTAGCGTTTTCTGTGTGAAGTGGGAAAGTTCGGTTCTCCTTATGTGCCCTTGAGCCAAGGTCTCTGGATTTTAGAAAAGGGTTTTTTTTTTCTATTTGAGTTTAATGTGCTCCTTGTAAATCTTTTGTATCATAGTGAGCAACACAGCTATGCAGTTAAGTCCACGAAACCAAACATATAGTTTGCAACACTGTGTATTTGGTCTCCTGTATCATAGTAGCAGCCATTAAGTAGCACAAATGGGAAGGAGCTGAATATTTCCATACTTTTCCAAAATTCTGACTGAGGGGGCCGATGCAGTAACCTTGCATTAGGGCGTGCACCAAAGCTGAGTACAGTTACCTAATCACGTAAAGTGAATGCGTACACATATACCAGACTGCACTTGTGTCAACTGGAGGTCTTGTGCAGCAGATCCCCTCAGCCCATTCCCCCTAGATGAGCCTGTTGACTGTCACAGATGTTCTGGATGGTTCATGGTCCCTTTGCACCTCCTCTCCCACAAAAATATATTATTGGAGCCCCAGTGGACCACTTCTCTGCATACACCACAGGCCCTCTGCCCAGTTCAAGTGTTGGGAGGTAGGAGCAATACCCCCTCCTGTCTCTGCATAGCCATCTTGGAAAATGGCAGTGCCTGCTCACATGCAGTGAGCTGCTGTAAAGCGTCAGTTTTTTTCCTGAGCAGTGTATTAAGTGTGTAATAAAGTTGAAACTTGAAGGAAAATATAAAAAACCAAAACAGTTCAGCAAACTTTTTTTTAAATATAGAAATCCATTTTCTATTCAGTCTTTTGCATGCAATTTGCATGCCCACTCAGCTGTCCTGTAGATACTCGAGACTTTCTTGTGTTAGAAGGCCTTCTGCATCAAGTGTAAGACTAGTGCAGAAAAATCTTGAGCAGACTGCTGTGCTAAATCATTTATGAGGATTTCAACTGTACTAAAGTTGCAAAGTCTTAAATGTAATTTTTTTTAAAACTTGATTTTGTTATTGTCTTGAAGGTGTAAGTTATCTCTGTCACATCAACAACTTTCAGAATAGATATGAAATACCTAAGATATATGGACACCCTAGTTCACCTACTACAGAAAAGAACTTCCATGTTCATTTTTATGTCTGTTTTATGACATTCACTATCAGTAACATCGCTTTGTATTTGTTTCATCATCGAAGGCGACTAACGCCTCACGGCCCTATGTAAGCCACATTGAGCCCGCAAATAGGTGGGAAAATGTGGGGTACAAATGTAACAAATAAATAAATCACAGTGTAGTTTACTGCATCTGTTCCCGAGTTCATTGGACATATTCCGGCTGATATTCAAAGCAGTTTAAGTGGGCCGGAGAGGCTCCTGGCCTCCAAACCATCAATATTCAGCGGCACTTAACTGGGCAGTGCCACTGAATATTGGCTCTAACCGGTCCCAGAAAAGTGAGCAGGTCAGGAGTGGTACATGGTTTGGTGTTGGGGAGGAGCCATGGATTACTTGGGTGCCGGCAATATTTCTTGCATTTGTATCCCACATTATCCCACCTCTTTGCAGGCTCAATGTGGTTTACAATACGTCATGAGTACTACTACTACTATTTAGCATTTATATAGCGCTACAAAGTGACAATGCATGAGAAAGTATACATTTAGTAATAACAGAAGGATTTTGGGTAACATGATAGTATTTTTCAGCAAACATAGTAAGATTCAGTGCCGGAACCCACATTTTATGTTTAAACATTTTTATTGAACAGCAATAAAACAATACAACCATTTTCTTGAGCAAATCGTTCATTTTCTGTTTGTTCTCCCTCCCATTGCATTCCCTCTCCCTCCCCCCTCAGCCCCCTTGTACAAAATCTGTATCCAACATACGTGACGGAACCCACATTTTACAAAATATATGTTTTTTGCTATTTCCCTCTGAAAACCCCTTGCCACTCTTCCCCTCCTCTCAGCCTGCAACAGTAAGACTCCCCCTTCCCCCTGTTAGTCTCAGCCTACCTTATGTCCTTGATGGTCCGGTGAGGGCGATGGGGGCAGGAGCGAGGCCCACTTCTGCTTCTTGGAACAGCCTCAAGAAAATGGCTGCTGTGACCTTTTACTACACAAGTACTACGATCTGCTGCGAGAGGTTGTGGCAGCTGTTTTCCTGAGGCTGCACCAAGGGGCAGGAGTGAGTGGGCCTTGTTCCTGCCCACGTCGCCCCCCACTGAACCACCAGTGAGCTAAGGAAGGCCTGGAGGGTACAGAGAAGGGCGACAAAAATGATAAAGGGGATGGGAAGATTTCCTTATGAGGAAAGTCTGAAGCGGCTAGGGCTCTTCAGCTGGGAGAAAAGACAGCTGAGGGGGCGATATGATAGAGGTCTATAAAATGAGTGGAGTGGAACGGGTTGACGTGAATCGCTTGTTTACTCTTTCCAAAAATAGTAGGACTAGGGTGCATGCGATGAAGCTACAAAGCAGGGGCGTAGCTATCATGGGGTCATGGGCCGCCGTAGATTTAGCCCTGGACCCCCCTTCCCGCTGCCAACCCGCCGCCATCGCGTACCTTTGCTGGTGGGGGACCCCAACCCCTGCCAGCTGAAGTCCTCTTCTTTCGGCCGCGCGGCGTTGCTTGCTGAATGATCTGATCAAGTTTCTGTGCAAGCACAGAAACAGATTCAAACTTGATCAGATCATTCAGCAATGCCGCGCAGCCGAGGAGAGGGTTGGCAGCGGCAAGGGGGGGGGGGGGTCAGCAATGCTGCGCGGCCAAGAAGAGGACTTTGGCTGGCAGGGGTTGGGGTCCCCCGCCAGCAAAGGTACGTGACGGGAAATGGTTGGCAGGAAGGGGGGTCGAGAGGGTTGCGGTGTCGGGGAGGGGGGTCAGCAACGCTGCGCGGTCGAGAAGAGGACTTCGGCTGGTGAGGGTTGGGGTCCCCCACCAGCAAAGGTACGCGGCGGGAGAGGTTTGGCGGCGGGAAGGGGGGTCGATAGGGCAGCGGCGAGGTGAACGTTCGCAAGGGGGGGGGGGCTAAAATGTGCCCCTTCACCTCGGGCTCTGGACCCCCCTCCCGTCGAAGTCTAGCTACGCCGCTGCTACAAAGTAGTAAATTTAAAACGAATCGGATAAAAATATTTCTTCACTTAATGTATAATTAAACTCTGGCATTCATTGCCAGAGAATCTGGTAAAAGCTGCTTAGCGGGGTTTTAAAAAGGTTTGGATGGCTTCCTAAAGGAAAATTCCATAGACCGTTATTAAAATGGACTTGGGGAAAATCCACTGCTCAGACAGGGACCATCATCGCACAGCACATGTAAATCACCTGTATACCCCTTGGCTAGCCCACCAACTCTCCTATGTGCACACCAACCCTCCTACAGCACCCCCACTCCAGCTTGCACTCTTCGTTTCCTCTCTCTCCCTCCTCCCCTCCCCCTCCAGCGCTCTTTAACACATGTGGACACTGTAGAACCCCAGGGTTCAAATTCAGCAGTCGGAGCCAGTGTGACAGTGGAGGAGTAACCGGCCTGACATTCATATTTTCTTTTTCTGTGATAATCAGCGTTAGGGGAGACAGGAAAGGAAGGCAAACCAAGGGGTGCAGTGGGAGGGATGTGTTCATGCCAGAGGTATTGTGAAGGTGGGGAAAAAGCTTGAGAGTTCTCTGCAAATTTTGAATTTTGCAGCATTCTGCCAGGAGTTAAGATCTGGTTATTTTTACCGTGTAACACATTGTAGCAGATGTTTTAACATTAATCTGTTCGATGCAGTCTGCCTGTTAGTCTGTAGAGCTTTCCCTTCTCTTTAAATGGCCTCGTAATTATTAATGAAGCAGGTTCAATGCCATTGGGAATGGTAAAAATCAATTAAAAAAATAAATAAAAGGTACTTGCAGCGTTGCATTCCCGCAATTGGCAATAAGAGCTTGTGGGGTATGTGTTTTTTGTTTTTTTTACTGCCGTTGTACACAGTCACTAAAATCATTTCCAGAACTAAAGGATCTCGCGTCTTGTTTCCTTATCTTGAGAGTCTTGCAATCCTGTGACTAACTTTTGCTGGTGTTGTGAAAGGTAGTTTCCTTAGGGTGTGAGCTGTGCACCACATACACTGCTGCTCTGTCATCTTTTCGGATGTGCTGACCAAAATCGGAGCTATGCAGGAGGCCTAGGTGCTAAAATTGAGCATTCTGTCATAGAGGCTTCCATCAGAGTAAATGCTGGCAGATCAGAAGCTTGGCCAAAATTGGATGGTGGAGCCGGTGGGGGGAAGAGGGGTTGGTGTTGGGGAGGCGAAGATAGTGGTGGGCAGACTTATACGGTCTGTGCCAGAGCCGGTGGTGGGAGGCGGGGCTGGTGGTTGGGAGGCGGGGATAGTGCTGGGCAGACTTATACAGTCTGGGCCGGAACCGGTGGTGGGAGGCGGGGCTGGTGGTTGGGAGGAGGGGATAGTGCTGGGCAGACTTATACGGTCTGTGCCAGAGCTGGTGGTTGGGAGGCGGGGCTGGTGGTTGGGAGGAGGGGATAGTGCTGGGCAGACTTATACGGTCTGTGCCAGAGCCGGTGGTGGGAGGCGGGGCTGGTGGTTGGGAGGCGGGGATAGTGCTGGGCAGACTTATACAGTCTGGGCCGGAACCGGTGGTGGGAGGCGGGGCTGGTGGTTGGGAGGCGGGGATAGTGCTGGGCAGACTTATACGGTCTGTGCCAGAGCCGGTGGTGGGAGGCGGGGCTGGTGGTTGGGAGGCGGGGATAGTGCTGGGCAGACTTATACAGTCTGGGCCGGAGCTGGTGGTTGGGAGGCGGGGATAGTGCTGGGCAGACTTATACAGTCTGGGCCGGAACCGGTGGTGGGAGGCGGGGCTGGTGGTTGGGAGGAGGGGATAGTGCTGGGCAGACTTATACAGTCTGGGCCGGAACCGGTGGTGGGAGGCGGGGCTGGTGGTTGGGAGGCGGGGATAGTGCTGGGCAGACTTATACAGTCTGGGCCGGAACCGGTGGTGGGAGGCGGGGCTGGTGGTTGGGAGGAGGGGATAGTGCTGGACAGACTTATACGGTCTGTGCCAGAGCCGGTGGTGGGAGGCGGGGCTGGTGGTTGGGAGGCGGGGATAGTGCTGGACAGACTTATACGGTCTGGGCCGGAACCGGTGGTGGGAGGCGGGGCTGGTGGTTGGGAGGAGGGGATGGTGCTGGGCAGACTTATACGGTCTGTGCCAGAGCCGGTGGTGGGAGGTGGGACTGGTGGTTGGGAGGCGGGGATAGTGCTGGGCAGACTTATACGGTCTGTGCCAGAGCCGGTGGTGGGAGGCGGGGCTGGTGGTTGGGAGGCGGGGATAGTGCTGGGCAGACTTATACAGTCTGGGCCGGAACCGGTGGTGGGAGGCGGGGCTGGTGGTTGGGAGGAGGGGATAGTGCTGGGCAGACTTATACGGTCTGTGCCAGAGCTGGTGGTTGGGAGGCGGGGCTGGTGGTTGGGAGGAGGGGATAGTGCTGGGCAGACTTATACGGTCTGTGCCAGAGCCGGTGGTGGGAGGCGGGGCTGGTGGTTGGGAGGCGGGGATAGTGCTGGGCAGACTTATACAGTCTGGGCCGGAACCGGTGGTGGGAGGCGGGGCTGGTGGTTGGGAGGCGGGGATAGTGCTGGGCAGACTTATACGGTCTGTGCCAGAGCCGGTGGTGGGAGGCGGGGCTGGTGGTTGGGAGGCGGGGATAGTGCTGGGCAGACTTATACAGTCTGGGCCGGAACCGGTGGTGGGAGGCGGGGCTGGTGGTTGGGAGGCGGGGATAGTGCTGGGCAGACTTATACAGTCTGGGCCGGAACCGGTGGTGGGAGGCGGGGCTGGTGGTTGGGAGGAGGGGATAGTGCTGGGCAGACTTATACAGTCTGGGCCGGAACCGGTGGTGGGAGGCGGGGCTGGTGGTTGGGAGGAGGGGATAGTGCTGGGCAGACTTATACGGTCTGTGCCAGAGCCGGTGGTGGGAGGCGGGGCTGGTGGTTGGGAGGCGGGGATAGTGCTGGGCAGACTTATACGGTCTGGGCCGGAACCGGTGGTGGGAGGCGGGGCTGGTGGTTGGGAGGCGGGGATAGTGCTGGGCAGACTTATACAGTCTGGGCCGGAACCGGTGGTGGGAGGCGGGGCTGGTGGTTGGGAGGAGGGGATAGTGCTGGGCAGACTTATACAGTCTGGGCCGGAACCGGTGGTGGGAGGCGGGGCTGGTGGTTGGGAGGAGGGGATAGTGCTGGGCAGACTTATACAGTCTGGGCCGGAACCGGTGGTGGGAGGCGGGGCTGGTGGTTGGGAGGCGGGGATAGTGCTGGGCAGACTTATACAGTCTGGGCCGGGGCTGGTGGTTGGGAGGCGGGGATAGTGCTGGGCAGACTTATACAGTCTGGGCCGGAACCGGTGGTGGGAGGCGGGGCTGGTGGTTGGGAGGCGGGGATAGTGCTGGGCAGACTTATACAGTCTGGGCCGGAACCGGTGGTGGGAGGCGGGGCTGGTGGTCGGGAGGCGGGGATAGTGCTGGGCAGACTTATACAGTCTGGGCCGGAACCGGTGGTGGGAGGCGGGGCTGGTGGTTGGGAGGTGGGGATAGTGCTGGGCAGACTTATACAGTCTGGGCCGGAACCGGTGGTGGGAGGCGGGGCTGGTGGTTGGGAGGCGGGGATAGTGCTGGGCAGACTTATACAGTCTGGGCCGGAACCGGTGGTGGGAGGCGGGGCTGGTGGTTGGGAGGCGGGGATAGTGCTGGGCAGACTTATACAGTCTGGGCCGGAACCGGTGGTGGGAGGCGGGGCTGGTGGTTGGGAGGAGGGGATAGTGCTGGGCAGACTTATACAGTCTGGGCCGGAACCGGTGGTGGGAGGCGGGGCTGGTGGTTGGGAGGAGGGGATAGTGCTGGACATACGGTCTGTGCCCTGAAGAGGACAGGTACAAATCAAGGTAAGGTATACACATGAGTTTATCTTGTTGGGCAGACTGGATGGACCGTGCGGGTCTTTTTCTGCCGTCATCTACTATGTTACTATGATAAAGATCTGCACGGTTCATCCAGTCTTGCCCAACAAGGTGGCCAGAGTTGAATCTAGCACTCTGCACAGGTTTGTACTTCTTCATGATTAAACTCTGGTATACTTAGAAGCTCATTTTCAAAGCACTTAGACTTACAAAGTTCCAAGGTTACTATGGATCGGATCTTTGTATAAGTGCTTTGAAAATACGCCGCACGAAAGACTCCTGAAGAAATTGCAGAGTCATGGAATCGGAGGTAGGGTATTATTATGGATTAAGAACTGGTTGAAAGATAGGAAGCAGAGAGTAGGATTGCGTGGCCAGTATTCTCAGTGGAGGAGGGTAGTTAGTGGGGTCCCGCAGGGGTCTGTGCTGGGTCCGTTGCTTTTTAATGTATTTATAAATGACCTAGAGATGGGAATAACTAGTGAGGTAATTAAATTCGCCGATGACACAAAATTATTCAGGGTCGTCAAGTCGCAGGAGGAATGTGAACGATTACAGGAGGACCTTGCGAGACTGGGAGAATGGGCGTGCAAGTGGCAGATGAAGTTCAATGTTGACAAGTGCAAAGTGATGCATGTGGGTAAGAGGAACCCGAATTATAGCTACGTCTTGCAAGGTTCCGCGTTAGGAGTTACGGATCAAGAAAGGGATCTGGGTGTCGTCGTCGATGATACGCTGAAACCTTCTGCTCAGTGTGCTGCTGCGGCTAGGAAAGCGAATAGAATGTTGGGTGTTATTAGGAAGGGTATGGAGTCCAGGTGTGCAGATGTTATAATGCCGTTGTATCGCTCCATGGTGCGACCGCACCTGGAGTATTGTGTTCAGTACTGGTCTCCGTATCTCAAAAAAGATATAGTAGAATTGGAAAAGGTACAGCGAAGGGCGACGAAAATGATAGTGGGGATGGGACGACTTTCCTATGAAGAGAGGCTGAGAAGGCTAGGGCTTTTCAGCTTGGAGAAGAGACGGCTGAGGGGAGATATGATAGAAGTGTATAAAATAATGAGTGGAATGGATCGGGTGGATGTGAAGCGACTGTTCACGCTATCCAAAAATACTAGGACTAGAGGGCATGAGTTGAAGCTACAGTGTGGTAAATTTAAAACGAATCGGAGAAAATTTTTCTTCACCCAACGTGTAATTAGACTCTGGAATTCGTTGCCGGAGAACGTGGTACGGGCGGTTAGCTTGATGGAGTTTAAAAAGGGGTTAGATAGATTCCTAAAGGACAAGTCCATAGACCGCTATTAAATGGACTTGGAAAAATTCCACATTTTTAGGTATAACTTGTCTGGAATGTTTTTACGTTTGGGGAGCGTGCCAGGTGCCCTTGACCTGGATTGGCCACTGTCGGTGACAGGATGCTGGGCTAGATGGACCTTTGGTCTTTCCCAGTATGGCACTACTTATGTACTTATGTAGGAGCACAGTCTGTAGAAGTCTGCCCGGCACCAGTCCTATTCCTTAACTACTGGAGCTGCTGTTAAAGCCCACTCCATCCAGGCCCCAGACCATGGACCTCTGCCTGGCATTAGTCTTACTTCCCAACTTCTGAAGCTGCCTTCAAAGCTCATTTATGTCTTTATTGGAGAGGCAATAAGTAGAAAAGGGGTGGCCATAAAGAGATGAATGAGAACAGCTTGGAGAAGAGACGGCTGAGGGGAGACATGATAGAGGTATATAAAATAAGGAGTAGAGTGGAACAGGTGGATGTGAAGCGTCTGTTCACACTTTCCAAAAATACTAGGACTAGGAGGCATGCGATGAAACTACAGTGTAGTACATTTAAAACAAATCGGAGAAAAATTTTCTTCACCCAACGTGTAATTAAACTCTGGCATTCGTTGCCGGAGAACGTGGTGGAGGCGGTTAGCTTGGCAGAGTTTAAAAAGGGGTTAGATGGTTTCCTAAAGGACAAGTCCATAAACCGCTACTAAATGGACTTGGGAAAAATCCATAATTCCAGGAATAACATGTATAGAATGTTTGTACGTTTGGGAAGCTCGCCAGGTGCCCTTGGCCTGGATTGGCCGCTGTCGGGGACAGGATGCTGGGCTCGATGGACCCTTGGTCTTTTCCCAGTGTGGCATTACTTATGTACTTAAATGCAAACGCGAACATGTTTTTTGATGAGACCGTTTGAAGGAGTGTTTGCAGAATATGCTGAGATGATTTTAGTTATTTTTTTTATTATTAGGATTTATTTACCGCCTTGTTGAAGAAATATCCAAAGCAATGTACAGCCAGAGTACTTGACATTAATTTCCTGGGCAGCTTGAATCTGCAGTGTGGGGCCTCTTTAGCCCTCCTCTTGAGTATTTTGGTCAGCACCCCAGGGCAAGAAGCTGTCCTCTTTTCCCCTTGCCTCGCCGTCATGGTCTTGTATTTTTGTACAGGGAAGATGGTGTGCTGATACAGTAACCTTGCAGGGAAGCCTGCTGGTGTCTGCAGATTTAGGTTGCTATAATCAGTCATGAAATGTAACTGGATGCTTGTTCTAAGATGGTTGTTAAATAAGATGGCACAGTCTACAAAGAAGAGCAGGGTTGTGACAGTGCAGAGGTGGTGGGAGGGAGACAGGTAAGGTAAAAGAAAGTGGGTAGAGGCCTGGATCCAAAAAGTACAAGCTCACCTGCCTTCAATGTTCGAGAGCCAAGGGGAACCACAAGAGAGCCAACTTGCACCAAGGAGCAGTATGACACTTTCATATGTAGAGGAAGGAGGGAGGGAGTGTTTGACAGATCACCTAGTATGGGCAACTGGGTGACTTGGCTCCCTTATCCAGCTCACAGGAAGGAGGAGATGGAGGGACCTCCTGCAGGCTGTCTTGACAGTACAGGGTGAGGAAAGGAGATGACCAGAGCTAGAGCGGCATAATCAAGGAACATAGTAACGTAGTAGATGACGGCAGATAACGACCTGTACGGTCCATCCAGTCTGCCCAACAAGATAAACTCATAGTATAAGGTATGATACATGTACTTGATCCTGATTTGTCCTTGCCATTTTCAGGGCACAGATACTAGAAGTCTGCCTTGTTCTCCAGTTACGGAAGCTGAATCTGTTCAGCCATGATCGGGGCACAGACATAAGAACAGCCAGACTAAGTCAGACCAGTGATCCATCTAGCCCAATATCCTGCTTCCAGCAGTGGCCAATCCAGGTCACAAGTCCCTGGCAGAATCCCAAAGAGTAGCAAGATTCCATACAGAATCCCAAAGAGTAGCAAGACTCCATTCTACTGATCCCAGGGCAAGCAGTGGCTTCCTCAATGTCTATCTCGATGGCAGAGTATGGATTCTTCCTCCAGGAACTTGTCCAAACTTTTTAAACCAAGGTACGCTAACTGCTGTTACCACATCTTCTGGCAACAAGACCATAGAAGTCTGCCCAGCACTGGCCTCTCTTCCTGATTACTATTGGTGTCATCTAATCACTGCTAAGCTTCTTTGGTTTCATGTCTTCTATATAGGATTCCTTTGTGTTTATCCCATGCATTTTTGAATCCTTTAAGTAAAAGCAAGAAAAAAGGAAACCGATATGGTTCTCTAAGCAAGAGGCTGAGAAAATAAAAGGCAAAAGAGTTGGCGTTCATGAAATACAGAAAAACTCAAGAAGAGGAACACGGAGAGGAATACCGGATGAAACTGAGAGAAGCCAAGAAAGATATATGTCTGGAGAAAGCGCAAGTGGAAGAACAAATGGCTGGAAATGTAAGGAGGGGAGCCAAGAATTTTTTTCAGGTATATTAGTGAGATTGAAAGCTGCTGTGAACTGCTATGTGGAGAATGATGAGGAAAAAGCAAACGTGCTAAACAAATACTTCCGTGTTCATGGAAGAAAATCCTGAAGAAGGATCACAGTTGGCTGGCAAAGATACTGGAAGACTGGCGGGTGACCGATGTAATGACAATTTAAAAAAAAAAAAAGGTTCCAGAGGTGATCTGGGAAATTATAAACCGGTGAGCCTGACGTCTGTGCCGGGCAAAAAGGAACAAAATTACAAAGCATATTCAAAAGCATGGATTAATGAGACAAACCCAACATGGATTTTTGGAAGGGAAATCTTGCCTCACCAGTCTATTAAATTTCTTTGAACGGGTGAACAAACGTGGGTTAAGGTGAGCCGGTCGATATTGTGTATCTGGATTTTCAAAAGGCTTTTGATAAAGTACCTCATGAAAGACTCCAGAGGAAACTGGAGAGTCATCGGATAGGAGGTGGTGGCCTATTGTGGATTAAAAACTGGTTAAACGATAGAAAACAGAGAGTAGGGTTAAATGGTCAGTATTCTCAATGGGGAAGGGTACATAGTGGTGTTCCCCAGGGGTCTGTGCTGGGACCGCTGCTTTTTAACATATTCATAAATGATCTAGAGATGGGAGTAAACTAGTGAGGTAATTAAATTTGCTGACGACACAAAGTTATTCAAAGTTGTTAAATCGCAAGAGCAGTGTGAAAAATTACAAGAGGAGCTTACGAGACAGAGACTGGGCATCCAAATGGCAGATGGTGTTTAATGTGATCAAGTGCAAAGTGATGCATGTGGGAAAGTGGAACCCGAAATATAGCTACGTAATGCAAGGTTCCACGTTAGGAGTCACCAACCAGGAAAGGGATCTAGATGTCATTGTTGATGATATGAAGAAACCGTCTGTTCAGTGTGTGGCAGTGGCTAAGAAAGCAAATACAATATTAGGTATTATTAGGAAAGGAATGGAAACAAAAATGAGGACATTATAATGCCTTAATGTATCGCTCCATGGTGCGACTGCACCTCGAATATTGTGTGCAGTTCTAGTCACCGCATCTCAAAAAAGATATAGTGGAATTAGAAAAGGTGCAGAGAAGGGCAACGAAAATGATAAAGGGGATGGGACAACTTCCCTATGAGGAAAGTCTAAAGCGGCTAGGGCTCTTCAGCCTGGAGAAAAGGCAGCTGAGGGGAGATATGAAAGAGGTCTATAAGATAATGAGTGGAACGGAACGGGTCGATGTAGAGCGTCTGTTTACGCTTTCCAAAAATACTAGGACAAGGGGGCATGCGATGAAGCTGCAGTGTGGTAAATTTAAAACGAATCGGAGGAAATTTTTCTTCACTCAATGAGTAGTTAAACTCTGGAATTCGCTGCCGGAAAAGGTGGTTAAGGCGGTTAACTTAGCGGACTTGAAAAAAGGGTTGGACGGCTTCCTGGAGGAAAAAGGCATAGAATGTTATTGAATGGACGAGGGAATAATACAGTGTTTCTAGGATGAGCGGGACAAATTGCTTGTTCTTTTGGACGCTGTCGGTGACAGGGTGCTGGGCTCGATGGAGCCTTGGTCTGTCCCAGCATGGCGATGCTTATGTACTTATATAACGTCACATTCATTGTTGATTTAATCATGAATTGATAACGAATGTGACTGTTGGGCAAACTGGATAGACTGTTCAGGTCTTTATCTGCCGTCATTTACTATGTTACCTCCCGCAGGAGGGCATTACCACGTATTCACCACCTTCTCCATGGAAAAGTACTTTCTGACATTATTCCTGAGTCTTCCCCTCCCTTCAACCTCAATTTATGAATATCAGGAAAGACTGGGATGGTCCAAAGTGAGCATTCTAGTGTATAGAGAGGGGCCTTCTCTCAGTGCATGTTGAGGTTTCTAGTTTCCACAACACAGAAACAAAACCAAAGGAGGGGCCAGACCAACGTGATTCCAAAACAGGTGGTTTATTGAAGGATGACAGTTAAAATGACTCGACGCGGTCCTGTGTTTCGGCGCCACCTGTGCCTGCTTCAGGAGTCAATTTTGTTGTGCAAGAGCAAAATAACATACATACATAAAATATATATAGAGAAACAATAAGAAAATAAACACGGGCGTCTATTTAAGAACAAGGCTAAAATTCACTCTAAGTACTTAGATCATAGTACATTTCCTACGTTTGTTAGCTGCTTTTTCTTCAGTCACTGGGTTCAAACTGTTCAGTGAATTTTATCCTTGTTCTTAAATAGCTGCTGAATTGTTGGACGTTTTCACCCTTACGTTTGCAGTTTGCCATCTGTGGCTGGTATGTTTTGCTTCGTTTTGTGGGATTTTGCTTTTATTTTATGGGAACAATTTCTCTAAATATGTAATGAGTTTTAGTCTGTATGAACTGATTATTCATACATTATACTATTCACTGTTTTTATCTATGTATTATATATTTTACTAGTAAAAAAGGCCCGTTTCTGACAGAAATGAAATGGGCACTAGCAAGGTTTTCCTCGGAGTGTGTATGTTTGACAGAGTGTGTTTGACAATGACCGTGTGAGAGACAGAGAGTGAATGTGCGAGTGTGTGTGTGTGACAGAGAGAGAGTGAGACTGTCTCCTCTGTCCCCTGCCCCCCCTCCAGCCACTTAGCGATTCTTCTCTCTCCCCTGCTCCCCCTCCAGGCACCCAGCGATTCTCCTCTTTCCCCTGCCCCCCCTCTCCAGCCACCCATGTCCAGCGATTCTCCTCTCTCCTCTGCCCCCCCTCCTCCAGCCACCCATGTCCAGCGATTCTCCTGTCTCCCCTGCCACCCATGTCCAGCGACTCTCCTCTCTTCCCTGCCCCCCCTTCCAGCCACCCATGTCCAACGACTCTCCTCTCTCCCCTGCCCCCCCCTCCAGCCACCCATGTCCAGCGAATTTGTCGGGGCAGGCAGGAAGATCCCCAGTCTTGCCTATCCGCTGCCGGCGCTGACCCTCCCCCGCTGCCGGATCACTCTTCAAAATGGCCGCCGAGACTTCCAGCGGCAGCCTCGCGAGACTTCTGCTCATATGAAAACAGTTATTAGAGTAAGGTGCATGTTGTTTTTTTAATTTTTGAAGTCCTTTGGTATCTCGTGAGAGGTTGTAGAACTGAGCTTTAGTTCTAAATTGTAATTCTTAAATTGTAGTCAACATTTCTGATCGCCAGATTCTTTCCTGTCACTTGGAAACAGCTACAGATTCTGCAGTTTAATCACATTCTGTATTTTTATTCTTTTTCAGGGTCGACTTCAATGTTCCTATGAAAAATAACCAGATCACAAACAACCAAAGGTGGGCACCTCTCCTTAAAAGGTTTCATGTAGACCTACCATGGTAGGCTATAACGTACAGGGAATTTTTGCAGGTCATTTCCCCGTGTAAGGATAGCCGTGTGACGAACTGTGGAGCAACATGGAGTCTGTTTAAAAAAAAAATAATAAACCCCCAAAAACCAACAACAAAAACAATGGAAAGACATCATGGCTGTTCTAGTTGCAAATGGAATAAAAATGCTCAGAAGGCATCTTTGGTCAGAAGTTCATTTAAAGTCCCCCTCTGTTTGGACCCAGACTGCCCATTTAGCTAAACTCTCTGTGGTCCCTGCAGGCCCACATGTACAAAACATGCCATAAGGGGAACTCCCCGAAGGTTCCCTTTTAAAATCCAGTGACAGGCTGGTGCCATGGGATTGATTCTTCACAGACCCTGGCCTAACTGCTTCTGATGCTGTGGGGGAGGAGGGGCTGTATCTGTCTAAAAAGGGGTTTCCACAGGTAAGTAAGATATGCATGTTGGTGCTGGATGTCTTGAAAATCCAGCTGTTCTCCGTCATGCACAGAGAATGTTGCTTGTGGTAGATGACACCCCCTAATCTTGGGTATTAGGGAGTTTGTTCACCATGCTGCAAAACAGGATCAGATACACAGTCTTTTTCTGTGCTGAGCAGTACCTTATGGCTGCGAGTTATGTCTTCTGCTCTTACGATTCGGTGGGGAAGGATAAATCTTACAGTATTAAAAGGAATGGATGTTTTTGAGGGATGGAAGGGGCTCCTTTTCATGACTACAGAGCACGCCGAGACCTCTGGCGTTTTATATGATGTCTGAAACGCAGGTCTCGCTGGACAGCAGCCTGGTTCTCAGGGAAGACTTTACTGTGACTGGTGTTGGTTCAGAGGTGAGAGCCTTGAAGAGGTTTCTCTGCCAACTTCTGTAAAGTCTGTGGTGTGATTTTAGGGATGGGGCCATCTTGGAGAGAGCTCGCATTTCAGCCCCATAGCCAGAATGAGCAATGATAATTTTGAGTACTTTTTAGAATAAGGAGCTCAGCTAAGTCAGGATTCTATCTGTAAAGTGCATGACTATGTGGGTTATTGAGACGTAGGTGCTGCAGACATAGTCCATCTCCTGTCGCCAAGTGATTTCTGCTTCATATGGAGCATGAAAACTTTTATATGAGTACTAAATTTCTCCTTCTGAGTGAATATTGTGCGTTATTTTAATAGGCCGTGTCTGCTATCAAATCACTGTAAGAAATATGCTTCTTAGTTCTTGCCATGCTTGTTATAAAATGAAGGGCGGTGTTTTCGCTTCTTAGAGTGGAGGAGAAGCCTAGTGGTTAGTGCAGTGGACTTTGATCCTGGGGAACTGAGTTCGATTCCCACTGCAGCTCCTTGTGACTGTGGGCAAGTCACTTAACTGTCCATTGCCCCCAGGTACAAAATAAGTACCTGTATATATGTAAACCGCTTTGAATGTAGTTGCAAAATACCACAGAAAGGCGGTATATCAAGTCCCATTTCCCTTTCCCTATTTGAGATTCTACATGGAATCTTGCTATTCCACTAGCAACATTCCATGTAGAAGCCTGCCCTTGCAGATCAGCAACGGGGCCGCGCAGGCTTCTGTTTCTGTGAGTCTGACGTCCTGCATGTACGTGCAGGACGTCAGGCTCACAGAAACAGAAGCCTGCCCTTGCAGATCAGTAACATGGCCACACAGGATACGTGCAGGACATCAGACTCACAGAAACAGAAGCCTGCGCAGCTGCATTGCTGATCTGCAAGGGCAGGCTTCTACATGGAATGTTGCTAGTGGAGGAGTAGCCTAGTGGTTAGTGCAGCGGACTTTGATCCTGGGGAACTGAGTTCAATTCCCACTGCAGCTCATTGTGACTCTGGGCGAGTCACTTAACCCTCCATTGCCCCTGGTACAAAATAAGTACCTGATTATATGTAAACCGCTTTGAATGTAGTTGCTAAAAACCTCAGAAAGGTGGTATATCAAGTCCCATTTCCCTTTCCCTTAATTGTTAGCGAGACAAGAGTCACAGAGTAGCGAGCATTTAAATGCAAATGTTCCAAGCTATTTAACAGCATTTTTGAGATTCAGACTGCAGTACTGTCATTTGTAAAACATCCTTGAGCCTGATGTGAAGGAGAATACCCCAGGGGAACCCCCCCCCCCCCCATGCCTACTCAGTGTCTTTAAAAATGGATTTAAAAAAAAATTCTTGACTGCATTTTTTCTTCTTGATCTGACAGAATCAAGGCAGCTCTTCCTAGCATTCAGTACTGTTTAGACCATGCTGCCAAGTCTGTGGTTCTGATGAGTCACCTGGGCCGACCCGATGGGGTGCCCATGCCTGACAAATACTCTCTGGCTCCAGTGGCAGCTGAACTGAAGACCCTGTTGAAAAGGTGAGTGGGTTGTGCGATGGGGAACAGGCTGTATGTACATCACCTGCTCTGTAGCAGGTTTCAGGTCAGTAAACTTTTAATCCTTCATCCCCTCAGGGAGATCATTTTCCTGAAAGACTGCGTGGGTCCAGAGGTAGAGAAGACCTGTGCTAATCCTGCTCCTGGCTCCATCATTCTCCTGGAAAACTTGCGCTTCCACGTGGAGGAGGAGGGGAAGGGAAAAGATGCATCTGGAAACAAAGTAA
This sequence comes from Microcaecilia unicolor, assembly GCF_901765095.1. Classification (NCBI taxonomy): domain Eukaryota; kingdom Metazoa; phylum Chordata; class Amphibia; order Gymnophiona; family Siphonopidae; genus Microcaecilia; species Microcaecilia unicolor. Next base: position 16,296,169 of record NC_044037.1, read on the forward strand.
GGCTTTAGGCTTTTGCATTAGCAGCAGGTGGAGCTGCGTTTAACATACCATTTTTAAGTAGCACTCGGCAGTTGTGTATGGGTTACTTGGGGGTCTTCAGTGGGCACTTGGCAACTGAATTTTCAGCTGTCTTTGGCCTTTTCTTTTTTTTTTTTTTGCTAAGGATATAGTGAATCAAAATACCCAGGTTAAATAGTTAAAACTCTATCAAATAGTTATGCAGATTATTGCAACGGAATCTACGCGGGCTGCAAAGAACAACTCATTAAAAAAACTCCAGACCGCCCAAAATACAACAGCCAGGCTGATATTCAGCAAAACACGCTTCGAAAGTGCCAAACCCCTCCGAGAAAAGTTGCATTGGCTCCCAGTCAAAGAACGGATCATCTTCAAAATCTGCAACTTAGTCCACAAAATCATGTACGGCGTAGTCCGAGCATACATGACAGACCTTATAGACTTACCAATAAGAACCAAAGTCAGATCGTCAAGATCCTACCTAAACCTACACTACCCAAATTGCAAAGGACTGAAATACAAAACAACTTACGCAGCCGGCTTCTCCTACATAAGCGCTCAACTAGGGAATGGGCTCCCAAAAGCTGTGAAAACAATCCATGACCATTTGAACTTCAGGAAATCACTAAAAACCAACCTCTTCAAAAAGGCCTACCCCAACGACCCCACGTAACCCTCTTCACCTACCAACACAGCGTGACTATGATCGAACAGGACATCACGCGATCTTCATTCATTCCGACCCTCCACTTATACCTCATTCGATCACTATACAACCTTATATTTGTTATCAACCGACTGGGCAAACGTCTAACGGTACTATGTAAGCCACATTGAGCCTGCAAATAGGTGGGAAAATGTGGGGTACAAATGCAACAAATAAATAAATTGTAAAATTAATAGACTTCACACGAGCCAAGGTTTATACAATTCAAATCTGCCTTCAGCCACTGTACCATCATTACTGCATAATGGTGTAGAGACGCATAGAGTGCTCAGCATCCTTTCAACATCAAAACAACTCTTCAGTTAAATCTTTTATTGTAATTATTCAGATTCGTACTATATTTGATTCTTGAAGTGAATCTACGCAAGCAGTTCTCTTTTACAGCAACGTCTGCTGTGACGTGATTGTGCTTCAGTATTCTGCATCAGGAAACTAAGAATTCTCCGTTCAGCGTCCATTCATTTCATCAGCTGAAATCCTTTCAAAGAGGTTTAACTGAAGACTTGTTTTGATGTTGAAAGGATGCTGAGTACTTCTCTCGGATTCTGTATAGCGCGCCTAGAGTTTGCGCCAAAATCCAAGCATATTCTATAACAATGCACGTAACTTAATTGGCTTAGCGAGCTAATTAGCGTTGATAACAGCACTTAAACAATAGTGAGCACTAATTTACAATAATTAGAATTTTCACGCACAACTCGTTAAGCGTATTCTTTTATGCAATGCACCCAACTTCTAACACATACAGGCAAAAGGGGGCGTGGTTATGGGTGTTCCACGGGCATTCCAAAATCTATGCGCACTGTTATAGAATATGTCCCCCTGTGCCTAAATCAGCGTTCCGGGATTTACGCCATGTTTTCATTGGTGTAAATGGAAGCGTGTAGATTTAGGCGCTTTGATTTCTGCTTAAGTGTATTCTATATACCGTGCCTAAATCTAGGTGCGGCTTAGGTGAAAAATTTTTTCCGTTCGGATTTTTTGGGGCGCCATATATAGAATCCCTCCTCTTTATCCTCTTCTACACCACTACCGACTAATGATGACATGGTGGCTGAAGGCAGGTTTGAAATTCATTCGTTGTACAAAGACTGATAGCGTTTTATCCATGTAGCCTGGGTATCTTGATGTATCTGATTTAGGATAATTTGTCTTTTTCTGGAGTGTTATTTTTCTCAGTTCGAAGGTTATTACTGTTCTCAGAAAGGAAGGTGTTTGATGTGGAGTGGGTTCATTTTAATTTTAGGTCAGCTTGAAGTTGGAACCAGGCCTCCCTCCCTCCCTCCCACCTCTGACATTTTCTTGAAGGTCAGGGAAGTTCTTTTCTTAGCAGGGCTGACCCCAGCCTATCTCCAGCCTTCAGACTACTTTTCAGAATGCTGACATGAAGTCAAATGACCTTTACAAGAAAGACATGAGACACTCTGATCCCAGGTCACTCTGCTCTGGTGTTTGTGAGGGGTGGGAATGAACCCTTAGCTGCATGGTGCTGGAGGGCTGGGCAGCCCTTGCTTTCACAGTACCATCTGCATTAACATCTTTGCGTCTGGATTCTCCAGCTTGCTGGCTGTGATCCCTGTAATTTTGCAAAGGAACGTGGCAGTGTGCCAGAGCATATCACATGTCCAGCCTCTCACTGGAAGGTTGGAAAGGAGATGATGCCAGATAAGATTCCCTAGCGTTTCACTGGTGAAGAGGGAAATAAAGCTGAGGAGTTCCCGGTAAGGGCTTGCAGAAACCTGGAACCGTTTTAAGCATCTGTGCTGTACTTGGCGTACGCAAGCCTGCCATCAGCTTACAGTAATGGACTGGCAGCATTTGCGCCTCTGACCTTAGTTATACTGTAATATCATCTCTTGTTAGCCCAGCCAAAAGCTGAGGTTACTAGGGTCCTTGTAAAGATACAGACTCACTGCAGATAACCTTGAACCTGCAACGCTGGGATTACGTTTTCCAGTGGTAGACTTTCCTCCACAGACCTTTATTTCTGTATGTTTAAGTGAAATAGCTCTTTAAAGATAAACACAAGTAGTTGCAACTTTATTAATTCTTGCTGCCTTGGCTTGTGGCCGATTGGCCGATTGTGCTCCGATCCGTGTGTTTGTAGTTGCCGTAGCATTCGGATGTGGTTAGGCCAGCACAAGCACATCAGAGATTCTGCCAGATGCTAGTTTTAATTTCCTTCTAGGATGACGATTGGTGGGGGGTGGGGGGGGGGCGGGTATATATCCAGCCACTTAGTTTGAAAGAACATTCTTCGCCATATTGGTTGGGATTCAGCAGTGTGAGGGGTAATCTTCATAACAGGGCACAAAAACCGCATATGTTGCACCTGTTTTATAAATACAGCGAATTTGCTTATACGCCGTTATAAAATTGCCCCAGAGAAAGTTGGCGGCTGTAACTGAACACAAATGTGCTAGTAAGCAGTGGCGTAGCTATCATGGGGCCACGGGGGCATGGGCCCCCGTAGATTTGGCCCCGGACCCCCCCTGCCGTGACCCTCTTGACCCCCCCCCCCTTCCCGCCGCCAACCCTCACCCGCCGCTGTCACGTACCTTTGCTGGCTGGGGACCCCAACCCCCGCCAGCCAAAGTCCTCTTCTCGGCCGCGCGGCGTTGCTTGCTGAATGATCTGATCAAGTTTCTGTGCGTGCGTCTGACGTCCTGCACAGAAACAGATTCAAACTTGGTCAGATCATTCGGAAATGCCGCGCAGCCGAGAAGAGAACTTCGGCTGACGGGGGTTGGGGTCCCCCACCAGCAAAGATACGCAGCGGGAGAGGGCTGGCGGCGGGAAGGGGGGATCGAGAGGGTTGCGGTGGCGGGGGGGGGGGGGGCTAAAATGAAGTCTGGCTACGCCCCTGCTAGTAAGAATCGGTGCATATGCATAAATTTATATGCAAAACTGCCAATCCACTCCCTCTTCACCCCAGGAATATCTTAGGACTCCTTTCTCTTTTTTTTTTTAAATTCTTCATAATTTTCTAATTTTACGATCACATAACGTGACTGCAAAAGCAGTAACTGAATTTTACAAAAAACTGAAAAAGAAATATAAATCTGGGAGGTTTAACCTCCTCTAGGTAACTACTTTCATTTATTTAGTCCACTATTAAGTGAGGCAAAACACAATGCTAAAATTCAAAATAAGAAATGCTATAAACATAAGAGCAGGAGAACTACTAAGCCCACAACTGAATTTAACAGCATTAGCCTACGGGATTGTTCTGATTAGAACGATTCTCTTCTTCCTTTCTCTCTGTTTTGATTCATAGTTTCATCAAGCAAGCTTTAGAAGAATTTAAACTTGGGCACAGGAAAGGCTATTTATTTAACACATTTATACCCCACATTTTCCCACTAGTCGCAGGCTCAGTGTGGCTTACACAATACCGTAGGGCAGACTACAGTTCAGTAAAATACAGTTAAACAATGTAAAGTAAGGTAGTGATTGTATAGTTATCGTATAAAACAACAAAGATAATAAAAGATCAATATGGTCCAAAAATTTTGCTGTGACAAAAAAAGCAGTAACAAGTTGAGTCTGGAGGATAACTGAGTTCAATTCCCGGCACAGGCAGCTCCTTGTGACTCTGGGCAAGTCACTTAACCCTCCATTGCCCCATGTAAGCCGCATTGAGCCTGCCATGAGTGGGAAAGCATGGGGTACAAATGTAACAAAAATAAAATAGATACTATTGGAGATTCTACATGGAATGTTGCTATTCCACTAGCAACATTCCATGTAGAAGGCTGCGCAGGCTTCTGTTTCTGTGAGTCTGACGTCCTGCACGTACGTGCAGGACGTCAGACTCACAGAAGCAGAAGCCTGCGCGGCCACATGGTGATCTGCAAGGGCCGACTTCTACATGGAATGTTGCTAGTGGAATAGCAACATTCCATGTAGAATCTCAAATAGTAGCAACAGTGGAGGAGTGGCCTAGTGGTTAGGGTGGTGGACTTTGGTCCTGAGGAACTGAGTTGGATTCCCACTTCAGGCACAGACAGCTCCTTGTGACTCTGAGCAAGTCACTTAACCCTCCATTGCCCCATGTAAGCCACATTGAGCCTGCCATGAGTGGGAAAGCGCAGGGTACAAATGTAACAAAAATAAAATAGATACTATTGGAGATTCTACATGGAATGTTGCTACTATGGGAGATTCTACATGGAATGTTGCTATTCCACTAGCAACATTCCATGTAGAAGGCTGCGCAGGCTTCTGTTTCTGTGAGTCTGATGTCCTGCACGTACGTGCAGGACGTCAGACTCAGAGAAGCAGAAGCGCGGTCACATTGGTGATGGCAACATTCCATGTAGAATCTCAAATAGTTGCAACAGTGGAGGAGTGGCCTAGTGGTTAGGGTGGTGGACTTTGGTCTGGGGAACTGAGGAACTGAGTTCAATTCCCACTTCAGGCACAGGCAGCTCCTTGTGACTCTGGGCAAGTCACTTAACCCTCCATTGCTCCATGTAAGCCGCATTGAGCCTGCCATGAGTGGGAAAGCGCGGGGTACAAATGTAATAAAAAAAATTTTAAAAAAAGCCTTCTGGAACAAGGATGTCTTCAGTAATTTCCTGAAATTTAGATGGTTCTGAGTTGATTTTAAGACTTTGGGCAATGCATTCCATAGCTGTGTGCCAATGAAGGAGAAGCTGGATGCATAGGTAGATTGGTATCTTAGGTCATAGCAATCTGGGTAATGTAAGTTTTTAAATAGGATCGGTAAGGACTGGAACTGTTTCTAGGTGGTAAATCCATTAAATTTAACATGTATGCTGGAACGTCTCCGTAAACAATCCTATGAACCAAGGTGCAAACCTTAAAGGCAATACGACTATCACATGCTGAAATCCCTATATTAAGAGCTGTTCTGCTTGTTGCTTTTACTCGGAGGTCAGTAGCTCGTGTGAGCTTGTGGTTGCCTTGGTGCAGGGCTGCCGAGAGACTGAGCCAGGCCCAGAGCAGGGCCCTTTGCTTGTTGTTTTTCCACACTTACTACAAAGAACATTCCAAAAGTGGATGATTTTACAAAATCCAAGAGACTCCTGATACAGGCTTTGTTGGCCGAAACACAGCTGTGTCAAGTCTCGTTTGTCCTACAATAAACTGTTAAACCATCTGACGCATCGTCTGATTATTCCCGAGTCATCTTTGCTGTTCTGCTGCATTTCTGCCGAGATTTGTTTCTGCTTGTTGCTTTCCCATTGTTGGGACTCATCTGGGGAGGGCTCAGCACTGTGCTTTTGTATGCTGGCACATGGGGATTTGGTTACATGGTTGGGTTGACATTCCTGGTGCTGCCTGTGGGAAGTAATTTTCATGGGTCTGGCAGAATGATGGGGAGGGAGATATCTGGAACAGGACTTCGGTTGAAGAGTGGGATCCTGTCCTGCCGCCCATTAGAGGCTGTTGCAGTGCTCAGTCATTGCGTGAAAATCTGTAAGATGGCATTTGCTGGTTTCTGGACTTCTCTTGCCCCAGGATAAGCAAGAGTATTGGCAATCCCTTGCAAATCATCCCACAGAACACCATAGCTTTCAATAGCGTTTGATAAGCCAAACCAGCTAAAGGGAGCATGAGGAAATACTAAGACACAATTTTTAAAAACTGTGGTCCTGTTAAAGTCTTCCTCCCCCCCCCCCCCCCCCAACTTCCTTTGAATACAAAATTACTCCAAGGGAAATTCTGTGCAAAAATTGAGAATTCTTTATTTGAAATTTTTTTTGTGTGTGCAGAATTCCCTATTATTCTCTCAGTCACCCAAACATACTCCATCTTTTTTCCAGCCCCCCCTCCTTGCACCCACACACCCATCTATATTTTTTTTCAGACCCCACCCTCCTCACTCACCGGTCCAGCATGATAGGAGGAGGAGCTGCAGAGCCACACATCAGACTGTTTTCCACTCCTCTGATTTCCTGGTCCCGAATATTCCTGTGATTTGCATGGGCCTCCATACATCCGCATGGCTTAGAGGAACTGCCGCAGCAGAGGAGGAAGCAGCCGAATCTGCGACTGCAGCTCCTTCTCCTTCATGCTGGACCGGTGAGTGTGTAGGGAGGGTAGGAGTCACTTTCCGGCTGCCAGTATCTGTGCCACTGTACCTGCAAAGGCAGACTGCTCAAAATTCTGTGCGGGAAAGGCAGAATTCTGCACAATCTACAGAGATGGAGAATTTTGCACAGATTCTGCGTTGTGCAATAGTGCAGAATTCCCGCAGGAGCAGGGGTGTAGCCAGACTGCGGCGGGAGAGGGGTCCAGAGCCCGAGGTGAGGGGGCACATTTCCCCCCCCCCCCCCGCCGCCACCACCACCACCAACAACAACTTTGACCCCCCCACCCCTTCCTGCCATCAACCCTCCGTCACCGTCGCCTGCCTTTGCTGGCGGGGGACCCCAACCCCCCACCGCCAGCCGAGGTCCTCTTCTTCCTTCGTTCTGAGTCTGACGTCCTGCACGTTGTACGTGCAAGACGTCGGACTCGCAGAAACAGAACGAAGCCTTGCGCCGGAAGAAGAGGACCTTGCTGGCTGATCTGCAAGGCTTCGTTCTGTTTCTGTGAGTCTGACGTCAGACATCAGACTCAGAAACAGAACGAAAGAAGAAGAGGACCTCGGCTGGCGGGGGTTGGGGTCCCCCGTCAGCAAAGGTAGCAGACGGCGGTTGGTGGCGGGAGGGGGGGGTCGAGAGGGTCGTCAGCAGCTAAGCCCCTGCCCAAGAGTACAAAATGGAGGAGCCACATGTTAACATAGTAAGGCTTTTAACATAGAAGTTTTACATAGAAAGGTTTCCGTCTTTTCTACAGAGATGTTAGACTCGCTCAGTGTCCACATAGATGCTGTCAGCTGCCTCTGAACCCTGAAGGTTGAACTGTTACTTTCTAGGCAAAATTGTCTTGTCTGTTTCAGATCAAGGCTGATGCTGCCCACATGGATGCTTTCCGAGCATCCCTTTCCAAACTGGGAGATGTGTACGTGAACGATGCCTTCGGAACAGCCCATCGTGCTCACAGGTACATGAAACTGTAAAGGGGGGGGCTGGATTTCCAAGAGAAGGAGCCATTGGAGCAGACAGCATTACTCTGGACTATGATAACCAGTTTCCCTGTAAACGTTTGCATCTCTAATGTGAGCTGTGTCTGAGCTGCACCAGAGAGCTGCTGTAATCTGAGCAATCGTCCCAGGTGGGACCTTCATGCACAGCTGTACCTGGTCCAACACTTAAGTAGCTTCAGCACCTCTCATTATTGGCTGAGAAATCCCAGGCCTGTGCAGCAGGGCTCATTTATCTGCTCCTGATTAAATACTTCTTCATGTGTGCTTGTGATAATTGAGCAGTGTTAGGCTAGGAATTGCTTCCTACCTCCTATTCAGTGCCACCTTCTGATTTGTCACATTTCTTAATTGGGCTTTATGGTGACGTGGCCCCTGGTTTAGCACTTGGCATTGTACAGCATGGAGTGAATTGCTGAATACAGCCTTAAGCGTACAGGGGCCAGGGCTAGCACATTGGCAGGGTTATGTGTTTTGTGTACTCGACCTGGGTTTGATTCTTGGGGAGGTGGGAGTCCCAGTGATTGTGCAATGGTAATAACCTAGTGGATTGTTTCTGAACCCAGTCCTTGGGGCACACACCCATCTGGTTGGGTTTTCAGGGTATCCGCAATGAACACACATGAGAAAGATTTGCATACCAAGCTTTCTCATGCATATCCTGAAAACCTAACTGGCTAGGTCATGGGCGTAGCTACGTGGGGCCACCGGGGCATGGGACCCCGTAGATTTGGCCCTGCCCCCCCCCCCCCCGCCGCCAACCCCTTCAACCAATCCCCCCCCGCCGCCAATCCACCCCTGCCGCTGTCGGGTACCTTTGCTGGCGTGGGTCCCCAACCCCCGCCAGCCGAAGTCCTCTTCTCTGGCGCAGCCTCATTGCTGATCTGCAAGGGCAGGCTTCTGTTTCTGTGAGTCTGACATATGTGCAGGACATCAGACTCACAGAAACAGAAGCCTGCCCTTGCAGATCAGCAACGCGGCCGCGCCGGAGAAGAGGACCGGCTGGCGGGGGTTGGGGACCCTCGCCAGCAAAGGTACCCGACGGGGGGGGGGGGGGGGGTTGGCGGCCGGGGTGGGAAGAGGGGGTTGAAAGGGTTGTCGCCGGGGAGGGTCAAAGGTGGTGGTGGCGGGGAGGGGGGGGGTTGAAAATGGCCGGGGGGGGGGGGGGCTAAAATGTGCCCCCTCACCTCGGACCCCCCCTCCCGCCGAAGTCTGGCTATGCCCCTGGGCTAGGTGTGCTCCCAGGACTGACCTAGTGGATGGACTGAAGTCCTGTAATTGCAGGGAAATGGAAAGAACCCTAGTGTCTGGCTTCTGTTTAAGAACACTCACTGCAGTGGCTGGTTTAAGTTGGAGAAAGTTGTAAAATGCGGAGAAGGCCACATACTGCAAATGAAGGCTCATGACACCATAAGCTCAACGGAGCAGGAAGAAGCTGCCAAGCATAGCAAAAGAAACTTTTGAGTGTGTGCAGGCAATGTGTAAAATATAAACTAGGTAATTAAGCTTGGATGTTTGCATTTAGGGCTTCTGATTTTAGCTTTTAACTGATACACACTGATTAAAGATTCCCATTGCATTTCTCAACTTTCCCTCCTGTTTTTTTCTGTTCACTGGGAGCCTAATGGAAGGGTAACTGGTTTTGAATAAACTTTTCTGTTCTGTCCAAATTTCTAATCTTGGTGTGTGTCCCTCAGTTCCATGGTGGGCGTCCACCTTCCCCAGAGAGCTGCCGGCTTCCTGATGAAGAAGGAACTGGATTATTTTGCCAAGGCTCTGGAGAGCCCAGAGCGGCCCTTCCTGGCCATTCTCGGAGGGTAAGAGTCCTTTACACTTTATCTTATTACAAAGTATTGTATTCTTTGCAGATCCATCTCTCCTTTGATGTGACAGAGCTTGGATTACCTGCACCTAGAAAAGAGACCTGCCCTGTGTGCACCAGGCATAGAAACGGAGAATCCTTCAGTGCTGACCCCATGCATTTCTGAATTCTGTCTTCACGATTTCTACTGCCAGGCTGTTCTTTTCTTTACTCCCTAGAGAGGGTGGTAGTATTTTCTGATGTTACTCTAGCATCAGCCCTTTTGGAAGTTCATGTCCTTGTTTAGATCATTCTATCCCAGATAGAAATGCACACAAGTAGCCAGTCCAAAAAGTTTAGGACACGCCTATGTGCGTCAAATTGGAACTACCGCACGGCTACCGCGTGCCCCAGGCGATAATTCCATTTTTGACTCTTGTCCAGAACGTGCGGTAGAAAATATTTCCTACTACGTGGTTCTAACTGGGCGGTAATCGGCAGTGTACGCGTGCTGAGGATGAAAGTCCTTTTGAGCATGCATTGGCAGCCTCTCCCACCGCTAAGCCAGCTTGCTTCCTCCCATTATCTGTCGTACACAACAGAGAGATCCTTTGGCTCATCTCTTACTTTGACATCAAAGAAGTTGGCCGCCCCACTGTCGCCACCTACTCATCCAAACAAACGGCTTGCTTGGTATTTTTTTTACTTACAGGATACTTTCATTCTCATATCAATCCACCAGTCTTAGAAAAAATATATTTGTGGTTCTCTATTTTTGACTCTAATTACCGATACTAGATTCTCCCATTTGGCCTTTCCTCAACATTGAAGGCATTCACCAAATGTGTGACAGGTGTTAGGCAAATAAGGGATATGTGTCATCTTCTACATCAGCAGTCTTCTTGTAAAGCCCTTGTATCAGGATACCAAGACCTCCATTCTACTAGGACAGTCTTTCTGATGTTGTGCTTCCTCGTCAGTATCAAAAAGTCAGAATTGATTCCAACCCAATCGTTGAGATTCATTGAGTGGGGTTATCATCTGCTCAGCCTGCCCCAGAAGACAAATATGATCACCTTTTCAACACATGGGGCCCCAGGAAGCAACTGTCAACGTGGTCCCACACACCAGACTCCACATGCATCAGCAGTAGAACCAACACATGCAGTCCTGTTTCACAGAGTCCTGATCAGGCCCTCATCATGCAAAGCACTTGGTGATGAATTGGAACATACTGTCCAATGGCAGACTATTTCAGTAACGTCAGCCCTGCTTAACGCAGACAACGGACTCAACCAGAAGTGGCTGGGGAGCCTACCTCCTTCACTCTGGACCACCATCACATCAACCTCATGGCGATCAGAGCCAATGGGAATGCTCTCAGAGTATCCATCTCCTGGATCACAAGCAAAACCATACTCAACCAGACAGCCAAGTCACCATGTTTGATATCGGCAAACAAGGGGGCACGGGTTCCCTCAAACTCCACAGGGAAACCTACATTTAATTCTTTTCTGTCCCTGACTGTATCCCAAGTGGATACTTTCCAGTGTTCTTATTTCTAATGTTGACTTTGATGTCTGTTGTTTCAGCCCTTCTTATTTCAAATGTTGGATTTTGTCGACATCCTTGGTGTAAATGTTTGGCATTACCCATGCTGTTCATTGAATCAAAGATCTTAAACCATTTGGCACATGTACTTTCCTTCCCTCTGTCACCCATCCTTCCTTCCTTCCTTTAGCAGATTCTTCCACCACAGCTCCATAAGGGGCTGTAAAGGGTGGCCGCACTCACACAGACCTCTCTGTACATCCCTACCTGGTGTGTGGTTGACTCATGCGGCCTGTCCAAAGAGAAAGTGATGATGGACAGTAGGATAAGTCACACGCACACTTGCCTACCTTCCCTTCTCAGATGAACCCAGCAAGGCTGTGGAACACTCGGGGGGGAGAAAGAGAGCTGGGTTAGTGGTGGGTGGCTGCTGGCACGCAGTTCTGTGCTGCACCCTAATGTCATGCTGGGGTGTTGCACCCTGCTGTCTGAAAGAATGGCTCCATTTTGGAATCAGCCTTTTAGCAGCTTAACAAATTAAGTACAGATCTATAGTAAGGCGTCTTTCCAGAGAAGCAGTCTTGCCTGGATCCAGCTGACTTTCATTTCATGCATAGGAGTGTAGCCTTCTAGATCCTGCCTTCATTTTTGGCCATGTCAATAGTCTGCATTACACAGCTTAACTCCTAATGATCGAAGAAGCTTTTATGTCTGATTCCCCCTTCCTAAACCAGTCTGAAGTGTACACAAGTGTCTGTCATAATGAGTTCTGCACTGGGAGGCTGTGGGTGGGGGGGTATCTTTCACATTGAGCTCTACATTCTGAGGTTATAAGGAAACCCTTTGAACTTCATTTGCTGTGTTTTAGTGTGGGTTTTCTTTTTTCCAGGGCAAAAGTCAAGGACAAGATCCAGTTGATCAGCAACATGTTAGATCAAGTCAATGAGATGATCATCGGGGGTGGAATGGCCTTCACATTCCTCAAAGTACTCAACAACATGGAGGTAGGAAGAAAGCAAACCATTGGGCTGGCCTGAAGGGTCAGTGATGGTGTTATACACTGCTGTGAAGAGGGACCTGAGTTCAGTTCCTTGGCTGGCTGGGGACACTGCGGGGGAAGGGTTTGCGGTTGTACAAGGGGCTGAGGCATGTTCATGGGATAATTTTTTATAAAAGGCATTTTTATGAGTTTGACACTGTATGCGTGTAAAATACTGCTTGTAAAAAATCTCCCACACCCCCCTGCTCTGTAAAAATATGCATGACAACAGGAGCAAGTGCACATTTTATGAGCGTGAGCATGTTCAAGGATGGGTTTGGGGCAGAGCGTGGGTGGAATCGTGACCAGTTATGCATCTTATAAAATACGTACAAATGTTCGTGCCTGTTCCTGAGCATGCGAAAATGTCCAGGGCATCATTTTAGCTTCCATTTCCGCAGCACTTTTTAAATGCACATAGATGGCCATATATGTCTGTGTAAAATATTTGCCCACTTCTGGTCGCCGCATCTCAAAAAAGATATAGTGGAATTACAAAAGATGCAGAGAAGGGCGACGGAAATGATAAAGGGGATGGGACGACTTCCCCATGAGGAAAGGCTAAAGCGGCTAGGGCTCTTCAGCTTGGAGAAAAGGCGGCTGAGGGGAGATATGATAGAGGTCTATAAAATAATGAGTGGAGTTGAACGGGTAGATGTGAAGCGTCTGTTCATGCTTTCCAAAAGTACTAGGACTAGGGGGCATGCGATGAAGCTACAATGTAGTAAATTTAAAACGAATCGGAGAAAATGTTTCTTCACTCAACTTGTAATTGAACTCTGGAATTCGTTGCCAGAGAATGTGGTAAAGGCGGTTAGCTTAGCAGAGTTTTAAAAAAGTTTGGACGGCTTCCTAAAGGAAAAGTCCATAGACCATTATTAAATGGACTTGGGGAAAATCCACGATTTCTGGGATAAACAGTATAAAATGTTTTGTACATTTTTGGGATCTTGCCGGGTATTTGTGACCTGGATTGGCTACTGTTGGAAACAGGATGCTGGGCTCGATGGACCTTTGGTCTTTCCCAGTATGGCAATACTTATGTACTTATATGTACCCTCCCAACCCAGGCACCCTGTTATAAAATTAGCTTGTTAGTGACCAGGTTTGTGCTCCTGTTGATGTGTCCCAGGCCTGCAGACTGACATGGCAATGGCTGACCTCAAGAAGTTGAGCGAGGACGAACAGTGACGTGTGAAAGATTTTCCTCTCCTGATTCCCCTATTACTGCATATATGTCATACTGAATGGATTCCAATAAACAAAATATAATATCAGACAAAGGGAACCTGAATAAACAACACAACACAGTTTTTAAATTATTGCTTCATTTATTTAAGGAACACCCATGTGAACAGTAACTGCCACCAAAACTTAATAACTGGTTGCACCACTCTAGTACCAATAATTGTAATCTAACTGTTCCTGTAATTTGATAGTCCTCAACAGCAATGTGAAAGACTGACCTCAGCCCCCTTTTCTTTGTAGAACTGCTTTCATTCAGGCACGTTTTGTAGGTTTTCATTCGCCGACTGCTTGTTTCAGGTCCTGCCACTGGGGGTTCAAGTCAGGAGTTTAGCTAGGCCAGTTCCAAAACTTTAATTTTATTTCTCTTCAGATGTAGACTCCTGCTTTTGTGTTTTGGATCATTGTTTTGCTTCACAACCCAGTTACGCTTCAGTTCACAGACAGATGACTGAACGTTCTCCTTAAGAATGTTCTGGAACAGTGCAGAATTCATGGTCCCTTCAATAATGGCAAGTTTTCCAGGTTCTGAGGCAGCGAAGCTTCCCCACACCAACACACTACCACCACCATGTTTGGCTGTGCAATGCTGTATTTTTTTTAATGCCCGACAATGGGACCTGTGCTGTCCAAAGAGTTCCACTTTTGACTCGTCTGTCCAGGTGTGTTTTTGCAAATATGAGACCAGCACTGATGTTACTCTTGGACGTCAGCGGTTTCTGCCTTTCTACTCTCCCATTAATCCCATTTTTGCCCTCTCTCTCTCTCTTATTGTGGAGTCATAAACGCCTTTGCTGAGGCGAGAGAGTCCTGCAGTTCTTTGGACGATGTTCTGGGATGTTTTGTTACTTCTCGGGTGAGTTGTCCCTGTGCCCTTGGAGCAGTTTTGGCAGGCAGGCCGCTCCTGGGAAGATTCAGCATTGGTCCAAGATTTCTCCATTAGCAGATAATGGCTCTTACTGTGGTTCAGTTGAGTCCCAGGGCTTTAGAAATGGCTTCGTAAGCCTTTCCAGACCGATGTATTTCAACAACATTTTTCTTTCTCATCTTTTCTGGAATTTTCTTTGATTGTGGCATAGTGTTCTTGTAGAAGCTTTGTGGTGACTACATCACTGTCATGATAGTTTCAACAATTATATTAATGACCAAAAAAAAAAAAACAGAACAATAACAATAATATTCAATTTGTGCTTTAATTTCATTGTCATGATAATGTCCAGTATATAGTGAGGTTTAGATTCAACATGGCTGGTTGCAATCAAGCCTGGCTGAGTTCAATTAGCTGAATATAATTATCAAATTAGGTCAGTTGGTTAAGTGTTATGTATTTACTCAGGCTTCCTTTTTCTAATATTATATTTTGTTTAAAGATTGGAAACCATTCAGTGTGGCATATATGTAACTAGTAAAAAAGGCCCGTTTCCAAAACCAATGAAACGGGCGCTAGCATGTGGTTTTTTTGTGTGTGTGTGTGTATGTGTCACAGAGTTATTTTGTGTGTGTGTGAGGGTGCGGTGTGTGTGCAGGTTGTTGATGATGGAGGTGGTGCGTCGGTACGCGGTTGTTTCGTTAGTTTGGCAGCCAGTCTCCAGCGATTCCTAGGCAGGGAAGGAGTACTCCTCCCCCTTCCTTGGTCGCTGTTTGCTGCTGGCTGGGTCGCGGGTAATCCTTCCAGCTGGGCCGCAGCTTGTCCTGTTCGCCCACGTCCCAGATGGTGACGGGCATGTTGTTTTCCGGCTCCTCTGACTCCATGTCAAGCGATCCCAAATATAGTCTGTGCTATAGGCCCTCTGGCACTCTTCAGTACTGGCATTAGGCATTTAAAAATTTCTCCCCCCCCCCCCCCCCCCAAGTCTATTTTTGCACATACCCACAGCAGGAATATTCTTCTCTCGTTCCTGCGGTGGTTCTGTGCTCTCCGTGCTGCACAGATAATGAGCCATTCTGCTGGGGAATGCTCCTCCCTTATTGTCACGTAGTTTCCTCTGATTGGTCCGTCTTACGTTGCCTAGTGTTGCCTGGGAACGGTGTTGTGATGGTCCTTTGCGTTTCTGAATGTTGAGGGTGTTTTTTCTGATTGGTCCGTCATGCGAGGGCGGGGCAGAGAGACATGGTTAGTGTTGTGGCTTCACCACCATGAATCCATGAACCCTTCAGTGAGTGACTGAGTGACTTCAGAACGTTGTCTTCAGAACGTTGAGGGTGAGTTTTATTATAGTAGATAATAGGGAAAACTTCATAACACTAAGAGAGGTCGAAACAGGGGCATAGCCAGACAGCCAATTTTGGGTGGGCCTGAGCCCAAAATGGATGGGCATGGAATTCAGCCCCTCCTGGTCCCCCTCAACTCTGCTCTTTCCCTACCCTCAAACACAAAATATTAAATACCTGAGCTGGTGGGGGATCCCGAAACTGCACCAGCTGAAGAGTTCCTCCTCCTCGGGCAGCCAGTGCTCTTCCAAACAGCAGGTGGTAGCACTTGACTTGAGCTTGATGGGGAGAAATGAAAAAATAGACTTTTACTTCAGCAGATTTAGCCCATACGCAGCAGAGCTTTAGAAGTGTTAACTCCCATTGTTTGTTTGTTTGTTTTTCTCTCTCTCTCTCTCTCACACAGACTCTTGAATAAAAGATTCAATTACTCTCTCTTCTTTAACTTCCAAACAAAGATGATGTTTACTTACAGTTTCTTCAGATAACTATTTACATCATACTTGCAGTAGACATGGTAAAACTACTGAATACAAAAATTCTGTCAGTTGGTTATCATACAGCTTGAAGAGAGATTGCTAACACCATCTTATGCTGACACAGACTGACTCACTCTCGGAGCAACTAGAGTGAGTCGGACACACCCACAAGACATTACACTATATCCAATGACATCATAGCTCATAGAATTGTTGACAGTTAATGCATGCAGCACTTGTCTTTCACATATTCCTACATACCCCTTCACATGCATTATTGTCCAACAATTCAATTCTTATATATTTATTTATATACATACAGTCCTAGCTTTTCTCGTAGATTTTCAAAATTTCTTACAGCTAGCGGTTTCGTCAAGATATCAGCAATCATTTGGTCAGTTTGTTTATATTGCAAACTTATTACTCCTTGCCTTGACAATTCTCTGACATTATGGAATTTTGTTGCAATATGTTTTGTTCTAGACTGTACCCTGTCATTTATTGACAACCTTATACAGCTTTGATTGTCTTCAAAAATCTGTATCGGTCTCTGCTGTTCTATACCAAAATCTGTACACAGTTTTTCTATCCACATTAGTTCATGACATGCTTCAGACACAGCAACATATTCTGCTTCTGTGGATGATAAACTTACAATGGTTTGTTTATGACTTGCCCATGAAATAGATGTTTTTCCATACATAAACACATACCCACTTGTGGATTTGTAATCTGAATGATCTCCAGCCCAATCAGAATCACAGTAACAAATCAATTTCTGATTACTATTTACCGGAATCACCAATTTACAGTCAATTGTACCTTTCAAATATCTTACCACTCTTTTTACAGCAGTCCAGTCAGTCTTAGTAGGCTTGTTCACTCTTCTACTTAAAATTCCTACAGCATTCGCTATATCAACTCTGTAAGTGGTAGTTAGATACAAAAGTTTTCCTATTGCAGATCTGTATAGAATGTTATCTGGTAATGGTTCCCTTTCAGTTTCATCCCTCTGAAAATCTGTGGTCATAGGTGAACCTACTGAGTGTGCTTCCTGCATACCCATACTTTCAATAAGATCATTAATCTTTTGTTTCTGACTTATTAAATAAGAACCATCTTTCTGTTTTTCAATATTCATACCTAAATAGTATGACACATTTCCAAGTTCAGTTATTTCAACATTCTGATTTAAACACTTTACAATGTCTTTATACTCTTTTTCACTTTCACTTGCTATAAGCAAATCATCTACAAATGCTAAAATGTACCCACAATGACCTTCCTTTTGTCTAGTATACAAGCATTTATCTGCTTCTCCTTGCTTAAAATCTAAATCAGTTAACATTTCATGCATTTTCTCATTCCAGCATTTTGCACTTTGCTTTAAACCATATAAACCTTTGTTCAGTTTACACACTAAATGACTGTTATTTGTATCTATGAAACCTTCTGGTTGTTTCATATACAAGTCTTCAGATATATCTCCATGAAGAAATGCTGTTTTAACATCTATGTGTTTCACTTGCATTTTCTTTGATGCAGCTATGCTTAGGAGAGTTCTGATTGTTATGTGTTTCACTACTGGTGCAAATACTTCATCATAATCTTCACCATATTTTTGAAGATAACCTTTTGCTACCAGTCTGGCTTTATATCTTTCTACTTGTCCTTGTGCATTTCTTTTCAACTTAAATCAGTGCTTTTTTTGTAGAAAAAAAGGTGCCGGTACTCATTATGGGCGGGGTCACCACATATGGCTCCACCCCTATGATAGCCACACCCACATTAACCACACCCCCTACACCAGCCATGGCGCATATAAACAGACATCATTGAAAATATTACAGTACTATAGGAGAAAAAAAATATCGTGATTTTTTTCATTATAAATAATCAATGTAAGCTCTTACAGCTCCAGTATACCCAGTGCAAAATAAGACAGCCAATGTAAATTCTCAAATTGGACATATTACAAACACTAAAATGAAAATAAAATGATTTTTTTTCTACCTTTGTTGTCTGGTGACTGTTTTTCTTTCCATATTGGTCCCAGTCTGTGATTCTGCTTTCCTTTGTTTTCGCTTAACTCTTCTGTGCCATTTGTCATTTTTGTCTCCTTTTTCTTTGCTTTCTTCAATATTTTTCAGGCTCTCTCTGTCCAGATTTAATTCATTCTTACTATCCATTCTTTAATTTCCTTCATCTACCTGTGGCTTTTCATCTTTTCCTCACCCTTGTTCTCCCCATGCCCTTCCTCTTATTCTCCAGTCTTTCTCTATTCCCCTTTTCCATCCAGCAGCTCTGCTTTCTCTCCCCTATTTCTTTCTGCATTCTTCCATCCAGCGTCTTCCCTCTTTCTCTCCCCATCTTTCCGTTTTCCCTCTCTCTCCCCATCCTTCCATCTGTTTTTCCCCCTCTCTCCCCATCCTTCCATCTGTTTTCCCCCTCTCTTTCCCCATCCTTCCATCTGTTTTCCCTCTCTCTTTCCCCATCCTTCCATCTGTTTTTCCCTCTCTCCCCAATCCTTCCATCTGTGTTTTTCCCTCTCTCCCCATCCTTCCATCTGTTTTTCCCTCTCTCCCCAATCCTTCCATCTGTTTTTCCCCTCTCTCCCCAATCCTTCCATCTGTTTTCCCTCTCTCTCCCCATCCTTCCATCTGTTTTCCCCTCTCTCTCCCCAATCCTCCCTCTCTCTTTCCCCAATCCTTCCATCTGTTTTTCCCCTCTCTCCCCAATCCTTCCATCTGTTTTCCCTCTCTCTCCCCATCCTTCCATCTGTTTTCCCCTCTCTCTCCCCAATCCTCCCTCTCTCTTTCCCCATCCTTCCATCTGTTTTCCCTCTCTCCCCAATCCTTCCATCTGTGTTTTTCCCTCTCTCTCCCCATCCTTCCATCTGTTTTCCCCTCTCTCCCCAATCCTTCCATCTGTTTTCCCCTCTCTCCCCAATCCTTCCATCTGTTTTCCCTCTCTCTCCCCATCCTTCCATCTGTTTTTCCCTCTCTCTCCCCAATCCTTCCATCTGTTTTCCCTCTCTCTCCCCATCCTTCCATCTGTTTTCCCCTCTCTCTCCCCAATCCTTCCCTCTGTTGTTTTCCCTCTCTCTCTCCCCCCAATCCTTCCCTCTGTTGTTTTCCCTCTTTCTCTCTCTCCCCAATCCTTCCCTCTGTTGTTGTCCCTCTTTTTCTCTCTCCCCAATCCTTCCCTCTGTTGTTTTCCCTCTTTCTCTCTCTCCCCAATCCTTCCCTCTGTTGTTTTCCCTCTTTCTCTATCTCCCCAATCCTTCCCTCTTTCTCTCTCTCCCCAATCCTTCCCTCTGTTGGTTTCCCTCTTTCTCTATCTCCCCAATCCTTCCCTCTTTCTCTCTCTCCCCAATCCTTCCCTCTGTTGGTTTCCCTCTTTCTCTCTCTCCACAATCCTTCCCTCTGTTGGTTTCCCTCTTTCTCCCCAATCCTTCCCTCTGTTGGTTTCCCTCTTTCTCTCTCTCCCCAATCCTTCCCTCTGTTGGATTCCCTCTTTTTCTCTCTCCCCAATCCTTCCCTCTGTTGGTTTCCCTCTCCCTGCCAAGTTTCCCGCGAACGGCGCGAAGTCGCGACGCATGCGGCACCAGCCCCTATTTCCGGTCGCTGCTGCTTCTCCTGTTGAGCAGCAGCGGCCGCTACACAAAGAAAAAGTTTTAAAAAAAATTGAAACCTGGCTGAAACGCGGCACCCCGGCACTGCAGACAGCCATTAGGCATTGCCTGTTGCCCCACAGCCGCTCCTCCTCTTGCCTCTACGTCACTGCCCCTGGAGGAAGACCCCGGAGGAGCGCAGTGACGTAGAGGCAAGAGGAGGAGCGGCTGCGGGGCAACAGCCAATGCCTAATGGCTGTCTACAATGCCGGGGTGCCGCGTTTCAGCCAGGTTTGAAGGTTTTTTTTAAATCTTTTTCTTTGTGTAGCGGCCGCTGCTGCTCAACAGGAGAAGCAGCAGCGGCCGGAAATGGGGGCTGGCACTGCGTCCGTCACGGGGTGGGGGGAGCAAAAAAAAGGTGCCGGTACGCCGTACCGTTGCGTACCGGCACAAAAAAAGCACTGACTTAAATACCCACTTGCATCCTATGGCTTTTTTGCCATGGGGTAATTCAGTTAAGTTCCATGTTTTGTTTTTATGCAACGCGTCGATTTCATCTTGTGCAGCTTTTTTCCATTCTTCTGCTTCTTTTTCAGACATTTGATCAATTTCATCCCAAGTTAAAGGTTCTTGTGCATCATCAGAAGTTGTTAAATAAGATAGTCTTTGGGGTGGATTACCTCGATTTTCTCTGGATGAGCGTCTGACATTTTGTTGATCTGACCTCTCCATGTCATCTGAGATCGAGATTCTATCTCCAATCATTTCCCCTTCATCAGTGGTACTGTCTTCAGTATAAACACTTTCTGTATCTATTTCATTTTCCTGTTCCTCATTAGAATCAGAAAAATTATTATCAGACAATTCTGGTATGTTAGTGTTTATAATCACCGGGATATTGATTATTGGTTTCTTTTCATATTCTGGATGATAAGGTTCATTTGGAATTTTCCAGTCTTTATCAATTTTTTTATTTTTATCAAAATATGTGATGTGTTTTACACCAACAAATCCAGTGTTTAGATTCAGAATTCTATAACCTTTGTGACCTGAATCATAGCCCACTAGAATTCCTTTTTCTGTTGTGGAATCCAGCTTATATCTCTTCTGTTTCGGCACATGAGCATATGCTGTACTTCCAAATATTCTTATATGTGACAGATTTGGTTTTTTACTATGCCACATTTCATGTGGGGTGCGATCAGTCCCTTTTGTAGGTAGTCTGTTCTGTAGGTATACTGCTGTGAGAATTGCTTCTCCCCATAATCTCTTTGGAAGATTACTATCAGATAGCATACATCTTGTCATTTCTACAAGCGATCTGAACTTTCTTTCAGCTACAGAATTTTGTTCTGGTGTATATGCAACTGTCTTTATGTGCTGAATACCTTCTTGTTCTAGAAATGTTTGTATGGTATGTGAAGTAAACTCACCACCGTTGTCAGTCTGTAGAATCTTTGGTTTTTTATCAAATTTATTGCTTACCAAGGCTACAAACTTCTTTAACATATCAGCAACTTGATTCTTTTCTTTTAATAGATAGGCCATACAGTATCTAGAGAAATCATCCACAAATATTAATGCATATTTGTTATTCCCTAGTGATGGAATATTAAATGGTCCACATAAGTCACTATGTATCAAGTCCAGTATTTTACTACTTCTTTTTCCTTTATATGATGGAAATGAGGGTCTTACCCCCTTTTGAGTAATACAATCTATGCATTTTCCATCTTACCATTACTGGCACTTATTTTTATGCCTGTTGCAAGTTGCTTACTTTGCAGCTCCAAGATCACCTTTGGATCTCTGTGTCCCATTCGACGATGCCAGGTCTCAAGATTACATTCTGTATTCTTCTTTGTTTTCATAAGATGTGATGATTCACCTGTAATGTTTAACTTATAGACATTGTTACTCATATAACCTTCAGCATAAATTTCATTACCATCAGAAATTGTACATTTACTATTTTCAAAATGAATTGAAAAACCTTTCTTGTCTAATGCTGATACACTGAGCATATTACAAACTGCTCGTGGAACATATAAGACATCTTTTACAAGAGTTTTTTTTACTCCATCTGATACTATACATTTTAAATGTCCATTTCCTTTTGCTTTGATCATTGTTGAGCCAGCATTTGCTGTGTGAAGACTACCATCTTCTGGTCTCATATCTGTGAAAAATTCTTTATTATTGGTTATATGTTTTGTGCTGCCAGAATCTAATATCCAACTATTTTTATCTGAAGTGTTCTTCATTATATTAAAAGATTTTTCTGTCATTATACAGCTCTTATTCTTACTGTTGTCATGGTCATAATTTCTTCTTTGACCATGCTTATTCTCCACTGGCTTAAATGAGCTAGAAGGGGTGTGGTTTTTCTTGTTACAGTATTTTGATACATGTCCCTCTTTACCACATGAATAGCAAATCAGCTTGTTTCTGGGCAGGCTTTTTTCATTATAGCTCCGCCTCCTACTATGCATCGCTGAGAAAAATGTTTCATTCTGGTTAATCTCTCTTGGTGAACAGATCTCCTCTGTTATAATACATTCTTGTCTAAGCTTAGAGACAGCCTGTTCAAAAGATTGTCCTTCAATTGCTTCATTCACTGTCCTGAATACTTCAAAACTTTTAGACAGAGATGTAAACATAAAAGCTCTCTTTAAAGCATCGCAGATAGGTATACCCGATAATTCTAGCTTCTTAAATAATGACATTAAATGTGTTATATGATCATTACATTTTTTCTTGTCATTCAACTTCAATTGAATTATTTCTGATAACCATATAGGCTGTTGTTTTGTATATGAAGTACCATAGATGGTTTTCAATTTTTGCAATATTTCTTTTGAGGTGTCTGTTCCATCAATCAATATTGCCTGTTTCTCTGTCAGAGCTTCATATAGCATACTTCTGACATAACAGTCTGCAGTATTCCATTCTTCAAAATTGTCAGCATTTCTTACTTGATCCAAACATATATTTAGCTTCTTTGCTTCAATAATACATTTAAATCTCATCTCCCACTGAATATAGTTATATTCATTCAGTTGGGGCACTTTGAGAGAACATAGTAATGGTGCAGCTGCCATCTTGTTTTTTTTTTTTTGTGTGTGGAGAGATAAAAAAAAATTTCTTAATGTTTTCTTTTTTTTATTTTAGTGGTCTGGGCCCATAACCCAATATGATGGGGAGAAATGAAAAAATAGACTTTTACTTCAGCAGATTTAGCCCATACGCAGCAGAGCTTTAGAAGTGTTAACTCCCATTGTTTTTTTTTTTTTGTTTTTTTCTCTCTCTCTCTCTCTCTCTCTCACACAGACTCTTGAATAAAAGATTCAATTACTCTCTCTTCTTTAACTTCCAAACAAAGATGATGTTTACTTACAGTTTCTTCAGATAACTATTTACATCATACTTGCAGTAGACATGGTAAAACTACTGAATACAAAAATTCTGTCAGTTGGTTATCATACAGCTTGAAGAGAGATTGCTAACACCATCTTATGCTGACACAGACAGACTCACTCTCAGAGCAACAGGGTTGCCAGGTGGAAAATATTTTTCCAGCCTAAAGGAGCCCAAAATCCAGCCCAAAACCCGCCCAAACTCAAACCCCGCCCCTGACACCCCCGCCCCCGCCGTCATCAACCCCGCCCCCGCCATCAGCCCCGCCTTCCCCGTCACTAACCCCGCCTCCCACGTCTCTAACCCCGCCTCTCACGTCACTAACCCCGCCTCCCACGTCACTAACCCCGCCTCCCACGTCACTAACCCCGCCCAAAAACGTCACTAACCCCGCCCACCGCGGCCGAAAAAGCCACCTAAAAAAACCGCCCGAAGCACAAAAACCAGCCCAAAAAACCGCAACCCGCCGCGGGCAAAAATTTCCTGCGGCGGGTCGCGGAAAACCGCCCAATTGGGCGGTAAAACCGCCCACCTGGCAACACTGCAGAGCAACTAGAGTGACTCAGACACACCCACAAGACATTACACTATATCCAATGACATCATAGCTCATAGAATTGTTGACAGTTAATGCATGCAGCACTTGTCTTTCACATATTCCTACAGAGCTGACGCCGCTGATGGTCCGTACATGCTCAGTGCTTCCGCCTGGTGAAAACTTGAGCATGTGCAGAGGGGCCGGTGTGTGGTGCCAGCTGCCATTTGGAAGAGCATTGGCTGCCTGACAAGGAGGAAATCTTTAGCTGGTGGGGTTTGAGGATTCCCACCAGCCA
Organism: Microcaecilia unicolor; assembly: GCF_901765095.1. Taxonomy (NCBI): domain Eukaryota; kingdom Metazoa; phylum Chordata; class Amphibia; order Gymnophiona; family Siphonopidae; genus Microcaecilia; species Microcaecilia unicolor. The sequence goes on from NC_044037.1 coordinate 16,320,160, forward strand.
AACAAAAAGAGAGCCACAATTTTGGGTGGGCATGAGTACAGATAGGCCCACCTGTAGCTACACCACTGGGTCAAAATCCATGGCTGCTAGTTATTGGTGTCTGAATCCAGTGTTGGTTTTGATTGAACTGAAAGTCCAGAGGAGCAGGGGGAAGCTGCTGAATCTCACGTGTCCTTTGTCACAACTATAGAAAGGTCCAACCTAAGCCCTGCTGTCTGGCAATGACTTGTGACTTTATGGTTTCAGAAAGGTCAGTAAGAGACCTCTAGGACAATACAGGCATGAATTCAGCTCCTAACTAGTTGGTATCCTTACAGCTGTCCTGTACTCCCCACCATCAACCCCCCCCCCCATCCTGCTACCCACGCAACTATGCATCCATCCCCAACCACCCCCATTAAATCTGCCCTCTTTTCTCTAAGTCAAAGGCACGCAGTTATAAATATGCACATGGAGGGGTGGGAAAGTATTCCAGGAGCCATGCTGTGCATGCTTTCCCCACTTGTAAAGCTGAAAGTGTTTTTCTTGAAGTGTTGCTTTCTTTTTTTCCTTTCCCCTTTTGGGTTCTTGTTTCAGGTAAGATGTATATTTGTAATGTACCTGACCTCTGAAGCTGGGCCGAGAGTATCACCTTCAGTGGCGTAGCCACAGGTGGGCCTGGGTGGGGTGGTGGTTGGGGGGGGGAACAATTGGTGCCCACCCACTTCTTCCTTAGGTTCACCCAAAATCTGTTGTCTGGCTACGCCCCTGATCCCCTTCCCCTTGTATTATATATGTGTTACATACTTTTTGCTTGTCAGTGTGCTAATAAGGAATTTAAAGAGTGCAAACAAGTAAACGGGGCTTCTATTGTAATTATAAGTGGACTTTCTTGTTTTATTTAGCGGAGTCTGGTTGCAAATTAAGGAAGGTTTGCTCTTTTTTGGGGAGCATGCAGGAGGTGTCTAGGGAGAAGCAAACCTGCCTCTCTAGGTTCATCAGCCAATCTGATTTTCTTCAAACAATATTCACGAGCACATGGATTAGCTTTTAGTAATTAGCACACAAATCATAACTGTTGAAATAAATAAATGGTTTTTACCCCTTTTAGCGTTGATATGTGTCTTGTATCCACCTATCTTGGACACGCGCAACCTTTGTTCATCGTTGGTTAAGTCACACGGAGAGTTTGTCTCAGTAAGTTTACCATATGCTGTGCTCTGTCACTTTTAGTTATGTATTATTTAAACCCATGCCGTAAACAAATTTCCAAATATATTACATTTTATAATTAATTTAAATTAATTATTTTTTTGGTGCTCGGTATTTAAGTGACGCTGTGCCTTTTCCTGGAGGTACAAAACCTTCAGCAACAGACTAGACACTCGTCAATTCCACATCACATCACCCATCCTCCCTGCCTGCCATGTGTTAAAACATTTCTCAAGCACTGAATATGTCATAACAGTTCAATTTGCAATGCACTTAACTTGAATGAAGTAGCAGGTGAGGCAGATGTCAGTCTAGGTGAATGAAGTAACAGTAAGACCAGTGCCAATGTACATTACCACTTCATTCATTCATTTATTTATTTACTAGCCATTAAGCCCATTAAAATGGGCGAGTATTGGTATGTTTTATTTTGATGTGTGCCCCCCGCCCTCCCTCCACTCCCAGCTCCAAGGCCCCCCTCCGTCCCTCCCTCCCAGCCAGCTCGAAGGCCCCCCCTCCTTCTGACCTCTCATGTGCAGCATCCTCCATGCTTCCCTCCCAGCTCCAAGACCCACCCTCCTCCCAGCCAACTCCAAGGCTCCCCTCTGTCCATCCCTCCCAGCTCCAAGGCCCCCCTCCTTCTGAGACCTCCCATGTCCAGCATCCTCCCAGCTCCAAGGCCCACCCTCCTCCCAGCCAGCTCCAAGGATCCCCTCCGTCCATCCCTCCCAGCTCCAAGGCCCCCCTCCTTCTGAGACCTCCCATGTCCAGCATCCTCCCAGCTCCAAGGCCCACCCTCCTCCCAGCCAGCTCCAAGGATCCCCTCCGTCCATCCCTCCCAGCTCCAAGGCCCCCCTCCTTCTGAGACCTCCCATGTCCAGCATTTCTCCTGCCCTCCACCCTGGCCGGGCCCTCTCTTCTCCATTGAACTTACAGCGCCGAAACCGAAGCAGGCAGATCAGCTCCCGTCGGCCTTCCTTCCCTGCCTGTGTCCCGCCCTCGCCGAGGTTACGTCACACGAGGGCGGGACACAGGCAGGGAAGGAAGGCCGACGGGAGCTGATCTGCCTGCTTCGGTTTCGGCGCTGTAAGTTCAATGGAGAAGAGAGGGCCCGGGTGGAGGGGGTCTGGCGGTGACCCCGGGGGGGGGGGGGCGGTAGTGACCTCGGCGGTTCCCTCCTCAGCGCAGTTTCCCCCTCTGTTCCGTCATCATGTCTTGACGCGAGGGCGGGACAGAGAGGGAAGTCTCTACTGCGCATTTGCAAGTGAGTCGGTCACTTGCCATTTATATGTTTGATTATTACATTTGTACCCCGCGCTTTCCCACTCAAAGCAGGTTCAATGCGGCTTACATAGTAATAGGGATCACAGATTATTGATAGTGAAACTTGATAGGGAAAATATAAATTAAGTAAAGCAGAATAATAGAAGATATAGGTGGGTAGAGATGTGTAAGTGTTGGGTAAATGGTTTCACAGGATTAGTTTGGGTTCATTTGGGTAGGCTTGCTTGAACAGATAGGTTTTTAGTGATTTCCACAAGGGTAGATAGTCGCTAATTGATCGGATGGGTCTGGGGAGGGCATTCCAGAGTTGGCTGCCTAAGAAGGAGAAGTTGGATCCATAATAGGTTTTGTACTTGAGTCCTTTGCAATTGGGGTAATGTAGGTTGAGGTAAGTTCGTGAAGTTTCAGACATGTTTCTGGTGGGAAGGTCAATCAGATTGAGCATATAGTCCGGAGATTCACCGTGGATAATCTTGTAGATTAATCAACCTTGAAGTTGATTCGTTCTCGGATAGGGAGCCAGTGAAGTTTTTGTCGACTTTTTTTTTTTTTTTTTTTTTTTGGTCGGATGTTTACACTGACCTCCGCCTCGCCTGCTACTTCATTCAAGTTAAGTGCATTGGAAATTGAACTGTTATAACATATTCAATGCTTGAGAAAAGCTTTAACACATGATAGGTAGGGAGGGTGGTGCCGTGATATGGAATTGAGGAGTGTATAGTCCAGTTGCTCCCAAACCTGGTCCTGGAGGTATTCAGGATATCCACAATGAATATTCACGAGACATGCAAATCTTTCTCATGAATATGCATTGTGGATATCCTGAAAACCTGACTGGCTGGGGTGCCTCCAGGACCAGGTTTGGGAACCACTGGTCTAGTCTGTTGCTGAAGGTTTTCCTGTACCTCCAGGAAAAGGCACAGTGTCACTGAAATACTGAGCACCAAAAAAATATTAATTTAAATTATATAAAATTTAATATATTTGGATATTTGACCTGGGTTTAAATAATATATGAAAATATGTGTAGTTTTTTAAACCCAGAGTATGGTGACACCTCAACATTAATATTTAGTAATCACATTTACTTATGTGTCAGGCAGTACTGGAGTTGTCAGAGTTTTGCTGATCCAGGTCCAGGAGCTCTGAACTCGGAGGGCTGGACCCAGACAGCAACCTTTTCCCCCCTGCATGGTGCCTGGGGTTGAGGGGGGAGGGCAGGCGTAGTAGGTTCACTGCTCTTTTCCCATTCATAAATCACCTTCCCGTTGTTATCCTCTCTCACAGATTGGTTCATCCCTGTATGATGAGGAAGGGGCGAAGATTGTGAAGGATCTGATGGCCAAGGCAGAAAAGAACGGGGTGGTCATTACACTGCCGGTGGACTTCACCATTGCGGACAAATTCGATGAGAATGCTGCCACTAAAGAAGCAAGCGTGAAAAGTGGCATCCCTGCTGGCTGGCTGGTGAGGATCAGTAAAGCAAATGCTTAGATTCAGAGCCAGTCACGCAGTCACTATGGTTTAGTTAATTTGCTTATACTGCACATAACCGACGGATGGACCAAGGCGGTTTACAATTCAAAAATACAAATGAATAAAAGGAGAAAAGGAACTCCATTAATTCGACGGGATGAAGGAAAGTAGTCATTCAAGAGTAGCAGTCAGACAGTTCTTCAAAACAATGAGGAAGCCATGGGTACATACAAGAGTTATTTTTTTTTTAATCTTATTTTGGAGGTTATTTATCCACATACTCACTTTCTGGTCTCCCCCAAGACAAGCGTTTTCAGGCCCCTTTCTTTGCTGGTTAAAAGCTTGGAGAGCAGTCTGAGCTGAACTTTGCCTACAGGCATTTTCTTGCTTGCTGTCTTTGTCCCCTTACCATGACCCATGTGCATGACCTCACATCACACCAAGCAGGATACTGACCCCCAGTCATTCTGTACCAGCAGGTAATCTGTACCCCTCCCTCCACCTCTTTACTCAGCTTGCGCACACTGCCTCCAGGAAGCACACTTGTGCCTCATCAAGCAGGGCACTAAGACACTCCAGGTCCCACTTACGCCAAGCCTCGAGACTTGCTGCTGGGAAACATTCATGTTGCCATGTGCTCTTCTGCTTCAGGGGCAAGCCAGGAGATGAACTCACAATGATAAGTTAGAATAGATGGTACTAGATTTCAACAGATTCAATTCATCTGACTCTTCTCTCGAAGCTGGTTGTGAAATCTGGAAGTGTTTATGTTGTCATTTTTTTTGTTTTTAAATCAGGGCTTGGATTGTGGCCCAGAAAGCGTAAAGAAATTCGTGGAGGCCGTGGGCCGGGCCAAGCAGATTGTGTGGAATGGGCCAGTCGGTGTGTTTGAATGGGATAAATTCGCCAAAGGAACCAAAGCCGTTATGGACAAAGTGGTTGAAGTCACTGGCAAGGGATGTATCACTATTATAGGTGAGAAGTTTCTCTCTCTCTGCTGAGTTTCTGGTGTGTTATGCTCGGTGGTGAGTGGCTTAGCCTTGCAGTCTGCGGTCTGCTGTACTGCTTTAATGAAGAGTGAGGTTATGATTGTGGTGGCTGGACAACACAGACTTAAGATGAAATTTCTCTTACCTTTGAAATAATGGAAGAACACGTTCAGTACATCATAACTACTTTGCAGTGATTTTGCCGTTCATTGATGTAAAAGCTGTGTTTGTTGAGCAAGTATCTGCCGTCTAACCCCTCCCTGCGGGACACTGGCACTACCTGCCATCCAGCTGCTGAAACCTAATTCACATCTGGGAACACATGAAACCAGGGTTAGGGCTCAAAAATCAGAGCAAGCCAAATGGTACTAAATCTGCCCCCTCCCACCTCCACGTGCTGGGTGTTGCTTTCTGTGTTCTCTCTCCTGATTCCTGTAGTTGAGAGGTAGCAGACAGAGGCTGATCTTTTGGGATCCTTTATCCCAGGCCTGCCATATCTGGAGGAGAAGCTCCCTTCAGGGTGTGAGGGCGGGTGGTATTTGTTTGGAAAGGGAGCAGTAGTGGTATATAGACAGGCTCTGAATTTGGTTTGCCTGACTGGGAGAGAAGGTGGTAACAGCGGTTAGCGTATCTGGGTTTAAAAAAAGGTTTGAACAAATTCCTGGAGGAAAAGCCCATAGTCTGCTTTTGAGACACACATGGGAAGCAACTGCTTGCCCTGGGATTTGTAGTGTGGAGCGTTGCCACAATTTGGGTTTCTGCCAGGTACTTGTGACCCGGCTTGGCCACTGTTTGGAAAACAGGATACTGGGCTAGATGGACCACTGGTCTGACCCAGTATGGCTACTCTTATGTTCTTACAGAAAGGACCCTTTGTGGTGGCTGTAACTGGGGGAGTGGGGTGAGATGGGAGAGGTCATGAGTGCTGGGTTAGTCTGGTGGTTATAGTGACAGGATTAGAAGCTGGGAAGCCAGGATTCAAATTGAACTGATGCAAATCAACTGGCCATTGCCACAGGCACAAATGTTAGATTGTAAGCCCTCCAGGCGTAGGAAAACAGCACTGTACTTGAATGTAACTCACTTTGAGCTACTACTAAAAAGACAAAAGCTAAATAAGTAATCCAAATCTGTGGAGATCTTATGTGGGACTGATGCTTTTAAACAGCAGGTACAGTGTCTGCCCTGGAAAGCAGTGTCCCAGGACTGTGGGCAGCGCATCACCACTCCTCATTCTGCCAACTCCCCTTGGGCAGTTCAGTCTTTGAGGCCTTTGCTGTCGGCTAAAAGACAGACTTTTCCTGCCTGCGCTTCTCAAATATCATTCAGTCTTTTCTCCATTTTGCTCTCTTACAGGTGGTGGTGACACAGCTACCTGCTGCGCCAAGTGGGACACGGAGGACAAAGTCAGTCACGTGAGCACTGGTGGCGGGGCCAGCTTAGAGCTGCTTGAAGGTAACTTCTTCCTTTCCTAATAAAATCATCCAAAAATGGGGAGGCTCACCATTTCCGTACTGCACTTCATTCAAGAAATCCTAATCCCATGTTCTGGCCTCGTTGGGCCCATTTTCTCCAAGCAAGTTTACTGCCTGAGGAAGAGGCAGAGCAGAACCTCATATGCCCCCTAGTGATTTTACAGCTGCTGTGGAGCTGTGCATCGCATGGAGTGCTCATTAGAAAACTAGTGAGCTCATTGTAATATATTTGCATAAGGTTCTCTGTGGTTGCTAATGGCACAGGTTAGAGCCATGGAAAAAAACCCTTTGTGCATTACTGGGTAGATAACATTTGCTTTAGACTGGCTACAACCAGTCTAAAGCAAAACGTTGACAGCAAGGTAAGGTTTGTGCATCATGGTCTCAGAATCCACAGCCCAGGTCAGCATGACTCTGCTTTCCAGTGCAAAAAAAAAAAAAAAACAGCACCACGGGCCTTTAAAAATGGAACACAGTTCTTTAATGAATGAGCCTTGACAAAAAGACCCGACACGGGCCGTGTTTCGGTGACTAGCACCTGCGTCAGGGGTCACAGTGATGACGTGGAAAACTTGGGGAATAACTCGAATATATTCCTCTACAATATATTATTCCTTACCCCACGTCTCATATAGTAAAAGCTACAAAGCACCAAGGCACTTTCACTTTCTGTATCCAAACGGATATATTCGAGTTATTCCCCAAGTTTTCCACATCATCACTGTGACCCCTGACCAATGGCGTAGCCACAGGTGGGCCTGGGTGGGCCGGGGCCCACCCTTTTAGGGCTCAGGCCCACCCAACAGTAGCACACGTTTAGAGGTAGCTGGTGGGGATTCCAAGCTCAACCAGCTGAAACTTCCCCCTGATGGTAACGAAAACGCTACTCTCCACGATACTGGCACCTGCGCATGCTCTGTTTTCAGTACATGCCTGCTGCAGACTGCCAAGGTGAAAAAAACCATTTCCCCGACAGCTGAGGTATTTTTTTTGGTGGTGGTTGGGATGGGAGAGAACACTTGGTGCCCACCCACTTCTTGCCTAGGCCCACCCAAAATCTGTTGTCTGGCTACGCCCCTGCCCCTGACGCAGGTGCTAGTCACCGAAACACGGCCCGTGTCGGGTCTTTTTGTCAAGGCTTATTTATTAAAGAACTGTGTTCCATTTTTAAAGGCCCGTGGTGCTGTTTTTTTTGTTTGGACTTTAGTTTGTACTTCGTTCCCTCTCTTTTGTTACATCTGCTTTCCAGTGCCCCATGTCTGTGCAGTGATGCACCCTCTTGTGGCCATCAGTGAAACAGCATGGACCTTGACAAACAAACATACGTATTTGTTTAGTGGTACCTCTGTTTACCTAAACATGCACACACACCCAGATACATACGTGTGTGTGTATAGCATGGCACAGTATGTGTGTGTAATAACTAGAGAGAGAGAGAACATACCCTTGCATTGTTCACTTGGAACCTGTTATCATTCATAAACACAGAATTTATGACTCATTACAACTATGAATTCAGAGCTATGTCAGTGCAGGGACATAACTGGCTTCACATAGTGAAACTCGTCTTTCTTACCGACTGAGGCCATCTTGGTGCATCAGTGCAGGGAAAGAGCTGCTTCTTGTGGAAAAGGTTTATTTTTTTCTAGCCCTCTCTATTTCTTTGGGGCTGTTAAATTGTGGCACTGAGTTGCTGAGCCATTGGGAGATGCTGAGGTTTGCTGTACAATGGGGTTTTTTTTCTTCAGAAAACAGGCACTCTGTTTTTAAACTTTGCCCTTCTGTCTTTTGACTCTGGGCAAGTCACTTAACCCTCCATTGCCCTATTTAAGCCGCATTGAGCCTGCCATGAGTGGGAAAGCGCAGGGTACAAATGTAACAAAAATAAAATAGATACTATTGGAGATTCTACATGGAATGTTGCTACTATTGGAGATTCTATATGGAATGTTGCTATTCCACTAGCAACATTCCATGTAGAAGGCTGCGCAAGCTTCTGTTTCTGTGAGTCTGACGTCCTGCACGTATGTGCAGGACGTCAGACTCACAGAAGCAGAAGCCTGCGCGGCCACATTGGTGATCTGCAAGGGCCGACTTCTACATGGAATGTTGCTAGTGGAATCTCAAATAGTAGCAACAGTGGAGGAGTGGCCTAGTGGTTAGGGTGGTGGACTCTGGTCCTGGGGAACTGAGTTCGATTCCCACTTCAGGCACAGGCAGCTCCTTGTGACTCTGGGCAAGTCACTTAACCCTCCATTGCTCCATGTAAGCCGCATTGAGCCTGCCATGAGTGGGAAAGCGCAGGGTACAAATGTAACAAAAATAAAATAGATGGAATGTTGCTACTATTGGAGATTCTACATGGAATGTTGCTACTATTGGAGATTCTACATGGAATGTTGCTATTCCACTAGCAACATTCCATGTAGAAGGCTGCGCGGCCACATTGGTGATCTGCAAGGGCCGACTTCTACATGGAATGTTGCTAGTGGAATAGCAACATTCCATGTAGAATCTCAAATAGTAGCAACAGTGGAGGAGTGGCCTAGGGTGGTGGACTTTGGTCCTGGGGAACTGAGGAACTGAGTTTGATTCCCACTTCAGGCACAGGACCGTCAGACTCACAGAAGCAGAAGCCTGCGCGGCCACATTGGTGATCTGCAAGGGCCGACTTCTACATGGAATGTTGCTAGTGGAATAGCAACATTCCATGTAGAATCTCAAATAGTAGCAACAGTGGAGGAGTGGCCTAGTGGTTAGGGTGGTGGACTTTGGTCCTGAGGAACTGAGTTTGATTCCCCCTTCAGGCACAGGCAGCTCCTTGTGACTCTGGGCAAGTCACTTAACCCTCCATTGCCCAAGGTACAAATAAGTACCTGTATATAATATGTAAGCCGCATTGAACCTGCTATGAGTGGGGAAAGTGCGGGGTACAAATGTAAGAAAAAAAAATAATATTCAGTTTTAAATACATCTTTACACTCAATGTTTTTCATCGGTCTTACAAAACCCAGAATAAATATTTTCATATTAGGCCTAACAGAGCAGCTCTACAAAAGAATGCTTAAGAAATGAGTATAGCAGTTCTGTAGAAATGATAAGTAGTAGTAGCCTATTGACCTATAAGTGCATTCACTCTGCCGTTCCCCAGTACCTCTCCATTCTTGTCTCTCCCTACGCCCCCCCCCCCCCCCTCGGGTACTCCATTCTGTAGATAAATCTCTCTTATCTGTCCCCTTCTCCTCTACTGCTAATTCTGGACTCCGTTCCTTTTATCTCGCTGCACCTCACGCCTGGAATAGACTTCCCGAGCCTGTACATCTGACCCCGTCTTTGGCCGTTTGTGCAGGACGTCAGACTCACAGAAACAGAAGCCTGCGTGACTGCGTTGCTGATCTGCAAGGGCAGGCTTCTAGATGGAATGTTGCTAGTGGAGGAGTAGCCTAGTGGTTAGTGCAGTGGAACATGGGATGTTGTTACTATTTGAGATTCTGGAATGTTGCTATTACTTGAGATTCTACATGGAACGTTGCTACTATTGGAGATTCTGTTGCTACTATTTGAGGTTCTACATGGAATGTTGCTGTTCCACTAGCAACATTCCATTTTTAGATTGTGAGCTCTTTGAGCAGGGACTGTCTTTTCATGTATGGTGTACAGCGCAGCGTATGCCTTGTAGCGCTATAGAAGTGATAAGTAGTAGTAGTAGTAATGTAGAAGCCTGCCCTTGAAGATCAGCAACGCGGCCGCGCAGGCTTCTGTTTCTGTGAGTCTGACGTCCTGCACATACGTGCAGGACGTCAGACTCACAGAAACAGAAGCCTGCGCGGCTGCGTTGCTGATCTGCAAGGGCAGGCTTCTAGATGGAATGTTGCTAGTGGAGGAGTAGCCTAGTGGTTAGTGCAGTGGAACATGGGATGTTGTTACTATTTGAGATTCTGGAATGTTGCTATTACTTGAGATTCTACATGGAATGCTGCAACTATTGGAGATTCTGTTGCTACTATTTGAGATTCTACACAGAATGTTGCTATTCCACTAGCAACATTCCATATTTAGATTGTGAGCTCTTTGAGCAAGGACTGTCTTTTCATGTATGGTGTACAGCGCTGCGTATGTCTTGTAGCGCTATAGAAGTGATAAGTAGTAGTAGTAGTAGGCGATACTTATATTGAAGAAAGTCAAATACTCTGTAATCTCTTTAAAGCTGCAAGAACGGCATGTGTGTTTGTGGAGACCTGATTTCATCTCATACTTGCCAGAGCTGGGGCTGCTGTAGCTGTCGAATTTGAAACCCTTAGGGTGATAGTTCCAGCTGTTACAGTGGCGACACCTACTGGCTGGGTTAAGCATGTTATGCTGTAATTCTGTACTGCCAATAAGCCCAGGCCAAAGCACTTTTACACATATATTAAATGGAGGCTTCAGTTTTTACCGGTCAGTTGGGAGAAAGATCATGGTTTCTTAATCCAAATTGGGACAGGTTCTAGTTGACCTGAAAGCAGAAAAGGAGCATGAAAAAGCTGCTAGGCAGCCCTCATATCCACAGTTCCTCCTCTCTTCCGTGGCTGCTTATGGACATGCAGCAAAATTTTGTACATAAGGATTGATTCCATCAGGGCCGGTCCTAGGGTCTCTGGCGCCCCCCTGCAGATGATGAGTTGGTGCCCCGCCCGCGCGCCCCCCCAGCATCTCCTTTCTCTCTTCTCCCACCCTGCCCCTGTCCAGCGATTCTCCTTCGCCCCCATCCCTCACCGCCCTTGGTGCTTTAAATCTTTAATTTACCTCCGTTCCAGCAGCCGTGTCATTTGAAAGCCTTGCCCCATCTCTAGCCTTCCCTCCCTTCGTGAGTTCGTTCTGCAGTCCCACCCTCGAGGAAATGATGTCAGAAGGCGGGACTGCGGTACGAACTCACGAAGGGAGGGAAGGCTAGAGACGGGGCAGGGCTTTCAAATGATGCGGCTACAGGAACGGAGGTAAATTAAAAGATTTAAAGCACTAAGGGTGGCGCGGTATGGCGCCGCAGCGGCGCCCTTGAAGGCAGGCGTCCCCCTGCAGTGCTTACCCCGCTTACCGGGTTTGACCGGCCCTGGATTCCATGGATGTGGAACAATTTTTCATAAAGAACTTGTCGTCGTCCCCCCCCCCCCCCCCCGTAATGAACAGATTCTTTAAAATTCCCTGATCAGGTTGTGCCATCTGGTGGTCACCTGTGGTTCTGCATCAACAAGGAGTGAACTTGAAAAGCGTTGGGATGAGACATGGAATTCTTACTTCCTATAGAATTTCCTGGATGAGAAAAGGAACTGCTTCTCTATTGTAAAGGCCAGGCCATTTCCTGCCAGCTGGAAGTCAGATTGCTTATGTACTTGGAACCTTACTTGTGCATTTTTGTTACATCCTGCTGTGTTCCTAGCCGGCTGTGACTTCGTTTGCTCAGTCGTAAGCTTATGGCTTTTGTTTTGTGGGACATGATGGAGCAAAGGGGACATGCACATCTGTGAGATGAGAAATAAAGGACAGGAAGGTGAAATCTGCCTGTTCCCAAAATATTTACAGTTTCTTAAATAAAATGGGGTTAGGTGTCTGTCTTTGGAAGTTGGGAGCCTAAATTTGTCCCCTTTGAATTGGCTAGGGGTAAGCTGTGAAACTCAAGATCTTAAAAATGAAAGACGGGGGGGGGGGGGGGAGTTAGGACACGAAAAGTACTGATTTTCAATATTAGGCACATAATTTAGATGCTTTGGGGTTACATTTAAGTACCTGATTATAGAGTCTGAGCATTTTATTTTTTTTTAATGACACAGTTGTGTGCATATTCTCGAGGTATTCAAGAAAAATAGGCCTGTATAGAAATGAGGGGGGGGGGCATAGGAACACATTTGGGACACTTCCCCTGAACCCATTTCTGTATTAGCTGGATAAGCATAACAACTGCAGTATGTCATGCAAAAGTGTTTATTGTAGATCTAAAAAGATTCTCCTACATAGTCGCATTTCGGCCTCTGGCTGCATCAGGGGTACAGTGGAATTCAAAACAGGCAGAGGCTGAAACATATCTGCTCCAGTGTGTTTAGTTCCGTGCTAAACATTTTTGCATTCCAGACTGCATTGGACTGGTTGTACACATCCAGTTTTTATCTCATTTGAAGGGTGTGAGTACAAATAATCATATGCAGAGCCTGCAGTAGGATTTTCAAACTTATTGACCAATCATATAGCACACGTTTTATATATCTGCATAGTACATTTTGTATTTTTTTTTCATTACTTGATAAAAATGGGCTTTTATTGGGTATCCATTTCATATGGTGATGGGAAGGGAGGAGGGTGATAGTGAATAGGAGGATGGATCTTCGAGGAAGGAAATGGAGAAGGGATCTCTGGCAGGATGGCAGGGATAGTGAATGGAAGGAGGAGGTAAGGGTGCCAAGATCAGGGGAACAGAGGAGGGGGAGAGTAGAGATTGAGGAATGATACACCTACACCCACCTTCGATCACCTCTCTTCCAGATTCTCTCTGCCCTCAAATCCTGTCAATCTGCTGACACACTGCTTCACCTCATTATTTTTACCTCTTTTACAGTTTCTTGCCCCTCCCCCTCCGATACCCTTACTCATGATCCAGCTAGCTTATGAGGAGTACAGAAGCACTACGTTATCTCAGGCCACATCCTCCCTCGCTGCTTGTCCATGCCTGGTATCACGCAGTGGACTGTGCAGGATCTTATAGTGCTGGGATATTTCAGAGTGCAGGACACTGAGGCCAGTAACAGAGGACATCGTGACTTGAGGTTCTGCACTGCTGTTGTCTTCCTCACAACCGAGATTGGCATGGGACAGGAAGGAGGCAGAGAAGAGGTCCACTACAGCTGACAGGACCCCCGCCCACCCCCACCCCCCGTTCTCCCTAGGCAATTCCACAAGGACAGAATTTGCAGACCTTGCCCTTTGTCTAGGTAGTAAAATTCATGATCTAAACGCCCCGATGCTGGATCTAGGTATTGCTATCATGAAAACTTAACTCAGTGAGTTGACTGCTGGGATATGGCTATATGCGGGGAAAAATTTGCCAAAAGACGGAGAACTCGAGACACCCCACAGAAAACAACAATATAAAATAAAAGTGGCAGGATGACCAAGGATACCAAAGACTGGGCAGATGTATAATAATAGAGAAGTTTATTCAAGTATGTATTTAAATTTGATTATAGACTCCTGATGCAGGCCTAACGGCCGAAACACAACGTTGTCTCGAGTCTCCATACTTCTCTATTATTATACATCTGCCCAGTCTTTGGTATCCTTGGTCGTCCTCCCACTTTTATTTTATATTACTACTACGGGTTAAATTTCTTAATTATTGGTCAATCCAGTTACCTATCACTCTATTATGACCTAATCACCATTTATCAAAATTACTACTGAATATTATTACAAACAAATTACTTTATTCAAATCCAACATAGTCACTAATAAAAATTTTTTAAACAAACTAATAATACAAGGATTATGTTCTGTGTTAATACTTATGATACTCGATATAGTTCTTCAGATTTTCAAAATTATTAAAAGTCAGATGATTTATTTTCATTCCAAACGACGAAATGTCTGGTCTTCCATCTTTATAAATCACAGATGAGTATCAGTCACTTGTCCATCAATAAACAGAAACCAAAATCCAAAAAGGAAATTCACAATGTCCTCGGGGTGGGTCAATATCTTCTGAAACCAATGACTCCACTCGCACCGGATCCTTATATCAAAATTCCTTCATAACGATGTTAGTTCCGCATGCATACATATATATGTATATCCACAGATCTCAACACAGGCCGTGTTTCATTATAACTTCTTCAGGCGATCCAGCCACATTAGAACACTAGGTTCATAACAGGAAATCCCTTCTGATAGCATGTAACGTCATGATTAAATTGAAGAAGGGAGAAACTACTTTCAATTTAATCATGACGTTACATGCTATCAGAAGGGATTTCCTGTTATGAACCTAGTGTTCTAATGTGGCTGGATCGCCTGAAGAAGTTATAATGAAACACGGCCTGTGTTGAGATCTGTGGATATACATATATATGTATGCATGCGGAACTAACATCGTTATGAAGGAATTTTGATATAAGGATCCGGTGCGAGTGGAGTCATTGGTTTCAGAAGATATTGACCCACCCCGAGGACATTGTGAATTTCCTTTTGGATTTTGGTTTCTGTTTATTGATGGACAAGTGACTGATACTCATCTGTGATTTATAAAGATGGAAGACCAGACATTTCGTCGTTTGGAATGAAAATAAATCATCTGACTTTTAATAATTTTGAAAATCTGAAGAACTATATCGAGTATCATAAGTATTAACACAGAACATAATCCTTGTATTATTAGTTTGTTTAAAAATTTTTTATTAGTGACTATGTTGGATTTGAATAAAGTAATTTGTTTGTAATAATATTCAGTAGTAATTTTGATAAATGGTGATTAACTTTTATTTTATAGGGATATGGTTATAGGCAGAAAAGGAGATGAGAGTAGCACTTTTATGAAAAATGCTGTATTGAAACAACTAAAGTGTAGGATGTAGGGAAAGGAGGAGGTGCTGTAGGTCATTTGGGAAAAGAGAAGGTGGCACGTCCACTTCTTCTGTTCTTTCAGACTCTAGAGCAGGGATGTCCAACCTCAGCCCTTACTAGGTCGGGTTTTCAGGATTTCCCCAATGAATATGCATGAGATCTATGCAAATAGATCGCAGGCATATTCATCGGGCAAATCCTGAAAATCCAACTGGAATGTGGCTCTCAAGGACCGAGGTTGGACAACCCTGCTCTAGAGGTATTGAGCACCTTTCAGGATATGCCTTGTGTGAAACTTGTGCAGACTGAAGAACTAGTTTAGGACTTCCTAAAACAGTGAGTCCAATTTTCAGAATATCCGCAGTGAATATACTGGAGACAGAATCTGCACCGGAGACCAAGTATAAAAATGTTTTATCTCAGCCGTTATGTATTGTGGATATCCTGAAAACCTGACTGGCTGTGAGGTAACTAGGCAGGATTTGGGAAGCCCTGATCTAGTTACATATTTAAATGGAAGATGTGGCTGGTAGGAGATTTTAATCTGCCAGATGTGGATTGAGAGATTCCATCTGCATAATCAGAAGAAGGGAGAAACTACTTTCAGGGATGTTTCTCTGGCACATGGGTGAAACTGGATCTGGTGCTTACAAACGGAGACAGTAGGAGATGGAGGGCTGGGAATCGGGCACCATATGAGAAGGAGGAGGGTTCCTTATTTTCCTAGCCCACTAGCCCAGCGGTGGTGCTGATAGTTCATACCAGGACCCCTCTGAAACTCTGCAGTTATAACCAGGACTCCTCTGAAACTCTGCAGTTATATGTCCTGCATCTGACCACTAGGTGTCACTAGTGACTGGAATGTCTTAATCTGAAATGTAGCTGCACAACTGATTTTGCTTTTTCTTCTTTTAACAGGTAAAGTTCTTCCTGGGGTGGATGCTCTGAGCAGCATTTAACGGATAAGAGGGCCTCCTTCACCATCATCTGCGTATACAGCTGTCTGGTAACTGCAACGCTTCAATCCATCCATATGATCAGCGAGTTTTCCCTGTGTAAGCGGGGATGAGATGGTTACGGGATGGATTCGGTTCTGCATTTCACGGGGCATTTCCCGTCCTCACGCCATTTCACTTGACTACTGTATTGTATTAAATATCTTGTCATTTCAAAAGAGTATATATATTATATTTTAACCCCAGAGAGCTAAAATCTCTTCACTGTACCCCTGGTTCTTGTGGTAGATTGCTCCATCTGGCTTTTGGTCCTCCCCCCGCCCCCCCCCCCCCCTTCTCTGAACGGTTTACAGACAAAGATCATTCTCTATGCCAGTTGTGATTTACAGGTTGGCCACAGGAGCTGCAAAATAAAAGCAAATACAATTTAACAAATGGTGATAACTTTTATTTTGGTTTCCCTAGCTGGATGCATGGGTTTTGAATTGTGGTTTTATGAAATGAGTCAGGGAAGACTTAATGGAGGAAGGGTAGCTATGGTGGAGAGAGGTGTGCCAGTGGTGTGCTGGAGCCGGCTCGCACCGGCTTGCAAGAGCTGGAAGTTAAATTTATTGGCATCTTGCGAGCCGGTTGTTAGCCAGTGCTAGCCGGCTCGCCTCTGCTCCCCATCATCTCCGGTCTGCAGCTCCCATCCCCGATAGCCCTCGTTTCCTTCCTGCGCTGCCGCCCTGCCTTTAAAAATTTTATTTTCCCTCGAGGTGCGCCAGCGTTGAAGGCAGCAGGCTCGGCGAGCCTTCCCTTCCCGTTCCCTCGCATCATGGTTCCGCCCTCTTCTGACGTATTTCCTGTTTTCGTGAGGGCGGAGCCATGATGCGAGGGAAGGGAAGGCTCGAGCCTAGCTGAGCCTGCTGTCTTCAACGCTGGCGCGCCTCGAGGGAAAATAAAAATCTTAAAGGCAGGGCGGCGGCACAGGAAGGAAACAAGGGCTATCGGGGAGCAGAGGGCAGATGGATGATGGACGAGTGGGGGGGGGGGC
This sequence comes from Microcaecilia unicolor, assembly GCF_901765095.1. Lineage (NCBI taxonomy): Eukaryota > Metazoa > Chordata > Amphibia > Gymnophiona > Siphonopidae > Microcaecilia > Microcaecilia unicolor. Next base: position 16,337,150 of record NC_044037.1, read on the forward strand.
TGGAAGAAGGCAGATGGAGGGGAGGGGAGGACAGTGGGGAGAGGAGGGTCACTGGACATGGGTGGATGGAGGGCAGGGGAGAGGAGGGTTGCTGCTGGACATGGGTGAATGGAGGGCAGGGGAGAGGAGGGTTGCTGGGCATGGGTGGATGGAGGGCAGGGCAGGGGGGAGAGGAGGATCGCTGGACATGGGTGCATGGAGTGGAGAGGAGGGTTGCTGCTGGACATGGGTGGATGGAGAGAAGGGGAGAGGAGGGTTGCTGCTGGACATGGATGGAGGAGAGGGAAGGGGGAGAGAAGAAATGCTGGACATGGATGGAGGGGAGGGAAGAGTGAGGAAGGAGATGAGAAGAGGGAAAAGGAAGAGAAGAGAATAACTGCACATGGATGGAGAAAACAGGCAGAAGCTGGATCCACTGGACAATCAAGTCTGCGGAGGACCCAGCTTTTACCTACAGATGTAGGGCAATAAATGAAGAAGAAAGGCGGAAAGTAAAGAAATAATTCCATATCATCAAGCTGATCAATCCATAGACTGGTGGGTTGTGTCCATCTACCAGCAGGTGGAGATAGAGAGCAAACTTTTGCCTCCCTATATGTGGTCATGTGCTGCCGGAAACTCCTCAGTATGTTCTCTATCTCAGCAGGTGGTGGTCACACACAGCAGCAGCTCTGGCTAGGCCTCCAAGCCTAATTTTTAGGTTTTGTTGAGTGCCTGGGGTTGAGGGCTCTTTTGAGCAAGTGCAAACCTGGTGGTGCCAGGTCCCTCCTTTTCTCCCCCCTCCCGCTGGCTCCGTTAAAAAAAAAAAAAAAAAATTTTGAACGTCCTTAAAGGCGTTTATTTCGACGTTTATTTAAGCGTCTATTGCAGCTACTCACTGGGACACCAGGTCGTTACAACTCGGAGCGGACAGCAGGTAATTTTTACCTTTTTATAGCGGGCAGGGGGTTCCCCGATTCTTCTCCTCGTGGCATATGGCGTCGGAGGGCGAGGGCGCAAAGGGTCGCTCCCCGGGTCGCTTGAGCGCTTCTAGAGGGGATGCGGGGGTCTTAAAGCCTGATTCGCCCTTGTTGGGTGACAGTTTCGTGACCGATGAATGTCCCGGTCCTTCCTCCGGCGTGGCGGTTTTTCCCGCCATAAACGCCCATCCCCCGCTCCTCGCCTCCGCCATCTTGGCCGGCCACGCGGCTCAGACGGCTTCTTCTTGGGCCGCCCTTGAGGTTGGAGACATTAATGCCATGAACGCCCTTAATTTGGGCGACGGCACAGAAGCGGCTAAAGTTAAGAGCCGTTCTCCCCGCGCGGCTCCTTCGCGGAGTTTCGCGCCGGACGCCATTTTGGATGCGCAGCATGTCTCTCCCCCGCTATTGCGAGCGCCGGTTGAGGGTGCGTCTAGGGCTGTTGCCCAGGCTGCGGAAGTGCACAGTCTGGGGGGTTTCTCCCCCGAGTTTGTTTTGCTGCTGCATCAGGCCTTCCTCATGCACAACGCTGCCCCTGCTCCCTCGTCTGGTAAAGAGGTTGAGGTTCCCAGAGGTAAACGCCCTCGGGTTGATTCCCAGGCCTTGGAGGAATTTGTCTCCTCCGATGTAGATGAGGGCAGCGTGTCTGAGGTCTCCCAACGGTCCTTTGCGGATTCCTTGGAGGAGACGGATCCCCGCTCGGATGGAGCGGATGACCCCTCTGCAGCACGGCTTTTTAGCCCAGAGGATTTGCCCAACCTGTTGTTACAGGCCATGGACACTTTGAAGATTTCCTCTCCGGAGGACGTCTCTCCCTCAGCCCCTGTTGGCTCTGCCATTATGCTGGGGACGAAGCGCCCGCCTAGAACCTTCCACGTGCATGATGCCATGCACACCTTAATTTCGGCTCAATGGGATGTCCCAGAAGCGAGCCTTAAAGTGGCTAGGGCTATGTCCCGCCTCTATCCTTTGGCTGTGAGTGAACGTGAGGCCTATCTGTGGCCTACCGTGGATTCTTTAATCACTGCGGTGACTAAGAAAACGGCGTTGCCGGTGGAAGGTGGCACGGCCCTAAAGGACGCCCAAGACAGAAGATTGGAGGCGGCCTTAAGGTCGTCCTTTGAGGCGGCTGCTTTAAGTTTGCAGGCCTCAGTTTGCGGCTCCTATGTGGCCAGGGCGTGCCTGACTATGGTGCAGCGGGCTTCCCCCTCGGATCATTCCTTGAGGGCTGATTGGCCGGCCCTGGAATCGGGCTTAGCCTATTTGGCAGACTTGCTGTATGATGTCTTGAGGGCCTCAGCGAAAGGCATGGCTCAGACAATCTCTGCGCGGCGGTGGCTTTGGCTGAAACATTGGTCTGCTGTCCACGCCTCTAAATCCCGCCTGGCTAGGTTGCCTTTTAAAGGCAAGCTGCTCTTTGGGGTCGAGCTGGACAAAATCGTGACCGATCTCGGCACGTCTAAGGGCAAGAAATTACCAGAGGTCAGGGCTCGGGCTAGTACTCGTCCCGGTACCTCCAGAGGACGGTTGCAGGAAGCCCGTCGGTACCGCCCGGGCAAGTCGGGTTCCTCTGCCCCCTCCTCCTTCAAGAGGAATTTCTCCCCCAAGCAGCATTCCTTTCGCAGAGACCGCCGTCCCGGAGGTGCTCCCTCCAGTCCTCCCCCAGGGTCTCGTACCCAATGACGGGGTCTTGGTCCACGCCCCAGTGCAGACTGGAGGACGGCTGTCCTCGTTTCTGGGCGAGTGGACCACAATAACTTCAGACGCGTGGGTGCTGGAAGTCATCAGAGACGGCTACAAACTAGAGTTCTGCCGACCCTTAAAAGACGGGTTTGTACTCTCTCCCTGCAAGTCTCCGGTCAAAGCTGTGGCAGTGCAGCAGACCTTGGACAATCTGATCCGCCTGGGCGCGGTCGTTCCGGTGCCAGAAAGTCAGCTTGGCAAGGGACGTTACTCCATTTACTTTGTGGTACCAAAGAAAGGAGGTTCTGTCCGGCCTATCCTCGACCTCAAAGGGGTCAATCGGGCCTTGAAAGTGCGGCACTTTCGCATGGAGACTCTCCGCTCTGTTATAGCGGCAGTGAAGGCAGGAGAGTTCCTGGCATCCTTGGACATCAAGGAAGCGTACCTGCATATTCCCATCTGGCCTCCTCATCAACCCTTCCTGCGTTTTGCAGTCCTGGGACGACACTTCCAGTTCAGAGCCCTCCCATTCGGGTTGGCTACTGCTCCGCGGACCTTTTCCAAAGTAATGGTGGTCATCGCGGCCTTCCTACGAAAGGAAGGGATACAAGTCCATCCTTATCTGGACGACTGGTTGATCCGAGCCCCCTCTTATGCAGAGTGCGGCAAAGCTGTGGACCGGGTAGTTGCTCTTTTGAGCTCCCTGGGATGGATCATCAACTGGGAGAAGAGCCAGCTGCGCCCGACTCAGTCCCTGGAGTACCTGGGAGTTCGATTCGACACCCAAGTGGGCAGAGTGTTCCTGCCAGACAATCGGATTGTCAAACTTCAGGCTCAGGTGGACCAGTTCCTGGGAGCCTCTCCTCTTCGGGCTTGGGACTATGTGCAGCTGTTGGGCTCTATGACGGCCACGATGGAAGTAGTGCCCTGGGCCAGGGCTCATATGAGACCACTTCAACACTCCTTGCTGCAGCGCTGGACTCCGATGTCGGAGGATTATGCTGTGCGACTTCCCTTGGACCCAGCAGTGCGCAAGGCGCTGAGCTGGTGGATGCAGACAGACAAGTTGTCTGCGGGAATGCCTCTGGTGACCCCAGAGTGGATTGTCGTCACGACGGACGCCTCGTTGTCGGGCTGGGGAGCCCACTGCTTGGGAAGGACAGCGCAGGGGCTCTGGTCTCCTGCAGAGGCAAAGTGGTCTATCAACCTCCTGGAACTCAGAGCCATTTGGTTGGCGCTTTTGGAGTTCATCCCAGTACTGGTGTTGAAGCCTGTACGGGTCCTGTCGGACAATGCCACGGCTGTGGCCTATGTCAACCGCCAGGGAGGTACCAAGAGCGCCCCTCTAGCCAAGGAGGCTATGAATCTTTGCCAGTGGGCGGAAGCGAACCTGGAGCAGCTTTCAGCGGCCCACATTGCCGGAGTCATGAATGTCAAGGCGGACTTTCTCAGTCGCCATACCTTGGAGCCCGGAGAGTGGCAGCTATCTGCTCAGGCGTTCTTGGACATCACGAAGCGCTGGGGCCAGCCGAGCCTAGATCTGATGGCGTCATCGGCCAATTGCCAAGTGCTGCGCTTTTTCAGCAGAGGACGGGACCCTCGATCCCTGGGAGTAGATGCTCTTCTCCAACAGTGGCCGACACAAGAGCTTCTCTATGTGTTCCCGCCCTGGCCCATGTTGGGCAGGGTGCTAGACCGGGTGGCAAAGCATCCCGGCAGGGTAATCCTGGTGGGCCCGGATTGGCCCAGGCGTCCCTGGTATGCGGACTTGATCAGGCTCTCAGTCGACGATCCTCTGCGGCTGCCAGTGGAGCAGGGCCTGTTACATCAGGGTCCCGTGGTGATGGAGGATCCCTCCCCCTTTGGTCTTACGGCCTGGCTATTGAGCGGCAGCGTCTGAGGAAGAAGGGATTCTCAGACAAGGTCATCGCCACTATGCTGAGAGCGAGGAAGCGCTCTACTTCTACTGCTTACGCCAGGGTTTGGCGTATCTTTGCAGCGTGGTGTGAAGCAGGCTCACTTTCTCCCTTCACTGCTCCAATTTCTTCAGTGTTGGCGTTCCTGCAAGAAGGTCTGGAGAAAGGCCTGTCGCTCAGTTCCCTTAAAGTCCAGGTAGCGGCTCTGGCTTGCTTCAGGGGCCGCCTGAAGGGTGCTTCCCTGGCTTCGCAGCCAGATGTGGTGCGCTTTCTCAAGGGAGTTAATCACCTGCGCCCTCCTCTGCACTCAGTGGTGCCTGCGTGGAATCTCAACCTGGTACTAAGAGCATTGCAGAAGCCGCCTTTTGAACCCTTGTCGAGGGCATCTCTGAAAGACCTGACGTTGAAAGCAGTCTTTTTGGTGGCTATCACTTCAGCCAGAAGAGTTTCCGAGCTCCAGGCGCTCTCATGTCGAGAGCCTTTTCTGCAGTTCACTGAGGCAGGAGTGACTATTCGCACAGTGCCTTCCTTCCTGCCCAAGATTGTTTCTCGCTTCCATGTGAATCAGCAGCTCTGTCTCCCTTCCTTTCGTAGGGAGGACTACCCAGAGGAGTACTCTGCTCTTAAATATCTGGATGTGAGACGAGTCATCATCAGATACTTGGAAGTGACCAATGATTTCCGGAAATCGGATCATCTGTTTGTCCTGTTTGCAGGTCCTCGTAAGGGTCTGCAGGCTGCTAAGCCTACAGTGGCAAGATGGGTCAAGGAAGCCATTGCAGCGGCTTATGTGGCCGCGGGGAAGGTGCCGCCTATCCAGCTGAAGGCTCACTCCACGAGAGCTCAGGCGGCCTCGATGGCAGAGGCCGGATCCGTCTCCTTGGAAGAGATATGCAAGGCGGCAACTTGGGCTTCGGCTCATACATTCTCCAAGCATTACCGTTTGACTGTGGCTGCACGGGCGGAGGCCCGGTTTGGAGCTTCAGTGTTGAGGTCAGGGATTTCAATGTCCCGCCCTGGGTGAGTACTGCTTCGGTACATCCCACCAGTCTATGGATTGATCAGCTTGATGATATGGAAGGTAAAATTATGTATAATCATACCTGATAATTTTCTTTCCATTAATCATAGCTGATCAATCCATAGCCCCTCCCAGATATCTGTACTGTTTTTATTCTGGTTGCATTTCAGGTTCAAGTTTAGTCTTCAGTTACTTCAGAAAGACTTCGTGTTCAAGTTTTTTCACTTGGATTCTTCAAGAGTTAAGACGAGTTTGTGTTACAGTGAGCTGCTGCATTCCTCTCCCCTCCGTTTTACGGGGCTGGATTGAGACTTAAAATTCTGCCGGCACTCCCTCCCTCTTCGTGCGGCTGTAGGGCAGCTTTGTACCCCTCCCGCTTCGGCGGTGTTAGGGTCAGTCAGCTCCTCCCGCGGTTGCGGTTGCAGGATAAGCCAGATCCCCCCGCATCGGCGGGTGTGGTGTCCCTCCCCCGCTCCGCGGGGATGAGCTGGACAGATTCCCCTCCCCCACTTGTGTGGGGATGAGCTGGGTTAATTCCCCTCCCCCGTTTCGGCGGTGGTGAGCTGGGCAGAGTGTCCCTTCGTGGGTGTAATTCTCTAAGTGCTGAGTCCTGCGGATGGAGCTTTGATATCGACATACTGAGGAGTTTCCGGCAGCACATGACCACATATAGGGAGGCAAAAGTTTGCTCTCTATCTCCACCTGCTGGTAGATGGACACAACCCACCAGTCTATGGATTGATCAGCTATGATTAATGGAAAGAAAATTATCAGGTATGATTATACATAATTTTACCATGGAAAGGAAGCCCTGGAAACGGAGTTAAGATGACAGATAGCAGCAGAATCGGATACTGGGCCAGCATGATCAGAAAAACAAAGTCACCAGACAACAAAGGTAGAAAAAAAAATCATTTTATTTTCATTATAGTATTTGGAATATGTCCACTTTGAGAATCAGGTGCTCAACATTAAAAGTTTATTTTTATTTACTTACTTATGGCATTTTATCCCACATTAAACATGAATTAGATTCCCCCCCCCCCCCCCCAGCTATAGCCAGCTCTGCAATTTGGGGGGGGGGGGGGCGCAGAGGTGGACTGGGGAGAGAGCCTGTTGTTAAATATTTACCAGCACACCACTGGGTGTGACTTTGTAATACCGGAGCCTAGTGTGAAATGTTTGGGGGGGGGGGGGGGTAGGTGTTATTTTGACTCCTGGGGCACTTCTGCAATAAACCTTTATAAAACGCTATAGACAGCCCAGGAGCACAGCTGGCCCTCTTCAGCTCCTGCTGTACAGGGTCTCTACCTTCGGGCATGCAGGCATTTCTGTGTCCTCCCAAATTCCCATTTCCTCCTCTGTCACCCCCCCCCCCCCCCCCCCAGCAGCAGGTCATCAGTGGGCTAGCATTGTGTTCTTTCAGAACTGTGTGAAAACCCTATTACAGCACATATCAGAGGACTGCATGTGATGAGGGTGTTAACCACCTTCCAGTTGGAGCCTGCATATGTCTCATGTGAGAAACTCTCCTAGCTGTAGTGATGGTCAAATGTGCCGTCCGAACCATGGGCCGAGTATGGTTCCTCCTTGGCGTAATGTCTGCGGTTGAAACCAGCAGGACGTGGGGGATGGGGGAATAATACTCTGACACTGATCTTGGCCAAACTTCTTGTTACAAAAAAAAAAGAAAACACTCAAAACTCTAGAGGTCCATATATAAACATTATAAGTGCCTGTTTTAACAAAAATTCATTGGTTTTAAATATATCCTGGATATATAATCCAATATGTCCAGCATTTTACATTGAGCCAAGGTTTAAGTTTAGAGTTATTATTTATAACCCACTTTCAGGCCAGTCGCATTGCTTTTCCTCCTTCCTGCCTGGCAGCACCTCGGAGTGTGTGCTACGTTTCTGTGCTTCTGCTTTATAGATTATATGTAAATGAGGGGAATGGAAATGGGACTTGATATACCGCCTTTCTGAGGTTTTTGCAACGACATTCAAAGCGGTTTACATATATTCAGGTACTTATTTTGTACCAGGGGCCATGGAGGGTTAAGTGACTTGCCCAGAGTCACAAGGAGCTGCAGTGGGAATCGAACCCAGTTTCCCAGAATCAGAGTCCGCTGCACTAACCACTAGGCTGCTCCTCCACTAGCAACATTCCATGTAGAAGCCTGCCCTTGCAGATCAGCAACGCGGCCGCGCAGGCTTCTGTTTCTGTGAGTCTGCATGCGCGGCCGCGTTGCTGATCTGCAAGGGCAGGCTTCTACATGGAATGTTGCTAGTGGAATAGCGAAGGCAAAAAAGGAGGTAAAAAATCCTCACGACACCGTGAAGATGAAACAAAAAAGTGAGGAGAATGGATGAGGATACCAACTGTTTTATATTTATTCACTTAAAAAATTCACTTAAAAAATTACATGTGCATAAACAGCGACCCGACACGGCCGTGTTTCGGCACAATGGCCTGCTTCAGGGGTCTTTATAACCTTGAATGATGTAGTTTAGAATGTTTGTTCCAAGGGAAATAACAGGAAACAAATCTCTCTGGTCTCCTCTTTTCAAAAATAATATATATGAGATATATATATTTTTTTAAAAACGAGCATCTAAATACTCCTCTCCTAAGAGTTATCGGCAAATTGTGAAAAGAGGAGACCAGAGAGATTTGTTTCCTGTTATTTCCCTTGGAACAAACATTCTAAACTACATCATTCAAGGTTATAAAGACCCCTGAAGCAGGCCATTGTGCCGAAACACGGCCGTGTCGGGTCGCTGTTTATGCACATGTAATTTTTTAAGTGAATTTTTTAAGTGAATAAATATAAAACAGTTGGTATCCTCATCCATTCTCCTCACTTTTTTGTTTCAGCTAGTGGAATAGCAACATTAACATTCAATGTAGAATCTCAAATAGTAGCAAAAGAATCTCAATAGTAGCAGATCAGCAACGTGGCCGCGCAGGCTTCTGTTTCTGTGAGTCTGACATCCTGCACGGACTCACAGAAACAGAAGCCTGCGCGGCCGCGTTGCTGATCTGCAAGGGCGGAATAAATAAAATAAAAATAGCATTCTTTTCCTGAAAGTGCAATACCATGCCGTGCCACCAGGGCATTTACAGTAGGTATTTATATCAAAAGGGAAGTCAAAGGCTTACAGTTCATGGGATATCACCAACAACAGTGCTGAGTGTTCTTGGTTTGTTTTGACAATGGTATTGTTTGTAGTTGCATAACATATTACTTTGTTATTGCACTGGGTCTTTGTTCATAAAAAAAAGATTTAAAACTAGAAAAGGAGGAAGGAAGGTCAGATGACTGCCAACATGGTTAAAAGGTGAGATGAAAGAGGCTATTATAGCCGAAAGAACATCTTACAAAAATGGGAACAGAATCCGAATGAAGAAATAAGGAAGCAGCAGAAGCACTGGCAAGTTAAATGCAAAGCATTGATAAGGAAGTCTAAAAGATCATTTGACAAGAAGCTTGCTGTAGACGCAAAAATTTCCAACGAGCACTTTTTCAGGTACGTTCAAAGCAGAAAAGCCGGTGTGGGAGTTACATGATGATCATGTGGGAGGATAAGGCCAGAGCGGAGAGACTAAATCAGCAGTCATCAATCTTTCTGTTACTATGACCCCAATTCCTGCACCCCACTCCTGACCCCCCCCCCCCCAATCCTCTGTGGTCTGGTATTTCTCTCCCTCCCTCTGTTTGTCTATCATCTGCGTCCATCTCTCCTGTGGTCCAATTTCTCTCTACCTCTTCTCTCCACTCCCCCCACCCCAGTCCAGCATTTGCCCCCTCTCTTTGCTCCAGGTCTCTCTCTCTCTTTCCTCCGCTCCTCCAGCCTAGTTGCACCATCCGCCTCTCTCTTTCTCCTCCTCCTCTCTCCTCCCTTTGCTCCAGGTCTCTCTCTCTCTCTGCTTCCCTCAGGTCTAGCATCTGTCCTAGCTTTCAGCATTCTCTCTATCTGCTGCAGCATGTGGAGGCCCAGGGCGGGAACCTGAAGCGATGCTGGACCCAGGTGGTGGCGTCAGGTGTGTGTAACTGCAGGTTGCTCCTACCATTGGGAGGCCATGGGCATTTTGCTGGGCTAGCTCAATGGTAGCTATGCCTCCGTCTGGATTCCACCCAATGGCCTGTGTCCCCATAATTAGGGCTTCTGGTTCTGGGAACTTATACAATTGCAAATTTGTGAGTTATTTTCAGGACAATTAGGGGCTTTGGAAGAGTACTGTAAGTCTTGTATGTACTGGTGGTTTTGCGTCATAAGATTAAACTTTAGACACATTTTAGGTAGATTCTATTTTTTGCATGACCTTTAAAATTGGCATTTAATTCCCATCATCATCTTCAACAGTCACAATCTGCACCCAGTTCTCTCACCTCTTACATTCCTCCCACCCTGTGCTCACTCAGTCTCTCTTAAATTTATTTTTAGTCATTGTATGAGATGGAATATTTATGTGAAGAAAACTCATAGCAATTGCATTTCAAGCTCTTATCCAAATAGCTTTTAACTTTTAGCTGTCAGATCTGGTTCAGAAGCATCTGAAAACAACATTAAAATGTTTTGTGTACAGTAAAGCCATTAGGGCAACTCTTGGTTGAGAAACCTGCAAACAGGTAATAGTTTAGATACATGCATGGCTGGATTAACACTATTTTTCTAAAGTGTGTTAGGCACTTAGGTCCAAATTCTTCAAATGGTGCCTACAAAAAAAAAAATCAGCGCCAACCCCCCCCCCCCCCCCACCCCGTGCATTGCAGTATTCTGCACCCCTTGCCTACAGTTAGGCATGATTTATAGAATATGAGTAGCGCCTGTCCCCGCGACTAAAATTTAGGCGCAATCATTTAAACAAATGCCTGCACCGAACAGGCGCAGATCAGGGGTATTCCAGAACACTGCGTGTAACTTTTTAGGAACGACCACTGCTCCTCCCATGGTCGTGCCCCTGTTGTGAGCCGCGCATTAGAATTTACGTGCACCACTTTACAGAATATGCGTAGAAAGGTGCATGTGTAAATTCTCATTAGTGCCAATTAGTGCTGATAATTGCTTGGTAGCAGCCAGTTACCAGCGCAGATTGGCCTGCACAACTTTAGATGCAGTTTAGATAATCTGGGGGTTAGTGTGTGGTAACCATTATCACACAAGCAAGGTAACGAGTTTGTGGTATTTTGACAGTAACTGCACAGAAAATGGTATGTTAAAGGCATTTAGTGTGAGGGTGAGGTCTAGGTGGGGAATGGGTGTTGTGAAGAATATGAGGGTGAGAGGGAGAATGAAGGCACATGGAGGAACGAGGAGGCTCGAGAGGGAGGGAGACTGGGTAGAGAAAGGAAGGAGTCTTTTCCCCTGGGGGAATTGGAGAAAAGGAAAATACTACAATTCCCAGCAGCCCCTGAGTAGGTCCCATGTTAGAAACAGGAACTTCAATCCCCAACAGCCCACAGAGGAGGTCAGGAGAAGGGCAAGAGAAGGGAGTTGGAAAAAACCTGTCCCAGAGAGCCAGGATGAGGGAAGGAGTTTTGAACCTGCCCAATCAAGCAAATGGAGAGCAGCTGAGCAATGGGTGTGAGTAGGAACCTATGGACTGGCAAGAGGAAGAAAAGGGGGAGGAACTAGAGCAAGAGGAGCCGATGGAGATTGCTGCTCTGACTAAACTGGAAGGAAAGGAGGTGAAACAGGAGAGGGCTGCTCGGGAGGAGAGCCTGGAAGAAGAAGGGAAAAGTTGGCTATCCCACGAGGGGAGCTGAGAGAACAGGTTTACCACGGAAGGGTTATGCGGGTGGTGGTTAGGGTATAATGCTGGTCTGGTTGGGGAGGGACCCTTGCCACTCTCCCTAGGTTGATTTCTTTTGAAAGGGGGAGAGGAGGAGTGGTGGTTTTGGGCATAACTGCTATTCATGAACTGCTGGGAGTTTGAACCCTTTTTGAACTGCTGTGTTTGGGGAATTGTTTTGCATAACTGCTACACATGAACTGCTGGGAGTTTGAGTAGTACTTTGTTTGAAGAATTGCTTTGCATAACTGCTTTTTCTCCGAGGACAAGCAGGCTGCTTGTTCTCACTGATGGGTGACGTCCACGGCAGCCCCTCCAATCGGAAACTTCACTAGCAAAGTCCTTTGCTAGCCCTCGCGCGCCCGCGCGCACCGCGCATGCGCGGCCGTCTTCCCGCCCGAAACCGGCTCGAGCCGGCCAGTCTTCTTTTGTCCGCACTCGGTACGGTCGTGTTTTCGCCGTGTCGAGCCCCGGAAAGTCGACCTCGCGCGTCCAATTTGTTTGAACGTGTTTTTTTTCCTTCGGGAAAGCTTTGTCCTAGTCGGGAAGTGCTCCGGAAACCCCCCGCCGGGTTTCGTGTAAATCCTCCCCGTACTTCCAGCTTTTTTGCCCCGGTAAGTTTTCTTTCGTCGTCGGGGTAGGCCTCTTTTCGGCCTCGGTCGAGATTTTTTCTCCCTCTAAATTTGGTGCTTCAAATTTCGCCATTTCGGCTTTTGATTTCGCCGGCGTGATTTTTCCGCCCATGACATCGAAGCCTTCCAGCGGCTTCAAGAAGTGCACCCAGTGCGCCCGGGTTATCTCGCTCACTGATCGACACTCGTCGTGTCTTCAGTGTCTGGGGGCCGAGCACCGCCCTCAGAACTGCAGTCTGTGTTCCCTGCTTCAAAGGCGGACTCAGGTAGCGAGACTAGCCCAGTGGAACGTGTTGTTCTCGGGCTCTTCGTCGGCATCGGCACCGGGATCTTCGAGTGCATCGACGTCGTCAGCGTCCAGACCATCTTCCTCGGCCGCCCCTGCATCGAGTGCATCGAGGCATCGGGCCTCTGCATCGGCGCCGAGACATCGGATAGCTGCATCGACGTCGGTGGTACCAGGACCTCGTCTGCTGATGTCGTCGGACGGTGGTGCATCGGGTGGAGTGCAGGTGAGGGCTGTCCATTCCCCTGCTGGTGGCGGTGAGCCCTCGGGTGGGTCTCCGCCTACCCTGAGGGCTCCTGCGGTACAGCCCCCCCGAGATCGACCTTCTTCAGTCTCGGCCCCGAGGAAGCGACGGATGGATTCGACGTCCTCCTCGTCGGTGCCGGGGAGCTCCGGTGACATGCTTCGGAAGAAATCGAAGAAGCATCGACACCGGTCTCCTCCCCGTGTCGGCACCGAGAGCTCTGGGTCGCCGAGGGATTCGGCACCCAGCAGGCATCGGCACCGAGAGGACCGCTCACCCTCTGTTCAGGAGGTGTCGATGCGCTCCGCTCTGGACAGCCCGGAACAGCCTCCACGCCCGGAACAGGTACTGACGTCGACGCCTGCATCGCCCTCTCAGCCTTTCTCTGCAGCCGCTCTAAACGAGAGCCTCCGGGCCGTTCTCCCAGAGATTCTGGGAGAGCTGTTGCGCCCTACCCCTCCGGTACCGGCGGTGCTTGCGCCACCGGTACCGTCGAGCGTGGCGCCGGCTGGCCCATCGCCCAGGTTGAGGTCCCCGACGTCGGTACCGCGTGCGGTGCCGACCGCGGCCACCTCCCAGGAAGGCTCCCCGACTACGTCGGCGGAGGGAGCTTCGCCGATGCGGGCGAGGGAGTCTACCTCTCGACGCCCCCATCGTGGACGGGGTTCCACGGAGTCGAGCAGGGCGAGGTTGCAGACACAGGTCCGTGAACTTGTGTCTGACACCGAGGGTGAGGCCTCGTGGGAGGAAGAGGAAGATCCCAGATATTTCTCTGACGAGGAGTCTGAGGGTCTTCCGTCTGATCCCACTCCCTCTCCTGAGAGACAGCTTTCTCCTCCCGAGAGTCTGTCTTTTGCCTCCTTTGTCCGGGAGATGTCTACGGCCATCCCCTTCCCGGTGGTTGTGGAGGACGAGCCCAGGGCTGAAATGTTTGAGCTCCTGGACTATCCTTCTCCACCTAAGGAAGCGTCCACTGTTCCCTTGCACCATGTCCTGAAGAAGACATTGCTTGCGAACTGGACCAAGCCATTAACTAATCCCCACATTCCCAAGAAGATCGAGTCCCAGTACCGGATCCATGGGGACCCAGAGCTGATGCGCACTCAGTTGCCTCATGACTCTGGAGTTGTGGATTTGGCCCTAAAGAAGGCTAAGAGTTCTAGGGAACATGCTTCGGCGCCCCCGGGCAAGGACGCTAGAACCTTAGACTCCTTTGGGAGGAAGGCCTACCATTCCTCTATGCTCGTGTCCAAGATCCAGTCTTACCAGCTCTACACGAGCATACACATGCGGAATAATGTGCGGCAGTTGGCGGGCTTGGTTGATGCTCTTCCCCCTGAGCAAGCCAAGCCTTTTCAGGAGGTGGTCAGGCAGCTGAAGGCGTGCAGAAAATTCCTGGCCAGAGGAGTTTATGACACTTTTGATGTTGCGTCCAGGGCCGCTGCTCAAGGTGTGGTGATGCGCAGGCTCTCATGGCTGCGTGCCGCCGACCTGGAGAATAGAATCCAGCAGCGGATTACGGACTTGCCTTGCCGTGCGGATAACATTTTTGGCGAAAAAGTCGAGCAGGTGGTAGAGTCTCTCCACCAGCGGGACACCGCATTCGACAAGTTCGCCCGCCGGCAGCCTTCAGCTTCTACCTCTACAGGTAGACGATTTTTCGGGGGAAGGAAGACTGTTCCCTATACTTCTGGCAAGCGTAGGTACAATCCTCCTTCCCGACAGCCTGCGGCCCAGGCTAAGCCCCAGCGCGCTCGCTCTCGTCAGCAGCGTGCGAATCAGCAAGGCCCCGCGGCTCCCCAGCAAAAGCAAGGGGCGAGCTTTGACTGGCTCCAGCAGAGCATAGCCGACATCCAAGTGTCAGTGCCGGGCGACCTGCCTGTCGGAGGGAGGTTGAAAGCTTTTCACCAAAGGTGGCCTCTTATAACCTCCGATCAGTGGGTTCTCCAAATAGTCCGGCAAGGATACACCCTCAATTTGGCCTCTCAACCTCCAAATTGTCCACCGGGAGCTCAGTCCTACAGCTTCCAGCACAAGCAGGTACTTGCAGAGGAACTCTCCGCCCTTCTCAGCGCCAATGCGGTCGAGCCCGTGCCATCCGGGCAAGAAGGGCTGGGGTTCTATTCCAGGTACTTCCTTGTGGAAAAGAAAACAGGGGGGATGCGTCCCATCCTAGACCTAAGGGCCCTGAACAAATATCTCGTAAAAGAAAAGTTCAGGATGCTTTCCCTGGCACCCTTCTCCCCATGATTCAGCAAAACGATTGGCTATGCTCTCTGGACTTGAAGGATGCCTACACACACATCCCGATACTGCCAGCTCACAGACAGTATCTGCGATTTCAGCTGGGCGCACGCCACTTCCAGTACTGTGTGCTACCCTTTGGGCTCGCCTCTGCGCCCAGGGTGTTCACAAAGTGCCTAGCTGTGGTAGCAGCGGCGCTTCGCAGGCTGGGGGTGCACGTGTTCCCATATCTCGACGATTGGCTGGTGAAGAACACATCCGAGGCAGGAGCCCTGCAGTCCATGCAGATGACTATTCGCCTCCTGGAGCTACTGGGGTTTGTGATAAATTACCCAAAGTCCATCTTCTCCCAGTGCAGAAACTCGAATTCATCGGAGCCCTGCTGGATTCTCGGACGGCTCGCGCCTATCTCCCAGAGGCGAGGGCCAACAACTTGTTGTCCCTCGTCTCGCGGGTGCGAGCGTCCCAGCAGATCACAGCTCGGCAGATGTTGAGATTGCTGGGCCACATGGCTTCCACAGTTCATGTGACTCCCATGGCCCGCCTTCACATGAGATCTGCTCAATGGACCCTAGCCTCCCAGTGGTATCAGGCCGCCGGGGGTCTAGAAGACGTGATCCACCTGTCCACGAGATTTCTCGAATCCCTGTATTGGTGGACGATTTGCTCCAATTTGACTCTGGGACGTCCCTTCCAAATTCCTCAGCCTCAAAAAGTGCTGACCACGGATGCGTCTCTCCTGGGATGGGGAGCTCATGTCGATGGGCTTCACACCCAAGGAAGGTGGTCCCTCCAAGAAAGCGATCTACAGATCAATCTTCTGGAGTTGCGAGCGATCTGGAACGCTCTGAAGGCTTTCAGAGATCGGCTGTCCCACCAAATTATCCAAATTCAGACAGACAATCAGGTTGCCATGTACTATGTCAACAAGCAGGGGGGCACCGGATCTCGCCCCCTGTGTCAGGAAGCCGTCAGCATGTGGCTTTGGGCTCGCCGTCAAGGCATGGTGCTCCAAGCCACATATCTGGCAGGCGTAAACAACAGTCTGGCCGACAGGTTGAGCAGGATTATGCAACCTCACGAGTGGTCGCTCAATTCCCGTGTGGTGCGACAGATCTTCCAGGCGTGGGGCACCCCCCTGGTGGATCTCTTCGCATCTCAGGTGAACCACAAGGTCCCTCAGTTCTGTTCCAGGCTTCAGGCCCACGGCAGACTGGCGTCGGATGCCTTCCTCCTGGATTGGGGGGAAGGTCTGCTGTATGCTTATCCTCCCATTCCTCTGGTGGGGAAGACTTTGTTGAAACTCAAGCAAGACCGAGGCACCATGATTCTGATTGCTCCCTTTTGGCCGCGTCAGATCTGGTTCCCTCTTCTTCTGGAGTTATCCTCCGAAGAACCGTGGAGATTGGAGTGTTTTCCGACCCTCATCACGCAGGACGAAGGGGCTCTTCTGCATCCCAACCTCCAGTCCCTGGCTCTCACGGCCTGGATGTTGAGGGCGTAGACTTTGCCTCTTTGGGTCTGCCAGAGGGTGTCTCCCGCATCTTGCTTGCTTCCAGGAAAGACTCCACTAAGAGAAGTTACTTCTTTCATTGGAGGAGGTTTGCCGTCTGGTGTGACAGCAAGGCCCTAGATCCTCGCTCTTGTCCTACACAGACCCTGCTTGAATACCTTCTCCACTTGTCTGAGTCTGGTCTGAAGACCAACTCCGTAAGGGTTCACCTTAGTGCAATCAGTGCATACCATTACCAAGTGGAAGGTAAGCCGATCTCAGGACAGCCTTTAGTTGTTCGCTTCATGAGAGGTTTGCTTTTGTCAAAGCCCCCTGTCAAGCCTCCTACAGTGTCATGGGATCTCAATGTCGTTCTCACCCAGCTGATGAAACCTCCTTTCGAGCCACTGAATTCCTGCCATCCGAAGTACTTGACCTGGAAGGTCATTTTCTTGGTGGCAGTTACCTCGGCTCGTAGAGTCAGTGAGCTTCAGGCCCTGGTAGCCCAGGCCCCTTACACCAAATTTCATCACAACAGAGTAGTCCTCCGCACTCACCCTAAGTTTCTGCCAAAGGTTGTGTCGGAGTTCCATCTGAACCAGTCAATTGTCTTGCCAACATTCTTTCCCCGTCCTCATTCCTGCCCTGCTGAACGTCAGCTGCACACATTGGACTGCAAGAGAGCATTGGCCTTCTATCTGGAGCGGACACAGCCCCACAGACAGTCCGCCCAATTGTTTGTTTCTTTTGATCCCAACAAGAGGGGAGTGGCTGTAGGGAAACGCACCATTTCCAATTGGCTAGCAGATTGCATTTCCTTCACTTACGCCCAGGCTGGGCTGGCTCTTGAGGGTCATGTCACGGCTCATAATGTTAGAGCCATGGCAGCGTCGGTAGCCCACTTGAAGTCAGCCACCATGGAGGAAATTTGCAAAGCTGCGACGTGGTCATCTGTCCACACATTCACATCTCATTACTGCCTGCAGCAGGATACCCGACGTGACAGTCGGTTCGGGCAGTCAGTTCTTCAGAACCTGTTTGGGCTTTAGGATCCAACTCCACCCCCCGAGGGCCCTGTTTGTTCTGTTCCAGGCTACACTCTCAGTTAGTTGGTAATTTTTTTAGGTCAATCTCAGTTATGTCCTCGCCGTTGCGAGGCCCAATTGACCAATGTTGTTGTTTTGAGTGAGCCTGGGGGCTAGGGATACCCCATCAGTGAGAACAAGCAGCCTGCTTGTCCTCGGAGAAAGCGAATGCTACATACCTGTAGAAGGTATTCTCCGAGGACAGCAGGCTGATTGTTCTCACAAACCCGCCCGCCTCCCCTTTGGAGTTGTGTCTTCCCTTGAAGTGTATTGTCTTGCTACATACTGGACTGGCCGGCTCGAGCCGGTTTCGGGCGGGAAGACGGCCGCGCATGCGCGGTGCGCGCGGGCGCGCGAGGGCTAGCAAAGGACTTTGCTAGTGAAGTTTCCGATTGGAGGGGCTGCCGTGGACGTCACCCATCAGTGAGAACAATCAGCCTGCTGTCCTCGGAGAATACCTTCTACAGGTATGTAGCATTCGCTATATGAACTGCTGAGATTTTGGAACCTTTTGGGTTTTTTTTATTTTTGTTTTGAATACTATGCTGTTGAACTGCTATGCTTCTTGAGAAATGCTGTGGTGGGGGAACTACCTTTGGAGGAGCACTTGACACAAAGGGATTACAATAAAGTATAATGATCTGACATTGTGGATTGCCGTGTGCTCTTTAGCAGTGGATTACAGCACACAGCCCAGCTAAAGGGCCGAGGGACTCGAGAGTCTCCTGGTGCAAGAGACTTTTCCGAGAGTCTCCCGATGGTGGAGACCTTACAGTGTGGAAGGCATTTTGCATTTTGAGAGTGGCACATACTGCTTGCTACAGTTAGCGGCGCCTACTTACTGCTTTCTAAATAGTCCAGAACCACTTCCTGCTTCCTAGATAGAGCAGATCCATTGAGAGCCTCCTAACTACAACCCGAGTACTACATGGTATTGCAAATGTTAATGCGTGACCTGCAATGCTAGGCAGGTCCCCAGGACTTGCTGCATTAGGTTTGCAGATAGTTCCACACCAATTTTCTTTGTTTAGCTGTGCTAATTGCAAATCTACTACTACTTAACATTTCTAGAGCGCTACAAGGGTTACGCAGCGCTGTACAGATTTAGTAAAAAGGCCCCTGTACTGGGTCTTAGGTAAACATAAAGTTGTGTGCCCCCTACCATGGACTCCCACTGCCTTCTTTTCTCATCCTTCCCAGAGTTGCATTCACTTTCCTCCCCCCACCTCCCTTCCCCACATATTTCACCTCTTCAGAAATAACAGGGAAGTGCAGAGTGTCAGCAATCCTGACACAGAGCCCAGCTGTGAGCATGGGAGCAGGAATTAACAGTTTGCCAGTAGAGCTTGGTGCCTAGGCCTTCACCTGCTTCCGGAATATTACAAAATAAGTTTCTTGGTGAATCCCCATTCCACAGCTGAGGGATAGTTATCAATCTGGCTCTGGTGCACAAATGCAATCAATATATGACTGTCACTGTGGAGATCTCCAAAAAAAGATCCCTGACTGGACCATGAGTTCCTTGATAGTCAATATCACCCTTTTTTGCCCACCAGAAAAGTGGAATGGTTCAGATGCAGGAAAAATCAGTATTAACAACTTAAATTCAATCAGGGCCGATTCCATGCCACTTACATGCATTATTGCTTCCAATAATCGGCATTTACACATGTATATGCACTAGGTGTTATCAGGGCCACCGAGAGATTAGGCTGGGCCCGGGGCAAGGCCGCCCCCCCCCCCCCCCAAGGTCGTCACCGCCCCCCTCCGTCCACCACTGGGCCGATCACCGGGAGGTGATCTGCAGACTGCCGCTGCTGCGCTTCTTTCACACACAGCGAGGTCGAGGTGAGGCGCTATGATTTGAATTCAGGGGGGCCCAGCCCGGTGGTGGACGGAGGGGGGCAGGTGGAGGGGACTGCGGCACCGGGCCCCTCTTGGAGGCCCAGGCCTGGGGAATTTTGTCCCCCCTGCCCCCCCCCCCCCTCAGCGGCCCTGGGTGTTATTCTAAAAGGCAGTTTTTAAGTGCGATAGTGTGTTGTGAGTGGAGCATGGCCAAGCCATGGGCTTGTTGCTAAACAACGTAAAACCTACAGAATACGCCTAGACGCATCCACTTACATCAATCATTCATCTGGTGTAAGTGATCACACCAAAGCGGGCTTGTGCTAGTATTCTGTAATGACTTGGATATGCCTAAGTGCTATTATGGAATTGGTGCTAAGCATGCTGCATTGTGGTGCCTACCTTAGGGTGTCAAATTATCGAATTGCCCCCCAATTTGACTGCATGTGCTGTAGGTAGCCAGTGCAATTTGGAAAGCCATGGGTCTGCTTGACGTGTCGTTCATTCCTCATTGCCACTCAAGCACTAGCGTCCTGAACATTTCCCAGGTGACCCAATACAGAGGGCGTTACAGTAGTCTATCAGGCTAATGCTTGCATGACCATGTGATTCCTGCAGGCTGGAATGGAGCAGCTTATAAATGCTTAATTCAATTAAATCCATGAACGTAGCTAACAGCATAACCATTTTCAGTTTAATGTAGGGCTGAGCAACTGCTTTAATTTCAGAATCCGGTACCTTATCACCATTGTGCAACACCCTTCAATTTTTAGTCTTCTTAACACTAGGGATAGCTTCACTGGCAATTATACATCCAACTAGCAAAAACTGTCATACCATAAAATGCGCAAGTCTGTAACTTAGTTTCCTACATTTATGTGCACGTTACCCCCCCCCCCCCCACACACACACACACAGATTCTAAAATTGGGTGCAGATCCAAGATTGGTGCCCAAAATAATCAGTTAATAGGATCCAAGGATTAAGTACGTCAGGCTCAGTCTCTGGCTGTCTTCAAGTCTAGGCTTAAAGCCCACCTCTTTGCTACTGCTTTCGACTCCTAACCATGACTCTCTTACTCAACACCCTCACTTATCACCCCTACCACTGCAATTTTCCCACCCCTAGCTGTCTGTTTGTCTGTCCAATTTAGATTGTAAGCTCTGTTGAGCAGGGACGGTCTTTTCATGTTAATTTGTACAGCGCTGCGTAAGTCTAGTAGCGCTATAGAAATGTTTAATAGTAGTAGTAGTAGTAGTAATTATTCCGTAGAAACATGACGGCAGATAAAGACCAAATGTCCCATCCATCCTGTGTAACCACTAACTTTTCCTTTTCCTCAGGGATCCCATGTGCTTGTCTCACGCTTTCTTAAATTCCAACACAGTCCTTGTCTCCATGACCTCCACCGAGAGGCCATTCCACCACCCTTTCCATGAACCAATACTTTCTTAGATTCCTCCTAAGCATATTTTGTCTTGACTTCATCGTATGCCCCCTTGTTCCAGGGTTTTCCTTCATTTGAAAAAGGCTGACTTTCTGTACATTAATGCTCCTGAGATATTTAACCATCTCTATCATATCTCCTCTCTTCCAGCGTATGCATGTTGAGGTTCCTGAGCCTGTCCCTATATGTTTTATGTCTAAAACTGTTTACCAATTTTGTAGCCGCCCTCTGGACTGACTCCATCCTGTTTATATCATTTCGTAGGTGTGGTCTCCAGAATTGCACACAATACTCCAAATGGGGCCTCACCAGAGACTTACACAAGGGCACTATCACGTCTTTGTTCCTGCTGGTCATCCCTCTCCTTATGCACCCGAGCGTCCTTCTAGCTATGACCATCGCTTTTTCCACCTGCTTGGAAACTTTAAGGTCATCTGACACAATCACCCCCAAGTTATAAGTAATGCCACACTGGGAAAAGACCAAGGGTCCATCGAGCCCAGCATCCTGTCCATGACAGCGGCCAATCTAGGCCAAGGGCACCTGGCAAGCTTCCCAAACGTACAAACATTCTATACATGTTATTCCTGGAATTGTGGATTTTTCCCAAGTCCATTTAGTAGTGGTTTATGGACTTGTCCTTTAGGAAACCGTCTAACCCCTTTTTAAACTCTGCCAAGCTAACTGCCTTCATCATGTTCTCCGGCAACGAGTTCCAGAGTTTAATTATGCGTTGGGTGAAGAAACATTTTCTCCGATTTGTTTTAAATTTGCTACACTGTAGTTTCATCGCATGACCCCTAGTCCTAGTATTTTTGGAAAGCGTGAACAGATGCTTCACATCCACCTGTTCCCGCTCTTCCTTTGTACACAGAAGCACTTCACCTCCTATAGTGTACTGTTCCCTTGGATTCTTGTGACCCAAGTGCATGACTCTACATTTTTTTAGCTTTAAATCTTAGTTGCCAAATATTGGATCATTATTGGAGCTAACATTTGATTGGCATTAACTAAGATTTGGGTGCCAATCTGGCTACATTCTACTCTGTTACAATGGGTGCCTAAATTGGATCCCATGCAACTCAAAAGGGAGTGTGGCTATGGGAGGGGCATGAGTGGGTCAGGGGTGTTCACAAAAGATGCATGCAGCGTTAGAGAATAGCAGGGATCTGCACTTAATTTTCAGCTGATGGGAGTCTTTGTGCCCAAAGTTGAGTGCTGAACTCAGCGCCCAAGTTGAGCATTGAATTTAGTACTCAACGATATTCTCTAGAGTACTCATCCTGAGGCACTCTTTATAGAATGGTATTGAGCACTGGTTTTTTTATACACTCTGTCCCCACATGTGTGTGGCAGGGTATATGTCTCATCATGAGGGAAGGGGAGCCTCCCCAGTCCTGGTCAGACCCTCTCAAGAGTGCTTATTGGCAGACAACTTGGTTATATTCCCCCTAAGTTTGTTAGGATGAACATCAGGGACCCTGCTCGGGTGGTAGAAGTCAAACAGGGATGGCTACATGGGTGGTGGTAGGCTTGACAAACCCTTTCTAAAGTTGTTAAGATTATTCCCTGACCCAAAGAACATTGAGGAGAGGAACTGAAAGTCTGATCTGCATATGATTTGCATAGCCCAACAAACTTGGTGTTGACCTGTCTTTTGGACCCTATTAAAGGTCGGGGAGCCATGGGTAGTAGAGTGGGATCATGGTGGGATCTAGTTTGTTCAGCTAAAGACAGAATATTAGACACTCTCTGTGTATTAGTGGTTGAGCACGTACCTTTTATGAACCCAGTGTGATCTCTATGTACCAATTCTGACATCAGCTTCCCAAGCCTGAGTGAGCTGCAATACCTTAACCGGTATTTTAACATCTGCTGTAGCATCAGTTCTGTTACTTGCAGGGCTTCAGCCCCCTTCAATTAATTTTCAGGCCCTTAGCCCTAAAAGCTTGAAAATTAATCATGATCACCCCCAATACTACCCCTCCCACAATGAACATGTAGAAATGCATAACTGGACATCAACTTAAATATTAAATTATGCATCATACATATTGTATATACATAAGCCGCATTGAGCCTGCCATGAGTGGGAAAGTGCGGGGTACAAATGTAACAAAACACTCTTCCTGCAGGTAAACATATTTTCTGATAGCAGGGCAGGATTGAGGTATAAGCAAACTAGGTACATGACTAACACCATAGGAGCTGGCTTTCTGGGTGCTGTGGGTGCTTGAGCACCCCCATTATTGAGACAATTCCTTGTATGTGTCCAGGCAAATGTTGGCTTAGCATCCCCCAATAAATTTGAAAAGTTGGCTCCCCTGACTAACACCCAAAGGTTTAGGAGGGGCCATGCCAGATGTACTAATTCAATAAAAGGCAGAGTGTTTGCCCAGATGAGTCAGCTATTGGTAGAAGGAAGAACTGGAGCAGGGGGAAGGGAGACAGAGGCAGAGCCACCCTCAAAATCTGTCTATCTTCCTCACCCCTCTGCACTATTCTCCAGTCAGCAGAAGTCACCAACTTCACTTCAACTGCGATCAAAACCACACGGCGCCACATTTGTGGAAGTTTGAAAATGTATTCGTAGTGAGATGGGGGATGTGGTAACAGCGGTTAGCGTATCTGGGTTTAAAAAAAGGTTTAGACAAATTCCTGGAGGAAAAGTCCATAGTCTGCTATTGAGACAGACATGGGAAGCAACTTCTTGCCCTGGGATTTGTAGTATGGAGTGTTGCCACAATTTGTGCGTCTGCCAGGTACTTGTGACCTGGCTTGGCTAGATGGACCATTGGTCTGACCCAGTATGGCTACTCTTATGTTCTTAATGTATTTGCCTAGAGCCCACTGAAGTCTTAATTGTGCCCTGACTGACAGGTGGCTGTCGAGTTAGTGTAGCTGCTCTTTGCTGCCCACTAGAGGCTGCCTCACTAGGTGAGCACTGACTGTGCCTAATGGTTAAGTTGTCCCTGGTTCCTGTATGCAGTCAAATGCCCCCAGAAACAGAGACAGGCCCATAAAAAAAAATTATAGAAATCCAGGTGGAATCTATCAGGACAAAGACGAACCACTGGGAAGACCCATCACTGCCTTGTGCATCTGTAATTACATAATTATGTCTGCCAAGGACGCGTTTTGCTCTTCTGAGATTAGGGGGGGGGGGGGGGGAACCTGATTCTACTCGAGTAAAAATTTATATCTTGCAGCTCTCAAATGTCACAGTAAAAACAGTTCTGTATGCAAGAATGGGCCAAAATTCCTCAGAGGTTATGTGAGAGACCCATCAACAATTACAGGAAATGTGTAGCTGAAGTTCTTGCTGCTCAAGGAGATGCCACCAGTTACTGAACGAAGGCTTTCCCAAACTTTTCACACAATACGTCTTGAATCCTTTTGTTGAATAAATAATGAAAATCTCGACCTTTTTGTCGGAGTTATTTATTCAGTAGGTTTACTCTCTCTTATCAGGGCTCAGAATAGGGCGTAATTCTGTTTATCTGGCATTTGTTTAGCTGCTTATCTCTCTTCCCAGTACAGATTTTAAGGTTTCCCACAGCAGTACAGGCTTGTATTCCTCTTTAGAATGTATTTGGATAAATGTAGTCTGTCAGCAGCTCAAATAGGCCTGGCTTATCTAACATAGGTTCCTTTTTACTAAAGCTTAGCGTGTGCTTATTGTCTGCTCTCTTATGAACTCGTGGAAGTCCTTAAGTGACTGTATGTGGCTTCAGAAGAACAGGGCTGATTCTAGGGGTGGAAAGCAGGGTAATTGCCTGGGGCCCCAGCATCACAAAAGGCCCCCATGGCGAAGCCAAAGATGCCATTGAAGTGAACTTCAAGGTGTGTAAAAACAAGACCTCAAGGGACCATTTCTTAACCAGATGAGGGCCAGATTTCAGCATGGCACTTTGATATGACTTTATACGGATACGATAGCTTGATAAAGTTAAGCATATCATCAGTAGTGTAATCTTCATAAGTACCACTGCTAAATTATACATATAGCTTATGGATATCATATCATAAATAGTATACTATGCCATACTTTGTATTGCTATTTTAATATTTTTAACTGCTGTAATTGTCTATTGCTGATGTTTGATCTATTCTTACTGTCCACTGCCTTGAGTGGATTCCTTCAAAAAGGTGGTAAATAAATCCTAATAAATAAAATCTCTCTATATAAAAGGCAACACCAACGTTCTATGAAGCCTCCAGCCGGAAGTGTGAAGGGAGAGAGAGATCCAGTTTCCCCATGAGTGTCTGCCCCGCCCTCTCTGTAACACAAACAGTCAGTGAAGGAAAACACAGCAAAGCAGTGAAGGACTCAGAGGGGGGAGGGGAGAGAGGGCAGAGGGCAGGGACACACACACTCCCACATGCACACAGAAGAAAACCTTGCTAGCCCCCGTTTCATTTGCATCAGAAACGGGGCTTTTTTACTGAAGGACTCAGAGGGGGGAGGGGAGAGAGGGCAGAGGGCAGGGACACACACACTCCCACATGCACACAGAAGAAAACCTTGCTAGCCCCCGTTTCATTTGCATCAGAAACGGGGCTTTTTTACTGAAGGACTCAGAGGGGAAGGGAGAGAGGGCAGAGGGCAGGGACACACACACTCCCACATGCACACAGAAGAAAACCTTGCTAGCCCCCGTTTCATTTGCATCAGAGACGGGGCTTTTTTACTAGTATATATATAAAGTTATCCTTGCTGTACCTGTGTTGGCATGTGTATGGATAACTAATACAGATAACGGCTGAATATTGTTGCTAACCACGTAAGTTTTTGCTGCACCACTATAATATCCCCGATCTCTCTTAATTTAAATCATATACATTTTGGCCATCTAATGAATTTCATGGCCAAAATGTATACATCCTGTGCCAGGTTCTATATAAGGCGTGTTAAAGGTAGGTATGTCGGAATAATGTGCGTAGCGCTATCCTACAGGCTGCATCTACAGTAAGATGCAGTTTACAGAAGAGTGCGTAGGGTCAGCCATTTACGCCACTGAAAACCTGATGTAAATACTCACACCTAAATGTACGTGCCTTCACCCAAATTCTATAACAACGCGTGTAAATGTGATTGACGCCCCGACACACCTACACTGCTCCCCCTTTTCAGCTACACATGTTGCAATTTACGCACGCCTCTTTTTAGAATACGCCTAAAAAGAAGCGTGCGTGCATTCCAATTATTGCCAATCGGTGATGATAATTGCTTCTTATCAGCCAATTGTCTTCACTAATTGGCTCATTATTCAATTGAGTAGCACACGTAAATTGGCTGCGCACACAATTTTATGCACGCTACTCGCTGTGCCTTGTATAGAATCTGACCCTTTGTAGACTGTAAAAGAGAGATGAAATCAAGCCTTCAACGGCCCTTCCGGAAACAAGAAATGAGGGCAGGACCAGAGGCAGAGCTGAGACACATGCGAAGGCAGTTTGAAGCGCCGCTCGCCTTCACTGTGGACGCCGCACCCCAAGGTATGAATTTTTAAAATACAGCCAGCACTTAGGAAGGCGAGAGGCTGCCGGAGGACAGGTCGTGCTTGGAGGGCAGAGAAAGAGAGGGAGGGAAGAACGGGGGCTGGCAACTATACAGAGTTCTCTCGAGGGCGGGGCAATTATGAACCATACACGGCTTCACGGCTTCACTGCCATGCTGCCACGGAGTCAGCTTCAGAACGTTGGAGGTGCGAATTATTATAGTAGATACGTTCCACCTTTGCTTATGCCCTATGCTCTCTATTAAAATGTTTTATTGTGTTGACATTGTCATGTAACATAGTAACATAGTAGATGACGGCAGAAAAAGACCTGCACGGTCCATCCAGTCTGCCCAACAAGATAAACTCATATGTGCTACTTTTTGTGTATGCCCTACCTTGATTTGTACCTGTCCTCTTCAGGGCACAGACCGTATAAGTCTGCCCAGCACTATCCCCGCCTCCCAACCACCAGCCCCGCCTCCCAACCACCGGCTCTGGCACAGACCGTATAAGTCTGCCCAGCACTATCCCTGCCTCCCAACCACCAGCCCCGCCTCCCAACCACCGGCTCTGCCACCCAATGTACTCAAACAAATGTGGTCTCAAATATCTAAGGAACTCTATGTAACAATCATCTTCACAAAAAGTTCTCCTTTCATTCAATGTTGAATATAATATGAATATTTTTAAGGATAGAGTCCAGCTATTTGTTGTATCACACCTAATATCTTCATCTGGCCATTTTCAAACTTATATATAAAATCTTTTGGTAAATATGGACGTTTGCTTTTTGGAAAAAATTGCATTTCTGTTAATTTTACCAGTATTTTACCAGTATTTTCAGTCAAGGTGACTGTGTGATTGGGGCGGGGCTCGGGACAGGCTGGGAATGGACTGGGGCAGGGCATCATTTCATTTTTTGTGTCCTTTTTTTTTTTTGTCTCCGCAAATATGATAACCCTATCTATTAGCCAAAATAGATTCCTTAAAGCCTAAAGGGATATTTCAACAACTTCTCAAAAGAATACTTAACAAGAAGCAGCCAGAAAAAAAAAAAAAAAACAAGAAGAAGAAACAGAGTATTTACTTACAAAACAGTAACACACAGTACAGGCTGTCATCAGCATATAATTAGCCATGTCACATTTGACAAGCTGTGTTTATATTTTAAGATCCAGGTCAAAGGTTACTTGTTCCGAAAACAATTATTAAAAAAATTGCTGTCAAACATAAGTAAAAAAATTACATAAATGGTCATTCCAGACTAAAATCAAATTAAAAAATAGCTAGAACATATGTTAAGCATAAATGAACAAGCCCAAAGGCATCGATGAACATAAAAACATAAAATGTGGATCAAAAAAAGTTGTAAAAAGCTGCAGCCAACAGAATCACTGCTTAACAGTTACAAAAAAATTAAAAACTTATGTGTTCCAAGATGCTATAACATTTGCGTTCCAATGATGCAAAAGACGTCATTGGAACACAAATGACATCGCTGGACCCCACAATAATGTTAAGCACTTGTAAAAATATGATATACACCTTTCAATGGGCTGAAAAAGTCATAAAGAGATGGAGATAAAGCATAAAATCGTTCTGGTCAGCTCTCTGGGTCAGGAACTCAGGTTAAGTCTTTCCTTTTCCATATAGGAGGCAGGACACTAGTGTATTATATAAAAGTTTAACTAACAAACTTAGATAAATTCTTCAGCATAGGCTTCTAACTTTAACCACTAATGTAACCCACCTCCTTGCACAACATAATTCAAAGTACAATTCAAAACAGCCAATAAAGCTCCCCAATCTCAGCTATTTTAACCTAGGCTACAGTCCTTGGGCTTTAAGTTGCCATTTATCTTCCCTACTTCTGACAGCAGTTCTTGTCTGGTTTTGCATGTGCTCTTAGTGCTAATCTGACAGGTTGCCAACTGGTTGGTTTTCAGTAGCTAGGCTAGCTGCCAGCAGACACCTAAAACTGGCCATAGAAAAGCTATTTTTTTCTGCAGCATTAACTCTTTGCCTCGTGGTCGACACCTCTTTCTCCTTCCTCCTCCCACTTGCAAATTCGGCATCTTTCCCTTCCCTCTATCCTGTGGGTCAAACGTTTTTTCTCTCTGTCTTCCTCCCCCCCCCCCCTCAAACCTGGTCCTCCAAGTGACTTGTTGGCTGGCCTCAGGATCTTCCTTCTTCTGCATCCTGTTCCCTTGACACAACTTTCTGTGATTGGGTGCAGCAAAGGAAAGCATCCAAAGCCAGTCAGAAACAGCATCTCTTCATTGCTACCACTGATGGTCAGTCACTCAATGAATTTGGATGACTGTGGGGTGAGGGAGAAGAGAGAGAGATGCCAAGCCCACAGAAGGTGGAGGGGGAGGGGGAGGGGGAGGGGAGAGAAATGCCAAACCCATGGAGGAAGAGAAAGAGATGCCAGACCCACAGAGGGTGGGGGGAAGGAGACAGAGAGCTGCCAGAGCCATTGAGGAAAGAGTAAGAGGGAGAGATGACAGACCTGTGGGATGCGGCGGGGAGTGGGATAGGGGAAAGTGAGATGCCAAACCTATGGGATGGGGGAAGAGGGAGAGATGCTAGACCCACGATGAGAGGAGGGGAAGCGAAGGGAGAGATTCTAGCACATGGTGAAGGGGGGGAAGAGATGCCAGACCTATGGGGGAGGGAAAGAACAGAGGGGGGTAGGAAATTTTGAACTGAGAGGGGAGGGGGAAAGGGGAAAGAGACGCTGAATCCAGGGTGGGGGGCAGGGAGGGAAGAGAGAGATGGAGATACTGGACTGAGAAGTATGATGGGGGAGATATGCTGGACTTACAAGGGGAGGGAGAGAGAGAGATTGGACCAGGACTGTGGGAAGATAGAAGAATATAAGCTAGACCAATAGAGGGAGGGAGGAAGGGAGGGAGCGCAGGGAGAGATATTAGCCCTGGGATGTTGGATGCAGGAGGAAGAGAAGAGAGAAGGGATAAACTGAACAAGGGGAGGGACCAGAACACAGAGAAAACATCCTAGGCATAGAGGAAGTATAGGGACAGGGACACAGAGGGGTAATGCTGGACACAGGGGAAAAGATAGGGACACAGAGAGGGCAGAAGCTGAACAGGACGTATAGAGGAGATGCAGGACAGGACATTTTCCTGTATTTCTGTGAGGTATTCTGCTGGTAGTTTCTCTGTAGGGATCTGTAGCAGTCTGACTTGTTTTGATTTTTGAGCAGGGAAAGAGTGCTCTATTATAGGTAGGGTTGTTGGTTATTTGAGTCATGGACCATAAGAGCCAACTTTTCAAAATGATTGGCAGTGCAAACCCAATGGAAATCACCCCTCCCTGGAAACAATCAAGGGGTTTGGTAAATATTGGGGATGCTCAAGTACCCTCAGAGCTGGCACCTATGTCCTGTTCATTAAATACTGCTTTATTATGACAGGTTTTCTATATAGTTTTGCAGGGTTTGGTTACTGGAACTCTGTTTCTGTTATGTAAAGTTTGTGATATAATCATAGAATGTACGTACTGTACACGTGACAGTTTTTTTCTTCTGAGATGCAACCCTAGTGTGGATAGTTGGTTGTAGAGGGGTGGGGGGTACAACAGTAGGTGTAGCTATGGACTAGGAGGCAGTTGGGTCATGGGGGCAGGACAAGAGAGGCGCATGAGTGGGGCAGGATCAGGGCAGGTGTTGGGTTTTTCTTTGACACAAAGTTGGCAACCCTAGTCAAAAGAATACTTCACCATGGGTTCCTGTCACGGTCTCAGGGTCTAAACAAACTAACTATCTCAGACTCAGGAACAACATAAGCCCTTGGGCTGCTGTCGATGAGCGGCAGCAGCGGGTAAAACCCTCCAACCAGGGCTGGACTAACAGGACTGGAACAAACTAGAAGTGCAATAAGCACACAGACAGAAACAGACCAAAAGTGCACAGAACACACAGGCTGAACTAAGACACACACCAGGACTGGACTAGACAGGGGACACAGAGACAGAACGAACTAAAGCCAGAAGATAGGACACTCAATCGGGCTGCGAGGCTGACATGGAACTGATGCACACAGAGCCCTCTCATGCGGGCCGCAAGGCCGAACGGGAACCTAAACACAACAGCAGAAGGAAGAAGAAATAAGGTAGAGCTCTAGGCAAAGCAGACTAAGCAGAGCTCTAGACTGGGCCACATGGCCACACAAACACACAACAGAACAAACAGGCAATACCCAAGGCAGAAATGCTAACCCAGCACACAGACAGACAGATAAGAACCAAGGCAGAAGTGCCATACAGGCACACAAACTAGTAAACAGGGCAGAAGTGCTAACCTAGCACCCCAACTGGGAGACAGAAGTGCTAACAAGCACACTGACAAATCGGGAGACCTTTGGCTTTGCAAGGGCCCTGAATGAATGCCCTCAGCTTCCTTATGAGGGCCTTCACTGATGCTGTCACAACTGCAGGAAAGAGACTTGAAACACACTGAGTACCAAAGTGAGGCTTGTAACACACAGGAAGTGGGACACTACAGGAACAAGGCTTGGAACACACAGGAAGTGGCAGCAGAGGCAACAATGCAAAGGAAAGAACAAACTGGAGCCACCTCTGAAGCTGACCACCGGAAGACAAGGTGAGACTGAAAAGTGGAGTCACGACCACAGTCATGACAGTTCCTAGTCAATAACTTTTCCAGCCAACCTACAGCCCTTTGGCACAACTTTAAGCCCGCTTATATTTCTAATGGCAATGAGGCTCCCTCTTTGATTTTGTCTGTATTTCCCCATCAGAGACTTCCTGCCAAGGTATTTTCAACTATTAAGTGGATGCTTCCCTATGGCTTCCAATTAGGCCCTTGCACAGCAAATACAACACCAGAGATGCCAAGTTACCCAGTTCCAGGCTGGAGACTTTTTGTCCAGTCCTGATTTTGAACTTGCATCCCAAAGTACTGTGGGATTTGTAGTGCCTGATTCTGCCCATTGAAATAAGTGCTGTAACTCGCATAATACACCATGATAGGGTGGTCAGAAATCCAAAATCCCTAGCCTAGAACTGGGTAACTTGGCATCTCTGCACTGCCCATCATCCCATCCATCAAACTCGTACGTCACTTCAGGGTCTGACCGTTAAGTCCCAATTGCACTCACTGCTTTCTATCCTTCTCTTGGTTCTCCTATAAACCCTTTGTCTTTTGACTCATTCCAGCAGCTTTCAAAATTGGTTCTAGGATGGTGTTTAACTGCTTTCACCAGTGCTCTGCCTTCCAGCTACTTCTTAACTATATCTCGCAGACTGTCTTTCTCCAACATCAGCTTAGTTCCATCCAGTTTAGGACTCTCCAGGACAGGGGCGTAGCCAGACACCCAATTTTGGGTGGGCCTGGGCCCAAGATGGGTGGGCAGAAGAACTCCGCCCTTTCCCACAAGTGATTTGGTCTCTCCCTCTCTCTCCTGCATGCCATATGGTCTCTCAAACATCCCCCTCCCCCCATACCTTTTAAATAGCAGTTTTTCACTGGCAGCAAGTAATACACACTGCTCATGTTGGTTCCACAGCCTTCCCTCTGATGCAACTTCCTGTTTCCGCATAGGCGGGAATACATCAGAGGGAAGGCTGGTATGCAGGAAGGACAGGAATTTTCAGCTGGTGGGGCTTGGGAATCCCTGCCAGACACTTCATAGGTGTACTGCTACTGGGTGGGCCTGGGCCCACCCAGGCCCACCCTTGGCTATGTCACTGCTCCAGGACAGTGGTGTAGCCACAGGTGGGCCCAAGTAGGCAGGGCCCACCCACTTTGGGTTCAGGCCCACCCAGCAGAGTGGTACATTGTTGGTGTTGCTGATGGGGATTCCCAAGTTCCATCAGCTAAAGAGGTTCTCTGCGGACCCCCCCCCCCCCACCGCGGGTTTTCTGCGCTTTCAGCCACTTATGTTGGCA
Source organism: Microcaecilia unicolor (assembly GCF_901765095.1). Lineage (NCBI taxonomy): Eukaryota > Metazoa > Chordata > Amphibia > Gymnophiona > Siphonopidae > Microcaecilia > Microcaecilia unicolor. The sequence continues at coordinate 16,369,241 of NC_044037.1, forward strand.
CCCTTGTGCTGAGCATGCATGTGGGGGTGCCACACCACAGTTGGAAGAGCATCACCAACTTTCCTGCTGTTCAGATGGCCCGGGGAGGGGGGGGGGGGGGGTTCCGCAGAGGACCTCTTCAGCTGGTGGAGCTTGAGGAACCCTGCCAGCCAAGGTATTAGTTTTAATGTGAGGGAGGGGCAAGGGAGGGGGCAGAGAGAGGAGCATCCAGAAATACACTTCTGGCTAGCTACTGCTTCTGAACTACATCTCCCAGCATTACCTTGAGCTCACTTGCCTTTGGATCTTTCATGTATTCTCCTGAGCTGAGTAATTGTACAATTGGTGACAAGCTGCTGTGTGACATATATCCAAATACGTCTAAGAGAATATATGATAAATTATAAGGTCAACTGCTAGTGTTCATCCATCACCAGTTTCATGATATCCATCTGTTTTTTGTTTGGAAGTTTACAGTCCTTTGTAGACATTTGTATTTCTTGCTGCAGCGGTGTAGAAACTCAGAGCTACTTGTTGCAGGAGATTCTGGGAGTTTCAGGAACGTTCCGAGTCACCCCAGCTTAAGAACATAAGAATTTCCACACTGGGACGGACGAAAGGTCCATCAAGCCCTGTATCCTGTTTGTAATGGTGGCCAATCCAGATCATAAGTGCCAGGCAACATGATCTTTTCTCGGGGTGATTCTGAAAGTTTTAATATCTTGCAGCCACCTCCTTTGTCATCCAGTGCCATAGAGTACAGAATCTATGTGCAAGTGTCAGTCCACTGAGCCAGGATTTTAACACTGTGCCTGTCCTCACCCACACCTCTTAGGCAGCAGTATTAGAATAGCTAACACTGCTGCCTGCAAGATGAGTAATTAAGGGGGTCTTTTACTAAAGCTTAGCTTGAGTTATCTGAAGCAAGGCCCATAGGAATAAAATGGGCCCTGCTGCAGATAACTCGAGCTAAGCTTTAGTAAAAAAAAACACCTAAATTATTTGGGGGTACAAAAGTGGTATCGGTTTGTTTTCCCCAGTCATCCATCAATTTTTGACTGAACTTTTTCTCCGCTGTCTTGATTTGTTTACTACTAAAAAAAAAGCCCGTTTCACAAAGGATGAAAACATTGAGATTTATAAATTTTCCTAAAGTTCCGGCAGTGGCTCCTTTAATAACATTTAAAAGATATCTTTCTGAAGTATTAAAAATTACTAAACAATTGTTTCCACCTGTAGCAAGGATTTATTATTTGGCTCCCTATGTTAAGAAACCAAGTGAGCGCATAATACCATCTATGGAAACCCCATTTGAGGAGCTAAATTTGAATTTATCACAAACAATTGAAGATGAACTATGTGGAGTACAACCTGCTACATTAATTATAGACTTTGTTCTACAGCCGGATCGGGACTGGATCTTGAAAACTTTCTTTAAACATAGACATGAAGTCTTTCTGAATTGCAAAGTCAAAGTATTTCCTGATATTGCTAGACAAACTCAGAAAAGACGTCAGTCTTTTTTGAAACTTCGTGATCGTGTATTGTCACAGGGGGGAATTTTCTGGCTTAATTTTCCTTGCAAATGTGTTGTTAAATTTCAATCAATTAAATATGTTTTCTTTGAGAGTGATCAGTTAGCAAAATTCCTGGACTCCAGACAAGAACCAGTCGTAAACTCTCTGGTGCTTCCTCCATTAGTATCTACTCCGTGATAGGATAAGTGGGAACATGTTCTACTCATTTTTTCCTATGTTAATCAATTTTTGAATTGTGCCTTGCCTACAATTGTGGACTTTAGCAGTAATTATCATTTAATAGATTTTCTTTATAAAATATTTTCTTGTATGGTATGGTAATACTCCTTTTCTGTACAAGTGTATCTTGTAAAATTCATTAAAATTACAAATAAATTAAAAAAAAAAAACAAAAGCCCATTTCTCATTGAAATGAAACGGGCGCTAGCAAGGTAATCACCTTCAGTCATTAATGTTTTTAAGGGAAGTTCCAGCGTCTCCCCTCCCTCCCAGTTCCAGGGTCCCCCCTCTCTCCCTCCCTCCCAGTTCCAGGGTCATCGTCCCTCCCTCCCTGGAATTGGGAGGGAGGGGGGACAGAGTTCCCTTGAGGGCGGGGCAACAGAGTTCCCTCGAGGGCGGGGCAGTGATCGCAAGTGCGATTATGAACCCTACGAACACTACACGGCTTCACTGCCACGCTGCCACGGAGTCAGCTTCAGAACGTTGCAGGTGCAAATTATTATATTAGAATTGGGATGTCTTGCACACACAAGTATTTTCAAAGATCTGACTGACCAAAGACTTACCCATTCTGTGCCCAGGCACCAACTCTGTCTAAGACATTCCATTTATCGGAGACTGGATTGTTAGAAGACTGGTGTGTGCGTCCGCTGCAGTTATATTTCATTTTTGGAACAGCAATACATTTGCAATTTTGGCTTTAGTGCTCATTGATTTGAAGCCCTTTAATGTCAGGCGTTAATGCCAAAGGAGATGGCAGAGTTAAAAATTTTACCCAGCATTTGTAGCATAGGAGCTGACTTTGTGGGTGCTTGAGCACCCCAATATTGAGAAAATTCCATGTTTGTGTCCAAGGAAGAGTTATTTCCACTGGGCTTAGCACCCCCAATAATTTTGAAAAGTTGTCTCCTATGGTTTGTAGCAGGAAGTTTTGAAGCTTGCACAGTGGCGTTCGCTTGATCAAATCGTTGGGGACATTTTTTGGACACTATGGACAGCCTTCATGAAAGATAAGTTGTTATTGTGTGCGTGCATTTGGTTTGAAGGTGAATGCATTGCAGTGTGGTGATGCATTAAGCCAACTTTTAACAAGGAGTCATAGGATATTGAGGATTTTAATGTCATTTAAGTTATGATATTTGTTTGGCAATAAAAGATTAATATTATTACAGTAATTACAGTTGTTGTTGTCTAAACACTGGGTGCAGTGTGCCGGGAATTGGAATGTGTCATTACATTTCTGTTCACACCTCAGAAAAACTGAACTTCTTTCAGTGTTACAGGGCAGCTGATGACATTTCAGATGTGCTGTCAACAACCCTTTCAGAAGCGGGATCTCATCAAGGATACTGGCACTGGATATCCGGCTGTTTAGTGGTACCTAGAAGTTCTCTGGGTACAACTGATATTCAGTGCATAAGTACATAAGTATTGCCATACTGGGAAAGACCAAAGGTCCATCAAGCCCAGCATCCTGTTTCCAACAGTGGCCAATCCAGGTCACAAATACCTGGCAAGATCCTAAAAAAGTACAAAACATTTTATACTGATTATCCCAGAAATAGTGGATTTTCCCCAAGTCCATTTAATAATGGTCTATGGACTTTTCCTTTAGGAAGCCGGCCAAATCTTTTTTAAAACTCCGCTAAGCTAACCACCTTTACCACATTCTCTGGCAACGAATTCCAGAGTTTAATTACACGTTGAGTGAAGAAAAATTTTCTTTGACTTGTCTTAAATTTACTACATTGTAGCTTCATCGCGTGCCCTCTAGTCCTAGTATTTTTGGAAAGCGTAAATAGATGCTTCACATCTACCCGTTCAACTCCACTCATTATTTTATAGACCTCTATCACATCTCCCCTCAGCCGCCTTAGCCTTTCCTCATAGGGAAGTCATCCCATCCCCTTTATCGTTTTCATCGCCCTTCTCTGCACCTTTTCTAATTCCACTATATCTTTCTTGAGATGTGGCGACCAGAACTGAACACAATATTCGAGGTGCGGTCGCACCATGGAGCGATACAAAGGCATTATAACATCCTCATTTTTGTTTTCCATTCCTTTCCTAGTAATACCTAACATTCTATTTGCTTTCTTAGCCGCAGCAGCACACTGAGCATTTTCCAATGCTTTGCTACAAACTCATGCTACCATGCCATTTCGTGTTTCTGTCATTGCTGGGGCACCATCTGTTCTTATAGGTGCATAACTTCTGCCATAGCAAATCAAACCTTTGAGTAGCAGCAAATACTGCTTCAAAGAGGACAGATCCCTTTGTTGTTCTTCCAAGGCTGCTTACAAGGAGCTCCTCTGTGACACAGAATTCCTCATCCATGCCAAGCACAAAATGAAGATGCTGAACAGCATCAGTGCTGTGGTGCTTTCTCTGTTTTCATCACACTAGAATTAGGGGCCCTTTTACAAAGCTGCAGTAGCGTCCCTAGCTGCGTCAAAAATCAGCTGGCTGTAAACGCTGAGATGTACATATGAATATAATGAGCTCAGTGGCGTAGCAAGGGCGGAGCGGTGGGGGCGGTCCGCCCCGGGTGCACGCTGCAGAGAGCAGTCGCGCGCCTGTCGTCTCCACTGGTTTCCTGCTCCCTCTGCCCCGAAACAGGTTACTTCCTGTTCCGGGGCAGAGAGAGCAGGGAGCCAGTGGAGCTGACAGGCACACGGCTGCTCTCTGCACCCGGGGGGGGGGGGTGGGACTTGATGCGCCAGGGAGGGGGTGTCATTGCGCCAGGGGGTCTTGCTGCACCCTGGGGGGATGGACGCCGCTGCACCTGGGGGGGGGGGGGGTGCGCAGCGGCGATCCACCCCGGGTGGCAGCCGACCTAGGATCGCCACTGAATGGGCGTCTCAGCGTTTACCACCAGCTGACCCCTACTGCGAGCCAAAAACGCTATCGCAGCTTTGTAAACGACCCCCTTTGGGCCCCTTTTACTAAGCGGCAGTAAACCCAACGCTGGCCTACTGCTCGCTAAATAGGGAGTAACTCCTGTCTACTGCAACAGCCCAGTGGTACTTGCCACCTCCAGCGCACCATCACATCCAGCGCTACAAAAATATACTTATTTTTGTACCGCCGGAGTGTATCCAGCGATGATAATCAGGCAGTGCTACTTTTTTGTTTTCTGACCTTCCTAGCTCGGCATGTACTTTTCTGGCGTCAGGTAACAATTCTACGTCTTTTAGCTTGACAGTGGTGGTGAGTTGCCTTGAGACTCCCAATAAAGCACAAGTTAATTCCCACGTTGTTTAGATCTACTAAATGCCTCCTTTTTTCCCCAATAATTTGGCTATCGAGAACAAATGATTGTGCCTGACACTCATAGCTAATCGGGCATAGTTAAAGCTGTATTATTTATGGTCTAACATGCCTGGTTATTTATACCCCACATTATCCCCATAGACATGCAGGCTCAATGCGGGTTACAGATGCATTTTTAGTGCCTTGTGAAAGGTAAGGTGAGATATATATATATATTTTTTGTTACATTTGTACCCCGCGCTTTCCCACTCATGGCCGGCTCAATGCGGCAGGCAATGGAGGGTTAAGTGGGCCCTGCTGTGCTGGGAATCGAACTCAGTTCCTCAGTTCCCCAGGACCAAAGTCCACCACCCTAACCACTAGGCCACTCCTCCACTGTTGCTACTATTTGAGATTCTACATGGAATGTTGCTATTCCACTAGCAACATTCCATGTAGAAGTCGGCCCTTGCAGATCACCAATGTGGCCGCGCAGGCTTCTGCTTCTGTGAGTCTGACGTCCTGCACGTACGTGCAGGACGTCAGACTCACAGAAACAGAAGCCTGCGCAGCCTTCTACATGGAATGTTGCTAGTGGAATAGCAACATTCCATGTAGAATCTCCAATAGTAGCAACATTCCATGTAGAATCTCCAATAGTATCTATTTTATTTTTGTTACATTTGTACTCCGCGCTTTCTCACTCATGGCAGGCTCAATGCGGCTTACATGGGGCAATGGAGGGTTAAGTGACTTGCCCAGAGTCAGAAGGAGCTGCCTGTGCCTGAAGTGGGAATCGAACTCAGTTCCTCAGTTCCCCAGGACCAAAGTCCACCACCCTAACCACTAGGCCACTCCTCCACTGTTGCTACTATTTGAGATTCTACATGGAATGTTGCTATTCCACTAGCAACATTCCATGTAGAAGTCGGCCCTTGCAGATCACCAATGTGGCCGCGCAGGCTTCTGCTTCTGTGAGTCTGACATCCTGCACGTACGTGCAGGACGTCAGACTCACAGAAACAGAAGCCTGCGCAGCCTTCTACATGGAATGTTGCTAGTGGGATAGCAACATTCCATGTAGAATCTCCAATAGTAGCAACATTCCATGTAGAATCTCCAATAGTATCTATTTTATTTTTGTTACATTTGTACCCTGCGCTTTCCCACTCATGGCAGGCTCAATGCGGCTTACATGGGGCAATGGAGGGTTAAGTGACTTGCCCAGAGTCACAAGGAGCTGCCTGTGCCTGAAGTGGGAATCGAACTCAGTTCCTCAGTTCCCCAGGACCAAAGTCCACCACCCTAACCACTAAGCCACTCCTCTGTTTACCAAAGCATTTTCTCCGGGAACAATATAGGATTATCCAGTGGCGTTCCTAGGGGGGGGGGGGCGGTGGGTGCGGACCGCCCTGGGTGCACAGCGCCGGGGAGGGGAGGGGGAGGTGCCACGCGCGCCTGTCCTCCATTGTTCCATGCTTCTTCTCTGCCCCGGAACAGGAAGTAACCTGTTCCGGGGCAGAGAAGAAGCATGGAACAACGGAGGACAGGCGCGCGTGGCACCTCCCCTGGCGACGTGCACCCGGCGGGGGGGGGGGGGGTTCCTTCGCGGGGGTGTCCTTTCGCCGAGGGGGTGGTCCATGCTGCATCGGGGGGGGGCGGGGCGCATCGGCAATCCGCCCCGGGTGCCAGCCCCCCTAGGAACGCCACTGGGACTATCGCCTCTGCCAGCTGGCATACATGGATCCTGTTTAGTCCTATTCGTTTGTACTGTTATATGTAAAGTATCTTTTCTTTCTTGCCCTTCTACTCTACTATTCTCATTTGTATCTGATATCACCCGGAGTTCTCTCTCTCTCTCTCTCCGGTTTATGTAAGCCACATTGAGCCTGCATGTCTGTGGGGATAATGTGGGGTATAAATACATTAATAAATAAATAACCAGGCATTGAATACTGGATCAGTGGCATACAGGGCTGGTCTTAGGCATTCAGGGACCCAGGGCAGAAACTGGGGAGGGGCCCTGAAAGCTGATCTTCACCTTGTGCCTTCTTCAGCTTGAGGCAGGCTTGGGGCCCCCTATGGTATGCGGGCCCAGGGCAATTGTCCTGCTTGCCACCCCTTAATGCTGGCCTTGGTGGCATAGCCATGGGTAGGACCCAGGGCCCACCCATTTTAGGTTCAAGCCCACCCAAAATTTCTTCTTCCTTAGCCGCAGCCCCCCCCACATGCATGCGTAGTTTTCACTTGCGCAAAATTGAGCATACATGAAAGCCGAAGGCTGGCAGCAGCGGCTAGAGGACAGTGCCGGCAGCTGCCCAAGATGTAACTTCTTTCAGCGGGGAGGAGGTCTTCAGCAGGTGTGGCTTGGGGATTCCCACCAGCCAGCACAGGTATTTCATTTAATGGGTGAAAATTAAATTTGGGCTTTGCTTTAGTTGGGGGGGGGGGGGGGGGGGGGGGGAGGGGGCAGAAATGAAAGAAATGAAATTTTTGGCCCACCCACTTTGATCTCAGGCCTGCCCTAAATCAGCTGTCTGGCTTCACCACTGGATATCTTCCAGGGCCACCCATACTCATAGTAACATATAGTAACATAGTAGATGATGGCAGAAAAAGACCTGCACGGTCCATCCAGTCTGCCCAACAAGATAAACTCATATGCGCTACTTTATATGTATACCTGACCTTGATTTGTATCTACCATTTTCAGGGCACAGACCATAGAAGTCTGCCCTGTACTAGCCCCGCCTCCCACCACCGGCTCTGCCACCCAATCTCTGCTAAGCTCCTGAGGATCCATTCCTTCTGAACAGGATTCCTTTATGTTTATCCCATGCATTTTTGAATTCCGTTACCGTTTTCATCTCCACCACCTCCCATGGGAGGGCATTCCAAGTATCCACCACTCTCTCCGTGAAAAAATACTTCCTGACATTTTTCCTGAGTCTGCCCCCCTTCAACCTCAATTCATGTCCTCTAGTTCTACCGCCTTCCCGTCTCTGGAACAGGTTCGTTTGCAGATTAATACCTTTCAAATATTTGAACGTCTGTATCATGTGCTGCCCAACTGGGATGGTGCTGTATAATCAGTGCCTAATGTTCAGCAGCACTGTCTGGTTAAATACTGTTGAATATTAGTGATTGAAATGGCCAGCGCAATTTAATTAGGAGGAAGCCTCTCCTGAGCAGTTAAATCATTTTGAATATCAACCCCTTAGTTTTGGTTGAACTGAATATGTCAGCCAGGGCCGCCAAGACACAGAGTTGGGCCCGGAGAAAGGCCACCGCCCCCCACTCGGAATTCAGCCGCTGCCACCCCCACTCGGAATTCAGTTGCTGCCCCTGCCCCCTACTTTCCTGCATCAGTGCGTCTGCTCCTGTCCAGCCTTCAAGGGGGGCCCGGTGCCGGGGTCTGCCTCTCTTCTGCTCCTGTGTGCTGGGATCAGGTGTCACAAAACGCCTAGCCACCCACCTGGGATTACCTCACAGTCACCTAGAGGGTCTATCCCCAGCACAGCTCAGATACTCCTGCACCTGCCGCTTGTGCTCTACACTAGCACCCTCCTCCCACCAACTGGGTGACAACCGCCTCTGTGTGAGTCTCCCGCTCTCCAATTATCCCCAGTGATTTCTAGGTTACTGGATCCACACTAGCAGTGGTCACACAGATCCCAGAAAGCATTCACAGACCCAACACACAAACCACCAGGATTCTTTATCAGTCCAGACAGGCAGAACGAACAAACAATTGCGTTTATTTTCATAGAAATATTGAACAGTGGAACAAAAATGTGCAAATAGCAAACAGTAACAAATAACTGAAATATGGATCAATTAGAAAACTAACTAAACATCTATATACTGTCTAAACAGTACCTAGGAAGATCAGGACATATAATTGTTTACACAGTCTTAGCAAAGAGATCTGTCTCCCTCTTCTTCCAGGCTAAGACTGAAGCAACAGTCAGCATCTGCTGGGTAATTTCAAAACTCCAGGCCAATCAGAGCCCAGAATATTAAAGTTTCAAATAAAAACTGGTTACATCACACAGGCACTTCCTATTATCTGTGTGGCAAATGAAAGAAAGAAGTCAGTCCCCTGTAACAACTTTAAGCATAAACATGCACCATCTGTTGGCCAAACAGGAGAAATACACTTCAGACATATTTAAGACAGGAAAATAAGTACATAAGTATTGTCATACTGGGACAGACCAAAGGTCTGACAGACCAAAGGTCCATCAAGCCCAGCATCCTGTTACCAACAGTGGCCAATCCAGGTCACAAATACCTGGCAAGATCCCAAAAAAGCTCAATACATTTTATGCTGCTTATCCCAGAAATAAGCAGTGGATTTTCCCCAAGTCAATTTAATAAATCCAATACATTTTACAGGCTTAAAACACAATGTTTCTTCACACCGGGTTATCGCGTTAACGCAGTCAACCGGGTCCCGACAGGAGCAGGATAGAGACAGACCCTAGCGTCAGGTTCACTTTCAAGTCTGGTTTTGCCCTCCCCCCACCCCTTGGTAGCCTTGTTAGGAATCTCAAGGTGAAGCATCCTGATATCTTTACTGGTTTACAGTTTAGGAGGAATGAATTTCTGTTGTTATTTCTCTGGTGTTGTACTGCTGGCAGAGTCCATCTTCTTGGGGTTTCCAGTTCAGTGGTTGACTGTGCAGTTCTGCTTCTAACAAACACACTGTCGGCCCCATATAGCACAGCTTGATATAGATGTTCGTACCTAAATCTACACTACCCATGATGCAAAGGACTCAAATATAAATCAACCTACGCATCCAGTTTTTCCTACATCAGCGCACAACTGTGGAACGCACTGCCAAAAGCCTTTGAAACTACGCACGTCCACTTACACTTCAGAACAACACTAAAAACTCACTTGTTTAAAAAGGCATACCCTACCGATCCAACATAAATGACTGATCCCTGCGACACATCACCACTAAAGATCGCAATGGACATTACACAACTCTTCTGCTCAGTGGCGTTCCTGGCCTGGATGGCACCCGGGGCGGAGCGCCGATGTGCCCCCCCCCCCGGGGGCAGCGCGCCCCCCCCGCTAGATGACACCTCCCCCCCCCTCCGGCGAAATGACCCCCCCCCCCGGGTGCACGCCGCTGGGGGGGGGGGGTGCCGCGGTGCACGCCTGCTCCTCCGCTAAACTTCGTTCGTTCGCTGCAGCTCCCTCTGCCCCGGAACAGGAAGTAACCTGTTCTGGGGCAGAGGGAGCTGTAGCGAACGAGCGAAGTTTAGTGAACTCGGAGGAGCAGGCGCGTGCCGCAGCACCCCCCAGCGGCGTGCACCCGGGGCGGACCGCCCCCACCTTGGTACACCACTGCTTCTGCTGAATGAGTCTTTTATGTGGTCCTACCTCATGGACCTATCCTAACACTACATCACCTTGTGTTTACCTCGGAGCCTGTAACACCTCTCCGGTGCTATGTAAGCCACATTGAGCCTGCAAATAGGTGGGAAAACATGGGATACAAATGTAATAAATAAATAAATAAAATGCAGGATCGTTTTTCTTACATCTTAGACTGTAGATCCCATATCAAATGGATTCATTTATAATGCAGCCAATCTTGGACCCCTTTGTCTGTGTTATATGAGGTCGTTTACTCTGTATTTGGTGAGGGGTCTATTCATATTTTGTATATGTGACCAACATGAGCATTTTGTGAGCATCTAGTTCCTATGTAGGGACGTGTAGCGGTCTGGCTTCTTCATAGGCACCCTGTATAAGGGGTTTGGGGAGACTTAGCCTCCCCAACAGCAAGCTTCCTCCCTTTTCCCAATGGGAGATGAGGTGTTTTCTAAGCACCTCTCGCCTGGACTACTGCAACTTACTCCTCACCGGCCTCCCACTTAGCCATCTATCCCCCCTTCAATCTGTTCAGAACTCTGCTGCACGTCTCATATTCCGCCAGAACCGATATACTCATATCACCCCTCTCCTCAGGTCACTTCACTGGCTTCCGATCAGATACCGCATTCAATTCAAGCTTCTCCTTCTTACCTACAAATGCACTCAGTCTGCTGCCCCTCACTATCTTTCTACCCTCATCTCCCCTTACGTTCCCGCCTGTAACCTCCGTTCACAGGATAAATCCCTCCTCTCGGTACCCTTCTCCACCACCGCCAACTCCAGGCTCCGCTCATTCTGCCTCGCCTCACCCTATGCTTGGAACAACCTTCCTGAACCCTTATGCCAAGCCCCCTCCCTGCCCGTCTTCAAGTCTTTGCTTAAAGCCCACCTCTTCAATGCTGCGTTCGGCACCTAACCCTTACCGTTCAGTGAATCCAGACTGCCCCAATTTGACTGCCCCTATCGGACCGACCGTTCACTTGTCTATTAGATTGTAAGCTCTTTGAGCAGGGACTGTCTCTCTTTGTTAAATTGTACAGCGCTGCGTAACCCTAGTAGCGCTCTAGAAATGTTTAGTAGTAGTAGTAGTAGTAGTAATATCTGCAGTACTGTCTTTCATTTATGTATTTATTGTATTTGTATCCCACATATTTGCAGGCTCTATGTGGCTTACATTGCTCCGTCGTGGTATCACCATGACTGAATAAACATATACAATTAGTATTTATATAAGAAACATGGGAAATATAGTGTATAATGTAACATGTATAGAGAGAACATTAATGGAATAACAGATGAAAACGGTACTGTACTAAAGTTCAGATGATGGATCATTATGGTATGTTTTGTGAAAGAGGTGGGTCTTCAAGGATTTCCGAAAGTTGATTAGATCATGCATTTTTTTTGTTCATAGCAGTTGGCAGTGCATTCCATAGCTGCGTGCCTATATAAGAAAAACTAGATGCATGTGTCAGTTTATATTGTAGTCCTTTACAGCTTGGGAAGTGGAGATTTAGGAATTTTAGGAGATTTAGATTCTGTGGCTGGTTGCAGGGTGCAAACTCCTCAGCGGTCACTCCACTCCTTAAGGACAGCTCTGCAGGTGAATAACGGTACCTTTTTGCTAGAAATGTATTTTTGCCTATTCGTTGGGGATATTCCTGAAATCTTGACCGCTAAGGTGTGGCCCACGGACTGCGTTGAGAATCCAGGCTACAATAGTTTAAAGCTGTTTTACATACATTGGTTTGTTCTAAAACCCCTGGCTTTTTGGCATCATTGGGGACCAGAACTCCACCAGCCTCCTTCCTAATCCCACCCCAGCCAAAACCTATGACTGCTTTTTCCTTCTCTCCTCGCTCTCAGGTGCTTCCTGTTCTCTCCCCTGGAGCCCCTTTAGATAATGTTGGCTGCTAAGGAACGTGGGCAGGATGTAGAGATTCAGGAAGGGTTGGGGGTTTGATTTTTAACTAACAGGCTCATTTTCAAAGCACTTAGCCTCCCAAAGTTCCATAGAAACCTATGGAACTTAGCCTCCCAAAGTGCTTTGAAAATATGCCTCCAAGTGTCAGGAGTGACACAGGTTATAAAGAGCATTGTTATAGTACCTTTTGATGTCGTGTACAGTGTAAATCCTCATCATTACCTGGAAACTCCAGGATTTTATTGAACTTGCCAGGCTGATAATCTCCCTGTGTCAGGGTATGAGATTTGCTGGGAATCAAACCTGTGTATCAGAGGCTGTAGACTTGTGGCAGAGCTGAAAAGACCACTTACCAAGGGGGGCCCGGCACCGCAGTCCCCGGTCTCACCGGGCCCCCTGCATTCAAATCACAGCGCCTCACCTCCGTGTGAAAGCGCAGCGGCAGATCGCCTCCCTTCGGGCCTTCCCTCCCTGTGTGCCGCCCACATCTGATGTAACTTCCTGTTTCCGCGAGGGAGGGACACAGGGAGGGAAGGCTCGAAGGGAGCCGATCTGCCGCTGCACTTTCACACAGAGGCGAGGCGCTGTGATTTGAATGCAGGGGGCCCAGGGCTGGGCAGGTGAAGACTGGGGACTGCGGCATGGTGACCTCGGGGGGGGGGGGGGGGGATGGCGGCGGGGCCCTGGGCCCGGCCCAGTTTCTCAGTGGCCCTGCGCCCCCCCCCCTCTGAAGGAGCCCTTTGAACCAGCAAGATATGTGTGTAATCAGTGATCATATATAAAGAGAGTCAGGCAGACACACACCTGCTGGTAGGACAGTTCCTGGTGGGCCTTCCTTGTTTTCACTGCTACCCAGGTACCCTTTACTACCTAGTAGAAAGTTATATCCTTCTGTGTTTTGCTCCTAGTTCCTGCCTCATGCCTTGTTCCTGCTCCATACCTAGTTCCTGTGTCCTGCCTGCTCTGCTCCACCCAGGCCTGGGCCTAGGCTATTGCAGCTATGCTCCTACCCAGGGGGAGGTCTTGATATTAGCTGAAAGGAGGTAGCTGTGACTGAATCAACCCACACAGGCCAGAATGAGGTATTTGCAACTGCTGTTGTGACTGGCCCTGAATTGTCCTGAAGGAAGTAGATAAATGGGTCACATGGGCCACAGGATGGAAATAGGAAGTGGCAGCTGCTGAGTCAGCCCCCAGAAACTGTGGCAGTTGCAACTTCATCATGGGAAGGGACCACGGTTGCCAGATGGGCGGTTTTCCCGCCCAATTGGGCGGTTTTCCGCAACCCGCCGCGGGAAACTTTTGCCCGCGGCAGGTTGCGGTTTTTTGGGCTCGTTTTGTTTTTTTCTGTGCGGGTTTTGGGGCGGTTTTTCGGCTGGCGGGGGGTGGGGCTAATGGCGACAGAGGCGGGGGTTGTGACGTATTGGGCAGGGTTTGCTGACGTATTGGGCGGGGCGATGACGGGGGCGGGGCTGATGACAGAAGGGGTGGGGCTGATGACGGCGGGGGCGGGGGTGATGACGGAAGGGGCGAGGTTGATGACAGCGGGGGTGGGGTGATGATGGAAGGGGTGGGGTTGATGACGGCGGGGGTGGGGTGTGTGCGGTTTTTGGGCGGGTTTTGGGCGTTTTTGTGTGGGAATTTTTTTTTTTATTTGGCAACCCTGGAAGGGACAGGTCCTGGAGGAAAAGGGATTATGTAAGATTTAGGGTATGCAGGGGAAAATGTTTGTTTCATCTAGCTTTTGATTTGTTTACTATTTTTTTTCTATTTTGTTAGTTTTCATTTGTGCTCCTTTTTTTGTTTCTAAAATAATTTCACAAGGGGCATATGGGAGCCCTCAGGAGCTCCCTCAGCACATCACTATCTACTTCACTCCTCCTGTATACCACATATACAGCCCTTCTACTTACAAATCCACTCAGATCTCCCAGTACATATATACATATATCCCCTTTTGCTCCAGCCATGCTCCTTCTCCTTATCAAGATGGTTCCAATCTTCGTCAACTTTCAAGTTTGTCATGGTCAATGTTGTTTTTCTTTAGCAAAGGGTGAACCACTGCCCTTTTTAATGCTGTTGGTTGTTGCCCATTAGAAAAAGAGGCATTTGCGATTTATGCGGTGCCTTCTGTGAGGCTCATACTTGCCTGCTGCACTATCGAGGGAGCAGGTAGTTGGTCGAAGGCTCTCTCTCTGGGCATAGCCAGCCAGCCATCCAATTTGAGGGGGGGGGGGGGGGCGGGGCCTGGGATGGACTGAGGGAGCAACACATTCCCTTATCTCTTATTTGTCCTGTTTGTCTGTCCTAATTAGATTGTAAGCTCTGTCGAACAGGGACTGTCTCTTCATGTCCAGTGTACAGCGCTGCATATGTCTAGTAGCGCTATAGAAATGATAAGTAGTAGCTTTGGGATTCCGGAATCTTGCTACTCTTTAGGATTCCACACAGAATTTTGCTACTATGGGATTCCGGATTCTTGCTATTCTTTGGGATTCTGCTTGGAATCTTGCTACTCTTTGTCCTTATCGCTTATTTGTCCTGTTTGTCTGTCCTAATTAGACTGTAAGCTCTGTCGAGCAGGGACTGTCTCTTCATGTTCAAGTGTACAGCGCTGCGTATGTCTAGTAGCGCTTTAGAAATAAGTAGTAGCACTCCCCCCCCCCCCCCCCCATGTGGGCATGCTAGGCATACCTTTGCTGGCAGGGATGCCGACCATCTTTCTCTTTTGATCTAGGCACAGAAAAAAAATGTTTTAATGCTCCCAGGTTAGTTTCAACCTAATTAATGTTTAATGTGGGATATAAATTTTATAAATAAATAGGTCGAAACTCTGGATGTTGAGCACCTGATTCTCATAGATGTCTGTTTTAGTGGCCCTTTACCAGGAGAAAAAAAAAAAAATCTCTGCACAAATACAACACGTGCTAGAGTGTCCCTATAACCAGCCCCTCCAAATGACTCATCAATTACAATTTATAACAAATTACTACTCTACCTATGATGAAGTTATTCCATTATTATACTTCCGCTGTGTACACCTGTATGCTGCACAAGCTGGCATATTTGAAAATATAAGTGAAATTAAATAAAAATGCTACCAACATTAAGGAACGCAGCTCAAAGGACTGTTTGCTTTGTTTTGAATGTATGGGGATGACGTCTGCGCAGGAAAGGAGAAAAAGAGACAAACCCCCGTGGATTCAATTTTTTTGACTTCACGCGTCTCCTGTTCTCAATCTAACCTCCTTGGGCTGCAGCCCTACACGCTCTGCTGCTGGTTTCCTTCCTCCTTCCGGGCCGGTACTGTGGCGGCCTGAAGGAACCACGAGCTGCACTCACTCTCCTCTGCAACTCTCACGCTTACGGCGGGCAAAAGAAAAAAACAGCATGAAACCGTGCACGGGGCCGTAGCCGCTGCCGGCTCCCTTCCTCCTCCCTGCCCTCAGGATGTAACTTCCTGTTCTGGAGCAAGAGGAGGAAGGGAGCCGGCAGCGGCAACGGCCCCGCGCACGGTTTCATGCTGTTTTTTGTTTTGCAACTACAAGGGTCGGAGAGGAGAAAAGCAAGTGAGATGCCGAAGAAAAAAATAACAAAAGGCTCTGGTGAACCAGTGCAAGCCGGCTCCAACACAACACTGGTCGAAGGTCTCTTAGGATTTTGTCAAGGCTCTTCTCTGTTATTGGGTTAAAAGTGTCCCATATGTCTCTGTCAGGAGGGGATGATTTTATGCTCTCCTGGTTAACTGATTGGAGGCTGGGTGGGATTGCCTGTAAATCCTAGCGGAGAATTTTAATTTTGTTGGCAAAGTGTGCAGCAAAATCATTGCAGTTCAGTGCATTACATCTGTTCTTCACTCAGGTTTGACTGGTCTAACTTTATATGATATATTTTATTTTGAACAAGTTCATGCTTTTCTAATTGGAATAGCAGTGTGGAGTGGCCTAGTGGCTAGAGCACCAGTCTTGCAATCCAGAGGTGCTGCTCCTTGTGATCTTGGGCAAGTTACTTAACCCTCCATTACCTCAGGTACAAACTTAGCCCTCCTGGGACAGAGAAATATCCAGAGAACCTGAATGTAACTCACCTTGAGCTACTACTGAAAAAGGTGTCAGCAAAATCTAAATGAATAAATAAAGATTCTAGAATTCTAAAGAATAACAAGATTCCATGCAGAATTTCAAAGTGTAGCAACATTCCATGTAGAACCCCAAAGAGTAACAAGATTCTTTGGGGTGGAGGAGTGGCCTAGTGGTTAGAGCACCGGTCTTGCAATCCAGAGGTGGCCAGTTCAAATCCCACTGCTGCTCCTTGTGACCTTGGGCAAGTCACTTAACCCTCCATTGCCTCAGGTACAAACTTAGATTGTGAACCCTCCTGGGACAGAGAAATATCCAGAGTACCTGAATGTAACTCACCTTGAGCTACTACTGAAAAAGGTGTGAACAAAATCTAAATAAAGATTCTAGAATTCTAAAGAATAACAAGATTCCATGCAGAATTTCAAAGTGTAGCAACATTCCATGTAGAACCCCAAAGAGTAACAAGATTCTTTGGGGTGGAGGAGTGGTCTAGTGGTTAGAGCACCGGTCTTGCAATCCAGAGGTGCTGCTCCTTGTGATCTTGGGCAAGTTACTTAACCCTCCATTACCTCAGGTACAAACTTAGCCCTCCTGGGACAGAGAAATATCCAGAGAACCTGAATGTAACTCACCTTGAGCTACTACTGAAAAAGGTGTGAGGAAAATCTAAATAAATATATGGAATGTTGCTACTATTGAAGATTCTAAATGGAATGTTGCTGAGTGGAGGAGTGGCCTAGTGGTTAGAGCACTGATCTTGCAATCCAGAGGTGGCCAGTTCAAATCCCACTGCTGCTCCTTGTGATCTTGGGCAAGTCACTTAACCCTCCATTGCTTCAGGTACAAACTTAGATTGAGAGCCCTCCTGGGACAGAGAAATATCCAGAGCACCTGAATGTAACTCAGCAACATTTAAATAAATAAATAAGATTCTGGAATCTTAAACAGTGACAAGATTCCATGTGGAATCTCAAAGAGTAGCGACATTCCATGTAGAACCCCAAAGAATAGCTAGCAAAATTCTGGAGTGGTCTAGTGGTTAGAGCACCCGTCTTGCATTCTAGAGGTAGCCGGTTCAAATCCCGCTGCTGCTCCTTGTGATCTTAGGCAAGTCACTTAACCCTCCATTGCCACAGGTACAAACTTAGATTGTGAGCCCTCCTGGGACAGAGAAATATCCAGAGAACCTGAATGTAACTCACCTTGAGCTACTACTGAAAAAGGTGTGAGCTAAATCTAAATGAATAAATAAAGATTCTAGAATTCTAAAGAATAACAAGATTCCATGCAGAATTTCAAAGTGTAGCAACATTCCATGTAGAACCCCAAAGAGTAACAAGATTCTTTGGGGTGGAGGAGTGGTCTAGTGGTTAGAGCACTGGTCTTGCAATCCAGAGGTGCTGCTCCTTGTGATCTTGGGCAAGTCACTTAACCCTCCGTTGCCTCAGGTACAACTTAGATTGTGAGCCCTCCTGGGACAGAGAAATATCCAGAGTACCTGAATGTAACTAACCTTGAGCTACTACTGAAAAAGGTGTGAGCTAAATCTAAATGAATAAATAAAGATTCTAGAATTCTAAAGAATAACAAGATTCCATGCAGAATTTCAAAGTGTAGCAACATTCCATGTAGAACCCCAAAGAGTAACAAGATTCTTTGGGGTGGAGGAGTGGTCAAGTGGTTAGAGCACTGGTCTTGCAATCCAGAGGTGCTGCTCCTTGTGATCTTGGGCAAGTCACTTAACCCTCCGTTGCCTCAGGTACAAACTTAGATTGTGAGCCCTCCTGGGACAGAGAAATATCCAGAGTACCTGAATGTAACTCACCTTGAGCTACTACTGAAAAAGGTGTGAGCTAAATCTAAATGAATAAATAAAGATTCTAGAATTCTAAAGAATAACAAGATTCCATGCAGAATTTCAAAGTGTAGCAACATTCCATGTAGAACCCCAAAGAGTAACAAGATTCTTTGGGGTGGAGGAGTGGTCTAGTGGTTAGAGCACTGGTCTTGCAATCCAGAGGTGCTGCTCCTTGTGATCTTGGGCAAGTCACTTAACCCTCCGTTGCCTCAGGTACAAACTTAGATTGTGAGCCCTCCTGGGACAGAGAAATATCCAGAGTACCTGAATGTAACTAACCTTGAGCTACTACTGAAAAAGGTGTGAGCTAAATCTAAATGAATAAATAAAGATTCTAGAATTCTAAAGAATAACAAGATTCCATGCAGAATTTCAAAGTGTAGCAACATTCCATGTAGAACCCCAAAGAGTAACAAGATTCTTTGGGGTGGAGGAGTGGTCTAGTGGTTAGAGCACTGGTCTTGCAATCCAGAGGTGCTGCTCCTTGTGATCTTGGGCAAGTCACTTAACCCTCCGTTGCCTCAGGTACAAACTTAGATTGTGAGCCCTCCTGGGACAGAGAAATATCCAGAGTACCTGAATGTAACTCACCTTGAGCTACTACTGAAAAAGGTGTGAGCTAAATCTAAATAAATAATTGTTATTTAGCTACATTAAACCTGAGTTCTACATGAGCTAAAGTAGGATATAAATGTCATAAATAAATAAATTTAAATACAATACAGAGGTGTATGAAAGTAGCACCCAATGTTTTCTGAGGCTTTTTCCTTCAATTTACATTGACTATGTGAACATTTGATCTTATATATATCAACTGAGCATTGTTGAAGTGAAGTTTATCTGATTGCTTCTATACATTACTGCAGAAGGTAGGACTTGGCATTCTGTGCTGTACACACAGGGGCTGATGCTCAAAGCTGTTCCCATATTAACACTTAAGGTGCATGCTAAGGTTATTGTTCACAGCGATTTGGTAAAAGAACCCCTAAAAGTGTGCTTTTGAAACTGCCCTGCTCGTTCTTACGGTTTCTTCCCATTTTTTTGATCACTTTCATTATTTGGAGTGGGAAGTTAGGATCTCCCTTTTAATATGCATTTTAAAAAACACACATGCACATGTGTAAAATACATGCAAACGTTCACACCTTCTTTGGAGCAGGTGCAAATCTGTGCATTAGTATTTCTGCACTGTTGGGGCTGGATCTGAGTTGCCTATGTTGCCCCTACAGAAGAGAGACAAAACAGGTACCTTTTTTCTATTTCTCACATACGTGTTCTGTGATAAAATCAAGCCCACAACACACATCTGCACGAGCGTAAATTCCACCCTATTATTATTTGCATAATGCTACAAGGCTGACGCAGGGGCGTAGCTAGGTGGGGCCACGGGGGCATGGGCCTCCGCAGATTTAGCCCTGCCCCCCTGCTTTCACCCCCCCTGCCGCTGACCCTCCCCCATCACATTCGACCCCCCTCCCGCCACTGCCAACCCTCCCCCGCCGCTGCCGTCATGCGTGGGAGAAACACAAAGGAATCCTGTTTAGAAGGAATGGATCTACGGAATCTTAGCGGAGATTGGGTGATGACACCGGTATTTGGAGAGTAAAACTGGTGCAGGGCGGACTTCTACGGTCTGAGCCCTGATCGTGACTGAATAGATATGGAGGGGCTGGAGTGTAAATTTTAAGGGGCTTCGACATTAGCTTCAGAACTTAGTACAAGAATAATGCTGGGCAGACTTCTACGGTCTGTATCCTGAGAATGGCAAAGAGAAATGAAACTCGGGTATATATATAAAGTATCACATACCATGTAAAATGAGTTTATCTTGTTGGGCAGACTGGAAGGACCGTTCAGGTCTGTATCTGCCGTCATTTACTACGTTACTATGTGTCAAATATGAAAAAATGCAAACGACTGAATAATGACTTCAGAGGATAAAAATAACAAAAAGAGAGAAAGGATCCATTCTATGCATACTTTTTTTTTTTTTTTTAATTAAGTCAGAGCATATTGAAAGAATAAAGCATGTTGTATTGGAAATAAGGGCAAGAGAGAAGAAACGGGTCAGGGAAAAAGGCAAATCAATGTCGTGAAGGCTCTGGATTATTACTGTTGCATCTGGCACAAATGTGTCATTCTTCCCATCAGATACATCTATTTTTTTTTAAAGATTGTTGTACACGTTTATTATTCCGATTAGCGCGTCTATCGCTCGCGCATTCCGAACTCAGCGCCCTCCGGTGGGAGCCGAAGGATGTCTTCAGACGAGGGTTGCATCACCCTCCCGCTTGATTGAGGCACATCGGGACCAACGAGAATCGGGAGAGGGTCCCCGTCTCTCCAATCGGGGACGGAGAGGGGCGGGGTTTCGAGTCCCCAGCCTACGAGTCTGCCTGCCGGGATTGCTGTCTGCGCTGGAAAGTTTGAGGAGGGAAAGCTAGAGGGGGAGGAGGGGACTGTGCTGAGGTTTCAGCCCCTTTTGCCCGTGGCTGCGGGGGGGATCCTAGGCCGGCTGGGGGAGGAGGGAGAAGAGCCGCTTCCTTCCTGCATTCCTTTCCTATCAGCAAAAGGAAAACGAGGAAAACTCCCAGCTGGACTCGGAGGAGAGAAGGCAAAAGACTGGGATGGAGAGCTCCAAAGGAGGAAGTCTATGGTAGGAGTGGGGGAGTGGGTGGGAGGGAAGCTGGGCTCCCGCTTAGAGATCCGATAGGGAGGAGGGCTCCAGGGCTAGGAGTAAGTGGGGAGAAAGTTGATTGGGGGGGGGGGGTTCTCTTCCTCTCCTTTGTCCCTGGCCCTCCCTTCTCTGGTTTCCGCTTACCCTCCTCCTCTCTCCCTCCTCACTGATCTCGGATCGCTGCTCTCGGTGGAAGTGCCGGTAAGTGTATGGATGTTGGGCTGGGGGGGGAGGGAGCAGCGTGGGATGTGACAAGGGGGTGGGCGGCGTGGGGGGCTGCTCAGGCTGTCACTCTGCGACCCTCGCCTGCCCGATCGCCTTGTGACCCGCTTTCTTCTAATATCTCTGGCTATCCAAGGGGCAAAGCCGTGCAGATCTCACTCTTTGTACAAAGGACGATCGCATTTCCTGGTGCAGCAGCAGCAGAGCCCTTTTGGATTTGCATAATCCCCCTCCCCCCCCCCCCCCAGTGTACTGACAGTTTCATGTGTGTTTGCATAAGTAGTGTAGGGTTTTGCATGTCTGTTTGGCATCTCATCAGGACACACGTCAAAGCGGCGATTGACACCTTTTGCTTAGTCCGAGTAGTGCAGAAAACGTCGACTCCTTCTGCCAGAATTTAGCGTTTAGTTGGGGGATTTGTGCGTTTAACTTGTGCGGCCAGATCTGCTCAGCTGCTCATTTTTCCCCCGTTCACCGGTTGACACGAAAACTGGGCTCAATCTTCGGTAAACGTGCTTATGGAATTGCATGGTTAATTGTGATACTTGAAGGCTGGGCCTCAGCTATTTCTTTTCGGATGCCTCGAATTCCAGATCCTAATTTTTGTTCCTGGCTCCCATTCTTGCATTTGCTCTTTATCCCTTTCTCCTGGCGGATTCCTTCTTTGAAGGGCATCATCTCACCATGTTCCTTTTCTCCCTTACCTCCCCCTTTTCCTGTCCTCGTTCAATATCTTTTTTTTTTTTTTTGCCTTCCCAGGGGAGGCCTTTTAAGTCTGATTGAAAGATTTCCCATTGTGCTTTCCAATCTCCATGGAAACTTCCTGCTCAGAAGGAAAGTCTCGGGTTTTTTTTTGTCACACGTTTCACGAAATTCCAATGTTCCTGGACAGGGTGGAGAGCAGAAGCAGAAAACGGGGAGGGAAGAGGTTGAGACTGGAGAGAGGGGTTGCCCTCCCCTCTTCCTGAAAAAAAGAAAACCAAGGCCGTTTAGCTGTTCCTGTTCAATATCAGTGGCACCATTATTAAAACGGATAAGGTTAGTTTGGGTCAGCTGACAAACTTCCTGTTCCCTGGAACTAAAATTTATTTTGTTAAAAATGTTTGCAGACATCCTCTGTTTCACCCTGTAGCTGTCATATTGGGAACTTCCTGTCATGCCTTTTATTCTAGGGTGATATGGGACCCCCTATAGTCCCCCATGAACCAGGATCTTTTTTGCAAGGCAGGAAACGCTGGAGCCACTTTATCAGCACTTTGCTCCTGTTTTTGAAGGCCTCTAGGATCCTGAGGAAAGCTGTCAGATCCAGTCAAATCCAGAATGTAACTTGTTCTGATTAATTGGTCTGTGGTCTGCTTAATAAGTATTGCATATATTCTGATCTGTACAACAGAAATGCACAGAATATTTTAACTGCTGTTGTAGAAAGTAGATAAATCCACTTCCTTAGTTAGTCTTGCAATTCTGTGCTGTGCCTAGGAAAGCTAGACTTATCTCTAAGGCCTAAAAGGTTGGAGGGGGCCCTGTGCAGGAGATAGGTGATGCTGTCAGTTGTGGCTATCCCATATGGTAAGTCAGCACTAAGCATTGCTACCCTATGCCATCTCTTCTCAGATATATATAAAACCTAGGTCTATAAAGTGCAATCATGAAGGTGGTAAACGAAAGAACAGGACAAGCATGTAAATAATATGTAAATCATAACTCAAAAAAAAACTCAGAGTATAAACTCACCCAAGTGAGACTACGTAAAACGTTTTATGTCTCTAAGGGTGGACAAGTCTCTCGATCATTGAACCACTTCGCTATTTTTCGACATTTGATATCGTGAGCAAAAAAACCTCGTGCTCAAATTATAATATAAATAATATAAGAAAATTACCTAAACATACAAGCCTTTCCTATTAGCTCCCTTGCTCAGGGCCGCCAAGAGCTGGAGCCGGGCCCGGGACAAGGCCGCCCCTGGGCCCCCCCCCACCCGAGGTCGCCGCCCACCCGAGGTCGCTGGGCCCCCCTGCCGCCCACCCACCCGCTATCGGGCCGGGCCCTCGGAACTAACCTTAAGCCTCCTTTCACTTCGCAGCAAGCAGCGGCAGGGCAGACCTCTCCTCCTTCCTTCCGTGCCCTGCCCTCGTGGACGTTACGTCAGGCGAGGGCAGGACATGGAAGGAAGGTGTGGCCTGACCTGCTGCTGCTTGCTGCGAAGTGAAAGGAGGCTTAAGATTAGTTCTGGGAGTGACGGAGGGTGGGCCAGGCGGCGACAGAGGGCGGGCCAGGTGACGCCGGGCCCCGGGACTTTTGTCCCCCCTGTCCCCCCCTCTCAGCGGCCCTGCCCTTGCTGTGAACACTGAGAGTTTAAGAGGTGGGCCCACCGGCGGTCAGTGTCTGAAGTGGACAGATTTAAAATCACAACTGCGAGTGGACCACCATTATTTAAGCTAAGTGCCTACACACTTTTGAAAATTGTATTAAAAAAGATGTAGAAAGGAGCATACATCTTTATTAAGAACGAAGTGGAGTGCTCCTGTGAGTTCTCACTTAGGTTGTGAGTGAGCTAATAGGACAGGCTTGTATGTTTAGGTAATTTTCTTATTTATATTATAATTTGAGCACTTGAGGTTTTTTTGCTCACGATATTAAATGTCGAAAAATAGCGAAGTGGTTCAATGATCGAGAGACTTGTCCACCCTTAGAGACATAAAACGTTTTACATAGTCTCAGTTGGGTGAGTTTTTTTGAGTTATGATTTACATATTATTTACATGCTTGTCCTGTTCTTTCATTTACCACCTTCGTGATTGCACTTTATAGACCTAGGTTTTATATATATTGGATTTGATTTACCTATGGTCAAATTTGGGAGTTGATATTTAGTAGAGCTGGTTTCTCTCTTCTCAGATGCCAGTCTAATCATTAACCACTATTATGTGTTAGGTTCCCCCCCCCCTTGGTGTTTTTAGAGGTTGGGGGTGTGCTTGTTGGTGTGTGCGGACAGGGGTGCATGGTGAGTGCTTAAGTTAGTGCTGTACGAAAAAAAGTTTCTGTTGCCATGTTGCTGAAAAGCAAGAATTTTGAGAGGCTTCTCGGGTTGGTGGTGCACATGCAACCCCTGTGGCTTATTAACGCTACACCCATGCGTGGGGAAGGGAGCGCTCGCTGGGGTCTGGGGAAAATGGGAGAGTTTACTTTTCAGCTGGAGTCTGGATGGGGGAGGGAAAGGGTTTGAAGGAATGTAAGGGTATTTTTAATTCCTCAGTGTGCCATAATCTGACGTAGAGGCCTACATAGTGGTGTTCGCCTGTTTATTGGCATTTAAAAATGCATTTATTTTATGGTGGAGGCCCATCATGGTGGCTTGCCAAGGACCCACCAGCGGGCTACTCTTGCCCTGGTTATGTAAAGAGAGCTAATTTTAAAATCTCTGTGCAAGGGCCTTTTTGGTCAGTTCTAATCACCTGTGCACTGCAGATTGCTCGGTAGCTCAGATAAATGATGTGGCTTATAATATTCATGATCCAAGACAGGCAGGTGGCTTAGGCCCAGCCTAAAAATGTGCAGTTTATTTATTTTTTTTTGCATTTGTATCCCACATTTTCCCACCTATTTGCAGGCTCAATGTGGCTTACATTGTTCCGTAATGGCGATCGCCATTTCCGGAATGAGAAATACAGAGTTATATTGCATTAAGGTTCGTAGGTGACAGAGCGGGATAATTGAATGGGGGCGCCCATCTCTAAAAGGATGGGGCGGTTAACCTATATTATTGAAACAAGATGGATGTCCATCTTTCGTTTCGATAATACGATCGGGGACGCCCAAATCATGAAATTTAGGTCGACCTTAGATGGCCATCCCCGGTTTTTGGCGATAATGGAAACCGAGGACGCCCATCTCAGTTAGGAGCTAATGTAGCCCTCCCATTAGGGATGCTAATTTGAACAGAAATGTTCAGCGCTGTTGTGCGCAAGTCAGTCTCGAGTCAGTTTTTCTCAGCCTCTTTCAGTCATTATTTGCAAATGCTTTATTTTTGTACTACTGCTAATCATTTCTATAGCGCTACTAGATGTACACAGCACTGTACACATATGCAGGTACTTTCTCTGTCTCTAGAGGGCTCACAATATAAATTTTTGTTGTACCTGGGGCAATGGAGGGTTAAGTGACTTGCCCAAGGTCACAAGGAGCTGCAGTGGGAATCGAACCCAGGTTGCCAGGATCAAAGCCCACTGCACTAACCATTAGGCCAGTCCTCCGCACCAGGCCACCTCTCTCTAGAAAATATCAATATTAGCATTTGTCTGGAAACTGCCCTCCAGAGTGGCTGTCTTTTGTGTTCTCTGTCACAAAAGAGAGCGCTACAGAGGGACTAAGCCAGAAAAAAAACCCAACCCTCCTAAAATTAAAATAAAAGGAGAGAAACCACAAGTTGGGATGAGTCAGGGATTTATGCTGCTGGCACATACTTGAAATATTTGAAGATTTCTGGATCGTGGGGGTCAGGGATGCAGACAGTAATTGGCCTGAGCCACAGGCAGGTGGGAGGATAGGAGAGGGATGCTGGGAGACCGTCGCAGGATGGCAGCTGATTGGAGGTCCCAGACAGAGAGGTGATGGGTTTCATGGTTGCCCTTGCTGGTCCCCCCCCCCCCCCACCCTTTAGCTGAGCACTCTGTTATAGCAGTGCAGGACGTGTGCTGTTCAGTACAGTGGGATAAACATAAAGGAATCCTGTTCCGAGGGAATGGTTCCTCAGAAGCTTAGCTGAGATTAGGTGGCAGAGCCGGTGTTGGGAGGCGAGGATAGTGCTGGGCAGACTTATACGGTCTGTGCCCTGAAAAAGACAGGTACAAATCAAGGTAAGGTATACACAAAAAGTAGCACAAATGAGTTTATCTTGTTGGGCAGACTGGATGGACCGTGCAGGTCTTTTTCTGCCGTCATCTACTATGTTATATTTTTTTGCTTCAAGTGACTTTTAAAAAAGTAAATTTATCACCAGGCTTTTCTCATGTGCACAGCCGTACTGTACGTCAGATGGTGTGGTTGGGGGTGGGGAATGGGAGGGTTTACAATTAAGAAGTCACTGTGCCAGATCCGGTGGTGGGAGGCGGGACTGATGGTTGGGAGGCGGGGAATAGTGCTGGGCAGACTTATACGGTCTGTGCCAGAGCTGGTGGTGGGAGGCGGGGATAGTGCTGGGCAGACATACGGTCTGTGCCAGAGCCGGTGGTGGGAGGCGGGGCTGGTGGTTGGGAGGCGGGGATAGTGCTGGGCAGACTTATACGGTCTGTGCCAGAGCCGGTGGTGGGAGGCGGGGCTGGTGGTTGGGGGACGGGGATAGTGCTGGGCAGACTTATACGGTCTGTGCCCTGAAAAAGACAGGTACAAATCAAGGTAAGGTATACACAAAAAGTAGCACAAATGAGTTTATCTTGTTGGGCAGACTGGATGGACCGTGCAGGTCTTTTTCTGCCGTCATCTACTATGTTATATTTTTTGCTTCAAGTGACTTTTAAAAAAGTAAATTTATCACCAGGTTTTTCTCATGTGCACAGCCGTACTGTACGTCAGATGGTGTGGTTGGGGGTGGGGAATGGGAGGGTTTACAATTAAGAAGTCACTGTGCCAGATCCGGTGGTGGGAGGCGGGACTGATGGTTGGGAGGCGGGGAATAGTGCTGGGCAGACTTATACGGTCTGTGCCAGAGCTGGTGGTGGGAGGCGGGGATAGTGCTGGGCAGACATACGGTCTGTGCCAGAGCCGGTGGTGGGAGGCGGGGCTGGTGGTTGGGAGGCGGGGATAGTGCTGGGCAGACTTATACGGTCTGTGCCAGAGCCGGTGGTGGGAGGCGGGGCTGGTGGTTGGGAGGCGGGGATAGTACTGGGTGGACTTATACGGTCTGTGCCCTGAAAAAGACAGGTACAAATCAAGGTAAGGTATACACAAAAAGTAGCACAAATGAGTTTATCTTGTTGGGCAGACTGGATGGACCGTGCAGGTCTTTTTCTGCCGTCATCTACTATGTTATATTTTTTGCTTCAAGTGACTTTTAAAAAAGTAAATTTATCACCAGGTTTTTCTCATGTGCACAGCCGTACTGTACGTCAGATGGTGTGGTTGGGGGTGGGGAATGGGAGGGTTTACAATTAAGAAGTCACTGTGCCAGATCCGGTGGTGGGAGGCAGGACTGATGGTTGGGAGGCGGGGAATAGTGCTGGGCAGACTTATACGGTCTGTGCCAGAGCTGGTGGTGGGAGGCGGGGATAGTGCTGGGCAGACATACGGTCTGTGCCAGAGCCGGTGGTGGGAGGCGGGGCTGGTGGTTGGGAGGCGGGGATAGTGCTGGGCAGACTTATACGGTCTGTGCCAGAGCCGGTGGTGGGAGGCGGGGCTGGTGGTTGGGAGGCGGGGATAGTACTGGGTGGACTTATACGGTCTGTGCCCTGAAAAAGACAGGTACAAATCAAGGTAAGGTATACACAAAAAGTAGCAAATATGAGTTATCTTGTTGGGCAGACTGGGTGGACCGTGCAGGTCTTTTTCTGCCGTCATCGACTGTGTTACATCTTATGTTACCTTAGTCCGTCCTTGTATTTCAGGATGGCACCTTTTCTGGCTCATTTATCCCCTGCTGGACCTTGTTGGACAGGTGACTCCACATAATTGCCATGTGATGCAGTGTTTAGAGCTGGGTCAGGGCTGGCCAGGAAATTATCTTTGATCGCATGTTCCCCCCCCACCCCCCCCCCACTGCCTTAGATTTGCTCTTTTCAGGGCAGATGTTATTCTTTTTATAAAGAGGCACACTTTTCAATCTGCTTGCCTTTTGTAGTGTATTCTCCGCTGGCTAGCCTGCAACTACTTATGTGCTTGTAAAAATGGATTGTTCAGTTCTGGCTGGTTGACATCTGTCCGATGACATCCAGTTTACTGCTGGGTGACAAAATGAGCAGGCAAACAGCTGGGCCTTCATAATCCATTTATTTAGGAGTCAATTCAGAGCAGGGTCAGGAAGAGCACCTGTGGTAATTGAAGAGAAACAGCCTGGAAGTCCTGGAGAAGGGAGGTTGGAAGGGACTTCCAGCAGCATAGAAAAGCTTTGGAGTTACTGGAAGGAGTGGGGGGAACTGGGTTCAATTCCTGCTGCAGCTCCTTGTGACTCTGGGCAAGTCACTTAACCTTCTATTGCCCCAGGTACAAAATAAGTAGCTGTATATACTATGGAAACTGCTTTGAATGTAGTTGCAAAAACCACAGAAAGGCGGTATATCAAGTCCCAGTTCCCTTTCCCTATTTGAGATTCTAAATGGAATGTTAATGTTGCTATTCCACTAGCAACATTCCATGTAGAAGCCTGCCCTTGCAGATCAGCAACGCGGCCGCGCAGGCTTCTGTTTCTGTGAGTCTGACGTCCTGCACGTAAGTGCAGGACGTCAGACTCACAGAAACAGAAGCCTGGGGAGCCGCATTGGTGATCTGCAAGGGCCGACTTCTACATGGAATGTTGCCAGTGGAGGAGTACCCTAGTGGTTAGTGCAGTGGACTTTGATCCTGGGGAACTGAGTTCATTCCCACTGCAACTCCTTGTGACTCTGAGCAAGTCACTTAACCCTCTATTGCCCCAGGTACAAATAAGTAGCTGTATATCCTATGTAAACCACTTTGAATGTAGTTGCAAAACCCACAGACAGGCGGTATGTCGTCCCATTTCCCATGTTTGCAGAGGGTTCCCCTTTGGCCTTGCTTTTCTGCTTGCCTGCTCTGGGACTGTGTGCTGTTTACTACTACTACTTAACATTTCTAGAGCGCTACTAGGGTTACGCAGCGCTGTACAGTTTAATAAAAAAGGACAGTCCTTGCTCAAAAGAGCTTACAATCTAATGGGCGAAATGTCAAGTGTCAAGTTGGGGCAGTCTAGATTTCCTGAATAGGGGTGTAGTGGTTAGGTGCCGAAGGCGACATTGAAGAGGTGGGCTTTGAGCAAGACTTTGAAGATGGGCAGGGAGGGGGCCTGGCGTAGGGGCTCAGGGAGTTTATTCCAAGCATGGGGTGAGGCAAGGCAGAAAGGGCGGAGCCTGGAGTTGGCGGTGGTGGAGAAGGGTACTGACAGGAGGGATTTGTCTTGTGTGCGGAGGTTACGGGTAGGAACGTAAGGGGAGATGAGGGTAGAGAGGTAAGGAGGGGCTGCAGATCGAGTGCATTTGTAGGTTAATAGGAGAAGCTTGAACTGTTTCCGATGGGATATTGGGAGACAGATGGGGCGAGGAAGCTGGAAAAGGGTCACTGGGGCAGAGAGAAGAACAGAGAACTAATTTCTTGGATATGTTTCGTAATGAGAGTTTGGAGTTAATGCCTTTCTGCCAGCGATATGTGTATTGTATGTATTTATTTTATATTTAATAGACTGCAAGTGATCCCTGAGGTGACTGTGCGGCGTACAGGTACTTCGCACTGTCCCTAATGGGCTCGCAATGTACCCGAGTCAACGGAGCTGCAGAGTCCCCAGGATCTCAACCCACTGCTAAGTCATACAGGCCCAAGTTAGCTGGTCAAGATGAGCTGCTCGGATGTTTGCCTACAGATTGTTTGGGGAGGGTGGCCTAGGGATCAGAGGAACTGTTGTCCTTTCGTGGCTTTCCCTAGTGACTCAGGTTTACCTAACCGGTCTGGGTTCCGTTGTTGAACTTTCACTGGCCCTTTGTTTTGCTCTGAACGTCTTTTCCCATGGGGTAGGGGGGAGCAAAGAGATGCGGGCACTGTGCCTTGAATTTGAGTGACAGTTGTACCTTCCTGTTCACTCCCTGCAGACAGTGCAAAAAGTGAAACTGGAAAGCGCAGCAGATTCCAGTCTCTGTGGGCTTTAGGGTTGACCGGTAATGATCACAAGATCGTGTCGTGCAAGTAAATACATTGCATTACTACCTGCGTTTTTTTTTTTTTCCCTTTTGTTTCTGTCTGTGAAGTGACTCAGTCCTTCTGGTATGAAGGTGAACTTCACTGGCTTATTTTCTGTGCACCTGCTGGATGCCACACCCAAGAATTCACCTGCACCAGAGTTGGCAGTGGCTTGAAACTGTACAATCCTCATGGCGTGTGCATCTGCCAGATGCATGGAAACATCAGAGCCAGATGTTCATCCTGCCCTTTGCCATGGGGCTCAGACTAATGTATCGGTGAGAAACATGAGATGTGTAAACACTGCTTTGTTCCATAAAGGAGCAAGCTTTATAGAGTTTATTTATTTTATTTGTTGCATTTGTACCCCACATTTTCCCATCTCTTTGCAGGCTCAATGTGGCTTACGTAGTACCGTCAGGTGTTAGCCACCTCCGGCGATGAAACAAATACAGAGTGATGTTGTTACAGAACACTGGAGAATCGAGAGAAAAGTGATATATTGCTCATTGCAGGTTATGGCTTCGTTGTGTTGCTGAGTTCAGTTACTTAAGTTGGATCGGTAGTGTATGCCTTTTTGAACAGATCGGTCTTTAGTGATTTCCGGAAATTGAGGTGATCCTGCGTTGTCTTTATGGCTTTCGGTAATGCGTTCCATAGTTGCGTGCTTCTATTGGAGAAGCTGGATCCGTAAATTGATTTGTACTTGAGTCCCTTGCAGCTAGGGTGGTGAAGATTTAGGTATGTTTGTGATGTTCTAATTGTGTTTCTGGTTGGTAGGTCTATGAGATCAGCCAAATAACTCGGGGCATCGCCATAGATAATCTTGTGGACCGGGGCGCAGATTTTGAAAGTAATACGTTCTTTGATTGGGAGCCAATGCAGTTTTTCTCGTAGGGGCTAGGCGCTGTCAAATCAGTTAGAAAATAAGGGCTGGTTAGGGTCCTGTCCCATAGTCTAAGACAGTGTTTCCCAAGTTCTGCCCTTCTGATTCTGAAAATAACCCGATATGCAAATTGATATTGTCATAGGTAAAATATTTTTTCAACCGCATTCATTATGGATTTCCTGATGGCCAGACTGGTCGCAGTCCTTGAGGGCCTGATACTGAAGCCTCTGGCCTAAGATGGTAGTAGTAGTAGATATATTTAGAGAGGGAAATGAGGGGAAGGGGCATAAGATGAAGGGTGAGCCAAGATAGCTGCACTGATGGAGGGAAGTCTTAGCCTGGAGGAGTCTTCCGATGTATCTGGGCCAGATTCACTAAGAACTTGTAGACTCAATGGGAAAAACCCTTTAGTTCAACTGGCACCTTGTGAAAGGAGAGGGTTTTGAGTGGTAGGTAAAGACGGAGGGTCAGGGCTGTGTGTTGGCTGCCAGATTACCTGCATTTTTAAAGCGTGACCAAAAGGCTACCCTGGCATTTGGCCGTGTGATGCATTTTGAGAGATGTTGGAAATTCCACTGTCCACCAGAGTCAAAGTTCAGAAAGCGAAGACTCGCCAAGAGTCTGTTTGCATTGGGTCGAAGACTGCAGGTGTGTTTGCACTAGTTCTGAAAGTGAAAGTATGTGTGTACTTTAAACTCCGGTGTATTTCCATATTTGCTGTACCGCCCTTTATAGTAGCAATGTCAGAGTGATTTTACGCATTAAAAATATTAATTTGCCCGTTAGGGCTTGCAATAAGGGTTTACACAGCATTATGAGAGCCGAAACACATTTCACACGGTTACTTTGCCCTTGCGTAGCTCACAATGAGGGCAAGAACACAAGGATGAGCAAACAACTTTAGGTCCCTACACAAAGGAACAGAGTATGCAACATTAACCTCACTACAGTGATACACAGTAAAGCAGGAGGAGTTGAACCTCAGTCCCCTGTAATTCTAGCCCCCCCCCAGCTTTGTTTTTGTTATCCTTTTTTGCTAACAAAGATATTTTCAAATACATTTGATGCTGCTTTTAACTCCTAACCCTTACTCACTTGTTCAGAACCCTTATTTTATCATCCTCACTTTAATATTCCCTTATCTCTTATTTGTCCTGTTTGTCTGTCCTAATTAGATTGTAAGCTCTGTCGAGCAGGGACTCTCTCTTCATGTTCAAGTGTACAGCACTGCGTACGTCTAGTAGCACTTTAGAAATAAGTAGTAGTGTTTGGGATTCCGGAATCTTGCTACTCTTTGGGATTCCACACAGAATCTTGCTACTATGGGATTCCGGAATCTTGCTACTCTTTGGGATTCTGCATGGAATCTTGCTACTCTTTGTCCTTATTGCTTATTTGTCCTGTTTGTCTGTCCTAATTAGATTGTAAGCTCTGTCGAGCAGGGACTGTCTCTTCATGTTCAAGTGTACAGTGCTGCGTACGTCTAGTAGCGCTATAGAAATGATAAGTAGTAGTAGTAGTCTTGAAATGTGAAGCAGTTTATTGAAACTTTCTAGACAGAAAGAAGACAGTTATTGGTAATATAACTGTTGGTTGCTGCAATTTTAGCGGTGTGATAAGCACTATTTGACTACCAGTTAGCGAGATATATGTAGCTGTCAGTAATCACTAGTAGATACAAGGTTTAGGAAGTGGGTGTGAGGCTTTTACTGATCAGATAAAGGGGTAACCAAAAAAGTTAAGAACCCCTGTTGAGTGAATTGGGGGGACATGTGTGTTGATAGGGGGAGGGAGGGAGGGGAGGTCATAAGGGAGAGAGAGGAGGTGTTGGGGAGGTTGTCCTGAAGAAACCACAGGGCAAAAGATGTTGAGGAGTTTGAAGTGTTGGGGGGGTAGTGGGAGGGGTAAATAAATAATAACAATTTCACCAGTTCGATATGGTTATGTATTAATGAGAAAGGTTAAGAAGACTAAAGTCGAGGCAAATGTGCAGGATGTATTTGCGTTATGCTTTTATAATTCATATATCATTTGCCCATGTTTATTGTCATGATTGGAAAACATTTTGTATGAAGGATGTTAAAAGTATAATAATATAAAAAAATATATAAAGATAAGTTGACTGACTTGGGGGGAGGGGGGTGTTTCAGATGGATAAAACACTTTTTTACCCAAGTAAATTACTCTGAAAATTGTCTAGATTTCATGCCAGGAGCTTGACAGTAATCTATCTGTACAGAGAAAACAGTTCAGATTTATTTATATTTCTTGGTATGATATAGCAGCTGTAGAACCTGCTCTCTCACCCACTTGATACCTCACTGATTACTGTCTTAATTAAGAAGTAATTTAGTGCAAGTATGTACAGGCTGTGTTGATAGAGAAGCCAGAAATTTTCTTTATTAGTTTTGCAATTCTGAGAAAGTGGCTTCAGAGTCACGGGGTGTGTCTTTTGGGTGGTGGAAAAAATTCACAGATCTTCAGATGATACAATAATAAATTTATGTGGGAAATGTGTGAGAGTCCAGGAAGATAACTTTCTCTCGTGACCGGTCAAGTAGCACCTCGGGGCTTTTGGAGAATGGTGAGATCTGACAGTGGGATACTTTTAGCTTTCTGAGAGCACCTACTCTGGGACTTCAGAGCAACTGACCCAAAAGTTGGCCCAGAGGGTATAGTGTTGAGGTATTTCATAGTAACATAGTAGATGATGCCAGAAAAAGACCTGCATGGTCCATCCAGTCTGCCCAACAAGATAAACTCATATGCGTATACCTTACCTTGATTTGTACCTGCCTTTTTCAGGGCACAGACCGTACAAGTCTGCCCAGCAGTATTTCCCGCCTCCCAACCACCAGTCCCGCCTCCATCACTGGCTCTGGCACAGACCGTATAAGTCTGCCCTCCACTATCCTCGCCTCCCAACCACCAACCTCTCTTCCCCCACCTGCTCCGCCACCCAATTTCGGCTAAGCTTCACTACCTAGGGTTGTTTAGCCCTGTGGTTTCGCAGGAGCTGAAAATACTTCGTACTGTTTGGAGCACCATTGTAGGTGCTATAGCCCAGGTTGATCGTTGACCTTTGCTGGAAACGGTATGAAGTATTGTGGTTCTTTGGGCTGAAAAGGCACCAGAGGGGGACAAGTCAAGATTCTGGCTTATGTTATGAAGCAAGGTTCAACATGGCTATATTATTGAGATTCTTCCAAATATCGCATGGCTGTAGTGCTTTCTGGTTTTATCATATTCCTTGGCTTTCTGTCCTTTTTTGTTGTTTTTTTTTTCCTGCCGTATTTCAACATTTTTTAAAGTATGCAAGCATGTTTTTATGGCAACCGTCTGCTTTTAAAAATGTTTCCTCTCATCCAAGTACTGAACGACTCAATCCTGCTTGGCTTTTGCGATCAGATAAGAACAAATGTATTCAAGGTCGATGTTGGTGAGATGGATCTTTCTTTGGAAGCCAGATAAGTTGAAATATTTTGGAATTCTTATTAATTGGAGCCTAAAATATATATATGGCTAAATTATAATTTTGATCTTTGCTTAGGATCTGTCTAAAATAAATTGACCCTCTGGGATGAATTACAGTTTTCTGTGAGATAGCGGGTAGAAATGAAAAAGATGGCGATTGGCCCAAGAGTTAACAATCTCTGTTGCAGACAGTAGTTGCCCATTTGTAAATGAATTTCATTAGACTTAAGGCATTAACAGATTTATTTGAAGACCGAAAGAAACCCAAGGGTGATGATTAAACTGCTACCGATGTCAACTATTTCAGGAAGGATAGGCTTGCCCGGTTTTGAATTGTTATTTTGGTCATACACAGAAATACATCCATTGAGGTGGTCTTAGAATCTAGAGGGATGGCATCCTGGGAAGAGCTAGAAAAGAGACATTATTGAACAAACCAATATATTTCCTTTTAGTTGTGCTCAAAAAGCGAGAGCATTGGTTGAGTGAACCATCCTATCCTATTTGTTAGCGTCAGAAGGGTCTCTGATATGCATGGCTGTGTCGTGAAGACTAGAAAGAGCAGCAGGACCTCAAGATGGAGCACACCAGCAGTCGCACAGAACCTGGGTGGAGCAATAAGTCCCTTCTGCCTCCACAACAGGCGTATGCAGTGTTTGCAAGCTCTCCATTTTTGGGGGACTGGATTGACCAAGAGAACTGTACTTGCAAACCAGGCTAGATGCATTTTATAGAACATCTAAGGACGTGTTGATTATCGTATTTAAACAAAAAAAAACAGCACCACGGGCCTTTTAAAAATGGAACACAGTTCTTTAATGAATGAGCCTTGACAAAAAGACCCGACACGGGCCGTGTTTCGGTGACTAGCACCTGCGTCAGGGGTCACAGTGATGACGTGGACAACTCGGGGAATAACTCGAATATATTCCTCTACAATATATTATTCCTTGCCCCACGTCTCATATAGTAAAAGCTACAAAGCACCAAGGCACTTTCGCTTTCTGTATCCATTTGGATAAGGAATAATATATTGGGGTAAGGAATAATATATTGTAGAGGAATATATTCGAGTTATTCCCCAAGTTTTCCACGTCATCACTGTGACCCCTGACGCAGGTGCTAGTCACCGAAACACGGCCCGTGTCGGGTCTTTTTGTCAAGGCTCATTCATTAAAGAACTGTGTTCCATTTTTAAAGGCCCGTGGTGCTGTTTTTTTTGTTTGGACTTTAGTTTGTACTTCGTTCCCTCTCTTTTGTTATATCCGATTATCGTATTTAAAAAATGTGCTCAGTTGTCAGGATGCTGGGGAAACTATCACCTACTGGACAATGCAAACCTGTGTTTTGGAAGAGCCAGGTAGATAGAAATGTTCATTGGATTGGACAGTGGGTTCCAGTACATAGCTAGTTCCATACATTTGCAGTGTTGTGGCAGAAATACTGTTTATGTGGTAATGTTAGTCAGTCACATGTGAAAAGGCTTAGACTTGAGCACTTTTCCTGAATACATGTTATCTTTAACGGTGAAGAGTTGGGAGCTTGGCTTGCTGCCCAGGGGTAGATAAGTAGGTACAAAAAATGCAAGATAAGGTGAAAATATGTATGTAATATGCTTTTGAAACAAGATGCCCTTTGTTGGGGAAACAAAAACATAGTTGTCAAACCACATTCTGAGGGACTCGACACGAGCTGTGTTTCGGTGTGGTTGCCTTCATCGGAACTCCATAGAATGAAACATTCCTAAGAATCTAACAATCCCAAATAAAAATCCTGTGTGTTTGAAAATAGCCACAGAGCCGTTAGACACCAATTGCAATCGTCTTTCAGTTAAGGTAATGAGAGCTGTAGATTAGTGCGGTTGGTGTCACCTTAACTGGAAGACGATTACAGTTGGTATCTTACTGTAACTGCTTTGTGGCTATTTTCAAACACTTAGGATCTACACAGATTTTTGTTGTTTGTGGTTGGTGGGTTCTTAGGAAAGTTTCTATGTTTCGTTCTATATCCAACTCTTTGGGGCACAAGGTCTTTGTTCTATGGACTCCTGATGCAGGCAACCACACCGAGACACAGCCTTAACGAGTCCCTCAGAATGTGATGGTTTGACGACCTTGGGTTTTTTTTCCCCGATAAAGGAAGCCTTTTTCATTGGATTTTCTTTTCTGTTTGGTCTCATCTACTGGACTTTGTTTTCTGAACTGTGGGGAATTTGTTCTTCTCTGCCTGTTATTTGTTGTTGGTTCTGAATACCCACTAAAAACAAAACAAAACAACCTTCAATTAAACCTAGATCTAGTAGGTCGCAGAGGCATTAGAGAAGCTAGGGACATGTATTCATTAATGCACCTTCTGTTGATTTAGTGTTCCTTAATTGTGAACTTCTGAAAAAAGCCAAACAAATTTAAATTTTGGCCTGGGCACATCCATAAGGGAAGCCCGACAGAACTTGGTGATGAAGTAGTGTACTGGATATGAGGAGTGGCCTAGTGGTTAGGATGGTGGACTTTGGTCCTGAGGAACTGAGTTCGATTCCCACTTCAGGCACAGGCAGCTCCTTGTGACTCTGGGCAAGTCACTTAACCCTCCATTGCCCCATGTAAGCCGCCTTGAGCCTGCCACGAGTGGGAAAGCGCGGGGTACAAATGTAACAAAATAAAAATATTTCTAATCCCGCTAGCCAGCTGGGCTAGAAGGTTTAGAAAATGGTAGAATCTCTGTTTTGGGAAGAGGTAGGGAGAAGGGGGACAAATGGCATTTAAAGATCAAATTGACCCATCTAGTCTGCTCAGTTGTGATTTCTTTTGTGTCATGAAAACTGTAGTGACTCACACAGGTGTCAAGCATCCGTTTGCAGAGATTTCCAATTGTTGGGTCGTGTGTATCTGGTGTGACATGGCACTGGCCTATCTACTCGGGCATTTTATTCATTTTTCATTGTGGTTTCCTCATATTTAACTTCCTGTTCTGGTTCCGCGGGCACTGTCTCATGTTTGCATCCATGATGGGAAGATTATCAAACATACGTGGGATAAACATAAAGGAATCCTGTTCCGAGGGAATGGATCCGCAGAAGCTTAGCTGAGATTAGGTGGCAGAGCCGGTGATGGGAGGCGGGGCTGGTGGTTGGGAGGCAGGGGTAGTGCTGGGCAGACTTATACGGTCTGTGCCAGAGCCGGTGGTGGGAGGCGGGACTGGTGGTTGGGAGGCGGGGATAGTGCTGGGCAGACTTATATGGTCTGTGCCAGAGCCGGTGGTGGGAGGCGGGGCTGGTGGTTAGGAGGCGGGGATAGTGCTGGGCTGACTTATACGGTCTGTGCCAGAGCCGGTGGTGGGAGGAGGGGCTGGTGGTTGGGAGGCGGGGATAGTGCTGGGCAGACTTATATGGTCTGTGCCAGAGCCGGTGGTGGGAGGCGGGACTGGTGGTTGGGAGGCGGGGATAGTGCTGGGCAGACTTATACGGTCTGTGCCAGAGCCGGTGGTGGGAGGCGGGGCTGGTGGTTGGGAGGCGGGGATAGTGCTGGGCAGACTTATACGGTCTGTGCCATGAAAAGGACAAGTACAAATCAAGGTAAGGTATACACAAAAAGTAGCACATATGAGTTTATCTTGTTGGGCAGACTGGATGGACCATGCAGGTCTTTTTCTGCCGTCATCTACTATGTTACTATGATTAGATGAGGTAGTCCTGGTGGTGTGAACAAAGCATTTTAGGTAGTTTGTTGGCTTAAACGAACATGAGAGTCCAGTTTGCAGTTGCTTTTGGTGGTTGTGGGTGGTTTCAGCATAGGTTAAGCCTGTGATCTTAGTGTATCATATGTTTAGTGAAAGTGATCAATGGAGGGGGTTTGATGGTAATGAGGTCTGGATTGTTGTCAGTTTCATTGGTCCACGGTACATTGTATCGCCTGTGAACTAGGGCATGTGATTCATTAACTCCCAGGCTTGTTCTCCTTGTCAGACAGTTTCTGTGGTGCTTTCTTGGACTGCTTTTTGCTGACTTCTACATACCTCGACTCTGGGTTGTGCATTCTCCAGACTGACAGCTTGACCTGAAAATACCTTCAGCATTTGTTACCAAATCTTCAGACCCACAGGAGCCTTATGGCTGGAGAGAAAATGCAGAACTGGTCTGATCTTGTTTAGCGAGTAATTTTTGTGTTGGATGAATTAGAGTGTTACCTCCTTACCAGAGTTTGTTAATGGGGTGCCATTTTATATCTGTAGACGTGAATCATGACCAAAAAAATAGGAGTGGGGATATAAAGCAGGCTTATCCAAAGACTAGAATCAGACAAAAAATTGGATAAACCTAGTTTATATTCTCACTCCTATTTTTTGTTTTGTAATTTCACCAATGCTTAGAACAAAAAATAGGAGTGGGGAAAATTACTCGCTAAATAAGATCAGACCAGTTCTGCATTTTCTCTCCAGCACCAGCATAAGGAATGTCAAGTCAAATGCAAAGCACTGATAAGGAAGTCTAAGAGGGACTTTGAAAAAAAGGTTGCGTTGGAGGCAAAAGCACATAGTAATATTTTTTTTAGGTATATTAAAAGCAGGAAGCCGGCAAAAGAATCGGTTGGACCGCTAGATGACCGAGGAGTAAAAGGGGCGATCAGGGAAGACAAAGCCGTAGCAGAGAGATTAAATGAATTCCTTGCTTCGGTCTTCCCCGAGGATGATTTGGGAGATATACCGGTGCCAGAAATGGTATTCGAAGCTGACGAGTCGGAGAAACTTAATGAATTCTCTGTAAACCTGGAGGATGTAATGAGGCAGTTCTACAAACTGAAGAGTAGCAAATCTCCTGGACCGGATGGTATTCATCCCAGAGTACTGATATAACTGAAAAACGAGCATGGTACCAGAAGATTGGAGAGTGGCCAATGTAACGATGACTTTTAAAAAAGGTTCCAGAGGAGATCCGGGGAATTACAGACCGGTGAGTCTGACGTCGGTGCCGGGCAAAATGGTAGAGACTATTATTAAGAACAAAATTTCAGAGCATATTCAAAAGCATGGATTAATGAGACAAAGTCAACATGGATTTAGTGATTGCCTCACCAATCTCCTACATTTCTTTGAAGGGGTGAACAAACATGTGGATAAAGGTGAGCCGGTTGATATTGTGTATCTGGATTTTCAGAAGGTGTTTGACAAAGTACCTCATGAAAGACTCCAGAGGAAATTGGAGAGTAATGGGATAGGAGGTAGTGTTCTATTGTGGATTAAAAACTGATTAAAAGATAGAAAACAGAGAGTAGGGTTAAATGGTCAGTATTCTCAATGGAGAAGGGTAGTTAGTGGGGTTCCCCAGGGCTCTGTGCTGGAACTGCTGCTTTTTAACATATTTATAAATGACTTAGAGATGGGAGTAACTAGTGAGGTAATTAAATTTGCTGATGACAAAGTTATTCAAAGTCGTTAAAACGCAGGAGGATTGTGAAAAATTACAAGAGGACCTTACGAGACTGGGAGACTGGGCATCTAAATGGCAAATGACGTTTAATGTGAGCAAGTGCAAAGTGATGCATGTGGGAAAGAGGAACCTGAATTATAGCTATGTCTTGCAAGGTTCCTCATTAGGAGTCACAGACCAAGAAAGGGATCTAGGTGTCGTCGTTGATGATACGTTGAAACCTAATGCTCAGTGTGCTGCTACGGCTAAGAAAGCAAATAGAATGTTAGGTATTATTAGGAAAGGAATGGAAAACAAAAATGAGGATGTTATAATGCCTTGTATCGCTCCATGTTGCGACCGCACCTTGAGTATTGTGTTCAATTCTGGTCGCCGCTTCTCAAAAAAGGTATAGTGTAATTAGAAAAGGTGTAGGGAAGGGCGACGAAAATGATAAAGGGTATGACTTCCCTATGAGGAAAGGCTAAAGCGGCTAGGGCTCTTCAGCTTGGAGAAAAGGCAGCTGAGGGGAGATATGACAGAGGTCTATAAAATAATGATTGGAGTGGAAAAGGTAGATGTGAAGCGTCTGTTTACGCTTTCCAAAAATACTAGGACTAGGAGGCATGCGATGAAGCTACAATGTAGTAAATTTAAAACGAATCGGAGAAAGTTTTTCTTCACTCGACGTGTAATTAAACTCTGGAATTCATTGCCAGATAATGTGGTAAAGATGGTTAGCTTGGCAGAGCTTATAAAAGGTTTGGACGGCTTCCTA
This sequence comes from Microcaecilia unicolor, assembly GCF_901765095.1. Taxonomy (NCBI): domain Eukaryota; kingdom Metazoa; phylum Chordata; class Amphibia; order Gymnophiona; family Siphonopidae; genus Microcaecilia; species Microcaecilia unicolor. The sequence continues at coordinate 16,409,823 of NC_044037.1, forward strand.
AAGGAAAAGTCCATAGACCATTATTAAATGGACTTGGGGAAAATCCACAATTTCTGGGATAAGCAGTATAACTTTTTTTTTTTTTTTTAAACTTTTTTGGGATCTTGCCAGGTATTTGTGACCTGGATTGGCCACGGTTGGAGACAGATGCTGGGCTTTGCTGGACCTTTGGTCTTTCCCAGTATGGGAATACTTATGTACTTGACTGGGCAAACTGGTCTTTATCTGCCATAATACTATACATGTCATTTGAACATATAGTTAGTACAATATGGTCTATGGTAAGTCAAGAGAGAATCTACGTACGTGGAGAACTCAATAGATCCCACGAGGCATAAAATGAAAATAAAAAGGGTGGGAATATAAGCCAGGCTATCCAAAGACTGGAACCAAAATGAAATTAAAATAAACAGCGTTTAATAATTTCCAAACAAATGATGATAAAACAATTTCACATTAAAAATGACTCGACACAACGTTGTGTTTTGGCCAGATGGCCTACATCAGGAGTCTTGTAACTAAGGTCAACAGTCAATTAAGATCATCAATTGATATAATAAAGGAATCTCAAATCACAAATGAAAGATCTGCAGACAGGACCTTAAAAATGGCCTTGAAAAAGACCGTTTTGCAAATAATCCGTCTGCCGCTGCACTCTACAAAGTAGCGATCGAAGTGTTAGGGCGGTAAGTCACTCAGAGAAGAAACACGTAACCAGATGGGGAAAGTACACTGCTGGAAACCCCACGCTCATGCTCAAGTGGAGGGAATTGTGTTGTGCGTTACACTTGTTCCAGGACACACAGCCGTTACGCTGTCACCCAGATTTCAGCGTTTACTGAAGTGATAAAGCAGGGGGTTGACTGTGATACTACTGCGGTGTGTTTATTTCTTCTACTTGAGAAACCTGGTACATGATTGCACTTGGTTTCTCGTATTCGATCTGCTGTCCATCTACTGTTGGTGTGGCAGGGGTTCTTTTAAAGAAGTAAAGGATGAGGGTCTTACCACGTGGTCTCTTAGGAGTCATTGTGAGATCCAGACTCATCAGTGGACTCAGTGGGCACAAAGAGTTGGGATGGTAGAAAAAAATACGGAGAAGCGAAAAATCGTTTTGGTTTTTGACCCAGCGATGCCCCTTTCTTTGGGCTTCCTGCTTAAAGCTATGAAGCCATGAACCTTCATTTGTAGGGGCAGAGGGGATTTTCCATTCTGTCCGCACAGTTCATCGGTGATAATCCAGGCCGTGGCTCCTTCCAGGGTCCAGCATTCATATACCTGGGTTATAACTGGCTGTAACATTTTTTTCTTTATCCTTTTCCCCTGCCCTTAGTGGGTTGTAAATGCTACATCAGTATCTCCTGACAGTGGCCAGTCCAGTACACCTGTCGGAATTACCCAACAGATCCCTTGGGGAGGGGGGGGGGAGGGGAAAATAATTGTTCCCTGTTGTTCATTTCCAGCTGCCAGTCTTAAGAGGTGATATTCCCAAAGCCTGCCTGGGTAGTAGCTGCTGATGGAGCTGCCGTTCAGAAACTGGTCCAGGCCTCATTTAAAACCCAGCTGTAGTACTGGTCCTCGCTACATTCTGCTCTGCTGAGCTGTCAGGTTGGCCCAAATACCACATTTCTTCTGACTGTATTAGGAACAAGGGGAAGTGTCTACTGATGAATCTTTAAATATTAAACTTAGAGAGAATATAGAAAGCAGAACTGGCTTCTCTTTCCCTCTCCCCCACAGTTTCGCACTGAAGACAAATCCCTCCTTTCAGTACCCTTCTCCACCACCTCCATCTCCAGGCTCCGCCCCTTCTGTCTCGCCTCACCCCATGCCTGGAACAAACTCCCTGAGCCCATACGCCGTGCCCCCTCCCTACCCATCTTCAAATCAATGCTCAAAGCCCACCTCTTCAATGTCGCCTTCGGCACCTAATCACTACGCCTCTTCTCAGGAAAACTTATCTACCCCAACTTGACATTTCGTCCTTTAGATTGTAAGCTCTTCCGAGCAGGGACCGTCCTTAATTGTTAATTTGTACAGCGCTGCGTAACCCTAGTAGCGCTCTAGAAATGTTAAGTAGTAGTAGTAGTAGACTTCTTGGCCAGTACTTAATTTGAACTTGCATCCCAAAGCAAGTCCCATAATGCAGCAGGATGGGGTGGTCAGAAGTCCAGGACTGTCCCAAAACCTCTAGCTTGGAGCTGGATAACTTGGCATCCCTGCCCCCACCAGAGTGGCACACTTTGTTGCCTTCCCTATCCGTTTCCACGTATAATTCAAACTCCTCTTATTTGACTTACGAGTGTGTTCTCTCCGTAGCTCCTCGGTACCTCTGCACTCTTATCTCTCCCTACACTCCTTCCTGGGAACTCCGTTCTTCTTCGGGTAAATCTCTCTTATCTGTACCCTTCTCCTCCACTGCCAACTCCAGGCTCTGTTCCTTTTATCTTACTGCACCATACGCCTGTAATAAGACAGAACGTCAAGCTCCGGCTCTAGCCATCTTCAAGTCTAGCCTAAAAGCCCTCCTTTTTGAGGCTGCTTTAAATTTATCGCCAAACCCCTATTCACTTGTTCATTACCCATGCCTGTTCTTATAATTTCCACCTGAACTAATTCCCTTATCCCTTATTTGTCCTATTTGCACTGCAGCAAGCCAGTGCACCAAGCATCTGTTTACTCTTTCCAAAAATACTAGGACTAGTGGGTATGCGATGAAGCTACAATGTAGTAAATTTAAAGCGAACCAGAGAAACGTTTTCTTCACTCAACGTATAATTAAAGTCTGGAATTCATTGCAGAGAATGTGGTAAAGGCGGTTAGCTTAGCGGAGTTTAAAAAAAAGGTTTGGATGGCTTCCTAAAGGAAAAGTCCATAGACCGTTATTAAATGGACTTGGGGAAAATCCACTATTTCTGGGATAAGCAGTATAAAATGTTTTGTACTTTTTTGGGATCTTGCCGGGTATTTGTGACCTGGATTGGCCACTGTTGGAAACAGGATGCTGGGCTTGATGGACCTTTGGTCTGTCCCAGTATGGCAAGGCTTATGTACTTGGGATTCTGAATGGAATCTTGCTACTCTTTGAAATTCTGCATTGAATCTTGTTGTTCTTTAGAATTCTAGAATCTTGCTATTCTTTGCAGTTCTACATGGAATGTTGCAACTCTTTGGGTTTCAGCCAGGTACTTGTGACCTGGATTGGCCACTGTTGGAAACAGGATGCTGGGCTTGATGGACCTTTGGTCTGTCCCAGTATGGCAAGGCTTATGTACTTGGGATTCTGAATGGAATCTTGCTACTCTTTGAAATTCTGCATGGAATCTTGTTATTCTTTAGAATTCTAGAATCTTGCTATTCTTTGCAGTTCTACATGGAATGTTGCAACTCTTTGGGTTTCAGCCAGGTACTTGTGACATGGATTGGCTACTGTTGGAAACAGGATGCTGGGCTCGATGGACCTTTGGTCTTTCCCAGTATGGCAATACTTATGTACTTATGTAACATAAAATAAAGGGTTCTGATTGATAGTGGGAGGCAAATTTGTATAGTGACTGGAGTTATGACATTGATAATTTGTAATGGTCTCTTTTCATAGCATACTCTGTATCAGCTCTGTTACTATTAATAAAAAGATTTAAATATGAATATCCGGGAATAACGCCGATGGAAATCAGCAAAATGCTCACCTCTGCTAGCTGAATATTTACCCCATGTGATTTAAGGGTTTGAGAATAATGATGGGATTTTTTAAAAACAAAATTGTTCCTCTGTCCAATTTAGATTGTAAGCTCTGTTGAGCAGGGACTGTCTTTTCATGTTAATTTGTACAGCGCTGTGTAAGTCTAGTAGCGCTATAGAAATGTTTAATAGTAGTTGTATTTGTTTCATCACCGGAGGTGGCTAATGCCTCACGGTACTATGTAAGCCATATTGAGCCTAGGTGGGAAAATGTGGGGTACAAGTGTAACAAATTTGTCAAGCAGGAACTGTCTCTTACACGTTCAGTGTTCACTGCTGCGTACATCTGGTAGCGCTATAGAAATAATTGGTGGTGATAGAAGTAGTTTGCATTTTTGTTCCTAGTTCTTGGTGGTTTTATGGGCACCTGACCAACACTTTGTTGTCTTCGAATTTGATAGCAATATCTCACCTAAAGGGGTTTTAATAGGACAGGACCTAGCTGGATAGTGATGCTCACTGTATGAACGTCTTAACAGATTGTAACAGTCCTTTTGAGCAGCATTAACATCATATAAATCTCACTTGGCTTATTTGTGACATAAATTGCTAAAAGCGCATTATTTTAATCGAGGAGACGGTGTTGCTATCAGTGTCGTACACATTCTGACTCTATAACACGCTGCTTGACGCCTGCTTATGTCACAGTTCCTGCCTAGCTGGGTAACAGTCGAGGATCGTAAGCTGCTGGATGGACACATAAGCTTGTCAGACCCAGGGATGTTCCAGGCCCTCTCCAGGAGAGTCTTAGGGACGTTTTTTTGCAGAGTGGCTGAAGTGGTTCTGAAATTGATCGCTTGTCACCCCGGCAGCAAGAGGGAGTTTTTGAAGTGCACATTTATATGCTTTGAATTTAGGAAGTCAAAGTGCATTTTAAATAATCCTTGTCGATCATCTGCAAGCTCCTGCTCCTCTTACAAATGCCAACAGATTTTTTTTTTTTGCTTTCTGTTCTGAGACTGCTTTGCATCGGTTACTTTGATGTCTTGATGTGTTTGTCATGCCACTACTAAGCTGTATTTTTCCCTTATGCTCCATAGAGACGTTTCCCCCTCCCCCTTCCACCCCGTGTACTCCTTAGCTGCGTTTTGGTTTTATTTTTATAACATTCCAGGAAACTGTTACATTTACTTACGCAGGCGGATAATTTTGGTATGGAGCGTTTTGCAGTTTGCGATAATAGAAATCTGTGTTAGTACGTTGCTAAAATTGTAAGTGCTATTTATGGTTTATCCTTCTGGTTTCTATAGAAGTTAACTACTACGTGTGGTGAGAGAGAAAAATGAAATTCATGAAGGAGTTTGTACCGGCTTGGAAACTTTTTTAATCTCCAGTACTGAAGGCTTAGGATGTGGTTGAATGGATCACCTCTATTACCAGCCGATGACAGAATCGGAGCAGATTCAAAAATGGCGTCGTTCTTAACTTAGTTAGAAATACTTGGCATAAGATAATGTTACATTGATGGTGAGTCTGTTGCCTGAACGCTCAACATTGTGCTTATAATACGTTTGTTCCACCCTGGATTCAAAGGTCATAACTTCAGTCCTTAATGTGAATAAAGACGTTTCCCAGATTGGAAATTCCAGGGGGTACAAAGGTGCCCTGTCATTTACACCGTTACACATTCAGGAAGTAATTTTTTTATAAAGCGTTGTTCACGTTCAAACCAGGTTTTACATGGGGAAAAGGACTCTTAAAAACTGTGTGTGGGAATACGCCAACTTATTTATCACTTTAACTGTTCCATACCAACCTTCACGTATGTTACGCTCCCTTCACGAACGTTAGTCTCGGCATTGCTTGAATATCACAGACAGAGTGCATTTTTTTTCTGGCTCCACCTTCCCAGGGTCTTTGTGCCGAAGAATCCCTTACTAGATTCAGATCTTTATTGAAATCCCACCTTTTTGGGATTTGCTTTTGAACGGCCGAGATACAAGTCTTGTCGGAGATTAGAAATCAGGAGATTAAAGGCTCATAATCTTTAACCTGACTTTTTTTTATCTCTTGTCTGTGAATGATTGTTGACTGTTCTAGGCAATATTGTACTTCTTATTTTAACTGTTGTAAACTGCTTTTTATCTGTGAGTCAGTGAATAGCGGTATATTAAAACAAGAAATAAAAGCTGTAACCTAATACATGCAGAAAAGGAGACCCATGGCAAGACTGTGCCTACATTTAAGCAGTCCACATATGATATATGATTCTTGTATGTTTTATAAATGATTTGTGATTTTTATATTCTTGTATTTGTGATAATTTAATGCATTGTGTGTTTATTGCTTCTTTATGATTATATATGTTCATTATTGGGTCCTTTTACTAAGGACACTAACACAGGACATAGTGAGATAAGAACATAAGAATAGCCATATTGGGTCAGACCAATGGTTCATCTAGCCCAGTATCCTATTTCCACAGAGGTCATTCCAGGTCACAAGTACCTTGGCAGAAACCCAGTTAGTAGCAACATTCCATGTAGAACCTCAAATAGTAGCAAGATTCCATTCAGAATCTCAAACATTCCATGTAGAACCCCAAAGAATAGAAAGATTCCGGAATCCTAAAGAGTAACAAGATTCTGTGCAGAATATCAGAGTAGCAAGGTTCCATTCTATCAGTCCCGAGGCAAGCAGTGACTTCCCCCATGTATATCTCTAGCACACGCTAATCCCACACAGGAAAATATGTTTTATTTTCCAACGCTGGAGGCGTGCCCATGAGCAAAAAGTAGGTGTGTCTGCGCTAATCGAGCAACGCTGGCACATTGTTGCGTGCTACACCATTAATGCGGGAGCCCTTACTGCCTCCTGAATACTGCTCCCGCGGTAATGGCCATGCGCTAATGGAGAAATTAGCGTGCAAAAAAATGGCAAGGTGGCCATTTTACCGCTTCATTAAAAGTGGCAACAGTGCGTGGAAAACCCACGTGCCTACACCAGCGTCGGCCACTTTTTAGCATGGCTTGGTAAAAGGACCCCCGTGTTCTCAGCTTAGATATAGGCAGAATATAAATGAATAAACCATTATAGTTTTGGCAGTGCTGGGGCGAAGTTGCAGTGTATGAACACATTTACACCTTCGTGTACTGCAGTAGAGGCACTTAATTATCTATGCTGTCTTTATAAAGTAGGGATCTTTTGCGACCTTTCCTGGAGATTCCGTGGTATACATTTGAACTCTTCTTTGGCAAAGTGTCATTTTCATGCTGTTAATGGCATATAGATTCGGATATAGCGTGCCTCCCTGTAGACCCGTGCTTGGTCTTTTCCTTTCACCCCTGTGCCAGACTGGCATACTGAAGGTCAGGGCTGACCCCACTGTTGAGCGATTGTTTCACGCTTGACCCTGCTTTTTAGCCCTTACTGACTCGAACAAATGAGCTCCTGCGATGAGTCTGCGCACATGGCCCCACGTTCTTCAGCATCCTGCCCCTTTGAGGGTCTGCCTTCAACAGGAACAGGTAGGAAAAGGTGACTTGGTATCAGCCCTCAGGGTTGCCAGGTTTAAATAAATTTTCCGACCCCAAACCAGTTCAAAACCCGCCCAAAACCGCACCCCCCCGCCGTCATCAACCCCTCCCCTGCCATCATCAGCTCCACCCCTGCCATCATCAACCCCGCCCCTTACATCATCAGCTCCGCCCCACCATCACGAACCACGCCCCCAACGTCACCAACTCCGCCCACAACGTCACCGACGACGTTAACACATCGTTAACACGTCGTTGACACATCGCTAACCACGCCCCCAGCGGGGCGAGAAAACCCGCAGCCGGCAGAGAAAAAAACAACCCGCCCAACGAAATTAAAAGCCGCCAAAAAAACCGTGACCCGCAGCGGGCAAAAATTTCCCGCAGCGGGTTGCGGAAAGCCGCCCAATTGGGCGGGAAAACTGCCCATCTGGCAACTTTGGCCCTCTTGTCGTGGGCTGGAGCCAGCACCCAGGACCCCACTGGCTAGGGAAGCTCTGCAGTCTTTCAGGTCAGCCTGGCAGAAAGAAGGTGAGAGCGACAAGCTTCCCTCCAAATTGCACCTTATTTCTTATGTTGGGGCTGGTGTAAGAGAGATGCAGACAGGGCATTTGATCTGGACCCCCACTGTATGTGGAGAGCCAGCTAGAAAAATCCTTAAGTTATTTATTTATTTTATTATTACATTTGTACACCGCGCTTTCCCACTTAAAGCAGGTTCAATGCGGCTTACATAATAATATGGATTACAGAGTATTGATAGAGAAAATATAGGTTAATAATAGCAGAATAGTAAAAGAGATAGGTAGGTAAAGATGGGGAAGGATGAGGGGAGTAGGAGAGGTATGAGCAAGAGGTAGATGAGCATTGGAGGAGGGGTAGAGGGGGCGGGAGGGGGATGGGACAGGGAAAAGTATAGGGAAATTAGGTGGGAGATATAGTTTGAGTCATTGTCGTTGTCTTCTGGATATGTGTTGGGTAGAAGGGATCCCATGATTAGATTGGGTCATTTGGGTAGGCTTGCTTGAACAGATGGGTTTTTAATGATTTCCTAGTCACTAATTGAGCGGATGGGTCTAGGGAGGGCATTCCAGAGTTGGCTGCCTAAGAAGGAGAAGTTGGATCCATAATAGGTTTTGTACTTGAGTCCTTTGCAATTGGGATAATGTAGGTTGAGGTAAGTTCGCAAAGTTTCAGCCATGTTTCTGGTGGGAAGGTCAATCAGATTGAGCATGTAACTCGGAGATTCACCGTGGATAATCTTGTGGACTTTGAAGTTGATTTGTTCTCTGATAGCGCATTCAAATCGTGATTTGCCAAAAATGAGTCTTGCTGCTGTATGTTGGGCAATCTGAAGTTTCTTCAGGATGTGGGCCTTGCAGCCTAAGTTCTACTGTTATTCAGTGGCTGGACAGGTGGTACCTCGGCTAGATAAATTCATACTCTCACTCGATTTCAGAAAGGACATTTCACCAAGTACTGGTTAAACACAAGAGCACTAGGTGATCATGGGGTCCAAAGTATAGTAAAAATATTATCAGTATGATTGCCAGCAGGTAATGAGAGAGACACTGAGGCAGAAGAAGGAGTCCTGTTTACTGTATAACATTGGGCGTTAAAAAAATAGACACAAACCCCAGTTTTCTAATTGCTGAATGGTTTTCTTTTCAGATGTGCGTTGAGGGCTACATGAGGGGATTGACGGCATATTCACAAGCAGGAGCCCTTCACGAGACCTGGAGAGGACGTCCCCAGAGCGAAAACGGAAACTAGGTATTTTGCTGTGTGTTTTGCTATTTAATTGTGGAGAGATGATCTAAACGTAGGAGAAGAAAGGGAAGCGAGGAAGAACGTCACACTCTTAGCATGACTGGGCATCCCTTGAAAGTCTTGGTAGGATTGTTGCCCGTTCCTACACTTATTCCTGCCTAAAGAAAGGCAGTTAATCCTTCTTTACGTAATATGCGCCTTATAAATAGGGAGAGAAATATCCAAAGCCCCTTCTGCTGTTTAAAAGCTCATTTTAACTTCAAAAAGGGGGCTTTGAATATTACCTAACGTGTCTACAGGCATAGGAACCAACTTTTCAAAATTATTGGGGGTGCTAAGCCCAATGGAAATAATCCCTCCCTGGACACATACAAGGAATGTTTCCAATATTGGGCACCCACAGAGTCGGCTCCAATGTCTACAGGTAAAAATATACACGATGTCAGACATCGTGTGCACTTATATTGCAGACCCTGGAGATGTCCTCAGGGCTGCAGAGAGGGAACTGTACACGTGGATTTGATTATTCTAAACCTAAGTGCAGGGTTTCTACTTGAAAAGGTACCCGTAGAGCAGGGGGTTCAGGCCTCAGGACACACCCAGCCAATCAGGATTCCCACAGAGAATATGTATGACAGATTTGCATACAACAATAAATACATAAATGGAGCTGATGCATACAAATGTATCTCCTGCTTATTCATTGGGGGTATCCTGAGAACCCCTGCTGTAGAGAGAACAGGCACAGTCTCTGCAGGTAACTTTTCATGGGATGGTAATCCAAGCACTTTGGTGGAGACTTAAGTATCTGTGGAGTCTTCAGCAAGGAGGGTCCTTTGGGTATTGCCTGTCATAGGCGTTATCTTCTTTGCACCATTACAGTGTCCGGGTAACATACATAGTAACGTAGTAGATGATGGCAGAAAAAGACCTGCATGGTCCATCCAGTCTGCCCAACAAGATAAACTCATATGTGCTACTTTTTGTGTATATACCTTACCTTGATTTGTACCTGTCCTTTTCAGGGCACAGACCATATAAGTCTGCCCAGCACTATCCCCGCCTCCCAACCACCAGCCCCGCCTCCCACCACCGGTTCTGGCACAGACCGTATAAGTCTGCCCAGCACTATCCCCGCCTCCCAACCACCAGTCCTGCCTCCCAACCACCGGCTCTGGCACAGACCGTATAAGTCTGCCCAGCACTATCCCCGCCTCCCAACCACCAGTCCCGCCTCCCAACCACCGGCTCTGGCACAGACTGTATAAGTCTGCCCAGCTCTATCCTCGCCTCCCAACCACCGGCTCTGGCACAGACCGTATAAGTCTGGCCAGCCCTATCCCCGCCTCCCAACCACTGGCTCTGGCACAGACCGTATAAGTCTGCCCAGCACTATCCCCACCTCCCAACCACCGGCTCTGGCAACAGACCGTATAAGTCTGCCCAGCACTATCCCCGCCTCCCAACCACCAGTCCCGCCTCCCACCACCGGGGTAAGATGAACTGCAAGTCAGAATGCTCCAATTTTTCAAGTTCAGTTTTATTTATTTATTTTTTAAAAATGTTTATAGAAGGGCTTTTTAAATCTATGTGCTGAGATAATGGGATGTTTTGCCGGCAGATATAGCTATGATTGCAATATTAATTGAAGAGGTAGTTACATACTGGGTGGAAGCTGCTGTGCCAGTGATTCTGAGCTGGTTGCCCGCCAGCCGAAGTCCTGTTCTCAGCCGCGCAGCGTGGAGTCGTGGAGGAATGATAAAGTTGGAATCAGTTTGTGTTCGTGCGTCTGACGTTTGCCGCACGCACACAAACAGATTCCAACTTGATCACGTCCAGTGACGTCGGCTGGAGCTTCGGAGCCCAGCGAAGAAAGTTACGGACACAGGCAGCCAGGTTCATAGTGAGTATTATTATATAAGATTGAATTTTGTACGATGTAATGGGTTGTATGTTTTTTTTGTTGTAATTGTTGTAAACCACTTGAATGCCTCGGGTGTGCCGAGCTGTGTATAAAGTGAACCGATGAAATCCTACTACAGGTCTCTACATGTAATGGGGTAAAATCACAACTAGATCCGATGGTGACGTGATACCTCAATAACATTGGCAAACTGCTGGCTCTCTGTGATACTATAAGTACATAAGTAATGCCACACTGGGAAAAGACCAAGGGTCCATCGAGCCCAGCATCCTGTCCACGACAGCGGCCAATCCAGGCCAAGGGCACCTGGTGAGCTTCCCAAACGTACAGACATTCTATACATGTCATTCCTGGAATTGTGGATTTTTCCCAAGTCCATTTAGTAGCGGCTTATGGACTTGTCCTTTAGGAAACCGTCTAACCCCTTTTAAAACTCTGCCAAGCTAACCGCCTTCACCGCGTTCTATAAATGTACGATTGCTTGAGTTTTGAAAAACTGAATTTTAAGAATGTACTTGTAGTATTTATTTTGAGAATAAAAGACGGTTCTTTCAGGCAGCTGATCTTCTTTCTTTTTCCTTCTTGTTAGGGACAGCCTGGCCGCCTGCTTTTGTGTTCCAGCTACTGGGTGCCATATTTGAGATGAGGAATTCAGACGAGCAAGCGTCCACGACAGTTTTACAGCGTCTGCTGCAGGAGCAGCTCCGATACGGGAACCCAAATGAAAACCGGAACCTCCTGGCCTTGCACCAACAAGCCACTGGGAATGCACCCTCTTTCGGAAGCAGCGGGAGCCCAGGGTCTCAGAATGAGGGGCTGACCCCCCAGGACCATCCGCTTCTATCTCATGTTGCCCGCCAAGAGCCCCAGGGCCAGGAGATTCAGGTGGATAACAGTGTCATGGAGAAGCACCTCCCCCCAAGAGGTCAGAACAGCGAGGACCTTCCAACGTACGAAGAAGCGAAAGTTCAGTCGCAGTATTTTCGGGGCCAGCAGCACACCAGCCTAGGGACTGCTTTTTACGTCACAGGCGTAACCAATCAAAAGATGAGGACTGAAGGGAGGCCTGCAGTTCAGCGGGTCAACACTGGGAAAGTCCATCAGGACGATGGGCTGAAAGACCTGAAGCAAGGTCACGTTCGGTCTCTGAGTGAGCGGTTGATGCAGCTGTCGCTGGCCACGAGTGGCGTGAAAGCCCACGCCCCCGTCACCAGCGCCCCGTTGTCCCCACAGCCAGGTGACTTCTACAAAAGCTCAGCTTCCAATGAGTTTTACAAGGGGTCTGGACAGAGTCTGAAAGGCATGGAGCACAGGGGTCCCCCGCCGGATTATCCCTTCAAGAATGTGTCTACCCTCCCCATGGTATCGAAACATCAGGACGGTGGACGTTTCCACGGGGACTATCGGATGAGTCAGCAAATTCGCTCGGATGGGCCTGCTGTCCGGTACCAGCCTCCCCCAGAGTATGGAGCATCCAGGTGAGCATCTGATTTACCCGCTTCGTCCTGATCCCCTCTGGTGTGTCTCTAAAACCTATGCTGTGTGTGGCCGCCAGCCACTGTGGAGGTCTTGTGTGTGTGGTGTGATCTGGCTTTAGTGTATGTCGCTGATTTGCAAACTGGGTTCTACGGAACCCTAGGGTTTCTCACGGAATTAGGTTGTAGAATCTGTTTGTAGGAACATATATATGTTTATATCAATTGAAGGTTCCTTGGTGGATGAAAACATTTTAGAGGTTCCGCCATAGTAAAGTTTGGGAATCACTGAAGTACAATGTGCTAATCAAATACCAGTACCGATCAAATTTGTCAGGTTATTGGAGTTTAATTTTGTGTTTAAAAATGGACACGCAGGGAAGATGAAATTGTCAGATTTTTTTTTCTCAGAACATCACAAGACTCGTTTAGTTGCTTGTCCTCACAGAATATTCCTGAAGTCTTTGGGTGTTTTTTTGTTTTAACAAAGGTTAAGGATGGGTCGCAATATTCTCAAGGGACACTGAGCTCTGGAAAACTCTCATCTGTGGTAGAAGGTGTCTCGGGACAGTGTTTTTTTAATTGCAGTTGGATGCGTGTTCTGAACAGCAGGATAAAGTGGCTCCGTTCTTTGGTTACATATCAGCTAGCAGAGGTTGAGAGGTATTCCACCATATGCTGCTTGATGGTCCGGTTTGTGTGTTTGAAAAGCTGGTGGCTTCACTGTCCCCTGTGAGGGTGGCAGGCAGGGGTTGTGTATTCTAGTGGTCAGAGTTGGGGCTGGGGCTCGGGGACTGTCCTAGGTTCAAATACCAGCTCGCTGTGTGTGATTTTGGACACTTGCTGTTCTACCTTCTGTTTATCCAGCTGTAATGGGAAGGTTGTGATAACTTTGTAAGTAAAGGACTTTGGCTCAGACCTGCTCAGACGTACACTGGAGACATATGGAACTGGTTTCTCTAGTGTGTCAGAACTTCTGGGCTGATGATCAGAAGCAAACGCAGGCGCTAGAGGCTGTTAGCGCCATACTAGCGCCTGCGTTTGCTACCGCCCCGTGATCAGAGCCCCCGAGCGTGTGAAACAACGCGCTTGTGGGCTCTGAACGCAACTAGCATGCAAAACAGGGCTCTTAGCGCAAGTAGCAGGCAAATGCATGCTAAACCTATTCATCCCCAATGATCAGAGATCAGCGCGCCAAAGATTGGCTCGCTGGCCGTGGCAAACCCTACGCCAGCTCGGAGCTGGCGTTAGGGTTTACAGATCATTGGGGGAGGAATGGTGAGCCACAATGCAGCAACCCCTTGTAGGAACCGATGACCCAACTGATGACCCCCCCCCCCCCCCCCCCCGTCACAGGAACCGACAACCCGACCGCCCCAATCCCCCCCCCCCCGGTCATAGGTTCAGGGGGGGGGGCTAGAGATCTGGGGGATCTCCAGCCCTCCCTACCCCCCCTCCCCCAGCATTGGTAGGAAATCCCTGGTGGCCCAGTGGGCCATAGTCAATCCCGCCCCACCGTAGGTTGGAGGAGGGAGGTGGCCTCCCACCTCCAACCTTAGATAGGGGGTTGGGGGATCGACTGCGGCTCACTGGGCCACCAAGGACCTCTTACCAATCCGGGGGGGGGGGGGGGGTTAGAGGAGACTGGAGACCCACCAGATCTCCAGCCCTCCTGCCCCCATTTCGCCTTGCTTGGGGAGGGGTAGTTGGGAGGGGTAGTTGGGGTCTGGTGGTCCTATGGACCTCCAGCCCCTGTGTTTGACAGGTCTGAGCTTTTGACAGCGCAGACCTGTCAAACAAGTGCGGCAGGATTCCTCCTGCACTTCCACCCCATGATCAGAGAGAATTGCGTGCTTAAATTTGCATGCAATTACTGATCATAGGTGCGGTAAAGCCCCGCGCTGTTCCAGCACTGTTTTTACAGCGCTGTTTGGAACAGTACGGGGGGGGGGGGGGGGGCTTTTGATCATCTGCCTGCTAATTCTGTGCGCTCCTTTCCCCGATGCTAGCTACCTGAATTTCTGTGAATGCTCCAGATTGCTGCCAGTAATGAAGCTCCACACAATGAGGCTCTTTCTAAATCTCTCATTAGCATTACAAAGGCGGTGTTAGACTGCCCTGTGTGCCTTCGCTGCGGCTGGCTTACATAAGGGATCTCATCCGTTTTGCTGGCGTTTGAATTATTGCTCTGTGAACTTGGATGGCTTCCCAGGTCCCCTTCTTCCTGCCCTGAGTCCAGTATGTGCCAAGTGCTTGCTCGGGAGAGGAAGTTTCTCAGCAAGTGGCTGAGGCAGATCCGAGCTCTGAATGGAAATGTGATCCTAATGTCTTCCGCCGCCCCCCCTCCCCTTCCTACACTCGCATTTGGACCATTGGGGGGGGGGGGTGTAAACTGGAAACCCTAGTTCACTGCAGGCTCTCTTGTCACAGTATCCTTTTGATGTCTCCATTGTATTGTGGAGTTGCTCCAGCAGAGGAGGAAGTGATGTGAGGGCGGCATTATAAAACGTAGGTGAGGGATGTATTTGTGCTGAAGAGTTTTGTTGGGAGGGTGTGTAGGTGGGCTGTGCTGGGAGGCTGTTGTCCAGAATTGGTTCCCCCTGTGTGAGGCAGTGTGGTAGCCGTGTTAGTCCACTCTTAAGGTTATCAATAGAAATCAAACAAAATAAAACATGGAAAAGAAAATAAGATACCTTTTTTATTGGACATAACTTAATACATAATGATTGAATATTTTAACACCCAACAGAAAGGACTTAACAAGGATCTGGGGTTCCTAGCCCATCATAAAGCTGTATTTCTCTGTTGATCACCCCACCCCTCACCTATCCACACCCATCCTGTTAGAATATCAATGATATGCTTTGATGTCCCCATGCATACCTCCGACCCACCCCCATCCTTCCACCCTGTCAGACTGTCATAGTAATGCTTGAATGTTTTCACTTATATACACTGTCAGCTAGCACATTTGCTTATTTCCGATCTGACGAAGAAGGGCAACCTTCGAAAGCTAATCAAGAAACGTATTAAGTTATGTCCAATAAAAAAGGTATCATCTTATTTTCTTTTCCATGTTTTATTTTGTTTGATTTCTATTGATAACCCTGTGTGAGACGAAATTTTACTGGAGCAGGAAAGAAGGGGATAAAAGAAAGGAAGCTTGATTAGGCCTCTGACTGTACCAAATGCCCTTAAATTATCAGGTCAGTATGCAGAAGATGTGAGTTCATAGCAAATGTGGATAAATTGGAGTCTCTAAATTTAATTCAGGGTTCGTATTTGTATTTAAAGGATGAAGTCGTCTTTTCCCATTAAAAGGCAGAGAAACAGATCAAATATTTGGATGTTTTGCTTATCGGGAACATAAGGCGATTATATGAGCTTAACTATAGCAAAATTTATTTATATTTAAATCTTTTTTTTTTTTTTTGACGAAAAATGCTAACACAAGCAAACAGAAAGTTCAAAATAAACACAGTGCAAATACAACAGGTTTCTTCTAGCCGTCCTCCAATCGTCAGTAAAATTTCCCCCTTTTTCCCCCCCACCCCCTCCCCCCCCCAATCCCTACGCCTTCTACATTAAATTTCAGAATTTATTAGCTAGTTTCCATAGCGTGAAGCCCTTTTCCCCATAGTTTTAAACTTGAATGTTCTGCCAGAGGTAGAAACGTAACTGTTTCGGCCTACAGCAATAACAGCCTCTGGAAAGCACAGTAGGGTGTAGTTCAGGCCTCTTTCCCTCCCACCCACTCATAACCAGAGATGGGGGTCGTTAAAGTACTTGAATTAAAAAGTAAAAAGTGCTGGCTTCAAAAGTAGTGAAGTAAAAGTAGAAAGTCTTATCCAAAAGAAAAAAAAACATTAAGCAGTGGCGTTCCTAGCCTCGACGACACCCGGGGCGGATCGCCGATGCCCCCTCCCCCCCCCCTGGCGAAATGACACCCTCCCCCCGGGTGCACGCCGCTAGGGGGGGGTGCCGCGGCGCGCACCTGTCGGCTGCGAGTTCGAATCACTACGCTAAATTCTCTCGTTCGCTGCAGCTCCCTCCCTCTGCCCGGGAACAGGAAGTAACCTGTTCCGGGGCAGAGGGGAAGGAGCTGCAGCGAACGAGAGAATTTAGCGTAGCGATTCGAACTTGCAGCCGACAGGCGCGCGCCGCAGCACCCCCCCAGCGGCGTGCACCCGGGGTGGGCCGCCCCACCGCCCCCCCCCCCCCCCCCCCCCATGGTACGCCACTGACCTCAAGTAAAAGTTAAAAATACTCAAGTAAAAGTAATAAAGTACAAAGTAAAAAGTATTCTTAACAAGTTGGACCACAACTGCCTAAGACTGCTGCTGAAGCTAACTTTAAGGGGGGGTCACACAAGGTCCTTCCCGAATATTGCAGCAACCCTCCTATGCTCCTGCCTTTGCAGTCTCTGTTCCGAAAATGGCGGCTGCAAGTTTCAGCAGCGCTCTCACGGCAGTTATTTTTAGTATTAAGACCTCATGGGCAGGAGTGTAGAAGAGCCGCTCCTGCCCCAGCTACAAGGATATGCTAAATATCTGGCCTGGAGAATGTTCTGCCTTTTGAAAGTTTGTCAAAAAATGTATTAGAAAAAAGAATTAGGAGTGTCGTACAGTGAAAGACAGTGGTGACAGACGTAGGGGACCTTCCCAAGTTATCAGTGGCAGTGGACATACAAGAAAATATTGACTGGATATATATCATATATATCATATATGATATATAGTAACATAACATAGTAACATAGTAGATGACGGCAGAAAAAGACCTGCACGGTCCATCCAGTCTGCCCAACAAGATAAACTCACATGTGCTACTTTTTGTGTATACCTTACCTTGATTTGTACCTGTCCTTTTCAGGGCACAGACCGTGTAAGTCTGCCCAGCACTATCCCCGCCTCCCAACCATCAGCCCCGCCTCGCATCACCGGTTCTGGCACATATATACGTCTTGCCCCATCCTTGGCCACCTTTAAATCTAGACTGAAAGCCCACCTCTTTAACATTGCTTTTGACTTGTAACCACTCGCCTCCACCTACCCTCCTCTCTTCCTTCCCGTTCACATTAATTGATTTGATTTGCTTACTTTATTTTTTGTCTATTAGATTGTAAGCTCTTTGAGCAGGGACTGTCTTTCTTCTATGTTTGTGCAGCGCTGCGTACGCCTTGTAGCGTATAGAAATGCTAAATAGTAGTAGTAGTAGTAGTAGTAGATATATGATATATATCATATATGATATATATCATATATGATGTATATCATGATATATATCAATGGTATCTGACGCTGTCCAAGCTGAAACACATCTTCTAAAGGGCATTGGATAATATGGGGCATATATAGCGATAGTGTGAGAATACCAAAACTTTCTGGAAACGATTTAGTTCAAATTCGGCATGTTATAGAGTGAACTTGCCATGGGACTCAGACATCTTTCTGTTGAATAAAAGAACCGATATAGATTCAGAAGGCCCAAAATGTTTTGATAAAACCATATGAGTTTGAATGCAGTAAAACTGGTGGTGGCAGCCTGTTGGAAACAGATGGCTGATTAGATTATGGGACATTAGAAAAATGGAGCTACTTAAAACAATAAGAAGAAAGCTAGTAGGGAGATGTAAGATATGCAAATCGTTTTCTAGAGTATATGGTACTAAGTTGGAGGGGGGCCTGAGAGTGAATTAAGTACCATTGTGTGAGCCAGAGGGAAGGGTGATAATGGCATTAATAATCTGTTAAGACAGAATAATTAAAAATGAAGAGGTCTCTGAGATGTGTTTTATGCAGTGACTAGAATGTGTAATAGAGTAATTTGGCAAGGTATAACTTGCATAATACTAGCTGCTTTGAGACTTCTCTCTGGAAAGTTATCTGACGTAGATTTTTTTTTCCAAAGCATTTTTAAAAATCAGTTATGATTATTTTCTCCCCTCCATCAACCAGGCTATTGTACGTTTTCAAATACACGGTGCAAGTTGACCTAATGGGGCCTTCTGCTTCTCCCTCCCTAAGCTAGGATACCCCCTGAAGGAAAAGTCCATTTTTTTTTTGGGGGGGGGGGGGGGGTGCCGGGTTCTTGAAGCCTGGATTGGCCGCTGTCGGAGACAGGATGCTGGGCTTGATGAACCCTTGGTCTTTTCCCAGTATGGCGGTGCTTAAGTGCGTAACCCTTCATTGCCTGCCAGTTAAGTTCTTGTTGACTAGTAATAATGGGTAGCACCTAATTGTCTAATTAGTTTACATGCAGATCTGGGGTCTGCGTCCAAATTTGGGGGTTAGTGGCCACTTCTAAACATATAAACCTTTTTGAATATCAGGCCTCCTGTTTCTTTATGCCTATGCTTCCCAACCGCTGTGCCATGAGGAACTAGCACTGTGGAAGCCATTGTACTGCTGCTTCTACTAACCGGTACCATGGAATTTATGTTCCTTATTAGCCCGGCACGATGGATGGAGTGGGGAAGAGGTTGCGTACCAGGACGATGATCCAAAATTCTCTTATTTCACCCTTATTTGGGAGGTGCGAGCCCTGGGAAATTGAACTTTTGCAAGGCAGCGATGGGTTAGTTGAATAGGCAGGTCCTATAGGTTACAGCAAAACATCCTGCAATTCGTTGAAAGTCAAAGGAAACAAACTTTTGACAAAAAATGTATTTTTCCTCTCTTAAAATCTTAGTGATTGAGTTATCCTTCAAGGTGATTTGAGACATAAGACAACAGTAAAGAAAATTAACGTAGATCCCCCGTACTACCGACATCATTGAGGTAAAGACTCATAGGTGTAAAGGCGGCATGTTCTAAAGACTAGCAGATTAAATTTGAACTGTAATACCTCATCCCAGGGAGGGGTTGGATGGAGGGTTGTGCTTTGCAGCTTCCAGGAACAACCTGATCTGGCCTGCCTTTGTGAGCTGCTTTTAAAAACAAGTCAAACAAATGAGACAGCATGCGTCCATGCTTGAGAAATGAGAAGTGTCTTAGACTAGTAAAACAGGCCCGTTTCTGACACAAATGAAACGGGCGCTAGCAAGGTTGTCTTTGGAGTGTGTATGTTTGAGAGAGTGTGTGTGAGACTGACTGTGTGTGAGAGAGAGAGAGAGTGAATGTGCGAGTGTGTGTGTGTGACAGAGAGAGAGTGAGACTGCTGGGTGCGAGTGTGTCTCCTCTGTCCCCCCTCCAGCCACCCAGCGATTCTCCTCTCTCCCCTGCTCCCCCTCCAGCCACCCAGTGATTCTACTTTTTCCCTTGCCCCCCCTCCAGCCACCCACCGATGCACTTCTCTCCCCTGCCCCCCCCCCTCCAGCCACCCAGCGAGTCTCCTCTGTCCCCTGCTCCCCCTCCAGCCACCCAGCGAAGCTCCTCAGTTCTCTGCCCCCCCTCCAGCCACCCAGCAATTGTTCTATCTCCCCTGCCTCCCCTCCAGCTACCCAGCGATTGTCCTGCCCCCCCCTCCAGCCACCCAGCGATTGTCCTATCTCCCCTGCCCCCCCTCCAGCCACTCCTCCACTTTAATCAGCATATATTAAATTCCCCCTATGTGCTACAGAAAAGCACCGAGCACATCCTATATAATAAAACGCACCTCCAACGTTCTGAAGCCGTAGTTCCGGAACGTTGCAGGAATGCTTCAAGGCTTGAAGGCTTCACTTTTCTCGGCTAGGATATGGTGATAGGTGAGGTGTACACAGAAGAAAGCATTTGACTAAGTTGGCCAGATCTCCTAAAGGAGTGAGTTTCCTGGGCATGCATGATTTTGGGTCTCTGTACACCTATGCAACGGTGACTTCAAGAGTTTGGGCAAGAGGGACTCGCACACGAAGACCTCTTCTAGCCCTTGAGAGTGTGCCTTTCCTTCAGTGGTCTTAGCTGAGGGGGGGGGGGGGGGGGAAACCTACTGAGAGCCCTAGATGCTGCTTACAAAGCATTTACAGAAAGACTGGCTGGGCCTCCTGGGGTTACAGATTTCTGATTCCGTTCCTGAGTGTGAGTTGAAGTCACCCGTTCTAGTGAGCCAAGTGGTGGGTTTTGCCTTCCTCTTGATCACCACCAGTCACAAAGCTTCCTTGCTTGCTTGAACTGTTTCTCTGTTGGCTTGGATCATCTCCCAGTCCTTGTGTGCCTGATCAATCACGAGGAACATGCTGAGGATTCAGCGTGATGAACTAGTGTCTTCTTTCAGGGTACATCTGTGTGTCTGCAGCATATAAATACTTGGCTATGTTTGTAAACTTGAACGGGGGGGGGGGGGGGGGGGGGGGGGAGGGATATTGACTTAAGTTTAAAAAAGACCTGAAATGTGCCGTCTCATGATGGTTGAAGCGTGGATTAGTGCAACATTTCCCAGCTGTGACCTGAAGGCGCACCTAATCAGTCTGATTTTTCTGCATACCTGTTATAAATATTCATGAGATTAGCTTTGCATATTTAATACATGGAAATCTAGCTTATGCATAATCATTGTGGTTGTCCAGAAAACCAGACTGGATTAGGTGTACCTCAGGACTCAGTTGGGAACCAGGGACCTCGCCGGTTAGAACAGTGAATAATAAGTCAGGAGAAACCTCGTGACTTCAAATCCTGCGGTTTTTTTTTTGCTGTTATTGGGGACAAGTCACCAACTCGATCCATGCTGCAGCATAGTTGCACAGAACTATAATCATTCTGTTCTCCCCTCAACCTCCGTACACGAGTGGAGGAGTAGCCTAGTGGTTAGTGCAGCGGACTTTGATCCTGGGGAACTGAGTTCGATTCCCACTGCAGCTCCTTGGGACTTTGGGCAAGTCACTTAACCCTCCATTGCCCCTGGTACAAATAAGTACCTGTATATATGTAAACCGCTTTGAATGTAGTTGCAAAATACCACAGAAAAGCGGTATATCAAGTCCCATTTCCCTTTCCCTATTTGAGATTCTAAATGGAATGTTGCTACTATTTAAGATTCTAAATGGAATGTTGCTGTTCCACTAGCAACATTCATGTAGAAGCCTGCCCTTGCAGATCAGCAACGCGGCCGCGCAGGCTTCTGTTTCTTTGAGTTTGATGTCCTCACAGAAACAGAAGCCTGTGCGGCCGCGTTGCTGTTCTGCAAGGGCAGGCTTCTACATGGAATGTTGCTAGTGGAGTAGCCTAGTGGTTAGTGCAGTGGAACATTGAACGTTGCTACTAGTTGAGATTTTACATGGAATGTTGCTATTATTGGTGATTCTACATGGAATGTTGCCAGTGGAGGAGTAGCCTAGTGGTTAGTGCAGTGGACTTTGATCCTGGGGAACTGAGATCAATTCCCACTGCAGCTCCTTGTGACTCTGAGCAAGTCACTTAACCCTCCATTGCCCCTGATACAAAATAAGTACCTGTATATATGTAAACCGCTTTGAATGTAGTTGCAAAATACCACAGAAAGGCAGTATATCAAGTCCCATTTCCCTTTCCCATAATAGACAGAAGTGTTGATATGGAATCTATCCTGAAGTAGTCTGATTGAATGTATAGTGCAGTGGTCATGCCCAAGGGCTGCAGACAGGTCAGGTTTTAGGATTTTTCCTATGGGATATACTGTCTCGTGCATATTCATTAGGGATATCCTGAAGACCTGACCAAGTTGTGGAAGGAGGAGTGGCCTAATGGTTAGTGCAGCGGGCTTTGATCCTGGCAACCTGGGTTCAATTCCCAGTGCAGCTCCTTGTGACCTTGGGGAAGTCACTTAACCCTCCCATTACCCCAGGTACAAAAAAACCCCCAAAACCCTTAGATTGTGAGCCCTCTAGGGACAGAGTAAGTAGTAGGTAGTATTAAGTTGTGGCCTTTGAGGACTAGGGGGACTGATGCAGAAAGCCTCATGGTAAAGCCAGCCCGGCATGTGGCCTCTGTTCTGAAATTAGCAGTCAAAAATACCACAGCATGCTGTAAGCAATGAGTAC